>NC_084769.1:21355815-22555815 GCF_028858725.1 Colius striatus | reverse complement strand
CCCTTAGTTGTGATTAAATAAAGCACAGGCTCATTATTTCTTGCATTCCTGAAAGATGCCAGTGTTCTTTACTTTTTAAGTCAAAGCTTGCCTTAAGAAAAGTTTCTGGGGAACTGCGATTCTTAAGCATTTCATCCTCCACAAATCAATAAGTCTAAACATATGTAGTGGCAGCTTGCAATGCCCAGGCACAAAGGAGGAATCTGAAGAAACTGCAGGATGCTAGTCTGGGAATTGGCAGCAAGCAACATTTGGGAAAGACATTTCCCACTACCAGACACCAGTTACAACACCTGCATGCAGGACAGCACCTGAACCTCAGGGGTCCTTCCAGACTTTAACATTTTAAAAACTCTTTTATGCTCAGAGATTTGTGAAAATACACCCACATCATGGCTTGCATACTTTGACTTCTACATATGATCAGTAATATATCATATACATAGCTCTCAGCTGGCTGTCACAGACTTCTGGAAGTTTGTTTCGTCAAAGGCAAAAAAAAAATCAGATGTGCTTGCACCAAGTGTCCTGGCTTCAGGAAATGTGCAAAAATGGCCATTAAAATGATGGTATGTGCTGCAAAAGTTTTGTCTGAGTATGGACAAGATGGTTGTGTCAAGTATCGCTTTGAATGGGTTTTTGTTCTTGAGTATTATCTGAGTTGACTCTGAGATTTTGCTTTGCTACCTTAGCTGTCCAGCTGGTTCAGCTCAATAATGCCATCCCATGACACTGACTTACAGCAAATACTAGATCCCAGTGTGCAGACCTGTAAACATGAGGTGTTGCACAACCTAGGTTTTCAGAAGGAATTTCTACTACAGAGAAATGCTGCTTCAGACAGCACTGGAGCTGCTGGAAGACTGACCTTATCTGGCAAGACTGGAAACCATAACCCTACAGAAATCATCCTAGGAAAGTAGTGTGTGCTCTAGGATGAGCATCTTCTCAATCCTGCTTTGTTCATTGGGGTTCATGTCTAAGTAGAATTCCAGCAGAATGCTGTTTTATTTTCCTCCTGGAAGAAGTTAAAAAGCTGTCATAAACTTGGAGATGGATATGATGGGGATGAGGACTTCAGATCACTGATTCCTCCACTAAAAGCAGCAGAGATTAAGAAGTACTTGGCTTTACATCTCCAGCTAGAGGACAGGGTCAAGGGTTATCCAGACAAAAACTGAAAAGACAAGGAAGGATGTAAAGAAAATACTTAGGCCCTGAACCACAATACACTCCCAGAATGAACTTCTGTTCAGCATGTTTCTAGAAGGCACTAAACTAATCTTAATGTTGATCCAAGTTGAGTTTTATTATCTGACAGATAAACAGCCAATAGTACATCCTAAACATATCCACACAGGTACTATACGCACTATGCTATAGGGATTAAAAGTCTTCCCTCTTTGGGAACTTATCCCGTCTGGAAAAGTAAAATGATTGTACCTCTTCCAGTCACCACCACTTGCTTTTCCCCAGCTCTGAAAAAGGTAATGAAGGCTTTTCCATGGCTACTAGAAACCATTTCAAAAGCTGAACCAAGATAGGGGCCAGGAGGGAATGGTATGGAGAGGAAAGAAATAATAACTGCAGAATTATTCATTGTGTTAGTCATTTGCCTCTCTTTGGTTCTTGTCTTTGTAGGTCAAAATATTTACCGACAGACACTCTGTTTCTTGGGTGTCTATGACACCTCTATCATAATGTGAGTCAGCATCAGCAATGTGTCAGCCTTTGCTGATGATGAGTGATGCCTGCCAGTCTCCCCTCATTCAATGTTTACACTACTATTTTGTTGTTAAAAAACCTGTGAACTTGACACTAGCTGCATTAGACCGTCACCAATATTTGGAAAAGTCACTGCTCTTCTCAATTAATATTTGGAAATACTTAAAGAGTTTGAGGAAAGTATTTTCAGGGAGTGTTTGATGTAAAAAATGCTCCAAGGCAGTTAACATTTCAAAATTGCTTCAAGACTGGATGAAAGATCTGATGAAATACTTCTATGTTTTAATTTTCCAGCTGGAAAAATACAACTTTATTTAATATTTAAAAGGTCTTTTACAAAATACACATAACTATTAAAAATGCTACCTGGGCTATTCTGCAGGAAAGGGAAGATAAACAAACATGTCTGGAATACAAGACCCTGCAGCCACTCAGCAGTCTACAAAACAACCTTGGTGAACATCCTTTCTTCCCAGGAAGGCTGCTGTCCACAGAAAGCACAGAGCCACCACGCTCTTGCCACATATTTGACATGACAATTGGGGGAAAAGAGGCATGAACTCACCCAGGAGAAAGCTCAGCTTTTTCTAGATGGACTGGGGCTGGTATTTGTGTGAAATCATCCTTAGACAGACTGTAAAGAAGGGGCACAGTGTGCAATTACTGCACTTACCTACTATTTCCTGGAAAAGGGCAAGAAGCAGATGAGTCTAAATCCCCACACATCATCTGTCTGCTTGGCTAAATTTGCTTTACATACATGCAGATGGGAATGTTTTATAGCACTGTCCTTCACATTCTTTCTCTAGTGACTATGTTTTTCCTCTTATATTAAATTTTCTCTTGCACTGAGATGGCAGCTCCTGGATAACTCTGCTTCATCTATGTGGGAATGCCTGGTACCTGCTTGATGTGTTACTGCACCATTTGCTTTAGAATGGAGTCGCACTTCAAAAGTGGATGGAAGGTTGAAGAAGAACTGTTGTAGAACTGTGATTTGTTGATCCACTGACTAAAAAACTTTGTCCTGACCACTCTGATCTGGCAGAAGGGAATACAGCACCAACACTGGAGGTTTATTCAATCTTCAGGGTGTTTCACTGCCTTCTACAGTAGAATCACTACCACCTTAAGCTCGAAGATGGTCCATTGATCAGAGCCTGTTTTCACAACCTGGCAGGCACCTATGCTTAGACAAATTAGAAACCACCTGTATTTCAGCTTCTTGGATAATGAGAAGGATTTTCCATCTTAAAAGCTGGTAATAGAGCTGGTGATAGATTTCAGTTTTAGAATCATCTGAGATGCTTGGATAGAAATGGATATTGCAGCAATACTGCAAAGTACCACAAAACCAGAATTTGGCCTAGTACATGAACTCAGTCTCACAGTTAGAATTCGTGGTTGAAAACTCTTAATTCTTAATTTCTTTAAGAATCAGATCTTAACTTTGCAATGACTGCCTTTTCATCTGCATGCAAGATTTTAAAAATAGGACTGGTGTTTCCTTTAATTAGTATTTGATACAGTATTAATATTCCTATTTATCTTCCACATGTCATATGGATTAAATTCTCATTACTTTTGATCTTAATACTTTTAAAATATGTAAATCAGCAGACAGACACCCTCTTTAAAGCAGTGTTTGCACACCACATCTATTATTGCCTTGGGCAATAGGAAAATATCTGCATTGCTAAAATTCCAGAATTGTGAGGAAATCTTGAAAAATCAGATATTAAACTGATGAATCTAGACAAATTATATAATGGCCAAGTAAACCTCAGTTCTTAAGATTCAGCGATACCTAAAAATGACATCAAAAGTAGTCAAAGACTAAAAATGACACAAAAAATAGCCAGACTGTCACAGAACATGTACTTAAAAGAGATCAACTAAGTTAATTGAATTGGAAGAATACTTTGTTTTTTAAAAAAACTTATCTTTAAGCTCAGAAATTTAAAATATAGTGATTATTTTTTCAACCTTACAGATGATACTGTTAAGCCATCTCTTTTTTTTCCCAACATTCTAGCACATCTAGCATGTATTTCAATTTATCTGAATACTATGGTCAAACATAGAGAGGAGAAACTTATGAGACTCTTCCATACAAACAACAGGCAAAGATGATACAGTGTGAACAAAGAGGTCAATCCCATGTAAGTAGTCTTTGATGACATAAGAAGCACTTGGAATTAGCCTTGAATGAACATGGTTCATAAATGTGCTAGTCTGAAAACAAAAGACTATCTCACCATTTTCCATTTCAGCTTCCTATAATAACATGTTTGTAGCTAGGCCTGTTAAATCTCTGCCTATGTTAATATTGTTGATGTGTATGCCTGAGAATTTTCAGGTGAAGTTAAGGGCTGAGTCCTGCCCTGCTCTGGCTGAGAGGCGGAGACTGCAGCAGCAATCACACTGCACGCCCCACAGCACGTGTGCAGTGCCTGCACAGCATACCCATTCCCTGCCTTTCAGCCCTAGAAAAGAGGAATCTGTTGATAAGTACCACATGAAAACTGGTTAAAAAGTAAAAAAAGATTTGCTCCTCGGTACCAGAAAGGACAATTTCAAGCACCACTGCGTCCATTTAGTCCCTCTTATTTTAATTTTTTTCTGATCTCTTATAAAATTCACTGAGTCTGTGGGACCTCCTCCACTTTCCTAACCAAGCTCTGAGTACAGGCCAGCAGCCTGACACACTGAAGTATATCTAGCACTTTGCTTTTTGTTTGGTCACCTTAGAAACCTACAGGACTGGATAGTGATGTTTATTCAAATATCATCTAAGAGAAAGCAGCACTCTTCCTTAAATGTAATCACATGAAGTCATGATTGTCAGCGTTCATACCAAATGAAAACATGAGTCTGAGCTCTTTAATCCTGTGGTACAATGGTGGTGTATAGACTATGGCTTCCCTGACTGCACACCAAGCAGAAAGTCCACAGCTTGCTTCCTGAGAAGGCAAGGAAAGCTTCATAAGAAACAGAAATTTGGCCCTTAGTCTGAAAAATGGTTTTGTTTAAGGCCTAGACCACACCAGCTTTCAGTGGTGTGGGTGCTATCAATGCATTTATTTCATATCATCTTGAGAGTTGATAAAAGTCCTCATCTAAGAAATATTGGTATTTTTTTTTTGACGAGAACAACTAATTCCATCTAGCAAATTGCTTTAAGAACTGCATTACTGTGATGAGATGCCTTTCCATGAAGGAGGTTTGCTGGCATACACCTGCAGTAAACTTACATTTTTAAAGTCTTCTAACTGCAGATATAGCCTAACTTGCTAGTTCTGTGCATGGTAATTCCAGTGAGGAGACTGATAACTCTCATGAATTAAGGTAGGATTTTTTTCCAGATGCCCTGCTGTATAAAACTACTAAAACCCACAACATTCCCTTCACAGAAATCTGTGGGCTGTAGTCATACACTAAAAAGAAGGGACAGCAGTGTCCTTAAACTTCCAGGAATCTGGTAAGCACTGCAAATACTATTCTGAAATTTCTATGCAAGTAAATTAAAAGGTTTTCTTACAGTTATTTGCAAAGGCATCATTAGTAGAGTATTACTTATCTAAACAGAAATTGTACATCCACAACTGTGTTTAGAATAACTAGGTGAGAGAATCTTAAAAGTAATTTAAATTTTTCTTCTAATTGTCTTAATGACACTGTAGGGGACAATGCAGCATTTAGTTATTGCAGGTCCAAAGCTTTATGCAGTTAAATCCCAATTACTGCATGTTACTTTTTCACAACACAGATATTATACATTATCTTTGTCTTAAACATGAAACATATCAAATAGGAAAGTCTGTTCACACCACACACTTGTTTATGCTGTTCAATCCAATTTACTTTTCAAGTCATACTATAAACTTCTAATTCTAAGAAGTCACTTAGAATCCATATTTCCATCTTTTTTTTTTTTTTTCCACATTGAATGGTCTTATTTAGGCAATGATTGTTAGGGACTTTAAACAAGATAACCACTGCTGCACCCTGAAGAATTGGGCCCTTCATCATCATCCTCTGCCTCTGCTGCATTTGTTATACGCAGAAGGAGGAGATGTTGCATACAAGCCTATGAAACTATGTTAATAAATCAAGGATCTCTTGACTACTGAACTCACAGCTCTGTTCTCTGGTTAGTTCACAAGTATTTCATATCAAAGGGATGCAAATGTGCAGGTTTAGAAATAAAGGAGTATGTTTCAAATTTGAGGCTAAATAAAAAGCCTGACAAGCAATGCCATTAATAATCTATATCACTTTTATTCAGACTCCCTTCCTGAAGCATAATACTCCACAGTGGGACTCCACTTTCACCTCTACTCCAGGTAGGAGACTTTGTTCAATGACATAGCACCTACAGAAACTGCATCAGAGTATTTCATGAAAGTTATCCCATTAAAATAAATTCATGCAGGTATTACATGCAAAACTTTGCCTCAGCTTCCATTTTTCATCACTAGGGTGTGGAAACCTCCTGCCTCCTTCCCTGCAATCCAATGACATGCAGCACATTCACATTAAAATAATCTTCTACTGTCTCACTGGAAATAGCTTTGTAGGCACCTTTGCAAGTGCCAGCTGAACTGTGTAGGCTTTGTGGGATGGTGGAGTGCCACTGAACAGCTGGGTGGGCTATAATTTATTCCAGACTCCTATGGCTGGTCAGTTCTGGCAGACAAGTGCTGAAGCCAAACACTTCCTCGTCTCCTCTGTGATGTTATATACCCACACTGAAGGTGATAGAGGATATAGTGATAGAACATAGTCTACTTTCATGGATCATACAAGAGAAAGAGCAGTTCTCAAAAGCTCTGATCCTCCTGACCCAGCAACACAGGGTGCACATTCACATGAGAATAAGACACAATCAGGATATCATATTAACAAAGTCTATTGTTTTCAAACAGCTAAACTGTTTTAGATTAGTGACAACTTCTTTTCCTGTGTCCTAGCAAAAAGGGGACCTTGTTTCAGTTCTAGATCACTCCTGGCAAGTTAGCCGGGAACATGCAGAACACAATGTACACCAGATTCCAGGACACTGCTGCCTTCTTGCTCTGAGCTTTGTCATCAGCTTACATGAAAACAGGCATAGGCACATCCCACCAAATCTTGTTTTGCTCAGTTTGTTTTTGTTTCACAAGGTCCTTCAGGGGAAAGAATCTGGTAAAAAATCCAGCCACCATTCAAATTGTTAATATAAAACACACTTGGGGCTCTAATCTGTGGGAGCAGTATTTTTAAATGTTCGAATTTTTTGTTTCTGATTATTTGTTCTTACTCAATGTTCTGATGTTGGTATGAATAAAGCCAGAGAAAAACCCAAGCATTAGTTTAACAAATGTAATCCAGATACAACAGGCTACGTTTACAGACCAGCATGCTTATTCATGGTGTAGCATGAGGATGCATGATGAAGTTGTAATAGGCCCAATTTACATTTGCCTGAGGCCTCTTCAGATAACATCCCTAGCATGGAAGGCATTTCATTTAGATTGTGTTGAGATCATCAACATTTATACAAACTTCCAGAAGGTAGAGGGCACGGATATGGCTGCACTGGATGGGACAGTGAAGTGCAGAATGTAAGTGCTAGAAGTTTCTTGGGGGTTATCTCAGTTAACTTCTGGAATGTTGTTCTAAAGCTGAGTAAATTCCTTAATTGACTATCGTATTGAGAGTCATGTGTTTTACCTTGTCTCTTCTCCTGATGTGACATTATATATGGACATACTTTGCTTTTTGTTTTGTTTGTTTGGAGAGCTTCCAAATTTCTTAGATAAGAAATAAAAAATGGTCACTGAAGAAAAGGTTGTATTACACAAGGGGAAAACTTCCCTTATTTCATCTGGTCTGTTCTTTATCGTCAAAGATTTTGGACCAATTAATGCTCTACCCTTTCAGAGACAGACACTTCACAAGCATAATGAAAACCTATGTTGCAAATAATGATGTAAAAGGCTGCAAAGTAATGATGCATTATTTTGTCTTTCAAAACAGAGCATGATCCTGTATCAGGAACAGTGTTGTCAGCAGCAGCAGGGAGGTGATCATTCCCCTGTACTTGGCTTTGGTGAGGTCACATCTCAAATACTGTGTTCAGTTTTGGGCCCCTCTCTACAAGATACACACTGAGGTGCTGGAGAGGATCCAGAGGTGGGCTACCAAACTAGTAAAAGATTTGGAGCACATCTCATATGAGGAACAGCTAATGGGTCTGGGGCTCTTTAGCCTGGAGAAAAGAAGGCTCAGGGGAGGCCTTATCCCTGTCCACAACTACCTGAAAGGAAGTTGTAGTGAGGTGGGGGTAAGTCTGTTCTCCTGAGAAACAAGCAATAGAACAAGAGGAAATGGCCTCAAGTTGCGCTAGGGGAGGTTCAGGCTGGATATGAGGAGGAATTTCTTTACTGAAAGGGTTGTCAGGAATTGGAATGGGCTGCCCAGGGAGGTGGTAGAGTCACCATCCCTGGAGGTGTTTAAGAGACTCTTGGATGTTGCACTTAGGGAAAATGTCTAGAGGTTGATAGGGCTGGGACAAAGGCTGGGCTCAATGACCTTAAAGGTCTCTTCCAGCTGAAACGATCCTATGATTCTATGAAGCGTACTTCTCTTACAACAATAAAGTGATGTCCTCCTTTCAAATACAGTAAAGCTAGAATTAAAATTTCCATGAAAAACATCAGCAACTAGATACAAGAGAAGCAATGCTACAGAAAGCATTTCACTGCTAAGGCTCCCAAGTGTTCTGTCTTTATTGAAACTAAACTGGCTTTGGTTTGTTTGGGTTTTTTTTAACATCCATCACTTTTTCATGTCATGCTCTTCTTTTCCTTTCTCTGGCCTGCTTCTCTACATGAGTTTCACCTTTGTTGGTATATTCCTTCTCCACATTTGGCTTGTTTTTTACTTGTTGTCTTTCCATGTCTCTCACCCATTTTCCCTATATATAAAGTTCTGTACAGTTTCATTGGTCATGAACATGGTTTCTTCTACCCTACTTACATACCTCCTCGCCAAGAAAAGGTCAGGTTGGTTGTTTTCCTTTTTTCTTTCATGTCTGTATTTTGTGGGTGGGAAGAGGAAGTTTTGTGAATTAACTGGGACTTTCTTCAATTTGTGTCAATGATTAGCTTGTGCTGTGTGGTACTATCATGTAGGCTGCAAGATGATGAAATGTGAGAAAGTCCCACTTCATTTGCAACAGCCTGAGACATCTCTGGTTGTGGCTCTCTGTGATGACTACATTCTTCCCAGAGAATGTTTTAAAATAGACCACAGTTTGCAAATAAAAATATCTAATCTACTCATGTAAAATTATATTTTTCTGAAGCAGTTGAACTGTTTTGGATAAGAAGCTGAAGAAGTCACCCTTCTTGGGTCTGAATTCAATGATCAAAAGGCACAAAGTCTGGATACAGCAGACAGAAAACTGATATATATAATACAATCATAGAATGGTAGGGGTTGGAAGGGACCTTTAGAGATCATCTAGTCCAACCTCCCTGTAGAAGCAGGTCAACCTAGATCGGGTCACATAGGAACAAGCCTGGGCAGCCTGTGCTAGGGCTCCCTCACCTGAACAGTAAAACAAGTTTTTTCTTATGTTTAAATAGAACTGTTTGTGTTCCAGCTTAATCCCATTACTTCTTGTCCTGTCACTGGATACAATAGAAAAAAGGGATGCCACAACCTCCTGACATCCACCATTTATATACTTACAAATATTAATGAGATTCCCCCATCAGTCTCCTCTTGTCTAGACTAAACAGCCCCAGTTACCATAGCCTTTCCTCATCAGGAAGATGCTCTAGTCTCCTGATCATCTTGGTGGCCCTGTGCTGGACTCTCTCCAGAAGTTCTCTGTCCCTCTTGAGCTGAGGAGCCCAGAACTGGACAAACAGATGGCCAGATGAGGCCTCACCAGGGCAGAGTAAAGGGGGGGGCAGAACCTCTTTTTGATGCATCCCAGGATGCCATTGGCCTTCTTGGCCACGAGGGCACGTTGCTGGCTCATGGTTAGTTTCTTGTCAACCAGGACTCCCAGGTTTCTCTCTGCAGAGCTGCTCTCCAGCAGGTCAATGCCCAGCCTGTACTGGTGCATGGGGTTGTTCCTCCCCAGATGCAGGACTCTGCACTTGTCCTTGTTGAACCTCATGAGGTTCCTCTCTGCCCAACTCTCAAGGTGGTCGAGATCCCACTGAATGGATTACTCTGTCCCCTCATCCAGGTCGTTGATGAAGATGTTGAGCAAGACTGGCCACAGAACTGATCCCTGTGGGACTCTATTGGCTACAGGCCTCCAACTCAATTCTGTGCCATACACTGTAGACTCAACCTAACCAATATTCTGAGTAACACCGCAAGAAACAGACCCTCATGAAGAGATTAAGAGTAGTACTCCTTCAAATTTATCAGTCTCTTATGAATTAAAAAATTATTGCAAGCACATAGACAACAACAGATTTAAGAAATTTATATCACTTCATCTCTAAGTCTGATGAACAAAATATGAGGCAAGAGCCCAAACTGGAATCTTACACCTGTGCCCTCTTGGGACATTAGAGGAGACAGGATGCAGATCTGAACTTCATATATATTCAACTGACTCTGAAAAAAAATCAACAGCTCAAAGATTTTTGTTACACAAATATCCCTTTTACCATTTTTTAACTTTAGCAGTTGGTTGTTCTGAATTTTTAAAACTACACCCAAATATGCTGCTTCTCAAATTAGCTCACAGTTCTCCTGAAGAGCTGCAGCAAACTTTTTTTTTTCCAAATAAACCTTTTAAAATCCCCAAGATTACCGTTATTCATTTGACAGTCTTACTCTTTATCATAACTAACAATAGGCAGTAAAGCACAGCACTAAAAGAATGCAGAAAACACAATTGCACCACTTTGCTAGAGGGCATTTTTGGTGTTTGCAAATCCTAGTACTAACAAAAAGAGGCCAGAACAATGTAATTTTTTTTCCTTACTCTAAATGTGACTTTTGTGTGTGTGCATGAGGCAAACACTTACACAGTGCTTACACACTGGTGAGATGGAGTCCCAAGAATAGCACTATGCTCATGAAGCCACAAAGAACCAAAGATGTACTTGCCAGCCTATAGAGAAAACAACCACTGAAGGTGAAGAGCTAGTACAGCTCTCCAATCTAAATACCACACAATCATACACATTATCTATATTTGATTCCTAACAAAATTTAAGAGAGTCAGTTGAGGAAGGAGTGCTAAAGGTGACTGAGTCTTCCATGGGATACTGTTCAGCTTGTTAGCTGTCTCTGCAATCTCCCTGGTAGCCTTAGCCCAGTTGCTAGGGCAGACAAACATGGGAGGCAAGAGGCCATACCTGGTTAATGATATAGTTATGTTTCCTGCCTTCTTACATAGTTAATTGCTTATGCTTCTACATAAAACACTGATTTGTAAAAGGCAGGACAAACCTTAAAGACAAAGAACAGGTACTAAGATATTTTAGGAAAAGAAATATTAGAATTCATAAAACCATTCTTTCACATAATTTGTTATGTAAGTTGAGACACTTGTTGCTTGCCAGAGCACACATTGGAAAGCAGCTTCTCTTCCTCTCATTGTCAGCAATAACAATACATCCTGTGATGTTGGTATTCTTATATTCCCTTTAGGCAAAAGTGTTGTATGCAGGGAAGGTAGGAGTGTGGCATTATTTGTCTGGTATACTGTCAACATCAGACAACACATGAGCATAACTGGCTCCCAGTAATTCTCTCCATTTGTGAGGAAGATCCTCAAGAAAGATTATCCTTGCCTAGGGACAGAAATAAGCTCTGCAAGCTCATAATTACCACCACAAGCTAGTATTTGCTACTGCTGTATTCAGCTTAAACCACTATAACCAACTGAATTTATCCATCAGAGAACTGAAATACACAATACTTCTAGTAAGCAGGCATAAATAGTGACAAAAAGCCTAGGAATACAAGCATTATCATGAGCAGAGCCAGTGAATACCTGACATAAAGTAATTTCTTTCCACCCAAATACTTAACAGCCAGTTCATGATTTACTGAATTGAATATGTGTTTATCAAACTGTACCTATGAGTAACTTGTAGTATCTAGACTGGAACGTATGTAATTGTACATATTTTGTCCTAAATATCTATCTTTACTTGTCAGAGGCGTATTTTTCATTTACATCGATCAGCCATGCAAATTGTAGACCATGGTCTGGGTTTCTATTAAGCTGTATATGACTTTAGGCAGTTAATCACAATCCACTTGTTTTATATAGAATAAGTACTGAGCTGTCTCTGGAGAACTTTATTTAAGTTTATCTGTGCAGTTTGCTTGCATCTTATTTTATCTCTCATCTTTGATAATAATCAGTCATGGCTGTAGGTCAAATCTTTTTGCATTGGAAACAATCACAGTAACTAATCCAGGAGTAAACCGGCCTATAATGAAATTCACTGCCTAGGGCTAAACATAAAGCTAACGTGTTTAACAAATCAAAGCTTCTATTTATCACTTGTCACTGTTTGTGTCTTTGTCTGTTGGAGGGGAAAAAAACAATTAAGTAGCAGAGCAGCAAAGAAAAACTTAAGAACACCCAATTTCTTTTCAGATTTGTTGGTCTGTTACTTTGGCAAAATGCAGTCTGCAAATCATGCCATCACAGAAGGCATCCATCTATGGGTGAACTGGCTCAGGACACAAACATCATCAGTACAAGTCTCATCTGAAAAATTTACATAAGGTTGAGAGAGAAGTTCAGCTGATTTCACTTACATCTACAGCAGTCAGATTTTCTGAATTCATGCTGGAACTATATGGTGAAGAACTGAAATACTGAAACTAAATTACTGTATTTCTCGGCGTAATGACTAGTGAAGCTAAGAGGCTCCCACCCAGCACATCCAGAAAGCATAAACAAAGGCTTTCCATGCGGGCCCCTGTTGAGTCCCACCACATGCAATGCTATGCACACGAATAGGTTTACTTGCACTACAAACTCCATCTGCATAAATATCCAACCTTACAAACCTTACAAATCACCTAGAAAGGTGATTATCCTTTTTCATATTGATAGAAATAATAATGGTTGCTTTGAGACGTAGCTTTATTTTCTGCTTATTTTCTCAAGAGACATCCTAAAAAATCTTCTACTTCCTATGATTTCTACTTATACATTTAAGGTACAGTAAAATTAAAGTACAGTAAGGTGAAATTACCTCATACATTTAAGGTAAGGTAAAATGAATGATTTGGAAACATGGTATCTGTTTACTAAGCCCAAAGCCCAGCATTTATCCCACATGTGAAGAGGTCAGTGAGTTGGTGATACTTTTTTGATGAAAAAAGAAAAAGAATGTACTTTTTTTCCCTGCTCATGACCAATCAGATTACAGCTGAAAAGCCGCAGAACAATACTATAACATGATCCTTTCAATGGAAATTCATTAGATAGCATACCATATCAGCAACTCCTCTGCCCGAGTCTTCAACTGCAATATGGCTAACAGTAATTCCTCTGCAGAGAGTGATACGTAGTAGGAGAATACTGAGGAGATCTCAAAGGTCTTGTACATAGCTACGGCATGGTCAGCACAATCAGATCACACTGTGTATATAACACTACCTTGGCCTTTTTGAATGTTTCCTGTAACATTCAGACTGTCTCATCATCATGGTATTTTATTTGCATTTTATTTGCAAAAGAATGACTTATTCAAACATGGCTCACTTAAAAAAAGCCCAGCAACCCAAACCCTCTGCCTCAAAAATCCCTAATACATAGGGATTTTTTTCATGTCCTTTTTTTTTAATAACTGAGATCCAGTTCTGCTTACTCTTATGATTCTACTGACTACAGTCAAGTTTCTCATGATTTACATTCCTTCAATGTAAAATTAGTCTCAGTGGTGGGCTTAAAAATGATGAAACGAAACTCCTGATTAAACAACCAAAAATAATTCTAAATAGATTACAAATCCTTTCACTTAAAATTCTGAATGATAGGATTCTGAAATTAATGGCATCCATGTCTCAGTATCACACCATCTGCCAATGACAACTAGCAATTCACATTACATTATGTAGCAGTGGTTTGTTTTTCATTGAGAAGGGAAGGTTTGCTTTAATGGAATCAAATAGGAAGCTGAGTTACACAGAGACAGCTGAATGCCTTGGATTGATCTCCCTCTCACTTGCAGAAAGTCAAGTGGCATCTTCGGTTACCAGGCATCTTGATGCGATGTCTTGTGTGAGATAGTGCCTGTTCTTTACCTAGTACCTACTGCAGTCATGCTGGGATATTGACTTTCTGTGAATTAAAAGATAAAAAGTGCACCCATTTACGAATTAATAATGATTATTGCCTTGCTGTAGCAGTTATCTTTTTAAAAACAAGGTACAAATAGGAATTGAATGAGATAAGAGTTAAAATTAAGTCTACAGTGTTCAACTACCAGGTAGAATAAGACAATTCCCTTATATTTAAGCACATTTCACTTGCAAGTGCAAGACATTGAATCAAGACTATTGTGCTGAGGTTGTGGCAGTTTAGGGTATTTTCAAGAACAAAATTTGACTCAAAGAAAACTCTCTCTGATACAAAGACTAATCACCTAAGTATATTCTCTGTGGCTTGGTTGTTTCAAGATTACAGTCCTGATAGAATTAAAGTTGAATCACTTCTTTAAAACTGGAGTTAAGCCCTCACAACTAATGAAGTCATTGTTATTTTAAATTTCCTGTTTAGAGTGACAAACCTGTAAATATTATCTGTGTGATGATAATCACAGTCTTTGGGAATAATGTCTCCCATGAACACAATGCCTGTAACTAAAACTTGTCCACAGTACTGTCTGAGGTGGGCAGCAGACTTCCTTCCCACCAAGCAATAACACATTTCATTATCTACTTGCCCTCAATCAGTGCAAAAAATGTTCACGTTTTTCTCCAAACACAACACAGCTACATTATTTCCACTAGTTTTAAGAATATAAAAGATTAAGAAATCCAAAATAAAAGATTATATTGAAAATGGCCTATTTACTTGTACAACTGTCACACAATTTTCACTCCTCTGCCTCAAATTCTGGCAACAGACGCTGCAGATTCCACAATTCCAGATCTCTCGGAATTCTGGCAAATTTTTCTACCTTTCACAAAGTTTCAGCATAGCAGATAATACTATGAGGTGCAAGGCATAAATTGAACATCATCAGAAGACATATACTGTTCTCCCAGAAGACAACGTCCACGGCCAGAGACTCTCCACCTATGTTCTCACTTGCTCAAAATGTCTGTGTCAGCATTAAGAATTTTGTCATCCTCTGGTCAATGCAGATACTATAACTATGCCTTTAGAAACATATATCCTTTGTATGTCAGAAAGTCTGGCATATTTACTTTTGAGGCAAAGTTATATTGGTTGATTCCCTATGAGGCACTCACATTAATAATTTCCAACATCCTCACTACCTATCTCACCTACAGGAATACCACTGCTTGGCCTTTGTAGATTATTTTGATTATTTCGGAATTACTTTATTGTGACTAGAATAATTAACTTCTGGTTTCTTACTATTGGCTGGACTCTCCTCCCTGCCCAGGCAGTGTGTCACCGCTGAGACACTGGAGAGAATCCTTGGCTTTGCTGCTAGTCCTGCCTGGGCAGTACAGAGCCAGCCCGTGTGATGCTGTGCAACTACAGTGCATGCCTGCTCTTAACTTGTGCTGTGTGTAGGTTGGCCATACTGCTCAGTCTTTCTATGACCCACTGTAAAGGCTCTTGAAGTGAAAAAGAGGCTTTTGTTTCTGCATTAATTATGAAGCATAGTCTTTGCAGGATCTTTGTGGAAACTTCTTGGTCTATTTTTCCTTTGCCAATCTACAAATAAGATCAGGCATCCTGTGTTATTAAACAGCTGGATAACAAGATGTGAGTGAATACGTCTGCTTGATTAATACAAAAATAGGTAAACTTATATCAACCATTATTTCCTTTTTGTGTTCTGTCCCCTCCTTGACTGCACTAAAGCCTTACCTACCGAGACCTCAAGAGAAACAAGTAACCAATCCTTTCCTTTGTGCTTAAGCCTGGATACAGATTCCCTCCTTCAGCAAACATCAACAGTGCTTCATAACTAGGTCATAGACCAGTGCAGAAACCTGTCACATTCCTTTCCCCATTGGCCTTTGTGTTCCAGTCCACAGCACTACCACTAGGATGACGGACTAGTTCAGCCTGTAACGTAACTTAGTGAGAATTCAAAATCAATCTATAACATTGCAGAATAATATTTTGCCATTAAAAGTAACAGTCTTTGCATTATCTGGACCAGCTAGTGGACAGCTATTTTTGTGTAAATTACAGAGTATGTAGTATAGCCCTGCATTATAAAACACATGTATTTTATGCTTGTGCTCTTATTCCCAAAAGATATTTGATATTTCACTTGGTTTTTACAATAGGTCTAACAACATTCTCTTTTTAAAAGTGTACTTCACACAGTAAGAGTGAATGCAGATTGAGCAGCATGTGAAAGCATCTGAATTTCTGAATGCAAGCCGTGTGTTTAAAAGCACCCAAGGAAGTTATTATTCTTCAGCAGGTTTATTTCCTTAATACTTAGTCATTGAAGTGTGATTTATATGATCATCTATCTGGATATCTTCAAGCTGAACTAGGAAGTTCCTTACTTCTGTGCATTTACATTATTTATTTACATATACTTGTTTTTTAAATAGTTCAGATCAATGTTGCATTTTTCTCTTCTTCAAATTTTATTCTTCTATCACATCTCATTTTTTGAAGACTCTCTAAATTACTAAGTAATGGCTCTGAATCACATGCTTGCTAAGGCTATAATTCTCCCAGTTTTACTCTCTCCATTGTTTTACCTCAGACAAAATGTCTTTGATTTCAAGGAGACTAGTTGCAGGGTAACATACAGTACACAGGGCAAGTAAGGATGACAGAGGAAGCCCTGACTGTTTTCCTCATGAAGATTTGCTGCAATGAAGATATTTCTGTTTGACAGGTTTATTGTTTAACATGTAGTAATTTAAGATAGCAATGTACACATCCCCTGCAGTCCTGCACTATGGATTCAAAACCCATATGGACAGAAATGCATGAAGAGACAATAATGGATTTCTCAACCTGCTGTGTTTACATACTATTCTGGTTTTAGCATGGCAAACATATTATGCTTGTGTAGAAGACTAAAAAACATTTGCATTATTCCCTGCAACTGAAGGATTTCCCATAAATACCTACGTTCTTACCATGTAAATTGCTTAACTGAACGCTGTAAAGTTTAAACACATGCATTGCAGGATTAGGGCTAAATTATTCAGATAAATATTTTTAGACTTACAAGATGAAAGATGTCCCATTATAAACAGAAATATTAATGTTTGGCAAAATATTAGAAACAATTAGTTTTCAGTAATAACCTGGAAATTACTGCACTATAATTTATATTTTGGCTCTAGTTACAGGTACCACATTGCCAACCTACTTCATCTTAAACTATGGAAGTTATTCAATATTAAAGTCTGTATTGATGGTATAGCAAGGACACAATGACTATAATAACAGAGAAAAATATTCTGATAGGGAATGATTTTCTTGAATATTCAAAGATAAGCCAGTTAAAACTCTATAAATGTCCTAATGTTTTAATTTAATTTTCCACAATGTTACTGACCACAGCAAAAACAATGTATCACCAAAGAAAATTAAAAACTCACATTGCATAGATTGTAGAATTATTTCAGACTTTCTTGTGTTGCTGACTGAATCTTTGTCTGTGTGAACAAATAAGTTGTCTTTTATTCTGTCAAATATGAGAGACTTCATTACTGTCTCCCACTTCCGAGGCTGGAATGCAAAAGAAAGCTGAAGCTCTTGAAATGTCATCAATTTGATTTCATTAAAAGGATATTCCAAGATTATTAACCACATTTTTAGTAGAAATTTTATTTTAAAAATCTTTACATTTCTGCCTCTGTAATTCAGGTACCTAAGGACTTTTTTTATTTACCCGTTGAAAATGTGTAGAAGAAAGTTAGTTCCTTTATGTTTTCTGCCTTTCAGAGGATTGTTAAAAGACCTCAACAATATATAAAGCAAGTTACATGCTGATAACATGTAATTTCTAAACAGTAAACAAAATATTTCTGTCACTTTACTATGTTTCTTACCTCCTTTTTTATGGGATATCAAGGGACTTGACAACTGATGGTCTGTAACTGACTGGGATTGGCTAATTGATTGTGAATCTTTCCTTTCGAATAAATGTTTTCGAATAAATGGAGAAGCAGAAATGTCATCCAAATCCTTCTGGAATAAAGAATGCTGGCTTAGGCATGTAAGAAACGTATCGATTCCACTCTGTCATGATAACTTATAGCTGTGATCTCTTAGAGAGCAACTTATTTTCTACGACTCTGTGAAATGTCTAATGCTAAAGTTACACAAGATTCTTGTGGCTTTCAGCAACACTGACTTAGCACCCATGTCACAAACGTTTGTTTATTTTTTCCATTTAACTTATTTATCCTCTTTCCACATGCAGTTAAATCATAGCATGCACTGTATGCTGATTTCCTCTCATAGTTAATTTGTATCTTTAGAAAAAAGCTATAGGAAGGTATTAATCTGCTTAACATTTCTAAGTACATCATCCAAGGGATTTTGTTTTTTTAATCTTACATATGCTCAGCAGAGTTACTGGCAAAAACTGTACATTTTCTCCATTTCATCCTTTCAACATCAAATGGTAAGCAGCAAAAATTGGATCAGACTTCAAAGACTATGCTGTGCTCCAAGTCACAGAGCGACTCCTCCATTTCACATATTGAATTCGAGCAGGATATCAAAGTGCTACCAAAGAACCTCAGGTCCTTACTAAAAAAGAGTCTCTAACATCTGTAGAAAGTGAAGTGCACAGACAAATCACCTCAGGGAGCAGCTAGCATTTATTCTCAGCAGCAAATTTCCAGCCTTTTGATTCTCTTATTCACTGTACCTCCCTGTCTTTCTACAGAACTAAAGTTCTTAGCAAGCAGGCTTTTGTCTCAAAGACTTCAAAACATCACTAACGGTTTCATGTTCAGACGGCTATGCCAAGTAGCCACGAACACATTGCAGAACTGTGGACTCAGGAATCTGAAGTTTTAATGTGATGTTATTTTAGAATACAAACTTAGCAGTACCTTTATTGTTTGTTTGTCAAGAAAATCAGGCACGATGGGAGAAGACTGGTTACTGGTTTGTTGCCTAAAAGCAAAGAAAAATAAAATAAATAACTTAAATATTGTAATTTCTTCATTCTTATAAAAGGTTTACTGGCATACACATTTTTGGTGATTTCCCCTTTTCCCCCTCCCCCGATTTCTAACAATCAATTCAGAGAAAACACAGACCAGTCCCATTTCCTCTCATAAGGAAGTACACATATTAAACACAGTAACAGGCTATGAGTATTTAAATTGTCATTAAAAATTTGTGCATATGTGCATATGTGTAAAATGAGTTTATGAGAATTCTATGAAATTAATGTATTAAAATTCAATTGACAAGGTTTTACTTTTTTCTCAAGGCCGCAAAAAGCTGTTTGCACAGATTTCAAACTTAAACACTGAACATTTGACAGATGAGGAAGAAGTGAAACACATGGCTTTGCATTCTCGTAAAGCCAATTGGGTTAAGTACAGAACAAGGAGTAAGAATTCTCAGATTCAAAGAATCATAGAAGGGTAGGAATGGTTGGAAGGGACCTCTAGACATCATCTAGTTCAACTCCCTGCCAAAGTAGGTCCGTCTATATCAGGTCACACACGAACGTGCCAGGTGGGTTTTGAAAAACTCAGAAAGGAGACTCCACACCTTCCCTGGGCAGCCTGTGCCACTGCTCCCTCACCTTAATAGTAAATAGTTTTTCCTTATGTTTAAATGGAACTTTTTGTGTTCCAGTTTCATCCCATTACCCCTTGTCCTGTTGCTAGCTACTATAGAAAAAGGGGATGCCACAACCTCCTGACACCCACCATTTAGATATTTGTAAATATGATTAAGATCCCCCCTCCGTCTCCTCTTTTCTAGACTAAACAGCCCCAGTTCCCGCAGCCTTTCCTCATAAGGAAGATGCACCAGTCCCCTGATCATCTTGGTGGCCCTGCGCTGGACTCTCTACAAAAGTTCCCTGTCCCTCTTGAGCTGAGGAGCCCAGAACTGGACACAGGACTCCAGATGAGGTCTCACTAGGGCACAGTAGAGGGGAGGCAGAATGAACCTCCGTCAACGTGCTAGCCATGCTTTTTTTGATGCATCCCAGGATGCCATTGGCCTTCCTAGCCACAGGGGCACATTGCTGGCTCATGGTTAGTTTACTGTCAACCAGTACTCCCAGGTCTCTCTCTGCAGAGCTGCTCTCCAGCAGGTTGACCCCCAGCCTGTACTGGTGCATGGGGTTGTTACTTCCCAGATGCAGGACTCTGCACTTGTCCTTGCTGAACCTCATGAGGTTCCTCTCTGCCCAACTCTCAAGCTGGTCGAGATCCCGCTGAATGGCAGCACAGCCTTCTGGGGAATCAGCCAGTCCTCCCGGTTTGGTGTCATCAGCCAACTTGCTGAGGGTACACTGTCCCCTCATCCATCTGCACCAGGGCACCTGTGACCAGGGCACCCTCTGTGTTTAGCAGCAGGCCCACATTCCCCCTATTCTTCCTTTTGCTGCTGATGTACTTGAAAAACCCCTTCTTGTTTTTCTTTACTTTCCTGGCCAGGTTTAATTATAAAAGGGTTTTATCCTTCCTGTTTGCACCCCTGCATGCTCTGGCAATGTTCCTGTACTCTTCCCAAGAAACCATGTCCTTTTCCCACCTCTCATAGATGTCTGCTTTCTCCCTGAGTTGTCCTAGCAGATCTTTGTTCATCCAAGGAGGCCCCCTGCCTCCTTTTCCCGCTTTTTAACATTCTTTGTCTATATCTGTTATTATTTTATCATCATATTATGTCACCATAAAAGTATTAAAAGCCAACTCCTGCTCTCATTAATGCTAATTAAAATACCATAAAAACCTTCTGCAGGCCTTGATCCTTGTTGGCAGGCCTTTGAAGTCAATGGATCTCTTAAATAGTAAAGTCCACCCAGACAGAACTTGCTCCAGAAATCTTTAGCTATGGAAAACTAAAAAGAAGATGCTGCCAATTTAATTTGATGAATAAAAAAAATGAGGTTTATAGATATAATTTGATATGTTCATGGTCCTAAAATTGGGATTAAAAGCAAGATTTTCTGATCATCAAAACATGCCTCAGCCATTGCATCATTGCTCTCCAACGCCCTCACGACATTCCTGAACATACAATTATTAGCAGTTATATTTCTACTTATAGATGAAAACATCTGAAATATAAGTTTCAGTCGCAGATTTTGGTTTAGACATATATATTATAGCTTTTTTCATAGATGGGAAAATGCTTTACAAGGTACTAAGTAGCTCCTCTAGTTTTACACAGCTATTACAACTGAATACATTTCAGGCCTTTTCAGTCACAGAGGAAGTAGAGAATGTAAAGAACAAAAATTGCTCTGCTGATTAAAAAATACAATGTATGGTATCTCAAGTTTCTTTTTTGACAGTACTTCTGTCTCAGGCAGCTACATTAGTTATAAATTACACATGTAACAACAGAACAACATATTGGACTTTAAAAAAAATATGTCTGGTCACATGTGCATTTTATGCTTCAAAATGCACCTTTAAAATATCCCCTTTAAATATACTTCAGATTAAAAAAACACTACTGACAGAGTTGAAACATTTTAGAATATTATTTATTAATTTTGATAGCTGTATATAACCATGCATATTTACTAGGTAACATATGTATTATGTGACATCCACAGAAGCTACTGAAGTATTTCAAGCCTTATTTGCAATAGGGTTAAGGCTCCTAGGTTAATAAAGTCTGTCTGAATGTTTTACCCAGCTGAAGAGCATTTACTTGAATTATTTCAAACTAATCACAACAATGATGGCATCATGGTTGTCAGTAAGTTACCCCAGGGTATGGGAACAAAATGAAGCATTCATGAGCATGGTAAACCTTCAACTTTTCTGTACTGTTGCAAATTTGTGAATGAAGTGTGGATTTGCTTGTCAGGTTAGCAGAATGTAAATTCCTCTCTATTCTTTGACACTAAGAAAGAGAAGGAAAACATGCTGCCTAAACTGTAGTTTGAAATTAAACTGGGGTTTTCCTTGGAAGAAATGGAGGGATACATTTTAAAAATGCATTACCATTTGTACTGGCACACTTCTTGTACAGGAAAGTATAAAATATGCCTAGGACTGTATTCAACACTGCATTTGTGCATGTATCATGTTATCTGTAAAGTACTTTATTATTATTTATCTCATATATATATATTATTTAGATAACTATTTATTTAGTAGGATTAGTCAGATAATTTTTCCCTAAAATTACTCAAGCATTTGTTGAGATGATTCATTCCCACACCTCCTCATACTGCAGAAAACAAACCCAATATGCTCTAAAAATCATGGATAATCCTCAAATATCACTGTGGTGGATGTCAAAATCAAAACCTGCTGTTGGACCAGTATGTTACAAATCGCTTACAATGCCAAAATGGACTGAATCATCATTTGAATTGAAATATTCAGATCTTGAGGCAGTTTTGATCTGGATTTAAATCTGCAGCCTGACCTAATCTCTACCCTCTACTAATAAAACAAAGTGCAGAATTTAGCATAATTTTGCATACTTTCTAAGGGCTGGAACGTTGTCTAAATGTGTAAAGCATGTAAATTTCAGCAACTTGCCTTCTGTATAGCTTAAGTTAGCAAAAATCAGCTTCTGGAATTCTGAAGCCGTAGACCCTGACACTCTGTCAGGATCCCAGTGATGTTGTGTTTCGGACCAGAACAATCCTAAGTTGGGTTGTATGTGGTACAGATAGTCCATCCTTCCACAAAATGTACAATATACTGCTGATATCATAGAATCATAGAATGGTAGGGGTTGGAAGAGACCTTTAGAGATCATCTAGTCCAATCCCTCTCCAGAAGCAGGTTCACCTAGATCAGGTCACATAGGAATGTGTCTAGGCAGATCTTGAAGACCTCCAAGGAAGGAGACTCCACACCTTCCCTGGGCAGCCCGTGCCAGGGCTCCAACGCCCTCACAGTGAAATAGTTTTTTCTTATGTTTAAATGGAACTTTTTGTGCTCCAGTTTCATCCCATTACCCCTTGTCCTACTGCTAGCTACAATAGAAAAAAGGGATGTCCCAAGCTCCTGACACCCGCCATTTAGATATTTGTAAATATTAATATCCCCACTCATTCTCCTCTTTTCTAGACTAAACAGCCCCAGTTCCTGCAGCCTTTCCTCGTATGAAAGATGTTCCAGTCCCTTGATGTATGTACTTCATGATTACTAGTTTTACTAGATTTTTTTTTACTAGTTTTACTTTTATTTTATTTTTCTCGTCCTGTCCTGTGAAGAACAGATGTCTAACTGTCAGGGGACACTTCTAAAAATGTGGCATCAACTGTAGATGACGAGCTCACCTTGAAATGAGCCTCTCAGCTATTCTGAAAATTTGGCTAGTATGCAATATGAAAAATGCAATAGCAACAGGAGGGCAGCTCAGCAGTAGTTAGTTCAGGAGAGTCCATCAGTAACGGCAACTGTGGCACCTGAAGCTGATTTTGAGGTGCAGGATATTTTGAGGTATCTTTGAAGACATTGCTTGTCCTATTGTTTCTAAAAATTTTTATTTTCTACATTTGCAGTAAAGTGGTTGTGTTAGAGAGACGAGATCCAGCCAGCACACTTATTTGGGAAGGACTCAAAAGATCCAGGTTCATGTATCTGCTTTCAGTTAGGCAATACAACAATTTGCTGCTGAATGTTTAGCTACTGAGCTGTAATATGCCTCAGTCTTCACATATGAACTGTCTATTAATAACTCATTTAGCAAGAAATATTGACAAAAAGAGAAACACTGATTTTTAGGGTCTGTCTACACATCTGTATACTGTACAGCCACACTATCCTTAACACTGAAAGCAGCTAAACCATAGCAGCATAAAACTAGTAGCTCAAACTAATTTATCCTAGAGAAAAGTTACTAGTTTTGGAGTTATTCTGGCTGTTATGAGAGTTAAATCACAGAATTTGGACTTTCATCACTTAAATACTTTTGAAAATGTTAAAAATACTCCTAGGTATTCCGCTTGAAAGAACACAGCTCACTTTTCAGAAATAACGTGAACAGACCAAATTCAGTCCTTCCAGTATGGGAAGCTGAAAAATTACAAAGGGACAGGGAGAAGGAAAAAAACCCAATGACACTGAAAAAAATTGCCCAAATTTCCATTTACTTCTTTATAAGATTTTAGAAACTTTTTATAAGTTATGCCTTTTAGAACTATTGGAACTTATGAACTAGAAAGTAATTATAAGCTTACATGACAACAGAATCAGGTCCAATGGGTTTCACTACATGCCACAGGAATTACAGACCTCCTGTTTTCATCACAAGCAATAACCTTACTGTTTGCTATGAAAGTAAAGCAATTAAAGGAAAGCAAAATGTCTTTATACCAGATTTTACTGTGCAAAGAAATGAAACTTCATATTCAAAAGATGACTTATACAAGAAATCACAGTGCCATCCTGGCAGAAGCTAAAATTGTCCAAGAAGGAAATTATGGAGCAGCGCGAGAGGGGTGTAAGCAGTAGATCACTGCTGATGGCATTCATCTGAAGATTCTCTAAAAAAATTGGTTTAAAATATGGAGATGCAATGCTTTCCAGCAGCTATCCATGAAGAAGAGAAGCACACTAACTTAGTTGAGGTTTTTTTTTTCTTTTCCTTTTAATCTAAAGAATCCAAGGAAGGTTTTCTTATTGACTGAGTGAACCCTGTTTTAATGATAGGTAAGCTGCAGATCAAGTCAAAGAATGCATAGCAGAAGGCAAAGGTATTTTTATACAGAACAGTTTAATTCACACTGAGCCAGTTTCTGAACTGATCTGTGCTCATGTGACTGAAATGATGTTTAATCTCTGTTCTCATAGTGATAGAAAGGATATTATGTTTACGTGCTAAACACACCAGTGTCCATCTAGGTGAATCTACATGTCTGCTATTTCAGTGAGCCTCCAGTTGTAGCAGGGCCTTCAAATATGAACACTGTTCATTTTTCAGGCAGAGCAACAATGCTGTTTCAAGTAAAGCTGATCCAAGAAGAATTCATCTAGAACAATTTTTATACTTACTCCCTACACTGATGCAGCAATGGCTGCTGGCACTACGATGCTATAGAAGTGGCTGACTTGCAATGCCAGTTCCACTGGCACAGAGATAATACATTTCAAAAAATCACTCTGTATTTCTAAATCATATAAAGAACGTTGGCACATGATCTAAGCTGTCCCCATTTTCAGAGAAAAATCAGCTACACCTACATATTTTTTTTTGGTCATAAGTTTGTCTAAGCTGATTTTTAAAACTTCCAGTGATGGAGATGTCAAAACCTCTCAAGGTAACCTATACAGGGCTTATCTAGGCTTACCATCAATGAGATTTTCTTGATGCTTAATCTAACTCTCCTATGTTGAAATGAAAGCCCAGCATTTCTTGCCACATTCGCAGTGGAAAACAGTTTACTCCTTTCCTCTTCACATCAGAATTTCATGATTGGAGAAATGAACAACATGTACTCTTGGTTTTCCATTTCCCATGGAGATCCCTCCTTATCATGGTTTACAGAGATATGCAATCATTTTTGTTGCTGAGAGACTTACTCATTTTCTTGAAGTGCAGTATCTAATATATTACACCAACCGAGGTCTTGACAGTCATGAGAAAATGTTACAATGCACATGTGAGGGAGTATGTATCCTCATTTTTACTATCCAATGTAAACTTTGGAGCAGGATGCCATTACCGACTGACATTCATTTTATGGTTCATTACAGTCCATATTCCTGTTTCTAATTCTAATCCTTCCCTCTTAAAACCTTGTAACCATCAGTCACTTAGCGCTGATACAAATTTAGTAATCAGATTCTGCTTCATCAGTCAAGCCATTAATGAGTAGAAATAGACCCATATCTGGAACTTGACTTTGAAACGTTTACTTCCAGTAAAACAGAGAAACACTAATAATTATTCTTTGTAACTTTCCAAACACCTAAGTTGGTATGTCTGTGAAGCTTTGTTCAGGCTTTATTATTCAATCTGGATTCCCTAAGCCTCACATGAATGTCAAGTTTTCCTAAAATGAACAGTTTCTGAGAACCTATGCTGACCAAAGCGTGAATGTGATACCAACTAGCTAAAACCAGAAAGACGTAAGCAGAAAAATCACAATTAATTTGACTGAAGAGTGTAAACTGCTGTTGATGCCAAGTATCTTCTACCATGCATCCCTAATACACAGAGCTCCATAAGAAACAAAGGAGCAAGGGATACTCAGAGACACACAGTTACTTTTACAGACATAACTGATATGTAACAAAGTCATTATGGGGAAACAATGCTTTCTGCTGTACTACATAAATAAATGCTTTCTGCTGTACTACATAGTATAAGGCCACTGATCCTTTACACATAACTCTCATATTGTGATATTTATCAGTCAGTGAGCTACAGTTCAGTGAAAAAAAGACCAATACAGAGTATCATATCAGTATTTTTTAACACAGTATTCATTTGGGAGGCAAATGGATAAGAAGATGATGGAACATGCAGGTTACAGATGCTTTGACCAGATTCTAAAGGGATTAAAAGATATTTGAGGATGACAGCTCCGTCTGAACAAGAACATGAACAATGTAGCATAGATTAAAGTCTGTAGTCACTGAACTGTAGATTATCCTGCTAAGAACAAGAACATTTATGAAAAATACATTCACTAGAGATCTGCAGTCTAACAAGTTAAAAATCAGAGGACATTTTAGAAAATTACTTCTCCCTTCTCCACAAATTATTCCTAATTATTTCAAGAGATCCTTAATACTAACTTGAAATTGAAGCTATGCCATTGCAAAAAGTAGCATCTTTGATTTCATGCAATAACCAATTATAAAATGGGGGTAGGCATGAGGAGAGGTTGGTGTCTGTGCTGACCTTGTGAGAGGGGAGACCCTCTCACACTCCTCCCTTTTCTGCTTCCTGTTCAATTCTGTGTAGAAGGGTAAATGTGATATTTTGCAGGGTTGTAAAAAGGCTCTGAAAGGTTTTCACTTTCCTTATTTAAATTTAAGTCTTGACCATGTTTGGCTCTTTAAAGTAACTCTGCTCCTTTTAACGTTTTGAACGAGCTACTTTGGGAAAAGGTTTGACTGATTGAGTTTCTTCATGCCACACAGGCCTGCAAGCTCTTCTCAGTAGCTGATGACATCAAGAAAAGGTTTGCCAAGTGTTGCACATACAGATTAGCTCTAGGGCGGGAATTCACACAATGTTAGTCTTCTAGTTGCACAATTAGTGCCAAGACCTTTTTGGGGTTGAAGGAGTCACAGGCAACTTCACAGCTCTGTGGAACTGAATGGAAAAACATTTTTTCAATGAGACAAAGCTGCTTGTCTGCTAACGTTTACATTATTTTCCTACAATTATTTCTATACCTATCAGAGAAATGTGCTAATTCTCACTGTTACTTAGTTACTTGTGAAGTGAGCTTCATATAGGATTTTCACATTCAAACATAGTTAATACTGGTTTTCAAATGCTGATTGTCAAGTCAAGCATATACCAGCAGGAAGCATTTAAAATGCAATGTTTGATGAACAAATTTGAGTATTTAATGAGCATCCTATGTCATTTATTAGTTTGAGTTTGCTTATGACCTGCATTCATTGACTGAAGAGTGGGAACTAGGTGTAGAGATTCAAATTACTTGAAGGAATTAAATTTTTTTTAGTGACCATTTCTCCTGAACACTTTGAAATTCATTACTCAGTAAAACTGAGGATTCTCTATATAGTATAATACAGTAACTTTTTTAATATAACATCTTTGAAAAAGTAGCAGGTTGTCATACATTTAAATGTATAGTTATATTCATGTGCATACAATAGAACAGAGCTGTATACAATTTTGCCTTCTGAGCCTGAGTACCTTTAAGCTCATTTTTCATTTTCCAAACCCACAAGTTAGTTAGGAAAAAAAAAGATTAAAAAAGGAGATAAAAAAATAGTTAAAAGAAACAAAAGGAAACAAAGAGAAGATTTTATTATTCTATGCTTTAGTCCCACGGTAGGTGAAGTCACAGTGAGGCTGTCTTCTCTAGGGTCAGATTACTAGCTACTGGGTTAAGTATCTGCACTATTATTCATCAACTTTCCTGTTTCCTACAAGTTTCCTGTATGACTGAAGAGCTGTATGTTGAAAACACAACAACCCAATAATAGCTACATGTAGAAGTGAGACTTGACTTATGGGAAGTTATTGAATTTACTCCTAAGATTCTGCACATCACCTGTGAAATGCTGAACATTTTCCAGACTCACTGAAACCACTGGGACCTGCTGAGAAATGCTGAGAAATGTAGGCAAATAGCTTTCGATATTTGTTGGGGTTAAACCTGAGAACTGCCAGCAGTAATGGCAGTTTGGCAACTCCAGGCAAAAGAAGGTATGAATTTATTTCCCTGTCTGGTTGTGCATAGCAATCAGGATTGGGTGCAAGACCTGAATGGCCAATGTATTTTACAGGAGTACCTTCAGGCCAGATATCCAAAGGCATTTAGACATTGATTTCAATCTAAGTTTGGTGACAGGATACCTTTAAAGGTCTGTATATTTGTGCTTAACAGAGACCAAAGTCACCTCAAGTGAACCATAAAATCTTTGTGAGCCTCAAGGGATGTAGAGTTAAGCAAGCTGTACCTAATCCAGAAAAATACATTTGTTTGGAGAGCAACAAGGATCTCCAAAAACCAAGGGATGTAGAGTTAAGCAAGCTGTACCTAATCCAGAAAAATACATTTGTTTGGAGAGCAACAAGGGCCTCCAGAAACCAGCTAATGCAAAAAGATAAGGAAACCATTTCTGGCTACAAAAAAAAAAAAAAATACAGATGAGGGAAAGTTTAAAGAGGCAATGTGCCTCCAAACAAGTCCATGTGAAAACTCTAGATCACATTAAAAAAACCCACGGTCTTTTTACATTGCAAAATCTATGACTTGGGATGCTAAAGAAAACTGATAATAGGCAGCTTACTATCTCTTGCTTTTAGCAATCGTGCTGAGTGGAGAACAAATGACCACGGGATCATCAATGGTTCTAAAGAGATTACAAAATACACAGAGCCCTTAACTACTTAAGACAGAAAAGGAGTATCGTGCACAGGAAGAGAATTACATATTAGGAAACTGATTGCCCCGGTGAGCAACCAAAGGCAGAGAAACCTAAAGACAGAGCTATGACGGTAAATTGCAGTAGGCTCATGCTTTCCCCTGAAAATCATGAAAAAAACCATTTGTTTTGTCCATTTGGTCCTTGTCCAATGGCCTGAATATTTTTCTTGCTGAAAACAGAATATTGCAAGGGAGAGATTCTGAAGCCCTTCTAACCTACAAGAATACAGGTGGTTACACGTGATCAAAATCCTGTAATAATGCACAAGAGCCTGTAGCAGACATTCCTCCATCTAATCAACCACAGTTAGAATGGAAGGTAACATAACTCAGGGTTATAAACATAGATAAAGAAAGAAATACCATTTTGAGGAAGTTAACAATTACTTAAAAAATCTCATCTTAATGGAATAACAGTATGGAGTTCCAGTCAAGCAAGTTCCTGATTTCCTCAGATAACTCTTAAATGATGTAACAGAATCTGCATTTATAAAATGCATTGAGATATCCCTATACCCATTCCACAGCAGAAGAGATCTTTTAACTCTTAGTCACTGAAATCTGCTAATCAATGGGATTCATCCAGCAAATGCACCCACCTCTCCTATAAAACTGTTAGAGACTTTGGTAACAGCTAAAAGTGTAACAGATCTCTCTTGTATCTCATACATAAGGAAGTGCCAGAGAGACATTTATCTGGAGTGACTCTGTTGGTAGGGAAGGTTAAAATACTTTTCCTCTGGAAAGAGGAGAACACCACTATTACAGTTTACAGTATTTCTAAGCTTTCTGTTGATGACTTGTCCATCTGCTTTTTTCTGCCCTTTTCCCTGTCTGATTGCTGGCCTGAATGGAGCTTTACAGACACAGAAGGGTAACTTACTACTCCTGAGAATTTAATAACATGCACTGCAACCAATTCTGAAATGCTGGGCACTTGCAATCCTGTCCACAGTCTATGGTATTCTGGATACTTCCGAGAAGTGCAAAGAAACAGGACAGCAACTCATGACAAATATCAGCAACAATAAATCTAACTCTGCTAATTAGGAGAACATTGACATGACAAAGCTGGTGGGGGGACTGGCTAAGATACAGTTGCTCATCCTCAGAAAATGGCAGATTCCCAAAGCGCTGGCTGAATCATGACAACATCCCTGCTCCTTTCAGAGCCTATTGTGTGGAAAATGACTTCTGTTAGATAATAGCAAAGGATTCAACTCACCAGTGCTCTTCACAGTCAAAATCAGAAGGAGAGATGCTGCTCATAAGCGGAGGATCTGCTACACAGCCAGTGGTGTTTTTCAATCTCGTGTAGTTTTTACGAACAATATATCCCCTGAAAGCTAAAAAACATAGTTATGAATCAGTGAAAAATTCTGCCAGAGCCTGAAATGCAGACTGGCTCCTGGCTCTGCAGTGCAGAGATGAATATCCTCAAATTTTACTGAACCAGCTGGACAGAAAGAACACTTAGCATCTCACAGGGGTGGCTCTGACCTTTGCAATGTTAACAACAACTGTTGGAAGCTATATGGGGCCTTATACCCTCACTCTTACACTGACCACTTGGCACAGCCTCAGCAAGGCAAACAGGCCTCAAAATGAGAACGCGTCTAATTTAAAAAGGAATACAATTTAGAACTAAATACACAGTAGAAAATCACTTCTAAAACATCTTTAATCACAACTGCTATGATTTGAGATAGTCAGGAATTTACAGAATCAGAAGTTTGAACTGCTTTTATCGTGGGATGGGGTGGTGAGGAGACAGGGGCAGGTAGGTTCAATGAAAACGAGAAAAATTAATATCTCATCCTATTTTTCAATTAACTGTAACCATAATAAAATGTTTTCAATATCTCTTATACAAATAATCAGGAAGGAAAATTTAGAGGTTGAAATTTATACGATTCAAAAAAAGGTCAGAACAAAACAATCACTAGAAATTCTAAATGAAGTGGCAAGCATGCAGTGAATGGAAATAACAAAATGGCAATCACTAACATTTTAAAGATACATTCACGGACTGTCTCTGGATCTGGGTACCTAAATAACTGAATTACTTCTGTAATTTTATCTTACATTAATTTGCATGAATTATTGACACCTGTAAGCAGTTAGTAATAAAGCTCCAGCACAAACCACAGATAACAATACATAATTTACTTAGGACAAAGACTGAAGAGTATTGTAATGTACCTTAAATCTACACATTTTAAAATTTTATTTCTGTGGGTTTATTCCAAGCATTATTTTAAGTAGAAATACTTTGATTAAAGGGGAGAAAGGGATGAATAATGAAGAAATTATGTACAGTAGCAATGCCTTATTTGAATAGTACAATAAGCAGTTGCTGAACAAGAAGGATGAGAGTTGTGAGGGAAAGGAGCTGCTTATCAGCTTAGCAGGACTGAAACTTAAACAGTAAGACAATACGGAAAATAAAATTAGAGCCAACTTCAGGAAATACTATGATTTTGAGGGAAAAAAAAAAAATCCCTGTCCAAGAAAAGCTTTTAATCTTGCTAAATATGTGCAAAAATTGAGTCAGCCTGGGGACTAACCACCCAAAGAAGGAAAAGAGCCCTCTCTCTAATTGGGGTTCCTAGAGTCCAGGGTTAAATATTAGAGCATGATGTAGGATAGGCACACAAATGAAGTCTAGGTCATGCAGGATCACGGTCAAGGTAATATTGTAGATTACAAAGGGAAATCAGGAGATAAAATAAATATAGAAAAAAATGACAACATAGAAGCTGATCTGAAGATTAATGAGTTTTCCCTCTATCTCATGCGTCTGATTTTATGAAAATAGTAGAAGTAGCCATTACCTACACAACAGAGAATAAAGACCCTGTAGAATTTGCAATCCCTCAATTATTACCAAATTATGAGATAGTTGATTGATTTCCTTTTTCTTACATTTAGCTACTCTTACAAATTTAGCTCCTCATTCGTGCCTTTTTTTCTGTGCAATGAAAAGATGGTGGAGGAAACAAAATAGAGCTACCTCAATTGCATCTGCACTTTCCTTTTGGAAAAGGCTGTGACTAATCTCTCCTTTTCTATTTTAATTCGTGTATAGTGTTAATGGCCTTTTCAGCTACCTGCCTTCACAAAAATATGTGGTGTTGAACTTATTTGCGCAATATAAGAAAATGAAAACCATTTGAACAGTTCAAGCTGTGGTATGCAATGCACCATAACAATCTAAGCATTTCAGTGCTACTGAGGTTTCCAAGGTAAGAAGCAGCAAAAATTGCCTTGTAATGAGAGGTTACTAAAATAAATAACCATTCACTTTACAGAGGGGAAGGCATGACAGAAGTTGTGCCTGCTGAGGTGTTGTACTGAATACAGAGCTCAGGTATCGTGAAGCTGAAGAACTTTCTGCTCTTAACAATCAGACTGGAAAAGTTGGCATATCTGGCAGAGAGGAGGCAAGCTTTCACTTGCTCCACGTGATCAGGTTTCCAATTCTTAACTATCCCCTACTGACCATACAAGCAGCCTCCTCTGATATTGGCAACAGAGAAAACTGGCCAGCAGCCACCTCTCTGCAGATGAAACATGCTGAGTATCAGTCAGTTGATGGACTACTGTAAAGACAAAGTAGTGCTAAAACAAATGAGCTAACAAGATAAACTTCACTTTTATCCTTAGTAATTTATCTACTTTAAGTATTTCTTTGCCTGTATGTGTCTATAAAACCAACCCTGATACCTACTGTGATTTTATTTTTTCAGTTATTTTTCTTTTTCCCCAGAGGCTTTTATTAATGTCATTAAAATAATTTTTGTCTTGTCTTCATTCCCTACATAAACTGTGCTACATCTGATTTAACAATCATAGTTTTTACTTTGTCTTTTTTTTCATACATATTTTCAAAACTCAACTCCTCTTCAACTTAACCTTTCTGCAACTTTTTCTAACATTCTTCTAGAATACCTTGAATCTGACAGGTATATGGCTGTACTTTTGCTACTTTCCCTTTGACTCATGGGATAACCGAAGTAGCAGGATAAACAAACTTGACTCTCTCAAAAGCTCCATGGAGCATTAGTAGGACTGCATCTTTTCAACATTTATTAACTGGATCTATAACGTTTCAAAAGAAATGCACATGCAGAGAATTCTACTGGGGGATTCTGTAAGGCTGGGAAGCTGCTCCATCACAGCAATTTGCATTACTGACTGGTGCTGGTTTTGACACTAAGCACTTGGCTCAAAGAGTGTGAAATTAGCAGACTCATGTTGCTACTGCTCCATGAACAATCACTGCATCATTGAAGAAGAATGATTACCAGCTGTCACCTCATTTTCACCTTATCCAGTCTATATTCCAAACTTCCCAGCAACAATATCTTTAACCCTGATCTTTATATAGACAAATATAACAGGATCTTATTGCTTCTATTAAATGCTTTATATGCCACAATTTAGAACATGAATTTTTACTTGTACAGATCAACTCACACACAAAATGAGTTTTCTGTCAGTTCGAGCACCTAGCAAACCAAGAACATATTTACCTTAGAGTGTCTGAAATGTTATGTCTTGCAGTTAAACACCTGTATTTTGAGGTCTAAGTACAGATGATGTTGCACAGTTCCAGATAGGAAAAGTCCAGGCATTCTCCTTCTGAGTCCCATAGGAAATATGTAGTTACAGAGCAAATTGTGGAACACAATGTAGAAAGATCAAAGCTAAACAATCACAGGTCTATACAAAAAATATAAAGAAAGGAGATGAAATGGTATTTTTAAACAGCAGAAGGACTCAGTCATAAAAAATAATGCCAAATTAATGCTAATGAACACTAAAAGGGATGGAGAGTCACATCCTTTGCTGAGTCTCTTGAATATCTTCTCTCTTTTACCTGTTACTCAGAATGGATATTGGTTGATACCTGTTTAACAGCAGAAAAACCCAGCCCTTGTCTCAAGTTCTTCAGCAGAAGCATTACAAGAAAGCAAGTCACGAGTTTTCACATACAAGCAGTAACCATCAGTAAGATGCAGTGACTATTAGGAAGACTCACCAAGGCTTCAATCAGGACTGGTGTCACTGATGCACATCACAACTTGGACAGAGATTTTTTAATAACCATGCATCACAGTCTCTGATCTTGAGACTTGGTCAAATAAAAACAGTGAAGATGATTGTGAAAGTCCTTGTCAGTATCAGAGAGGGAAAGGAACAGGTTTTCAAATGTATTGTTGGACAATGTACATTGTTCCTCCTTCCTGATGTCAGAAAGGGCATGAAATCAAGCAAGAATGGTCTCCTTTTCATTTTATCAAAAACAGGAAAGAAATCCAAAAGGAAATGCAGATGTGTTCACATCAATACAGCTTAGCTCAGAGATGGGGATAGAATATAGAACCTCATACTTCAAAACTATAAGGCCTTCTCACTTTTCCTCACATGTTCTCTGCACATGAGCAGTAGGCTTTTAATAGTTACTAGAGATAGATACTAAAAGTGAAGAATTACTGGACGGCCTAAGCTAGTACAGAACACAAAGAGATGAAAGAGCAAAGTAACCAATGCTGTGAATCCAGTACAAACCAGTCTGGTTTACCCTGAGTGAGAAATTAAGGTTACACAATGAGTCAGTTCAGCTGCCATTATGAGAAACACATACATCTCTGCAATAGTTCGTAAACTGTCAAATGTATTTAAAATGAAGAAAATTAATGACAAAAAAAAAAAAGGTAAAACTGGATCTGTTAGTTAGTGGTTGTTATTTTCAGGAAAATTTTAAAATAATATACTTTTAGATATGTTTATAAATTGCTTGTAAGTTTTTTAACATTTTACTCCTGTAATTCTTTGATCTATATTCCAATATATAGATCTATATTCCAATATTCCCCCAACGGTACTTGCTGAATACACGTACACACGCATGTAAATGGTGCCACAGACAGGTAAATGTAGGGTTTTCAAGAAATACTTCCCTGTCTTCTATTGAACCTAACATTAAATCTTGACTGTGGAAAATCCCAAAGGTAACACTCTTATTAAGAGATTGTGTTTATTATAAATGTAAAATAGAAAATTGCAGCTGTTCCCTGGCCCTCTTTTTTTAACTATAATGGAGTAAATTTTGCCAGAAGCACATGTTAGAGATATGTAAACAGTGAGCAACACTGCATGGGCAGAAGTTACAGAAGGAAAGCCATTTACAAAGGGATGCTTCATCTGGTTTCCTTCTGAACATCCATCACTTCTTATATTTTTTTAAAAAAGAGCCCAAATCTTGAGTTCTTGATAAAGAATTTTCCAATACAATGTGACATATGGTGAGTGTGTGAGCACGTGTTGGAGGAGGAGATGGTGGCTCAATGGATTAGTCATTTGCCTTTCACCTCTGGAAGCATACTTAAACTTAGTCCTGACCAGAGCTGCACAGTATCTTCCAGATGGCTAAAGTGGGCCTAATTAAAATGAATTCAGTGATGTCACCTCGGATCTAAGTGAATCGCATGCACCACTCATTTGGCATTTTGGCATGTCAGTTCACAAATGAAATAACCAGATTAAAATCCTCCCTTAAGTCTTTCGGGACAACAGTCACACTGCATGGAAATACATGCTATCATAACTAGAAAATGAACTTTTACAGTTGTAGTATCTGTTGTTTTAAATTCTAATTTATGCATTATTCTAATACAAAGAAACATTAAATGAGACTTGCATGTGAGGTAAATCAGCGTGGCAACATTTCAGTCAGATGAGTCAATGGATAGACACTGATTTAAACCAGCTGTGAATCTGGCAATTTAATTTAAAAAATTCTTTATTTTAACAAAATATTTTTCCTTTAATGTAGATGTAAATCAAAACAATACAAATCCTGATTACAAAGAAATAGTCAGAAATGCTAAGTATTGTAATTTCAAACACTTCACGCAATTCATCTCAGTTAAAAATTACCATTTTCTAACCTTCACAGATCAGGAAAGTGTGACTGGAAGAAGTAGGAAAGACCTTGTGTACCCTGTGTACCTTTTTAACCATAATTCTAGTAACAAATGTGTAGTCTGAAAACCTGTGCTGTAGACATGCTGAAGCGGAATAGCTTCTGCTTCCCCACCTAATTTAAATTCACAAATATTTTATTTCCTATCAAGGGTGTTTTTCCCCATCTGAAGTAATGACCTTTTTTTGTGTGTGTGTAATATAATACACTCAGGAATTGTATCCTCATGTATATTGTGAGGGTTGTTGTTTATTTTTAAGTTTGTTTTTTCTTCCAATATTTCTTCAATGGATAGTGAACTGCTGGGCCCACAGAGATCTCCAGACCACCAGCTCATGTATTTGAAAGGCATCTGTTTATTTTTAAAATGCAAATGCAGCCTACCTCAAAGACTGACTTGCAAGAAATGAACAATCTGAACAAGTCAAGAGGTTTCCAATCAGGAGCTGCGTTCCTCCTTTATATCAGGCTATGATCACTTGCTGTCAAAACCACTTAAACAATATCCTGGAATCTGAATGAAGTCCCCCCACAATTAAAATGAGCAGGATAATCCTGCAAGAATTATTCAGGCAAATCATTTTTCACACAGTTTAAAGTAATGATAAGGTCATTTACAAAAGAAATCAGCGCCTTTGAAATGCTGACTTGTAGACAGAGGACTGCCTGGAGGAGGGCCATAGATAACAGTGAAGACTGGCCTCCTAACACTACCCTTGCAGTCTTTGGAACTGATTCTGATGAAGAGAAGGCCCAATAAGGTTAATACCCCTACTTTGATCTCTGTCAAAGCGTACCAGCAAGAATTAATTTACATTTCAGATGAAAAAGGTTGACAGCATGAAAAGGCATCTTGTTTCTGGTATGTGAATGTGCTGTAATAGATCGGGAATTCTGAAAGGAAGTTCTGAGGAAGCTAAAGGGATAAGCCGAGCGGCTGCTTTTATTGGGAAAGAGATGAAAGGAAAACAAATTTCAATATGCGCTGTTCTGTAGAAACATGTAAGCCAAATGCTTCCTAAATTTCAAGGCCTGCTTGGGGGGGAGGGGCAGGGGGGAGGGAAGTATATATACTTTAATTATATGGTTTTGCTAATGTCTGGATGACAAATGCAAACAATCTATCTCACCGCCTGAAATGTCTCATTTTAAAAAAAGGTGATGATACTCCATTTTACTGAAAAGCTGCCTTGAACTATACACTCATATTATAAGATGTGCAGGGAAGGGAGAGATTTGGGGTTGCTTTTGTCTCCATGTCACTAGGCATTTGGACAGTGTAAAGTAAACAACAGAAAGATTGTCAGTGTATTTTAAAACCTGGAAAATGGCCACCATTAGCAAGCATGAGCTTTGGTTTGAAGCACAGAATAATGAGCACGTAGAGAAGAGAAAACCCGCACAAGAAGAATTTTCAAATAAGAAGTCCTAGCTATAGGTTTCTAAATGCAGATAGAAATGTTTTGAGGATTAGTATTATTATTACTACACCCCTTTGCATGCAGTGCTGAAGATAGGAGGAGCAGACAACCTAATTAATACAAAGGTGCACTGTGTCACTCTTAACCCTACAGTCCTAGTTATTCACCCAGACTGATCATTGAAACTGTCAAGTGCCAGGTTACAAACGAAGAGTGTACGGTGGGAAAACTGCTAAGAGCATTAGGTCCAGAGGGCTCAACAGAAGTGTCCTAATTAAAGGGTAGGCATACACTCTATTGCCTCTGCTCTGCCATGTTCAACACAGCATCTAAGAGGTGGCAGGAAAGAACACCGCTCTGGATCTCTCCCATGTGGGCAAACAGCAGAATAGATCAGTTGCTGTCTATCAAGAGGAAGTAATGAGCGTGCACCTCATACATGCCTAAGAAATCTGGCTGGATAAAACTCTAAGGCAAAATGTCCCCTACAGTCTCCAAGTGATACTACTACACACAGCTTCCTACTGTACTTGAGACAACTCTAATCTTAAGGAACTGGTAACAGTGGGACAGTGATGAGTCAAGTGTTTCACTTTCCTTTATGTGGCAAAAGGCTTTTATAAGTCAGGAAATCAAAGTCCACGTATGGCCAAGTGTAAATGTAGTAAATACTCCAGAAAATAGTTGCAGGGGATACTTCAGGATCTACTCTCTTTGCTGCCATGAAAACAAGAGAAAATGACAACACAAAGGAGAGGGTGCTTATGCAGTCCTTCAGTGCCTGTTGTAATGGGAGAAAAAGATTCTTCTTAACAGTTCTCCACTTTGTAGAGTATTCTGCAGTTGACCCTAGAGCAATAGTTCATGCTTCTATTAACAGTATGCATGCAAAGCTATACATTATTATTTTATTCTAATGCTATTCTGTTCCTTTCTGTAACTAGACTGGTATTCTGTTTTCTGTTGAAAGTCATAGCAAAGTGCTGCTTAATTTCAGAGTATCAAACTTAGATAAATGAAAACAAATGAGTTTACTGGAAATGGCTTGAGAACAAAGTAAAAGAATATTTAGAACGTATGTTTTTCAGATTGACTTTACACTATATGATACAGAATAGAGAGGTGACAAAGCTTAAGGAATTATAACACGGGAAGCTGGTAGAATAAGGATAGTACCTTGGTTTATTTGTAAGTACATTTGGTACAACTCATTTTTGATCGGCTACAGTCTTTCAACCTGGTGTCGGACAGGGAAAGTGTATTACACTGCATCATATGGAGGCTGCTTCGTACTGGCAGCATCTGAAAACACCATTGAGTTCACAGCACTGGTTCTTAGATTTTTGTGCCATATGGTACCCTGTTCTGTACTAGAGACCTACACAGCCCATGGGCCTGTTCCTTCAATAATCTCTTTAAAGTTTATTCAAATTCATATTGATATAGCTGCATAGGAGTCTGGCAGAGAGTCAAAAGATTGGCCAAAGCTGGCAAACCCAGCAAGCAGTCAAAACAAAATCCCGGCAATCTGCCAGGATCAGGGCTCCACACAAAGACAGTGAACTGCATGTCCAGTGCCTCCCATCCACACTTTCAGTTAAATAAATCCAGCGATTCATACCAGCTCTACATATAGTTGAGTCATACTGACTGAGCTCAGAAGAATCTTAAAAAATTAACTCAACAGCTTTTAATCAGTATGTTTTGCTTCCACAGCAGTATTTACAAAAGGCCCAAAATGCCTGATACTTGTCACTGATGTCATTTGATACTCAAGAACAAACAATCAGAAGTAATGTTTTTAATAGCAGTTGTTTGGACTGTATTTCACCTGGCTATAAACATACATGAAATCACCCACAGCAAAATAGGTGTTGGCAACTGAAATAATGATTTAATTACCTGCTTGAATATGTATAGCGGCATCAGTTCTTCTGTTCCTTATTTCCTTGTACTTCCTGCGAGCTTCATATCCTCTCCAGGCTAAAAATACAAAAGCATGTGCTGGAAATTACATTTATTTAAGGAAGTGCTACAGAGTCTACAGAGTCAGAGATGTGCTGAAACTTTCATCCCTACTGCTATAATCACTCCAGCCCCCACCTTCGATACCTCGTCCCCACCCACCCACATGTTGAACTCTGGGTTCACGACTGCAGTATTCACATCCCCACAACTTCAAACACTGCTTCACTCATCCAAATTTTAATTGTCACCATGTGCTCACTGATGTCCTAACACAAAAGGCAAAGGTGCATGATCGTGTCAGCACAAGAACTTCCCTCCCTACACAGCTCCCCAAATTTGACACAAGGAAGTCTGATAATTCAGATACACACAGGCAGTGGGAGAGGAGCAAGCTACCGTGTTTCCTTTACGTGCTGCATGCTAGTATAGACATATCTAACACTACTTTCATTTTGTGCACAGGCATCATATTTGAAATACTAAAATATTTAAATAAAGACATTACCAAATACCAAAATGACATCTTGAAAGTAAATCAGTAATATTTGCATCTATTAAGATGGAGAGAAAAGCACTTGTGGTTATTTTGATTTCATAATAAACTATTATGATAGAACTGCCTTAGTTGGAAAAGATCTTTAAGATCGAGTCCAACCACTAACCTCACACTGCCAAGCTCACCACTAAACCATGTCCCTCAGCACCTCACCTACAGATCTTCTGAATATCTCCAGAGATGGTGACTTCACCATCCCACTTGGCAGCCTGTTCCAGTGTTTAACAACTATCTGAATATAGATCTCCAATCTAAACCTCCCCTAGCACAACTTGAGCACATTTCCTCTTGGTCCTGTCACTTGTTACTTGTTAGAAGAGACCAACCGCCACCGCACTACAACCACCTTTCAAGGTAACTGTAGAGAGTGACCATGTCTCCCCTCAGCATCCTCCTCTCTTGCCTAAACAACCCCAGTTGCCTCAGCCACTCCTCATAAGACTTGTTCTCCAGACTCTTCACCAGGTTCGTTGCCTGTCTCTGGACACACTCCAGCACCTCAGTGTCCTTGTAGTGAGGAGCCCAGAACTGGACACAGTACTCAGGGTGTTGTCTCACCAGTGCTGAGTACAAGGGCACACTATTTCTGATAAATTGGCCTTCTTGACCACCCAGGCACACTGCTGGCTCATGTTCAGTTGGCTGATGACCAACACCCCCAGGTCCTTTTCCACCAGACAGCTCTCAGTCACTCTGTCCCAAGCCTGTAGTGTTGCATGGGGTTGTTGTAGCCCAAGTGCAGGACCCAGCACTTGGACTTGTTGAACCTCATGCAATTGGCCTCGGTCCTTTGCTCCAGTCTGTCCAGGTCCCTCTGAAAGAGTTTTCCTGTCCTCACCACTAAGCAGGTCAACTTTGTCAGAAAGGAGATCAGGATCTGCCTTTCATAAAGCCATCCTGGCTGGGCCTGAACCCTTGGTTGTAAAATATTATGAATGTTATAATGTGTATGCAATTTATGAGCTTGAAATAAGGAATGTGAACATTTACCTGACTGTATAGTAACAGCACTATTTTCTCTTTTCTCTTTGACTTTTTTGTACCTCCTTGCTCCAAGCCATCCCTTGATATAGGCTTGCATGACAACAACCCTCCCAATAACTTCTCGCAGGAACAAATTTAACTGCTCTATATGGTAGTACTTCAGAAAAACCTGAAATGGAACAACAACAACAAAAAAATCAGTATTATGTAACCTCTTGTATTCTGCCTTTTCATTAGTCTTATGTGCACCTATTTTAGGGCACCATTGCTGAGAAAACTGCTCAAAAATACTGGTTGCCGATACCATAGTCTGCTTGTAGAATTTCATTATTCCTCAGATTATAATCATCCCATTGCAAAACAAATCAGATATTTACCCCCTTTACAAACTAAACTGGCCCAGGGGATATTTCCAGGAGGTATTACCAACAATTTTGAAAAACAGCCTTTCTTTACAGTGGGGAGATAAATCCTGGTTGAATTTGGGTTTAGATATAATACTGTCTAACAGCATTCTGCTTCAGGAGGCAAATCCTATGACTGCTTACATATATTTTGTCTGGGTCTTGAGCAGGAAAATTCTTCGTGTTTTTCCTTTGTCTATTGTAAAAAAAGTTGTGATACTGTAGAGCATCCTTTTTACAGAAGCCATGCACTCCATTCTAACCCATGAACAAAGGACAGAGCCAGAGGGATCTCACCTGGAACTCCACAAATGGATAAAGTACTAATCAGGCTCACAGGACAGGCCAGCGTGGGAAGTTCTGATCATGTCATGATTAAAAGTAAAAGGAACTTCAGGGAGGCACTACCACAGCAGGCACTGACAGACATATGGCCCTTATCAAGGCAGCCACATGCAGAATGCACTCTGGGGAGGTACCCAATGCACCTCTGTTGCAGCACTAACTCACCTGGTGTGAGAGGACATCTCCATAACCTGGGAGGCTAACTGGAGCTAAAATTACACTACCATTGAGAAAATATTAGTGCACTCTACCTTGGTTTTCCCAAGAATCCAGTTGTCTAGTTTAGATTTCTCCAAAATGGCAAGACAGTTTTCTCTGCTACCAAGGGGAGTCTCGTGTGCCTTGAATGCAAGGTAATAATACCTGCAAAACCAAATGACTTGACAATCAATATGTATTTTCATTGTTCTTTAACTCAGATGTGCATCTCCAGAACTCATAGGGCAGACCCCCTATCTGCCACATTTAGAATCTGCCACATTTTAGCAATCCTTGGCTGGTGTAATCATTCATAATGGTCTTTCAGAAACCAGTGAGAAAATATCCAAAGTCAGTCCAATTTTTTTCAGGCAAAAGAGCGAATGAATGAGAGGGAGAAAAAGGAAAAGTGCTACAAAACAGAGTAATAGAAAGGAACATAGAAATAAAACCTGATAACATGTAAAATAATTATGCCATCTACAGAGCTGCATAGCATACTTTGGCACATTAACATCTCATTGCAACTCCACAAGTTTTGTTGATTAAGCAGGTGCTCCAGGAGGTGTTCAATGGACCCTTACAGATTTTGGAGTGGGAGAAAAGTCAAATACTATCACCAAAGAAAGATAAGTGCACCAAAAGCAAATTATTAATGATCTGATGTCTGTTTTTTATGAGAAATGACAAAAAAGGCACTTTAGAATCTTTCATTACTTTAGTTTCTGGTATCAGTCATTTTTCACATAGAAAGATAAATTGCCCTGCCATTCATTGGAAAGCATAAATCTGCATAAGATGTCCAAGGCTCTGGAGCTTGTAAAGATCACTGCCATCAACAGAACTCAAGGGAGCTTCCCATTTTCAGTATGCCTAATAGAAAGACTGAGGATTCTGAATCAGTGAAGATTGAGGCCAGCACTGGGAAGGCAGGCAGTACAATGATACAGTGATACCAATTGATTAAGGCTGCCACTGTGTGTGAAGAATAAAGATTAGTTTACAGTAAAAACGACTCTCATACCAATCTTAATTTGTAGACTGGAAGATGCTCAGATTGCATGAATACCCACCTGTATTTCACAGCTTCAGAAGAGGTCATATATATGCATAATTGAAACAATTGGCATCCCTATCATATGTGCAAGGATTTTACCAGCGCTAATGGTTAAACAGAACCAGCAGCTCTTTCAAAGGAAAAACAAGTGAATTACTCCTCATATGAATGCAAGCATTTTCTTTACTCACAAAGATTTCTGTGGTTATGATTAGTTTGTAAGCCATTAAGCATGATCCCTTTTTTCAGTTTTGATTGGGATAAAACATTATGACATTATGATTTATTGTGATGAATTTTAGTGGCCTTTGGGGCGGGCCCATACTAAACAACATTGACTTTTTTCCATGTTCCCTTGCAAACAACAGCCCCTGAAAATTACATGAAATAACATTATTGTGCAAATAGTTAATGAAAAAGGGATGAAAATGTGTTTGAATTAAGAATGGATAGACCAATCTCTACTTGCAAACACAACACACATTAATGAAGAATGGCTTCACAGTATTTAACTAATTCTACTTGCAAAAAATTACCATAGAATCATTTAATTGTTTGGGCTGAAAAGGACCTTAATTATCACCTAGTTCCAACCCCCCTGCCATAGGCAGGGTCACTAGGCCAAGCTGCTCAAAGCCCCACCCAATTCGGCCTTGAACACTTCCAGCAATGAGGCAGCCACATCTTCTCTGGGGAACCTGTTCCAGTGCCTCAATGCCCTCTCATTATAATTTACTCCTTATCTCATCTAAATCTACCTTCTTTCAGTTTAAAGTCATTGTCCCTTGTCCTATCACTACACGCTCTTGTGAAAAGTCCCTCTCCGGCTTTCTTGTAGGCCCCCCTACTGAAAGGTTACTCTTAAGGTCTCCCTGGAATCCTCTCCAGGCTAAGCAGCCCCAGCTCTCTCAGCCTGTGTTTTTAGGAGAGATGCTCCAGACCTTTGATCATCTTCCTGGGCCAACTCTGGACTCACTCCAACAGCTTTATGTCCTTCTTAGGTTGAAGGCCCCAGACCCGAACATAGTATTCTAGGTGGAGTCATACAAAAGTGGAGTAGAGGGGGAGAATCGCCTGCTAGTCATGCTTCCTTTGATGCAGTCCAGGATATAGGACTTATGTTAAGTAACAGCAAGGACATTGACAATTAGTTTACAAATTTATGGTTATTTTAGCACAAGTACACTGTAACACAGTAGCAATTGCCACCTCACCTCTCATTTATAAGCTGCCCTGTGTTGTCTTGGTCTTTATCAAGTTACACTTCTACAGGTGCTACTCTATTTGCATTGTGTTTGAGTGGAACTGGCAAGTTGCACAAATCATTCTCTTATTATAGAGGGAAAAAAGCCATGCATGGGGAAGAGCCATCAGATGTTCTTTAAAACAGAAAGAGAAGAATCCAATTAATGAGCCTCAAAGAACAAATTCCTCTGTAGCCACAGAGAGGCAAGAAAATATCCCAACACTAAAGAAAATATGGAGAAACAATTAGAAATATCAGAATAGTACAAGATCCTTTTTTAGGTTTGGGTTTGGTTTTTTTTTTTTCAATCAGGAGATTATGATTTGCAAATATTAGCCACATTTAATCTCTAGATTTTAGTTCCAGTTGTCACAAGAAAGAAAAAGGAATCACTAAAATAGTCAATAAAGATCAAAGGGGAACAAAATGATGTCTGAAGGCAGAAGCACTGGAATCAGTCCTGGACCAGAGACACAGATATTCACCACTGGAGATATTTCCCACTCTGAATAATGATAGGAGATTACATATTACCAAGTTATTTTTAATACAGTGACTTTCCGGATAACATGATATTGCAAATTCCCTAGCCAAGTCTTTAAAAAATACTAAAAATCATGCAGTTTAGGAGGTATGGAGAAACGTGATATATTTAAAAGAAAAAAAGAGTGTGTTTCCTCCACCTTGTTACTGAATTTAATGATGTCAGTTTTCACAAGACAAATGGTATTATGAGTTGCAATAATAAAGCTCAGATTTAAAATATACATATCATAATTTGTGAAAGCATGCAATTTCAACAGACACTTGACAGACACATCAAGGAAGTTACACTAATAGTAAATTGTGGTTTGCTTCAAAAGCCACTTCAGATACCCATTATTTACATATGTATGTAACTTAAGCAGTTCCTTTCCTTAGAGGTCATTTGAGTGATAATATCAATTTTCTAGTTGTTCATAAACTTTTTAGGTATGTTGTACTTCAGAATTTTGAAACCACAGAACAGTTTTTAGATAGTACTGATGCAATAAAATAGTCAAAGGGGTCAAACAGCTTTTGAATCTTACTATCTTATCAGCGACATTCTAATTACTGAGAAGTTGACTTCTTATTTGTGACAAATAACTGACTAAAAAGCATTTTTGAGTGACGCAATTTACATGCCTGATGATATTGTTTTGTTTATGACATTATTGGGTCTGGGGTCAAACCACCACAATGACAATGTTCCATATCTTTAAATGTAGTATCCTCCCAATTAGCCCTCTTTCACAATCTAGAATGTAGCTGCTTTTTGAGAAAAGAAAAAAAAAACCCACCTAATTTTTCTTATAAAATTCTGCTTCAACAAATGTTTTTATAAATTTGAAATTGTTTTCTGTTTACGAAAGCAAGTCTTTTGGAATGACAGTAACTTATCAAACCATGGCAATCACTTTAGTATGTAAACATATTGTATCTTCATATTTCATAAAAACTTCCTCTAAATGGTATTTTTCCAAATGTTTTATTGATCCAGAAGACTGCTGTAACTGGTTAAACACACACTGGATGTTAGATTTTCAACATCAGGTCTTTCTGCCCCTTTTCAGTTATGTTGTCAAAAGTAAGATGCAAATGACTCTACTCATCTGAAATAAGGTCTAGCAATAAAAGACTGGCAATTTATTTTTGGTTATTTTCCCTCCAGAACTGCTTTTGGAGTAAACATTCTGCACAACTAAGGATCTCCAGATTAGTACTCCAAAGCTCAGATCCATGTATTTTTTTTTAATTAAACACTTTGTTTTCTATCTGGTGCCTATGTCATGACCAAATCACATAACTACAGATGCACAAGTAGTTTGACTTGATGTACTGAGGATAACTGTGTGGCAGCACAGCATGTGCCACATGGGATTACTCAATTATTTTACGTACATATGGAATATTTTGGAGGAAGGTAAAATGGTTTCATCTTAATCCATCTGGTAATAGTGTGCAAATATTGTACATGGTGAACAACTAGAGAAAATACAACTACAACTGTTCATTTTGATTTATTGGCCTAAATTAATCTCTATCATACTTATGTAAATCTACTGTATAGAGATCACAGAGTGCCCTCTGTTTACAACATTTCACCATGAAAAGACACCAGATACTTAATTTCAAAAAAGTAGAGTTAGAAATCACATTTGTTTCCAGATGAGGTGAAAATTTCACAATTCTACTTTTTAATTTACGTATTTGAATTCGTTATTTCATCAGAATTTGCAGTAGTCTGGAATATTTCAGTGCTCTTCTATGTTAAACCAATACTTTTATTTCTATTTTTAAAAAGAAAGTTTATGTTCCTTCATGTGTTGCTTCATAAACACGTACATATTTGTGCAAAACCAAATTATTTTCTTGGGTTAAATATCCTGCTTGAAAATTTCCTACAAATGACACAAATTCATCTATATGTTTCCAAAAAGTACTTGACTAATCACATTCTGAGTAACAGACTAAGTAAGAGAAAATAATTTCCCCTCAGAAGAACTAATTACTCAGAGCTGATGAAACTCTGGAATTAGCTATTTCTTAACCAGTGGTTCTTACACTGCACTACAAACTATCCTCCATGGACATGAATAGTATTCCAGACAAAACATACATTAAGATGGGATTAACTGTACTTAGTAGTCATTAGGCATAAACCAGCATTTTTTAAAAGCTGAATTTATCCTTAGACCAACAATCACAAAGCTAGGACATGCAGAGTTAAGGTTAAAAGTTAAAGACATCCAAGTATGCCAAGATAAGGAAAACTTCAGAATGATGCTATGAATTAACTATCTGATTATGCACAAGGCATTTTAGATTAGATAAACTGATTGTAAACAAATGGTTCAATTTTTCTGCCCCTCCTTAAAGGGTGAACTGTTCACTAAATAGCATTTAAAGGGCACCATTAACTACTATACCACTGTCTCTTACTAAAGTTCCCTTCACATTCCAGACTTCCAGGCAGCATCAATTCTATACGATTAACTCAAAAAAGTAATGATTAACTCTTTTTCTCTTCAAAACAAATCTTTGTACTAACATATACTGGCCTGAGTTGGAGAATGGATAATACTTTGTGAAAAGCATGAGGTGCAAGAAGGCAAAATCCCTTTCTAGTCAGCAAAGTGTATCCTGCATCCTAATGCAGTACAAAGAACTTCAATGTACAACATGACCAGGTAGAGAGAGAGAAAAAAGAAAATCCATGGGTTTTAAGAGGCATTTCAAGCATGACAGCACTTAGCACCACTAGACTCCCAAGTCGCTTATCTTTCAACCCATGGTATGCCACATTATATAAAAGGTGTATACAGCCAGGCAATACATGGTGAGGACACATCTGAGTAGCATATCATGACATGTGAAGGTCCAGGGGCCTGGGCACTTGGATATAGAAAGGAGCATCCTATCTAGTGGGACTTTCAGTGCAGGTCCCTACCAGAAAGCACACCTCCCTTAGCTGCTGTACAGTGCATGGTCACTATGCAGCCCCACAAATCAGGCACAACTGGTTGTCTGGTCAGCTTAATAACTCGTGCCTGACACCTGGGATTCCAGCCTGAGAGAGGAGCCAGGCTGCTTCACAGCAGACACATAAGACAGACACCTGATGGCATGGAACATGAGACACGGCCAACAGAGTCAAAGTGCCAAAGACTTGACAGGTCTACAGCATTTACAGCGGCTGCACATTACATTTTCCTTCCTTAAGTAAAAAAATACATACATTTATATACATAAAAACAGATGGTTGTATACTTGGCTGAAGAAACATTATGTAAATGAGTTACAATTAAGTCCTCTCCTCATCATCTGCTTTTTAGCCCAATAAACTAGCTCTGGGTTTAAAACACTGAAATAACCTCTTCTACATGAAAACAGGACAGTAAGGAGTAACAGAGCTTTATCTTTTGTTTATCTCCCACCTGATAAACCCTGAATGGTTCTGTTCCCTGCATTTGATTGTTTTGTCCTCATATTTCCTGCTAAGAGTTTACAAAACAGCATTATTGAACAGGCAGATAAGAAGCACACCTATTTGTTTAATAACATCAAGGGAGAAAAAGTGCTGGCTCATCCATTTTGTTGTTCAGTTGCTCAAAAGGATCAAAATACCAATTAAGTTGCTGGCTTAGAAAATCTTTGATATCCTCATATTTACTGACATTTCGAAACTCTTGTTCATACTTGCCTAATATCTTTTTGATTATGAACAAAGAAGTGCCAATCTGTTTAGCATTTGACCTGTTTTCTCAAACAGTTTTATGTATTCAACTACTTAGTTCCTAAAAACACTTGACTGTAAATTGAAGAAAAATGTTTCTTGTTCCATTGATAGTTTTTTAAAGCATTCTTCTTTTTTTCTTCTTTTTTTTTTTCCCCAGAGCAAAATGGAATTTGTTTAAAAATAAAGCATGAAATTAATAAAGGAGCAAGAGTATCCTCTCTCTCATCCCTTGTTTATATTCCAAACTCAGAAGTCTTCTGTGCTGTTGGGTAAACTGCTAAATCTCCCCACCACTTCCCAAGTGATACTGACTTTCTTTTCTTGAAAGAATTGGACTAAATCAAGTTGGACTAAAAACTCTGGAAGTGTCTGACAAAATGTTAAACACAACCTGCCCCGATCTACAGGAACGAAAGCTACAGTCAGACTTGCTTTTACTACCATTATTGTTCAAGCTTGTACTCAAATTCAGTGCGTTTTTGTATTAAAAGAATCTACTGATAAGAGGAGGCCTAATTTCCTCTTAATTTGCACTAATTTCAGTGGAGTTAATCTTAGTTCACTTATGTGTAAATTAGATAAAATTTAAGGTTAATAATTCTGCTTCAGTCTCTTTAGGATATTGCAAAGATCTATTAGTGATCAGAAAAGTTAATATCTTTGTTAAATTTGCCTTAGAATGGTGTGACCTTACTAAAATTAGTCATGTAACACAAAAAAAACCCGTTGGAGGAGATCATGTGTGAAAATCAAATTGCTTTGACAGACAAATGAACATGTTAGTTACCCTTCCTAACACATATATCCCTAGTCTTTTACATATTTACTTGGCATACTAATATATTATGAATCAGAACATTTCATATATTTCGGAATTAATTGATTAAACTATGGTTTATTGTCCACATGTCTCACTGCACTGACCACAGATTTCCAAATGACTCATTTACACACATAAATTTACCTGATTTCTGTGTTTTAGAAAGGCTTCTGAAACTGTTTCTGTCTCTTCTTTCTCCATCCCTCTAGTATCATATGAATGACTTTCTTACAGGGGAATCATTAACTCTATACTGTCTGGATAAGCAATCCCAGTTCACAAAAAAACACGATGCTTGACTTAAGCATTCTAGTCATTTGTTCCTACTTCTGAGTAGTTGATTGCTTAATGGTACTGCTTCTGCTCCATTACTGAGTTATGAATCCTATGGACTGGAAAACAGTAAACACTATACAAAGATATATTTTAAATCTAGCAGAAACCATAATAATCATATAAATGTTTTGTAATCGTAAAGACAGTAGCATTTCCTGAATCAAATTTATAACTTTTTGAGATTAGAAATAGTATTAAAGCCAGTAATAGTAGCCATGACAAGGGTTCAGGTGAACCAAGATCTGGTTATAATTCATGATACCTCCAAGTTACATGACTACAAGGCTACAAAGCTATTATAAGGAATACTTTTAAATACGAAGCTTCTGTATCAGTTCATTTTTAAGCATGTGCATGCTCTTTATATGGTGGCTGAAGGTCACTGATCTTCCAAATTCTTGAAATATCTGATCATGATGCATAATTCCCAATTATTGCCTCTACCAAGGGAACTATGGAAACAGGCTTGCTACTGAATACTGAATACTACTAACTGCTCACTGCTGGTCTCACAAACTTTTCTTCATTAGAGTTCAGATAGCTTTTGCAGTCTTTATCTCTGATAGTCACTGCTTTCATTAGAGAATCAGACCATACACATACAACTCAATGTTACTGAAGTTTTAAAACAGCAGTTGTGTTGTTGAAGTCTTACCTCTTCACAAACTCTTCAAAGAGGATGCGATGAGAATATCCTTTTTGACGTATTTTGACGGTTTCCAGAATTCCAGTGTATCGTAGCTGCAGTAGAACTCTCTCATGAGAAAACATCAGTGCTTCCCGATCATCATTAGGTTTAATGCAACGGATAAAGTGAGGCTGTCCAACAACCATTTTGGATAAAAGATCCATGAGGGAATACTAGTGAGGAAAAATAAAAAAGATGCATATACTTGATGAAAAACTGCAATGCAACTACTCAAGCGGGAGATAACGTACTTGTAAATAGTATGCAATGCTTGGTTATATTTTACTCTGTAATTTTAATCTGCATTGACTTTTTTCAAGCTTTTGGATAAACTTTAAAACCTATTACAAGTTTTCAATTGTAAAAAAAAATATATATATATATAAAATAAATATTCTAGTTCTTATTTCTCATACTTTTAATTTCTTGTTAGGTTACATTTCTGTCATTACAGAGGCCTATATTAAGAAAAAAATTAATTGAAAAATGTCCTAACTGTACAAGTATGAATGTGTGCCCTTGTACCCTCCACACTGGCCCCATCTTAGCATACACCAGCTTCCTCTGTGTCTTTCCTTACACTATTTTGCATTACAAAGAAAACAAGTATCTCTACATGCATGAAGCTTTGACCCACAATGACTAGCACAGCACTGTGAACTTCCCCATTCTACATGGTAAAAGTGCAGTCCAACAACCGAACTCTCGAAACTTCCATTCTACAATGACTGCAAGAAAAAAAAAAATAACCAACAGCCTTAAACTGTCCTGACTCCCAACCTTCCAGTTCCAGCATTCTCAATTATTACCTGTTTGATTTAAACAGACATGCAGAATATACGTTACCCCAGACAAGATTACTACTGATAAAATGGCAATCTGTCTAACCTATAGCAGTCCTTCCAAAAGACAGATTGGCTTTACTTATTAGCACAAATGACAGATCTTAATCTTTAAAAGGCTGTCCAGGGAGGGTGTGGAGTCTCCTTCTCTGGAGGTCTTCAACCTGCTATGTGACCTGATCTAGGTAGACCTGCTTTAGCAGGGGGGTTTGACTAGATGATCTCTAAAGGTCCTTTTAATCCCTACCATTCTGTGATTCTGTGAAAAGTAGGTATGCACAAAACTGTTCTTCTGTTCATAGAAAGGCTTGTTATAGACCTTCAGCATTTTAGATGGAAATAGTCTAGACTAGATTCTGTTATGAGTATACTTGGCAAAATTGTTAAAGCACAAGTACGAAGAAAGAAAAAGAACAGGTGTGAAAGAAAATTTATGAGTCTACAAAAGATTTAAAAAGAACAAAAAAATGACTTCTTATTGTCTTTGATCTCAAAATCCCACAAATGTTTTACATATATCTATTTTTATCACCAAAATGTTTGTTTACAATTCAACTTTTGTACCCTAAAATAGGAAGCCATAGTTTGCCGCTTCATGTTAGTTGTTTCCTCGGGGTGTCGCATAACTTCCATTGTGTCAACCTGGAAGGCAAAAGTCAGATGTGAGAACTGTTCCAGAAACGCTGCAGATCCATCCCACCTTGCCTGTGAAACTGTTTGGTTTTTGCTATGGTCATTCTTTCAGGTGTGAGTACTTCAGTGTACTTTATCAGATGTAGGAAGGCCAGCTTCTAAGAGAGCAGGAAGTACACTGATTTCAGAGAGATGTGCAAGTGTTCTGAATGATTTCAAACTTTCATTATGGTAGTACAACACTCAGCCAATGAAGCAGCTGTCAAGATGCAATACCTTATAACCTTATTTCTAAAAAGCATTCCTCTTATCACCGCTACCATGAACTCCATGAGGTCTTATAAGAAGAGTCATTTTTGTAATGACTAGGGAGTAAACTGAGCTGCCTCATTTTGCTCATGTATGGACAAAATGTTGTCAGATAACAAGTGGCAATCTCAGAATGTATAATTATTTTCCTTTCTGCTTTTGTGGTTATTATTAATTACTTTAAAATGGCATTTTAAGAATTTGAGCAACCCTGCTCTGCTGAACTGCCATAGCTTCAAATACTGCCTCTTCAGCATTTCAGAAGAGTTATTTTTAGAGGATATACATGGACAGCAAACATATTGCTCCTTGTATATTTTAGTTATATTGTCAGTACAGCTGTTCTTATCAAAATGAAACCAGAATTTATGAATGAGTATAACCACGGTTACCAATCACAAGCAGATTGTGTTGCTGTACTACAGCTCAACAAAATTAAAGAAAATCAACCAGCATCCTGTTTGCATGGAGTATTAACAACATTTTAGCATTCACTTGCTTTGTGGCAGTTTACCATCTGCTCTGACCAGGTGGCATTTGTATAAACCAGATAATGCTGTTGTCAGCACCTGTGCTACACTTCCTGAACTTTGCTCCAGACAATCATTTCCAACACTCATTGACTTAAGACCACTCTTCTGAACACTGAAAGTAATTGCTGAAAGATTACAGTTCTCAATAAAATAACTGTGTCTCTTACCTTCAGGAGATATTTAGGAGACTGCATGCAAAATATAAAGGAAATGAAGCACTAAGTAGTAATAGATCAAGCAAATGGATTTTGTGTTGGGGAAGAAATCAAAAGAAAACTTATGAAGACAAGACTCAGAATACAGATGGTAGAAAGGAAGACAGATTTCCATAAGAGTGACCATAAAAATTTCAGTATGTTTTTGTAATCTGTGACATTCTAGCCCAGAGTGGTGTACATGCATTAGTACACATTTCAAACTAACACATGAGAAAAAACCAGAAAGATTTAGGTTTTTTTGGACTAGATGATCTCTAAAGGTCCCTTCCAACCCCTAACATTCTGTGATTCTATGATTTCAGTTTTAAGGATTTATCTGAAAACTCTGTAATATATACCAGAAAAAAGTGCCTTACAAGCACAGATAACATTAAACATCTGACCAAGGCACCTGACAAAGTAAACAACAACGACCTAATCAGAACATCAGGCATGTCCACGAGGAAGGATATGAGAATTTTTCAGAACTATCTTGGCAAGACAACTGCTCTTTGAGAATTTATATATAAATCTCTAGTAAAGGTCAGGTAGAAGACAAGAGCCGTACCAGTAAAAATTAACAGTAAGTTCAGAAAAACTGGTAACATTTAATGTTAAAAGGCAGCCAATTCAGTCATTAAAGAACACTAAATCACGAGCAAACAGTTTGAGGACTGCACTGAAGCCCAAATGCCCATGAATTTGAGCTTTTAAATTGGATTCCTGCCTAGCTAAGAAAAGCAAAAGCTCTTAGTGATACTGTTTTTGGAGGTTCAGCATTCATGATGTCACAGACATATCTGGAATATCTGCTGGCCAATAAAGAATGAGCTGTGCTCTGCCTTTTGGGCAGTAGGATACTGAAAACATCTCTTTTTCACAGCTGCTTATTTTACCCAAACCTGTAGAATCTTACGATCTTTCAGACTGCCACTCTGTCAAATATAGTTTACTACTGCCTGCTGGGTTCAAAAGGACTTGGTTTTGTTTTGGGTTTTTCTGAGGGGAAAGGAGTGAATACACAAAAAGACAGATGGTCAGAAACACTCACTGAGGAGATGCAATAAACATTTTCTCAGAAAATCAGGGTAAAACCAGTATTCTGAGATTCCTTTTTCTATGGGTAGAGTTGTAAATTCAGAGCTGTACCATCTGTGAGGACTAGGATCAATTTCCAAATCTTTGGCAAGAAACATTTGAAGTTTCCATTAGTAAAATTCTGAGACTAGTGAGATTTTCCTGTAACAATTTTTAGAAGTTTTCTCTCTGGTTAATTTACAACACTGTGTGTCTCCGAAGCCATGCAGCTTTATGGTAGGGCAATAATCACATGTATAACAGGCAATAGGCTTTACCACAACTACCTTGGTAGAAAATGATAGTACATGAGAAAGTCATGATATAATCTTGAGTTTTAAATCACTAGCTACTCTTTTTAAACTAAAACAAAGACTATTTCAACTATTAATCACATTTTTACACGACTCTGGTAATGAGGTACAATATATACTTATACTATTACAACTAAAATTGCAAACAGCTTGATCTACACAAAAGGCAAATGGTTCCATCACTAAAGAAAATAGCTATAATAGTTTTGAATCAATATTAAAAGAATGATTTATGACATCATGTCATTTTATGAAATCACTGGAAATTATTACTTTCACATATTGACCATGCCTGCTGCTGGTATGGTACAAAATACTGTAAAACAAAACAAAAAAAGTTAAGCAAAAAAGCTCATAAATTAAATAATAAATAAAGATTTCTGAACTTCCAAAAAAAATGATTACATTTGGATTTAAAAAAAAAAGATAAAATAGCAATTTAAAATATTTTTCATGAAATTGTTTTAATTAGTCTTATGAAATTAAAGAATTTTTTTCAGATAAAAAGCTTTTCCAATGAACATTTTCTGAACAGTGCTGCACTTATGCGTTCCTTTTAGCTCCATAATACAAGAAAACTGGAGAAGGATATTATTTGTCCTTCAGCATTGAAAGTGTTTATATCAGAGAGGAAATAGATCTCTGAAATCCACATCTGTGTTTGTAGGTACAGTGAAGGATACAGATGTCCAGGTAACATAAATTACTGTATCAACATTTGAGTATGAGCTCCTAATAACAGTAGAGAATGAAAAGAAACAGAAAACCCAGAATATAAAATTCTGTAGAGTTTTGAACAGTTTCTGTGTTTTTTAGTACTGTTTGCTTTGGAGGAAAAAATCCCACCCCAATTCCTTAACTAAGTTAATTCTAATAGCACTACCTAGGAAACAGGGAAAGGATGTACATGCCATCAGCCTGAGGCAGAAGAGTTTTCCTCACAAATTAAGTGTACTTAGTTGGTAACACATCCTACTGACTGTCATAAAATGATCCCATCCTTTTGTAATTATGCCACAAGCTTTTATGGCAAAATCTATCAGCGTTTAAATTCTGCAGTTTTAAAAAGAATAGTGGTTTTGTCAAGTCATTCTTTGCTAAGTCTATCAGTCACAAATATCTCCTGTTTTTCCACTTTCAAGTTGAATAAAAAAGGAACAGATATTTTTTTTGTCTTTCATCCTGTTAAGTATATTATTCTATTTTTACCTAATTACATCTAGTTCTAGGCCAAAATCACCATAGGAAAACCTTGAGTCCATTGAATTAAAGGCAAATATTGCTATCAGTATAATGTAACTAAGACTTCACTCCAAAAGTTTAATCAGTAGAAAATGATTCTTCACTCCACAACAGTGTCTTCACTAAAACCAGAAACAGTGCATCCAGCTGTGGTGCAAGTTTCTGATAGTAAGGAAGACTCCCGTTTGTTAAGAATTTAACCACACACCTACATCAGCTAAGCATCTCACTGTAATATTTTATGAACAATTGCCTGTCTTCAAAGGGAACACTACTAACCTTGATACGCCCAGCACTAAGCTGTGGAGGCAAAGACCTAGATGCTGCTGTCACTCTGGCTCTTGCCTGTGCCAAGTTACCTGTTCAAAAAGAAAGAAACAGACGCTGCAAAAACTATTCAAGAAGCTTAGCAGGGAAAAATTTATATGGTGGAAAATCAGCTTGTACAATAGTACTAAAAATAGCAGACACCACTACACTTCTTCCACACCCCACTCATTATCAATTGTGCCTGCAGAGTATTCAGCACAGGCATGACAGAGTGCAGTGTTGATTTTAAAGGAAGGAAAAAGTCAGTGATAAGGTGGTATGTCACTGACCTTAGCTACTGAGCTGATGAAAACAACGACAGCACAAAGGCAGACATCTCAATCACTAGTAATCAATTTCTCTGTGACCCATTGAGAGATTTAAAAGAGAAAAAGACTGCAGAAACAATCCTGTTTCTATGAAATCATGTGGATCCTTAAGTGTTTAGACAGTATCTTAAGCTCACAAACTAATGAAAGAGATGAGAAAATGATAAGACAGTATCTTTATTTGACCTTTTGACATAAAGGCCTGCTTAATCCCTAATCTTATTGTCCCTTGAGGTTTTTAAAGACTGACTCAGTTCCTCAGGCAAAAAAATATTGTGGTGTCAACTGAAAGATGAGTGTCTTTTTTTAAATGTACAGTGTGACATGTCCTAAACTTTTTCCTCTGTATTTGTAGAAAGCCAAAGTCATCACAAAATAGCTTTTCAAAATAAAGGCTCAGAGAAGAGAGAGGAAGTGTTACGGGACTGTGCATATGCAAGACACTCTGTATATTTCAAAGTTTTAGCAAGTCTAGCACAAGATGTCCAAATGTTTTCTCTGGCTATATCTTCAGAGGCTAAACTGTGATTAATAGCATTGAAAGAACCCTTTGAAGCAGGATTGGTGACATCAAAGCCCTAATCCATGGGTGGCAGGATTTTTATAATGAGTGGGAAGCATTTTAACACATTTCAAAGGATTTACAGCATGAATAAACAATAGGCCTCTGCAGATGTACCACACACCTTTCAGAACCAGAACACATAAATAAGTGTCCATTTTAATTTAAATGTAAATAAAGTGTTAACACTTCTTTCAGATGCTAAGTGCCTTGTTTGCATCAACTCCAATGTGTAGCTGTTTGCTTTGCAGAAAGTCAGTAACTTTAAGCCGGCTTCAGAGTTTGGTAAACTATATATTACATAACTAGTAAAGAGGCAGGATGGGAAAAACGAAAACCAAAAACACTCAATGGCTGGTAATTATATAATAAGGGAGCAGAGCAAACCCTATGTCTACTTAACACTGAAAGGAACGTTTGTTCTTATTTCCTCCAAACAAAAAACCACCAATGCCTTGAAAACAGTCTGAGGGCCAGCACTCAAACAGGGCAATGACATTGCTTACAGTGATTCAAATATTTTGTATTTATTTTTAAAATGTTTCTTTTTTAAGATGCTGGTGTTGGGATTGACACAAAGCTGCAAAACTGGCACTTCATTTTCAGATTTAACAGCATGTGTTACCTGGCAGCCTAAATCACAGCGCAGAACATGGACTATTTCCATGTTTTTGGAAATTGCTTTTAGGCTATACTGTGTAAGTAAGTTATAAGTAAAAGTAAGTTAACGAGAATTGCAACTCTATTTTGAAACTCTTATGTATCTACATGCATATTTAGTACATTGGCTGTATGTACTCTCTAAGATTAAAATAAGGACTTTAATGAGCAAGTAGTTGATGAATTTATTTTTCTCTTTGCTGTAATTATCATATCTTTGTACGTTAGAAATCACTCTCTTTTTCAGCCAAAGTAGACAACTTGGAAAGGTTTTTTGCAAGACTTCAGATTAGCAAGTCTAAATGAAAACCTTGCACTGGAGAACTGATGACACAACATGAGGTAAAGGAGGAGAGTTGGGAGAAGAAAAAAATGTTAATCAGATTGTTTAAAATTACTAAAATTTTGTTGCATTTTATATCAAGTTACAAAACTCCAATAACCAAATAACATTTAGAATAAGATAGTTGGTCAAGGTTCACCACATTCTCTGTTTCAGGGGTTCATGATTAATATCCCTGAGCTCTCACTTAACTTCTCATGCGAAACTAAAACTTAACATTTCTGATCTCTCAAACCACGCGAATAAATCTTTCTATTAATCAAAAATCTTCACAAACCAAAAAAATCCCCAAAAGTGGTCAGTTTCTACTTCAAAAAAAGAAAAGCTTCACATATTGTGATTTTATCTATTAGTTACTTCATGTTTATTTCACGCATCAAGCGTATTTCTATGTAATTACTAACTACTGAAATGTAGAATCAGATGAAAACCATAGAAAAAAATGTTATCAGGATTTTCTTTTCCAGATCCAACATGAAATGATGCTTCAATAACAGTTCATGAATTAGTCACCTCAATTAGTTCATGCTCAGGAAAACAACTACCTATCTTTAACATTTCTAAGTCATTAAAACTAATAAAGAGAACAAATGTAGTTTGAAAATTAGTTTACATAATAAGAAATGTTTCACTTAGAGTTAGCATAGTGTTTATAGTCAGTAAACATTTGGTACCCATCCCTGCATTCAATTTTCATTTACAAGGTCATTTATTACTTTACATACCAAAAATAATTAAATGTTATTCCACTTTGTGAAGAACATCAATATTTGAAGAACAAACGTTTTTAGATAATAACATAGCCAGTTAAAACTGACATGGGTTCCTTGAAAGGTTAAACTGGTTAAAGGTTAAATGACTGCACTGTGCCTTTCAGAAGTCTAGCTTCACACCTATTAATGTGGTCAATATCTTGGACAAAATACAGGTGATATCCACACAGACTTAAATAAAATGCTACTTATATTAAATCCAGCTCTATAAAATGGACCAATTAAGTGGTTTAAAACCCTCTCAAAATTGCCTTAGTTTTTTTTGGAAAAGGTACTCATGATAGAGGTGAGAGAAGTTCATGGCTAAAATTAGGATTAATCTTTTAAACATATACATGTCTAATTTTCATCCACATGAATTTCCTTTTCAGTTCAACAAGACTGCTCATCTGAAAAACTAAGTTTCCTACCTATGCATCTGCCAGATCAGAGACTAAGGTCTCTGGGATTCATTTGTGTCAGTGGGGAAGTCAGTCAGCCCCAATGTTTCTCCTTTTTCCACTTTGTTCAGAAAAGTTAGGAATGTCATTGTTGCTTTGAGACATTTCAGTCCTTAAAGTCTGTGAAATGCTCTCAGCTTCCAACAGAAAGAGAAGTAGCATCACTAAAATCTGTCCACTCACTGACTAAGCTTACTGTGCCAATGCTCAAAAAAAACTCCCTTTTGTCTTGAAGCCGTACAGGAGATCTCACGTCTGCAAACATGTTCTTCACTGATGCCTTATTTCAGCTAGGTGAGAAAGATGATACTGTCGAAGTACCAGTGTATCCTCTATGCAAAGCCAAGCAGGAGAAGCTTTGAATGTATTCCAAGTATTTACACAGCACAGAAAGAAGAAATAGGTTTTCTGTTTTTAGGTTGAACTTTGGAAGTGATTTTTAGATGTCAGAAGGGCCTAGTCAGCATTCCTGGCTTCTCACTTGCATCCCTGGCGCTTACTCATGATGTGATCTGGCCCAATTAACGATTTGTCCAGCCATTGACTTTCCATACTACTTAGGAAAAGCACACTTTCTGGCCAGATGTCCTGATGTTACTTACAGCTTGTCAGTGCTTCATTATTCTTAGGCGATAGGTTCTATAAGTAGTATCAAGCAAATATTATTAATATTTGCACTTTATTTATAATCTCATTTTGGTTATATCTGTAATACAACACTCCTCTCAAAGTAAGAGCATGCCAGCTAAGAATTACATTAAGCTTTGACACAACGTTTAGTTTGTGAAGTGCAAATGACTTACAGGGAAAGAGCCTAATGACAATGTCACCTTACTGTACAAGCTGTACCAGGGATATTACTATTATATATAGGGCACAGTACAAGCTCTGGCCTTATCCTCATATATTTTATTAATTTCTTTCATGCTTCTAGTTCAGATAAAGAGAGGTTACTTGAAACACCATGTAGATACAGTATAATATGGTCAGAAATGCTGCAATGCATTCATATTTCATTGACACTGCTTCTAATCACAGCTAAGCACTTGCACTCCAGAAGAGGTACAGAGTCAAACAATGTCTCTGACATACAGAGATTCTTCTCTGTCTTTCCCTTCAGTACGTTTTATCTAGCCAAAGGAAGTTGACTGCTTATCTCCATTCTGCTTTTTCATCTTCTGCTACTGTAAGACTTAGCTCGACTAGAAATGAATATATATATGCTTTCTATTGGGTACTAATTTGAATCTGGTCACTGACTATTAAAACTCTATTCTTTTGAATCACTGAAGTAATTTAAGCTAATCTTGTGCAATAAAAAGCTAAGAATCCAATATTTTCATATACCACACATTTTACACAAGAATATATTTGTAAAAATACCATCTGTAGAATACAACTATCAATACAGACACACTGCCAATGCTGCTTATTCTGAAAAGAGAGTCACTTTGCTTCCTATTCAGAACAAGTAAACACAAAATAAGAAATTTTATTTTCAAAATGTGACCTGTACTACAACACAGAATTGATAATCGTGAAAACCTGGTAATAGTGAGGCCCTCCTGGGAATAACTTAATTATGAGTAATTTCTTCAGGAGCAAAAAAGATGCACTTTTTGACCCAGAGACCCACCTGGACATGTTCCTATGCAACCTGATCTAGGTTGACCTGCTTCTGCAAGGGGGTTGGACTAGAGGATCTCTCAAGGTCCCTTCCAGCCCCTACCATTCTGTGATTATTTGAAGTGAAAAATCCATGCCATAGTAAACGGACAAATTCTGATCCCAGTTCTCAATTAAACATGAAGTAGGCACAGATCATACTTACTGATACTTAAAAGCTTTACATTGTTAGACTGTGATTAGAGAACCTGAGTGTAAATTCAGTGGTGCTATGCTTTCTACTGCATAGACTGCAGACACTTCAGTGGTCACTTCCCACATTAGTAAGCCACACACTGGCAAACACACAGCATGATGTTTATGGTAACAAACAAAAATTTGCTTGTAAGCACCATCACTCAATTTTTAAATAAACATTATTTTAACACAGTAGTTTAATAGACTTCTTGTAGAATACAAGGGAAGAGAGACACTGTCAGCAGTTGAGATGAAGGTCAAACTGCCTACTATATTCCAAAGTATTTAAATGTCTGATCTCAGTAAGAAAGGTCTTAACTTTTACCCTTATCTAGTAATGAAGAACAGATTATGGTATATAATTAGTTAGTGGCAGTGCCCAAGATATTTTAAAAACACGATCTTGAGTATTAATGGCTACTTTAAGCAACATGCTCAATTTTTGAGCTAAATTGAATGGAGTCTGTGGAACCATCTACTTGATCAAAGTGTGTTCACTGAAATGTAGACATCTCCTTCAATATCGCAGGCACATCTGTGGTCCCAGGATACACAAGCAAACCTTTTGTGATTCTCAGAACATCATAGTCCGAATGACATGACCAAACTTAAAGACAGCAGGCAAAGCATGCATGCTATAGTCTCATCATGTGAAAGACAGGTTTGCAGGCAGAGGTCAAGGGAGAATCACATTGTTCTGGAAAAGAGGGTGGAAAAGTTATAGTGTAATCAATTCTGGAGTTTTCTACTGCTTGATGCTCATAATTTTCATTAGTTATGTCTACAGCCCAACTGTCTGGAGACTGACTAACAGGCTGGCCACAGCCCAACATGGTCAGTCTCCCAGCTGCTGCATTACAAAGTGGCTCAGCTTTTTGATTTACATATTGTCAGAAGACACAGGCCATTTCTGTCAGATATGGTCCTTAGCAACTTCCACTCGCAACTTTGGCAGTGTGAGATTCCATAACTTGGTATGTAATCAACTCAAGACAACAAACCTTGAAGTCTCTGGGCTACAGCAGCCAGTACAGGATGCTGCAGTCTGTGTTCCTGGGAAAGTACCTCATGGTCAACATAAAGTTTTCTGTTGTCCCAGCAGATTGCCCTGGTTTCCTGTTACATGTCTGTAACTTTGATTAGAAGAAAACTACAGAGGTATACTTTCTGTGAAGACTTCATTGTTGAGGAATTCCACATTGGTTTTCAGCATTATCTCAAAACCCCTATTCTAATTGCCTCTTTCAGGACAAGAAGTTTACTTCTTCTTCCAGAGCTATGTGGAAGAATACTTCTAAAAACCACACATGCTGATTCAGCTGTGGCCTCCTTTGTTTTATGTAATTGACATCCTTTCTCTGGCATGTTACCTGTGATTTTTTTTCTCCCCAAAAACATCATATCTGCTTTATTTATAAAAGTCAAAGTTTGATTATTAAGACTATGGTCATTATCTCAGTATTTTATCTACGCTCCCTCACCAACATGAACTGACAGTAAGCATTCCAGTAGCTTGCACCTCAGCTTCTTGTCTCTGATGATCTGAGGATTGTCTTCAAACACTAATTAAGCTTCACAGTACTCAGTTTAACCTGAGGACAAAATAATTTATACCAGAAGAATGAATAAACAGGAAATGCAGGAGAAGTCTTCAAGAATTCAAGCCCACAGTTTGTACTTCCAGAGTATGTTCCCTCTATATGTAATGTAGAAAACATTTTATGATATATGTTCTATATCCTATCACATAGGGACTGGCTGTTGAAGCTGCTCCATACATACACAGTCTGATCAAAATCCTACTAAAGTCATTTAAGGTTCCCAATGAATTACAGCAGCAAAAATTCAGGTATAAAGATGTCACTGAAAGCACACACAATAAAAATGGAAGAACATTTTCTCTGACCTCACTATGACTATCAATCTTCTCAGTGGTTAAGAATCTAAGCCAGACAGGATAAAAATGGTGTCAAAACCTTGTTTTGATGCTTCAGGAGATGAGTTGTCTTTTAAAAGCCTTGATTTGGGATGAAGCATGGTTACATAACTTCATGAAAGTCCCTTGTCTCCCCATTTTTTAAATGTAGCCATTAATGATGTTGACTGCTAATTTAAACAAGTCTCAAAGGCTTCTAAAATGAACATTTGCTCCTCTGGATCTCAGCAGTTCCATATATTATCACAGATATCACAAAATGAGTTATTTTTGTGGTAACTCAAAACATTATTCTCATTTGAAATTGTATCTCTACACTTAGTGAAACAAATGCCCATTCATACAAACACATAGAAATGCATTTTCTGTCTTTGACACACACTGTGACCTGCTGTCCAGGCAGGTCTATTATAAGCTTTCTTATGTCAAGTTAAGCTGAGTTGGAATAAGTAAGACAAAGTCAAATAACAAGAGAAAAGATAACGATGGCTTAGTAAAGTACTGACCTTTACAGTTTGTTGTAGGATGAAGAAATAAAGAAAATGGATAAAAGTGCATAATACTAGTAATTCACTACTCTCAGTGTACAAAAAATACTCTGAAACAAATACACAAAATCCAGCACGGACTCACAGCTTTGTTTTCCACAAACTACTTCACCTCTTAGATACATTAAACCTAAATTCAATTATTTTGAAAGAGTAGGAAATACAAGTAATTCTTTATACAGGACACACTAAAAAACATTACAGATATTCAAACCAGCAAGTTTATCTGAATAGCCAAGAAATTTCTCTGCTCTATGAACTCATAAGGAAATTTAAAAATAATTGCTCTTCTTGGATTTAATCTTGAGAGCTGCTGAATTTTATGATATAACAAGCATCTTTGACTTAGTTTGACCTTACAGCGTATAGCTCCTGTAAACACTGCCTAATAAACTACTCACTAAAAAAAATGCTCTATAATGTTCTGTGAATTTTTCTCTATTTAAAGTCTGTATATGCTGCACAGTAAGATCTCAAAGTCTACTGCTCAATATTAAAAACAGTAATATCTTCTCTGTAATACACCTTTTGCTTCCTCAGTATCAATACTTCTTAAATTTAATTAGTATACTATGAAGTGCTAAGATTAAGTGTTGCTCGCTACTGTAGATAATGTTCATTATGGAATTGAGAAGTTAGGCTAGAAACATGAAAACTGAAACGATATCTCCTCTCTTCTGACAGAAAGGTAAAGAGAAATTATTACCAAGATTTGTTCTACAGAAAATGGCCTAATATAAATCAAATCAGTAAGCTTATCAAGATCTGATCTTAAACTTGCCCACTTGTACTTTTTTTTAGGGTTCAGTTTTCAAGCACTTGGAGTCAAGAAACGAATCTGTGCCCTTTGACTATTTTCAGCACAATGTAATCTATGAAGTTTCTTATTAAAAACAGTGGACTTCTGTTTGGATATCACACTTTACCAAACATAAACATGATAAATCTAACTTGGCCCTTCTCAGCTGTTGTGTTTACTGCCATGTGCAATGCCAGAGATTCACTGACACTCTTTATTTATAGGGAGTTATTCTCAACAGTAAATAATTGTTATGTCTTATATAAAGCTTTAGCAGGACTGATCTTAACTTTGATCTGATAAATGGTTCTGTTTCTAGATGAGTTCCATTTTTAAGGCTATTTTAGGGCATGTTTTGGATCCTATTGCTATCAAGTCTTTTGAGTATCTGCATAGAGCGTTTGTCCTATGACACAAAACCTTAGGATATGAAGGAGAAATCGAACTGTAAAATGCTCAACTGAAAAACTAAATAAAAAGTAATCTAACACTCTACCTCTCAAACTCAGTTAAGCTACATTTAATTTAGTTTACTGATGCCCCACATCTGCAACCCAGTAAAGTTCACAATTGTTATGTTGCACAGCTGCAGCTTAAAGCCTCTCTTTGCGCACAACACGCTGGCAGCAAAGCAAAAACGATTAACTTTTATACGCTTTTAACATATGGACCAGTTAAAACTAGGAAAGTCTCTGTGTCCCTAGTGAAAATATATAGCTTCCATTAACTCAACCCAAAATATATACAAAATATAAATTCTGATTCACCTTTAAGTAGAGATTATAATTACAATGGCTTTATTTCCAATTCATTTAGTTATCTCTAAGAGGTGAAAATACTACCACAAAAGTACCATTATAAAAAGATTTTATTGTAGGATAAATTAGCAAAAGTAAGATGTATTTGAGTCTTTTGCTCTATTGTGATGTGTGGAATTAAGAGAAAAAATCCGCTAAGCCGAAATGGAAACACGCTCTCTCAGTGCATAACTATGACACACACCAAGCCAAGAGACCTGCCACTGCTTTATTGCCAGAGGAAGGGCTTGTGCTCAAAAGGAACGCAGTGTGACAAACATGACAGGTCAAATCATGGTTCCACTGATAACAATGGTAAAGCATCTATGATTTCAACTGGCCAAGATTTCACTCTATGTCCAGTAGTATCTGTTCATGGGATGGAAATGCAAGAAAATCCATTTGTTTCCCTCAGTTTCTGACTCTTCATGAGGAATCAGCTGCTATCAAAGCTACACACAAAGTAACAATGGGATACTACCATTGTCACCAAGGAGTGGTAAAACCAGGTTCTTTAAAGTGATTCTAGTTCTTGTATTCTTTAGTGTACATAAAGAAAGCCTGAAACATTTTTTTCTCACATTTGCTCTCAGTATATGGTCAGGTAATTGTTTGCTTTGTTTTGTTCCTTCTTTATACGAGATAAATAGTGTTTATAATTTTAGTCTGAAGGCTGTAAGCAGGGCTGGAGACTCAAAGGCCCAAAGAACATAGACAAAAGCTCAATATTGAGAAAGGGAAATGGCCTCTAAGTAGGCTAATTAGAAATAATTTGGTTTTGAAAAAAAACACCATTTTTCTTTTTATTTTGGACAAAAAAAAAATCCCTTGTTAAAACACCACTATCCTAACTCTTCAGTGAATGCTGTGAAAGCTTTCATCCAAGTTCTCTTTGACAGATTATGCTCCAATACCTCAGCACCATGAACAAGGAGTGTTTATTAGCAATGGGTGAGATACTGACATGACATTGCTGCAGTGCTAACGGACCCATGACCAGCCCCTGCATATCCTCAGAGCTTGGACAAGGACCTTTCTCAGAGCTTCTACTCTGATGGTGAGTGGGCTGAAGGATTTCCCCTTCTCTCCGTCTAGGTGGCAGCTCTCCCTGCTCTCTCCAGCCAAGGATTTGAGGCAGAGCAGAGCAACCCTGACAAAAGTTCTAAAAATCTGTGAGTCACAGAAGGAGAAAAAGTCTGCAGAGTAGAAGTTGAAAAGTAGAGAATCAAGTTCTGCTTCAGCTTTTCTGAGATGATGAAGCCCCTGTGGCACATCTCCCTATCCTGTCAAGCATGATCTGGTCAGCTGGGGAACATATGACAAGTGAGAGAAGAAGTGGAAGAGGGAACTCAAGTCTCAAAACCCCCAGTGGTACTTTGCCCAAACAGTTAAAGACAATGCTGCAAAAATTCTTGACTATTAGGACAGAGAGTCAAATGGTCTCACTCCTTACTGGCACCACTAGTGAATGTACAATGCCGCTCTTTAATTTTTCCAATTAAAGTCCTCTCCCTTTTCAAGGGCACTCTATTTTCTAGATCACATGATTCCTTTTCTCTCTGATGCTTTAGCAATTGGTGGTAAACCAAAACTAGAGATAAACAGGAATGCACGAATGGGAACATGCATATTCAACTGCAGTAGAGGAAACTTTTACTTCTTCTTTAATAAATGCTCTACTTTTCTCTTGTATTTGGAGTAAACCCTATTTTAAATTTCAGAATATGCAGAATTCTTAGCACAAGAATCTGTGTCTGTAGAAAAAAAAAGTGACAAATATGCAAGCAATTGGGATAACTGGTAGATTAAACCAGAATATGTTGTTTTAGTTCGAGGTTAAAGGTCCCTAGAAAGTGCAGATTCCAAAACATGCCAAACATGCCTAAGGTTCCACTGTAAGATGACAAGCCATGCTGTACCCACTACAAAATTATTGCCAGAATGTTTAAGTTCTGGTGTTTCATGTCAGTAATTATGCATGCTCTTAACCATAAATTACTGTTATGAATGTATATTTAATGTCCTGCTATTAATTTCTGGTCCTTTAAACTACATAGTCTGCTACTGTGAAATAGAAGCATTTGTTAAGAGGGGATAAGTATATTTGATAAATTACAGGGATTAACACGATCTTAAATTAGTAAAAGAATTTAGTCTTTTTAATATTTATTTTTTTGCTGCTGCTCAGTTTTTGACAGCAGAAGAAGTGACAGTTATATAAATACACTTCAAACAGAGGATCTTCTCCGGGTGGGAAAGGCATCTTTTTGTTCTTACTGGTATTTAAGAACTACATTTTCAGGAACTGTCAGCCCCATGTTTCCAGTCTCGAGCTCCCTCTTGCTTCTGGAATGGCACCACCTAGTGACTGTTACACATACTGAAGATTGCTGCTTGGCAAAAAACACCTACGCTCCAAATTCCAGAGCTAGTTGCAAGCAGATGTGAGAATGTGCTGTCACTCATCTTCAAACAAAACACCAGAGATACTGGCAGAAGGCTCGTTTCAAGTCAAGGTTACCTGGGAAGATGCAATATGACTTCCATGCAAATTATGAAGTTTTGCATCAGCCAGTGATCTACAAAAAGCTGGAGAAAATGTTATCAAGATTATGAATCTTAATCTGTGTTTTTTCTGGTTTCCTTTAGGAATGAAGCATGTGTTGAGTGCAGGGAAGAGGGTTAAGAGGCGAGGACAGAGTACGATGAGACATTTACACAGTCACTGTTCTTTTGTTTACAAAAGCCTCTTTGTAAAAAGTTAAGAGAATAGTATGATCTTTCTTCACTGAGCAGAGATGAAGCAGCACTGCCAGCAATACCTTCTGTTCTCAGCCAAACCTTTAATTTATCTTGCAAGCTGCCAAAACTAAACCTGGCAACAATCTGATTTTAGAACACAGAGGCCCCAACACAGGATGTGAGTGCCAATTATATTAGACAGCTGGAAAAAATAGAGAAAATCACAAAGACTTTTAAAAAATAAAAATGACATAAGGGTTTTAAGCTATTCTTATAACACCATGCACAGCAGCATATGCACAATAGTTTTTTTTAACAGGATGTCCTGTACCAACTTGGCAGAAATACAGACAATACTTAACTTGCTGTGTTCTCTTCATAGAAAGGTAAATGTTTTACAGGCAGAAAGCACACAATTCACATAAACAGGGAAAAAATGAAGGAATGTAAAAGACACAAAACAAAAACATTGGAAATACACCAACATGGCAGCTATACATTATTGCAATGAGAAACATCATCTTACTGAACCTTTTAGGCATCTTGGGCAAAATATCCAAGTGCTGCTGCCAACTTAAACTACCTCTAAAAAGCTGGAGGAAAACGGGTTTGCATGGAAGAATCAGCATTCTGATTTAAAAATTACAATAAAATTAAAAAATGTAATACTTATAATAATTGAGACTGATAACTGGGACAAATCACCTAATCTGTTTTGTCCTGACAACAGTTCCAAGGTATAAAATGGCTAGTAGAGAAGGGTATGGAGGCACATTTGACCAGATGTGAGCTTTCTTTTTTGCTTTGCTTATCCATTCAGCATGAGTAAAATAATCTCTTTTACCAGTTTAATGTGGACTCAGATGTCAGAATTAGATGTAAAGAGTCTTTGTCCCCATTGGGGCACAAACGAGTCTTACTCTATCTTAATTATATCCTTCTCTATCTAAATTTGTCATATTTTGAAAGGAGAAGCAGATTCCTCATTGGATCATCACCTCTCAGGAATCTCTAAAAGTATAATTTGAAGAGGGGTAATCCAGAGCCTTCTAATAACAGGAATCTATTCTATATGGAATAGAACCAGATCTATTTCACTATCAGTTTTACACGTGCAAAGAAGGGTCTAATATATATTTTCTCCAGATGTTCTTTTTCTACATAGAAATCTCAAGAGAGATTAAAGGCATCATCGAAAGCTATGACTAGGCTATTGAGGGTCCAGAAATCCCAGACAAAGCTGCTGCACAGGCACAGAATTGCATCTACAGCCCAAATACAATAAGCCTACACAGCACTGCCTAATGCATCTACAGTTATTTCTACCTGAAAACACAATCTTATTTACATATGTCATATCAGTTCACAAGAATTTTGCAATATAATACAATTAATTGTATTTAGATCATTCCTTAGTATTATATCTTTTTCTTAACCATTAAAAAAAAAAGGTACTTTAAAAATGTAGAAAGTATTGAGAAACTTGTACATTCGTCAGCTGGTTTGCATGTATACTGCAGAACTATGAGTTGTATAGGTTCCAACTATCCATGGAGTAATCAAAGTTCATCCTGTTGTTTTATTTAGCTATATACCTGTGCACCTTCAGGTAAGTCAGTGTCAAGAAGCTTTAAATCATCTGAATTAACTAATTCTAGCAGATGAGTATGTGTTTTTTATAATTTGTAAGGTATTACCTCCAAAACAATTCGATCTATATTACAGGACTTCTGAACTGTAAGACACGCTACACAAGAATCTATCAACTGAGGATTTATTTCAGTAAAGGACTAAGAACCAAGAATTTTCTCATCCTGCTCTGAGTTCTTTCTCTACATATCAGATAATCTTTTCTCTGGAGAGAGGGCCAAGTCTTGCTCCCTGGGTTTTTCAGAAGAATTCATGTCCACATTTATTTTTTTAAAAATCTTACTATTTTAGATACCTACAAAACTTTCAACAGCACAGCTGAGAAAGAATTTAAAAAAAAATTGTCCAGAAACAATTAGAGATTTAGGGGACTAGGTAGCTAAAGAGGTTACAACAGTATCAAAGCTGTGCAGAAAATACCTGTTTTTGTTAATGGGCTAGAGAACAGCTGCTGAAGAAGTTTGTTCTCTGAAGTTCGCAACACCACCACTATGTCAGCAGGAAGAGTGTCTCTGTTCTTCTCAAGGAATGCACAAGCATCATATAATACCTAGTATGGAAAACAGTAAAAAATATTGTTACTCCTGGTTGCTATTACTATATTCTTTAAAATGTGAACCAGTCAAGATGACTAAGTAGACCAGTTAGTTTGGCTCTGACAAGAAAAGAATTACATGCAAAAGAGTTCAAAGTGTACAGCTACAGCAGGGTTTTTGGAATGTGAACTGGCTGTAAACAGCACCTGTATTCACAGCATGTCACTGTACATGAAATTGGGTTAAATGGCTTAAATCTTATCGTATTATGCTTTGTCACATCAAACTATGGTATGCATGAGGCACTGTAACAGAGACCTCATTAAAGCTTAAGTTGACAGTTTACAGGTGAAAGAAGAGATGGTTCTCAGGTGGTCATTGCCTATTTCTAGGCTACACCAAATTGTGGTCTATAACTAGACCTGTTGGAGGAACAGGGGTAAGTTGCACATCTAAATACATCAAAGCAAGCTTCTCACTACTTTGAAAATGATAGTAGGGAAACAAAACATTAATCTATTTCAATTATGTTAATTGTTTTCTTATAAATTACTGCTTGGCTACTTGTATCCATACAGGAATCAGATAATTTTGAGCTTTTGAAAATTTGTTTTCCAAACTGCAGTAATTTTTTAGACCTATTATTCCACTGGAGTCCATTAGTTTAAACAGAAATTGAACGTTCTCCTGCAATACAGTACTAGTCAGTGGTGGGTTTATGACATGGCTGTTTGGGTACAAAGAATTTACTAAACCTGTATGAAATTTTACAGTTATTCTGAAGAAGCCAGAAAGCCAGACAAGATTTACTAGAATATATCTTTAAATTTTGGAGTCTTAAAATGAACCAGAGATTAGATTTCATTGATCACTACATAAACCACGGCTATATCTTTTTGGTTTTGTTTATAAACAGAGACTTGGACCTGAAATAAAGCTCATGTTATGTGAAACAACTGGACTGTTACTCCCCATATAAAATAATACATGAACTGCTGAGAACAAAAAAGTTAGGTGCCACACAGTACAAGAAAACATCTGTGCTAGGTAGCTCCACTCTTTCCAAAGCTCTCTATAGGATCTTAAGTTCTATTACAAACGGTGTTTTACATTGCATTCTATCCATATACTCACATACGCTCACACACGTGTCACATTCACACAATGTTAACAACCACATACCCTGTTCTGGCTCCAGAGAGTTGCTCCTTTGAAACGACTGTAGTAACAGTATTTCTGGTGCCAGATTGCTTTCAGAATAAAAAGTGGTTACTATTTACACAATTTGTTCAAGAGCCCTAACGATAGGTTCTAAAATGGACTATTACACATGAAAATTTTATCATAGATTCTAGGTTTCTGTGAACTTTATCATTTTATCTCTTAAAATGGGGAAAAAACCCCCCATAAGGCAGAAACTTTGAATAAAATAAATAATGACCATACCACTGTTATTTGAACTAAATGAAAATCATGTGAACTTACCTTTCCAGCATAGTGCTGAATGCCAAATGACAGTTCCACTCCTTTCGGCCTCCAAAAGTATTTGCACCGTAAGTTATCTTCAAATTTATCTAGACATTGAGAAGTGACATTGATACAAGGGAGTTACAGTGACTAAAATCTTCATCTTAATTAGGGACAGTGTGCTGCTCAAGAGGCCAGAACTACTATAAACACAGACATTATTAGATTCCTTAGAAAACAGGCATGGGTCAGCTTCTGTGTGCTTTCTTCCAAGCTGCCACTTCTGAATGGAGCAGCTCATTCAAAAGTAGCCCAATAAGATTGTCGTTCTAATCCCACTGTTTGTCGACACTTTTACGTGTGGCAAGCTATCAAATAAGAGAGGCCAATGAAAACGTGTTAAAATTCATGTTTTGCTATGAATTCACCTATATGTATGTGTAGAGTGAGTTTATTTCAACTACGTTATGCAAAGCTCTGCATATATCTCACTTGCTTAATGTTTATTTGCATTTTTTCTGTCTTCCTTTCCCATTCATTTAGCTTTGTTCAACATGTGTTATGTGTATGTTAAAGTCTTCAGGCTGGGATCATCTCTTATTTACCTTTGGACTTCTACAGAAAAAGAGGCATTTACCTAAACATCTAAAGAGGCTTTCTATTTCCTGTGACTTCCTCTAACAAGATGACAGAAGAAGAAATATCACTTTCTAACAAAAATGTCTCTTGTGCACCATGATATTTTGTATGCCTTTCAATATTTCATAATGAAATTAGTGCTGATACTGTAAAACTTGCTATTAATACTTCTTTATCTGGGCAAGCAACTACAATTTTCTGTCATGTAGTGGTCAGAAAATAGTATCAACATTTTTTTTCCTAATGTTAGAATCCATTAATATTTTGTGTTAGTTTTTTTCTTCCTGTTAACATTTAATCTAGCTTTTATTTAAAGCAAATCAGCAGTAAGACTGATCAGAAGTGGACCAAGGAACGTGTCTCTTTGGAAGTGTAAGTTCAATATTCAGTATTAACTGATTTACAGAAGCCAAAGGGAGGCATACAGCTTTAGTACACAAATGAAGACTGGAATGAAGCCATAATTCAAGTTTCAACTCAGCCTAGCAGAAGTAAAAAATCTTGTACATACATCATGCAATTTAACAGGCAGCTGTTATTTTTCTCTGACTAACAGTTTGAGTCTCTGCTGCACATTCCATTGAAGGAACTGGAACTCTCTGTTTCATATTGCAAGGAAAAATTGTAGTTTTAGTAAATAAAAGCAAGACAGCAGTTTTAAGCATGGCACCAAGATTTGTTGATATATATGTAAAATATGCATGAAGGAAGGGAAATATTCAGCCAGATGGCAGACCAGAAATAACACATACTTTCTATTTATGATGAGATAATCTGGAGTGAAGCAGTATTTTGTAATTGGATAAACATGGGCCTAGGAGCCTGGGAGATCTAAATTTTACTCTGAACATTAATGCTGCTCACAGGGTGGTCCTAGACACAAGATTCTACTATGTTTCAGTGTTCCCTGCAGTTTGATGTACCTCACATACAGGGACATACAGGTTATTTCCTGGTAACACTGAACAGTAAGCCCTTGACAACTGATATATAACTTACCAAACAAAAAGAAAACACATAAGCAGAGAAAAATTATGAAGCACAATGAAAAATACACTTAAAATGTCAAATGGAACGGTACAGCCTTAGAAAAAACAACTAAGCTAGTAAAACTTCCTCCAATTTCCCCAAATTTTTGTTTGCACATACCAACTAAAGTTAGGTCTGTTGCCTGAGGAAATCGGCTTTCTTCATCTAGCAGAGACAGGAGACCCATGGGTTTCTGGAGGAACATGTCTAGAAGTGGGCGGTTGTCCTCATACTCCACTGTAAGAGCATCAATTCCCTCATTCTGATACTCCATCTGTAAAGTCACCGGCATAGTGTTAATATTGAACCAGTAAAAGCCACATCATCATAAGGACATTTATGATGCACAACAATACTCTATAGGCCTCAACAACATTATTTACAAAACTTCAAACAGAAGATGCAATTCTCTTGCATTTGAATGACATGCTCATTTTATAGTTTACAATGTACTTCTAAATACGATCTATGGCTCAGGACAGCTGATTCAACCAGACCTTATCAGAGCTGAATTTACCTGCTCAAGTGCAAAGATATGTTGATTGAAGTAAAACTGGATCTGTTCATTAGCAATATTTATGCACAGTTGTTCAAAGGAATTTCTTGCAAAGTTCTCAAATCCAAATATGTCTAGTATCCCAACATTCATGCCATTTTCAGCATTGCTGCATGTTAAAACACAAACAAAATTCATCATGGGCAACATCGAGTTAAAGTAAAAATAAACATAGTAACTAAGACTGCATAATTGATCCAATCTGCTGCAAAAAGAGAGGAGGAAAAAGTGTGTTTGAACCTAAGATAATGGAGTACTTTTCAGCACTGTTAACACTTTTGTTTTCCATTTGTGTCTTCCATATTTCCAAGAAGAAGGCAGGACAATCATAGGTACATAGTAACAGACATATTAAAACAAGTGGTTTTAAACAGCTGAATCCCAAATAAAATCTATTGTCTGCTCTCCCAGGCAGACTGAAGGTGCCAAGCTTTAATAGTATGTTTTAGCTAAACTCAGTCTGAAGGATAATTACCAAGTCCTCTGCTGCTACAAGTTGGACTGTGAAGAGGCCATGTGCTAGATGAAGTGTACTTCTACCAGGGTCACCACTAGAACTGCAAGTATAGATAAGGACATGCCTATATGATACAGATCTCAGATCAAAGACATTTTGACACAACCTAAGAGTTCTTCTTGTTTTTAAGAATCTCTCCCGCTACTCGAAAAGACCAAAGCAACCAGATCAGTACCTGACAATTAAATCATAAGGATACACAATGTAAATGTTTCTGTAACTATGAAAAATTTAAAATCATTGCTTAAATCTCAAGTAGCAGAACAATAATAATCTGAGATCACTATTTATTACTAGCTTGCAAAAGCAGAAGGACCGTGAACACATACTGAACTTTTTTAGTGTACTCCAATTATTTACCAGCCTTTGGTATGAGTTTTTACATAGGAAAAAACTTTTTAAAGAATTGTACAGCATTTTAACTACTTAATTTCCATTGACTTCAGTAGCTAAATTTCAGTCAGCTCTTTGAAAATGTTGGGGTTAATGTCCTGGAAACAGAATTCAGTGTCACAGCATGAAAGCTATTTTGAAGCCTTAGCCAAAATAAACACAGCACCCTTTCTGCAAAATCAAAAATATACAAATGGATGAACCCATCAAAGACATATGCATGGTAAATACACACAATTCAGTGATGTGTAACTTGCCATATATTTTTATCTGGCTGAAGCAGCGTATTAATACGATTTACTATCCAGCTGAAGAGCCGGCCATAAAGTGCTTTAGACATGGCATCTCGCACGTCAGCTGCTTTGTCCACAGTGTTTGTTCGGATAATAGTCTCCCCTCGTGTTACAACACAGTGGGAGGTTAGGGCCTCTTGAAGTTCTTCTGACCCAATACTTAGTAGTGCAGCAGCTAAAAGACAGTGGAAAAAAGATACATGACTGTGATTTTGCAGCAGAAATCACCAGCATAGCCCAACTGTTACCATCAGTTAAGAGATTCTCACAAACACAGTCAAATAGCATTTACAGAACTGACAATGTTAAAATGTATTTACCGTTATCTAAGGCTTCTGGGTTGGGAACTTCACTTTTATCTGTTTGGTGTTGTGAAGAAATGGCAGCAAACTCAATATTTCCAGTATTTAAGATTCCAGTCAGAATTCTGTACACTGAGTACACTTCCTATAAAAGATGACAAGACGTATTTTTAAGGAATCAAATTAGATATATATAGATTATATTTAGGCAATGAAAATAAAAAGTGGGCACTGGAAAAGTCATTAAAGTTTGTAATGTGCTTGTAATGTTCTACAAATTCAAGTAAGCTCTTATTGACATATAGAAACAGTGTAATACAGAATTGTGAATGGACCTGCCAGAGTATCAACTGAGACCTCAGGCTATTCTTGGCTTCTGAGTATGTGGTTATGCTTTCACAGTTCACTTCTGTCATAAGATTCTGTGCCACAGGTGTCTATCCACAATACCAAATGGCAGCCTGTGCACAGGCAGCACTGGAGGTGGTTTTTGTAACACAAGTCAATAACGGTTCAGCAAGTGGATCTCTTACCTCATCAGTGAATCCTATTATTCTAAAGCAATGCTGAATTGCTTCAAATTGTCTTCCATAGGAATCTTTAGTAACAATATCATGCATTACTCTTCCAGTTTCATTATCAATATATCTAAACAGAGTGGGAGAAAGAAATCACCATACTAGCAGATTTGTCAGTACAACCTCCAGTGACTTCAAATCTGTCAGTAACTGGAAAGAACATTTATTTCAATATCTTCCAATTCTATACTTTGGTGATAATTCATAAGAAGCTTTTGTTTCTGTTGCAATAACTTTTGCTTATTCTTTCTTAATATCTTTGGTAGTGTCACCAACGTTTCCCATACACCCCCTCATCCAAAAGCGATTAGATGCACACAAAGTGCAAATATCCCTTAAATGAAATACAATTAAAGATCACAACTCCAAAGCATATTCTGAGTTCTTACTGAAGCATTACAGTAAGAAACCATAAGGTGATTCTCTTAATTTTAAAGTAGACAATATATATAATAATAAGCTTGATTCTTCCTTCTTCTCTTTAAATAGTTCAAGTTCTCAAACAAATACAAATAATATAATGTCTTATTGTCCATCCTCCTCTTTGCTTGGGAGGATTAAAAAAGATCCTTAAGGGATGGAGAAGGATTAAGAGAGATTTTAAGGCATCATACTGAAAGCAAGAGCTGATCAATAGCTAATTACAATGAGCAGTTAAAACAAGTGAGTGAGAGTTACCTAGGAGGCTTTTTATCAGGAAGTCTATATTCAGAAAGCTTCTTCTGATGATAAAGGCCAGCATAAATATAATAAAATATATGGAAATTTTTCTCTCCCCTGGAAAAAAAAAGCATCTTTTTAAAGCACATGTGTTTATTCTTGTGGCATCTTGTACAGTGTAAAAGTAGAAGTTTTTATCATGAGCTCACCAAAGTAGCAAATCTTCCACAGAAAACCCCAACCAACCAAAATATTGCTCCAAAGAATGAAGCAGCTCTGGCTTCCACTACAAAAGAACCTAACTGACTATTCTTGTCATCATAGCTATAACTGTAAAAGGATTATTCCTTTAGTAGAAGACACAAAAGCATTTAAAATAAAGCATTTTTGAGAATTAATCAGAATCCAAACATTATATAAATGTGAAAGGTCAGATAACGAATATACCTACACCGCCTGTTTTATGACCCTTGATTTTTCAAGTAGATATTCAGAAATCTTTGCCCCCATTACAGCTCCTGTGGGTGTAAACATCATTTCCAGATATTTTCCAAAGCGACTTGAGTTGTCATTGATGGCAGTGCAGGCATTCCCAAATGCTTCAACCAGAGGATTCACCTGCAGAATTTTCTCACGCAAAGCACGATTATTTGCCTTGACAAAACAGACGTAGATCGGAAGGATCGTTAAAATAATATATTGCTTACCCACTATCCAATTCTTGCTTCAGAAGCGTAGCATCCCTTTCTCAAGCTTGTACAGACTTAGATACTTCATTAACCTTTCTATTTATACAACAACAGGGCCAACAAGTTAATGAGGAAGTCTCCCACAGTTAGGAAAAAACAGATATTTCTTTCCCTGCAGTTGTTCTGTCTCTGAGGTGTCACGTAAGTAGTCAAGAGTACCAAATCCACCAGAAACTAAACACATCTACTTAAGATTAACCTTACTGACTTGATTTTACTGTCATTTTGCACTAATATCATTACTCATAACACTTAAATGTGAAAGAGCTTCTAATATTGGAGCCATGGCAAGATCTGACATTGTTTATTGTATAAATGAACAGCGGTACATGTATAACTACAAGCAATGAACATTCAGATCTGGCAGCTTCCCCTTAAAAAAATATCAAATGGCTTGGTGTGGGTCATCCTATAACATCTTTATTCAATACTCACACACGATTACACCATCCCTAAATCAAGAGGGGCAACTCATGAACAGCTTTAAGTATTAAATAAAGTAGAAATTGGGGGCAGGATTGAGAGGATTTGGTCATAGTTTTACAAGATCAGGTACGAGATACCTTTCCCAAGAAGGTCAAATGTTGGACGATCAGATGGGCACTTTCTGTCTTTCCAGCACCACTTTCCCCACTGATGATAATGCACTAAACACACAAAACAGTTAAATGCACAGCTTACCACATGGTTGATTTCAGCTATTATGGCTTCTATTTGTTATTTAATGTTTAGTACCAAATCTACAAAATACTTTTAGGGTCAACTCCCTCACGTCTCTTCTAGAAGGAAAGGACAACAAAGGCTCACTGTGTAATAACTTATTCCCCAAATTACTAAAATATGTTCTTGCAATGCCTACAATGTGCATATGTGCAAAGAAGTGACTAAGGCCTCAGACACATAAATGAGTGACCACGTCAACAGACTAACATGGTACACACATATGTAGCTTGTTCCAAATGCTTAAAACTCGGCTTAGAATGGTCTAAACCGTTTGGTATCCTCCTCCCTACTGTTACACTCATGGACAAGATGGAAGGAGAAGGTCAATTCATACCTTAGTACTGAAGTGTGAACACATCATAGCAAGTATGCATTCTAACAGCATTTATTGTCCCACTTTTTCACACGTTCTACAGCTCATTAGTACAAATATTAGTCTAAGGTACAATATCAACTGACACATAATTATAATTGCAATTGCATATATTCATGTGTTTTTCTGCAAACATCTGAAAATTATTTGCACCACATTGTGAACATAGAAGATTCTTGGCTGGGAGAAGATACAGAGCCCTGAAATACTGAATACAGTACACTTCATACAGAAGCAAGTTGTTATGCAGCAGTTATCTGGTCTTGTCTTGTGATGCATGACAGCAGGTGCAAGGATTTACTCTAAATAATGTGCACAATATACCACTTGCAGGTCATTTATTTGCTTTTTGTCAGGTATTTTTGTTCTTGGAAAGAGATAACCTAGTGATGGTTTTACAGTGTTAACAATATCTAACTTAATCATCTCTGTGTGACTAGAGAAGTCACAGACAACAGTTTACACAGTAAAAGCCCATGAATTCTTGCGTTAACTCCTAAAACTCTTGTAGAATTGGCCAGAACTTTTAACTTCAGGAGAAATGTTAGACCTGGAGTCAATTTTCAGGCTTCACAGGAATACACAAGGGAGAGCTCAATGGATAAAAGAAATAGAATCAATATTTTTTTGATCTGGCTACAGTGTTTATCTCATGCACCTTCACCTGAAGAACAAACATAATATTGGCCAGGTAACCAGAGATAAACATGCTCCTGTAATCCTTTGTACACAGAAAACAGGAAACTGATTTAGACCTAAATGCAAATTACTTCTTAAACAGGTATGAATCATATATTATTAAAGGTGTACAAAGTTAGCCAGATGGGCTGATGTCAAAACTAATTTTTTTCTCCAGATAATAAGTTCTCCCATAACTTATTCTACATGGAGACCTGTTTTCTTTAATGCCTCCATCAAAGAGTATATAAGTCATTAAAGAAGTATCAGCCATCTCTCAAGCCACATACTCAGTAGAACTCCTTTCTTTCTCATCTTCAGTGTTCCTTTTATTTGTCTTCTTTGCTCGATATTTTCCAATTGCAGGTTTTCTATTAATTTATATTATTTTATTCTGCTTTTGTGATTTTAAAAAAGCATTTTCTACAAATTCTTTTGCGATGGGCTGGGTAAAGTCAGGAGGATTTTATAAATAAAAATAATTATTAGCCCTCAATATTCATGTATATACAGCACATCAAATTAGAAAGAGTACAAAGCTACAAGCTTAAGAATGTAATAAAAAGAAATCTAGCTTTAACAGCATGGCATTCCATTCTCATTAAAAATATAGCTATATAATTGGATTTGTGTCCTTGTTAGATTTACATTAGATCTGTCCTTAATATATTTTATTAAAAAAATAGTGAATGGTTCCTATTTTTTGTGACTTGCAATCAAAAGAATTGATTATCTATTGCTTGATAGTGTTTTCATGTGATGGAAAAGTGGTTCAAACTCTTTAAGTGCTATGGCATTGAAACCCTCCTATTTAACACTGGCATAAACTATTACAATACCTACTGTAAGACAGGCTACAATCAGACTGCACAACAACACTCTGCAGCTGGTGTCAACTAGTAGGATTCCATGGGTATACAGGAAACTCTATTGGTCAGGTAACTCTGTCATCCTATTTGACCCTTTAGTCTCTTTTATGCCACTGTGTTCTCTTCAGAATTTCCAAACATGACTAGATTTCTACTCCTGTTTTCCTGATGTAGGAAGAAAAGAATTACAGAAACAAAAAATCCTAGAACATTAGCGATAGCCAAGTAACATGATGGCAGTACAATTAATACAAAATCTTAACCAAAATGGACAGATTCCTACCTGATCTTTGCTGAATGTAACCATACTTTGGTAGGCAGCATCCGCAGAGGCGAATATATGTGGGGGATTTGATGAACGCCTTACACCGTGATAAAGCTTGGAGAACTAAATTTAAAAGAACACACAACAGTCAACACATGCAATTTAGCTGCATAAGTAAGAACTGAAAAGAGGATACTGACTATATTCTCCCTGTTCAACAGAAGGTAGTAGCCTGTTTACCACAGAATTTCCATTGAATTTTCTGGAAGAAGAGTGGCACTGCTCAACTTCCAGAATACAAACTACAACATCTAAAATGCACTCTGATGTTTCCCACACAAGACAGCGAAGTGTATCACAAAGAACAGAATTTCAAACATAAGCATTCAACCAAAGAAATACCCAATCTATTCAAAAGAAACATCAAAGATAACAGTTAATCTGAAATCCGGCCCCTACAGCCCTGAGTCACCCACGGAGACAAAGATTTATGACTCGACTTCTCTTCATATTTGTAGGGAATTAAGCTGCTTCTATACTGTGTTTGATTCACTTGTTTCTTTTAAGCAACAGTCAATGGCACAGGACATGTAATAACCTAATAGTTAAAGTAACAGCCTCAGCATGAAGAAGTTCATGTAACTATCTTCTGTTTCCCAGGAGCAAGTCCTAAATGCTAGACATGAGGCACAGCTGTGGATGGGGTAATCTTCATCCCTCCTGTGGAATTTATGCCACCAAACAGGAAGTAACAAAATCAAATAAGACCAAATAATAATAATCTCAAAAAAAGTATTTGTAGCTACTCTTTTCTGGAAGAAGAGAAGGCTGGGGTTTAGTCTGTGCTCCTAGCTTCCAACATCATTTAAGTATTTTAGGCAACGCTGTTAATACAAAATGTAAAGTTAGTACTGTCCACAGCTTGGAATCTCTCTTACCTGAGGAGAATAAATGCTGAGATTCTGGAAAGGGTTTAAGGCTATTAAAATGTCTCCAACATAAGTATAAATTTGTAAATCAGCATAGCGTTTCTGCAGCTGATGGATAATTGTATCCTGAGAAGATTATGAAAAGTTTGATAGTTAAACCATGTCTTCAGTTAGGAAAACTTTTGTAAATACAACACTGATTATTTATTATAAGTGTTACTATTTTTTTTTCAAATGTCAACACCACAAAACCAAACAAATACTTTCAAAATTCTTGCTAATACTGTAAAACTAAGTTAAATATTAACTTAGTACATATTTTGTATTACATTGATTAGTACGTATTTTGAGAAGCAAACCTTCTGAAGAGAAAATGACCATGCACATTACTGCTGCACTTCACAGTACATTTCCATTTAATATTCTATTTGACCATGAAATAAGGATAATAATTTTTCAAGGATTAAATTTTAAGTGGTAGTAAGAGACTGTTTTAAAGGCCAGTAGCACAATTTAGTATTATTTCTTTTTCTTGCTGGGATGCAATATAAGGATCGTCATAATAAAAATTTAAAGATACTCTGCTTATAGCTGATACAGTGAATTATGCAACTAATATTGTTTTACCACTTTTTATGAAGAAGCTGTATGTTCTATGTTACTCTATAAATTCATCAATTTTAGGGAAAGTTACTTAAATCTAGATCCTCGTGACTAAAATTCACGTTTTAGGAAACTCGCAAAATATTTTAAACTAATATCACTCAATTTGATTCTTCCACGTAACAGGATTCACTTCTTCTGCTTTTATATCACTATATAGAATATTAACAAAGTGATGATAGCAGATCAGTGATAACTCCTTTGCCATGGTGAGACAAAACCTTGCAAGAAACAACCTCTCATGCTGTTAAAAGAAATCTAAATAGCAGAAACAGGCAAAACATAAGGCATAGATATCAGAAACTACTACTCAGTACAGTACCTCATCTAGAACTTCTAGATTTACCAGATCATCATCTAGAGAATACTTGTCAGCTCCATCCACATGGTAAGGTCTTCTTGTATGTATTCGTTCATACCTGGAAGTTTGTTAGTAGAGCACCAGCGTTATAAAACTGTATCAAAGATGGAAAACATTAAGAGGCAATGGGAAGTCATGAGTGAGTGTTTTTGTCATGTGGAAAACACAGACACAGCCTAAAATACATATTTTTGCCTGAAATGTCTTCTTTTATAAAAGAAATAGGTCAGTTTGCTGTCCAGTGTACTGTTTTCTCTTTGTAATATATATAATCCTATCTATTTATCAGAGACAAATATTTATCTATAGACTTACTGCTCTTCACTCACACAATAAAGCTTAAAAAACCCTCCCTCTTTTTCCCTTCCCTTCCCAATCTAAGTTAATAAACTACCACTCTGTATAATCAGATCTTCCCACTATGTACCCAGCTGACAGTATTGTCATCTAATGAAGTTACAAGAAGCAATAAGGAGTATAAAATCCTTCCGTTACCTTAGTGCATGCCGAAGTGCCTCCTCAGATGACCCCAGATCTGGCCCAAAACAACATTTTTGAACCAGAGTTGCCATCAGACTCTAAACTGTATGAATGTTCGGCCAGCTTGTCCTCAGAGATTTAAGCCACACAATAAGCAGCAGAGACAAACTGTCGCATAACCCCTTTATAATCAGATTATTCTGAGGGAATCTTTGAGAATGCTGTGTATATGTTTTTAAACAACACATCTTGTTCAAACAGGGACAAATCAAGAGGCTGTAACATGCCTTCCACAGAGGGGGTGAAATATGAATGCTGTAAGCACAACTAGGCTTTTCTTTACAACAAACATAATCAAAGCGTAGTAGAAGGACACCCACAGAGATACAGTCTGCATCCTGCTGAGTAACATTTAGCATTGATCCTCAATGACAGTCCTTGACAGATTGTTTCTGCATTGGTTGCCATGTAGAAAGTAGGAACCACATGATCACACATCCCGAAACAGCACTAAATATTATATCATGCACTAAGAGAATGTTACTATGACCTGGCAGGAAGCACTATCCGTAATGTTGACAGTTAATATGAAGATGTAGTAGGTCTTTTTTTCTTTAGTAATATCTCGTATACTCACAGAATCCTGGTTCAAAAATGAGCATTGAGGCTTTTGCTTTTTTTCCTTTATGTACACTTCTATGTTTGAAGCATGTCAGCTTTCATTCAGTAAAGAAAATGTTTTCATATTCAAACACTATTACATCATCACAAGAATTATTAAATGGAAAGTCTCAAAGAGGGAGGAGAAGAGTGTTAGCTACGAGTACAGCTTCACTGATAATTGTGCTCATTTAATGATCCTAATTTTGTTTATATCCATTTTTATCAATTTTTCTTATTTACTTTCGGCTACGAGATAATTTCTGAAAAACTATTCTGTAATGGTTTTTTTGAACTGTAACTAAATAAAACTGTGCAAACTGTTCTTTGAGCTAGGAAATGAAAGAGTGGGAACATAGCTGGTTTTGCCAATGGTCCCACTTAGGTTTTACCTCCTATGTTCCCAGAGATGGTAGTTTGCTTGACGTTGTACATGTGAAGAAATGAAAGGAGAACACAAATAAGAAGCTATAAAAGAAAAAATTGTTAGAGTGGCTATTATTTCCAGTGGGCAGCATGGTGACCATCTGAATTTGTCCAAAGTTCCATTCAACTAAATTTTCCATTTTCAGATCTTTGATTAGGTGGTCAGTCAGGGGTTCTTTTTAGTTTGTTGTTTATTTTTTTAAAGTAGACTCTGTATTCAAGAGCATTACTTTGCTGACAAGCCAAGGGTAGAAATGCATGTAAGTGGCCTAATGTACTACTGTTTTCTCTAACTGTCGTTTCTGTTTCAAACCAGAATTCAACCCCTTTCTTCACCGCAGAGAAAAATGCTGCTGCAAATAATGTAAATGATTTAGAGATGGGAGCATGAGCACATATTTTAACAGTTGCTTTACTTTGTGGAGATGTAACTAAGAGTAGTGGCTAGACACTATAGCTAACAAAACCCATCCATGGATCTTTTTCTTCCTGGAGAAAACCATTGTAGCCACAAGAATAAATTGCAACAAGCCGCAAGTACGGATGTATCTACCAGAGGTGAAGGGAGGGGGAAGAGGGCCCATTCAAACCTAAGCATCTCTAATTGCAGAATGGCTTTGTAAACTAATCTGTTATCTGATTGTGTATTAAGCTCCTGCTGCTTGTTCTCCTTAAGTGATAAACAAATCAATTTTTTTATTAGAAAATGATTTTTAACACTATGTAAATAAATAAGGAAACTTGTCTTAGTCAAATATAAGTAAAATGTATATACTTTTGTGCATCTATTTTCTTGTGCTTAACTCATTTTCCTAAGTACATGATTAGGAAGAGGATATTAGGAGCATAACATCACATTAGCTTCAAATCTCCTGCTGGCCTCATCAGTTTTCAACTGAACTTACGTCCTGCAGATATATTGACAGAATGAGAAGGAAGAATACTGACAGTAACCTTTAATTATTTCCACAATTTTACATCAGAAATACAATCTGATTTTAAAATATTTATATTTTTTAAAATGTCCTAAAAAGTAGAAGGGAACACTCTTAACTGGGAAAATAATTGCTGGTAGATTTTATGCATGAGAAGTAGAATTATTAATCCTTTTTTCAATTATCTTTCTTTCTGAAGACATATAAAAAATGTACAAATTCTATGCAAAAGCTAAATCAAAGGTGTTAGGTTATTTGCCTTAAAATTCCTGCAATGTTCTAAATCATCTTGTATATAGAAAAGCTAGATAGACCACGTAGACTTCTAGATCAAAGTGAAGTTGTTGGCAAGTCCAACCTGAGGAAGGAAGCAGCATAGACCAAGATTTTTTATATCCATTGGGAAGCTTCCTCTCTGATCTCTCTTTCCTCCACTCCTAACATTCTTTTACAAACGTTTTTGCGTTGGCCACTTGATTACATTTACTGGTATTTCTTCTAGGACTCACATAGGAAAAACTGTTTTCTGTACTTGTTCTTCTTTAAATTATTGCAAATTTAAAATGAATGGCAACCAAACTGAGATTTACAAGAAAAATATTCAACATAACTCAACACAATGTGAAAGAAAAAAAGAGTGTGCTACTGCCACAAAGAGACACATAACTTATTTCCTGTGCGTTGCAAAGAGTGATTTTTACTGCTATGCATCAGGTTTCAGCCTAGAGTAACTTGTTGAAGCATCATCATACTAGAAACAATGGCACAGCTTTAATTACAATATAAATGCAGCTATAATAAAAATCTGTGCAACCTACAGTAAAAACATACAGTAAAAACAGCCTACAATCAGACCAAGGACCACTTTTGGGGGTCATATTAGCTTTGTGATTTTTTTTTTTAAAAAAAGGTTTTTAACTCATTTGCCTAAAATTCATATAGATGAAGGCTAGAAGAATTGCACTACGTTACATTGTGTACAGCGTTAGAAGACTATTTCTGGTTCTGGTTCTGTTATTACCTCTGAGTCCAAAGGAAATTACTGTCTGGATGCAATCAAGTTGCTTGCAGTCAATTGCTTTCAAAACTAAATGTGAGCTGGAGAGAAGCTAGATATCTAGTTGTAAGAATTAGTACCTTGGGTGGACTGCTGCTGTAATATAGCTGGCTAAAACAACAGGAGGGAAGCTGCCAAGCCACCCATGGTCTCATCCTAATATCTGACAAGGTAGTCTGAACACACCTGCCCTTCTCAAACTATTAAATACTTGTATTTCTTTTTCTTTCTTTTTTTCTTTACCACGTTTCTTCAAGTTTGATTCTTCCTGATGTACAGATTTGCAATTTATCCTTCAAAATGCAAGTTTTCATAACTGTCTGTCTCCCATTACAAAAACAAATCTCTAAATGGTGACCAGCAGTAGCACATTGACTCAGTGTCCCCCAAATCAGTAAACTCTAAACTCTTTACTGTCTACAGTAAACTTGTTTAAAACTTTATTCATGAAAACTCTTAAGTTTTTTTATTCTTTTAGAAACTGAAAAAGATAGATCTTTTCTGATTGATTCCTAGGAAGAAGCTTACTTACAGACAGGAAAATAAGCTACCTAATGTGTAGGAAAACATCCATGAGAAGAATGAGCGACATCTAGAGTCGGCCTCTTCAAAGCTGCTGACTGGGAAATTGCCACTTTGAATCACATAACCAAAGCCATTCAACGTTAACTCTCAAATATCAAATAAATTACAGAATTTTCACGCCAGGAGTTAAGGACTTGAGAAAATACAGAAGACTGTGGTTTTGTACAATTTCAGCTACTGTGACATTTGATAGACAGTGCTAACAAAATAAATGTAGATGGCAACCAGTGATAATTAAACATTAACTCCCCCTAAAGAACAGTGAAATGCCAGGCACGGACACACAGTATCTAAAATTCTGAAAGATGGCTTCTGAGAATATTACCAAGGGCAAAATTTTTAGGATGCATTCTGTGAAGATTCCTCTTTCCTATTTCCAATTCTAACCTTTTAAACATGTATTATCCTTCTTGATGTTCTGCTCCGCCATCACCATCAAAAAGCAGTTAATAGATCTGCTCCTATATTTTAATTTTTCCATCTCACATACTGTTGTGACTTTGCTTTTTGGGATTTTCTCCTGATACACTGTATAGAACATTAAGATTGTTCATAAATAGGTAATTTCTTAATTGTTATACATTCAAAGGGGGAAAAAATCCCAAGAACATTTACATTTCAATCACTTTTGCTGATGGTCAGTACTTCTCAAACCTGCACTTAAACATTAAAAATCCTCCAGTTCTCTGTTACTTCTACTCACAAGTCTCTAAAAGACTTTATTTTGGAGGTTTTTCTAATGAAAAAAATTGAAAGTTTACTTTTTTTAGAAAGTCTTCCTAAGATTTTATCATCAAAATTTATGCAAGGAATGGCTAGGTCAACACACAGAACTTCGGGGTTCCAAATGTGAGTTTCCCTTTTAAATATCTCCATGACAAGCTCCATGGCATTTTTAAACATTACTCATGGAACTTGAGATATTGCTCAGCTTAAAGGTCTTTGGAAGTTTTTACTTTTTTTTTTTTTTTTCAACTTTTTGAACACTAAACTAGCTGCCAGCTTTGTCAGGTTCAGATTAAGTCCTGACAAGGACAAAAACCCAGGAATAATATTTGATGTTTATAAATAAACTCCAGTGAACATGTCCACTTTTTGCAGTATAATTTGCCAATGTAGACAGCACAAAGACTCATTTAATATTTAGGAATGTTAGGAAACAGACTAAATCTCTTCTGACTTCTTCCTTCAGCAGGCTGGCAATCAGCCTGGATGTTGGAATCTCTTGTGCTATGAATCAAAAAAGCAACTGACCACACGAATGAGTTCAAGATATCAAGTGGCATGTTTGGAAAGTGAGCAGCTCTCTCTTATAATCCCCCTTAATGGATAATCAAACACATTTAAATAGCATTTAACAAAAATATAATCTTACACAACCACAGTAAATGTTTACTATTAAATCAGAATTAACAGTATCCATAATCTGTAATATAATCTTTGCCTAAAGTCTTCCGAGACTCTAGGACTGAAAGAATGAAAGAAAAAAATGGCTATAGCTTCAGATATTATGCCTGTTTCTCTTCATTAACAGGTTTACATTGACCAAAAGTATAGTAAGGGAAATATTGAGGATAGTGTTCTAAGAGTGTTTACACTCTAATTCAGAGAGAATGAGGAATAAACACAAACCTCTACCATGTTTTTATATTATAGTTCAGAGGGTGCCTAAAGGTTCTTGGTATCTTACTGACATGCAATTGCACGAATCTCTATCTTGAAGAATTTATCACTGAAATACAGCAAGATTACTATGAACTTGACTTGTGTACCCTTTATAAAAAGACTCTGTTGCTAATTCTGTACTGTCTTTATCAACACTCAGTTATTACTATACCAAAAACATTTTTAAAATTCTGCTTATTATTCTGGATCAATGTTTGCACGTTCTCTTCTCCACACCTTACTGTAAGTTAGATGCCTACTTTTTTTCAGTTTTGAAATGTAATGCTACATGAGGTACAAGCCGTTAGGAATTAATGTCACCTCTTGTTCTCCTTATGTTACTATGCACACGGACATCATTTGAATAACCTGAAAGCATTTCACAGTCCTTGTGTGAGTACAGGATTGGTGAAAAAGAAGGGAAGGGAAGGGAAGGGAAGGGAAGGGAAGGGAAGGGAAGGGAAGGGAAGGGAAGGGAAGGGAAGGGAAGGGAAGGGAAGGGAAGGGAAGGGAAGGGAAGGGAAGGGAAGGGAAGGGAAGGGAAGGGAAGGGAAGGGAAGGGAAGGGAAAAAGAAAAGAAGCAGAGCTGAGTGAGAGACTCTGATGGTATCCTCTGATTTTAAGAAATGTTTCCTGTCTAGATGTCATGGTTTAGCAAGGAGCAGCTTTTTCTTGGTAACAGGGGGAGCGGGTTGCAGTGAAGAGTTTTTGGACTCTCTCCCTGGCTCCTGGGCTCACACCCACCTCTGGCCCGGCTGGGCCAATCTGGCACCTCTGCCAGCACTATTTAGGGATGGGAATTTGAAGTGCTGGCAGGAGGTGTAAGAGTGATACAAGATGGAGGCAACTATGTGGACCCCACAGTCAGAGAAGGAAGAAAAAAGGAGGAGCACCAGACCAGAGACCCCTCTGCAAGCCATGGTGAGAATGCAGCTGTGCCCCTGCAACCCATGCAGGGCCATGGCAGGACTGAGAGCCACCAGCAGCTCCGTGTGAGTGAGCCCGGACGGGTGAAGGACTGTGTGAGGAGGCGGCCATGGCACAGGCCGTGCTGGAGAGCCTGCGGGCCACAGAACAGATCCACGCAAGAGGCAGAAAGGAGCTGCAGCCTTTGGGATAAATGCACGTTGGAGCAGGGCTGCTGTGTGTGTGAGGTACCCCACAGAGCAGCAGGGAGGACTGGTGTGGAGTCCATCTGCCCTGAGGAGAGAAAAACAGCAGAAGCCATCAGGAATAGACTGACTGAAACCCCGACTCCCTGCCCCACTGGGCTGTCATGGGGGAAGGAGGTAAAAACACCGGGATCAGGACTCTGAGCCTGGGAAGAGGGGAGGAGTGGGGAGAAGGTGGTCTTAAAGGACTGGTTGGACTCTTCATTGTTGTACCACTCTGAGTTGTATTATTTTGGTTATGTTTTGAGGTTTTCTGGTTATGCTTTAGTTGATGTTTCATTAAATTATTTTCTGTTTTCTTCCCCAAGCCCAGTGGCCTGGTCTGTTTTGTCTTGGGACCTTAAGCGGCAATTGAGCTCTCCCAGCCCTTAGGCAATTCTCAGCCTCTTCGGTACTTGAGGCTAATCATGGTCTTTTGCTCCCTGATGGGCCTAAACCATGACACTAGAGGCAGCTATATATTGGCAAGAATAAGAGTGCTCTGGCTTCCAAGATGATCAGTATGTATGTTTAAAAAATAATGATGTATTTGACTTTAGATGGGAAAGAAAAATTCAGCATTGCTGGAACAAATATATGTGAAGCAAAGTTCTAACTGCAAGGAAACGTTTAGGAAACTTTTATGACAATAGAGTTAGCGGACTATTTAACAACAAATAAATTTCTTAAAATTAAACTGCATAACTGCTTCTATGAAAGCTGGTTGATCTTCAAGCACCACTTTGTCCAAGCCCAAGACTGGTGTGTCCCCACAAGTAGCAAACCAGAAAAAGCTGGCAAGAGGCCTACATGGATGAAAAAAGAACTACTGGAATTATATCAAGAAGAAAGAAATCTATGTGAGATGGAAAAAAAGCCTGGTTGCTTGGGAAGACTAAAGGGACATTGCCAGAGTATGCAGGGACAAACACAGGAAGACCAAAGCCCTTTTGGAATTAAACCTGGCAAAGGAAGTAAAGGAAAACAAGAAGGGCTTTTTCAAATACCTCAGCAGCAAAAGGAAGATTAGGGAGAATGTGAACCTGTTGTTGAATAAAGAGAGTGCCCTGGTGACAGAGAATGCAGAGAAGGCAGAACTACTCAACGCCTTCTTTGCCTCAGTCTTCACTGCCCAGGCTGGCCCTCGGGAAGCCCAGTCCCTGGAGAATAGTGGAATAGTCTGTAGAACAGAAAGCTTTCTCTTGCTGGTTGAGGATGGGGTTGGAGACCTGTTGGGCAAGCTGGACACACACAAATCTATGGGACATGAGGGGATGCATCCACAAGTACTGAGGGAGCTGGCTGATGTTATTGCTAAGCCACTCTCCATTATTTTTTAACAATCCTGGAGGACAGGTGAGGTGCCTGAGGACTGGAGAAAGGTCAATGTCACTCCAGTCTGCAAAAAAGCGTGAGACCCTGGAAAGGTGATAGAACAGCTCATCCTGGATGCCATCTCAAAACATATGAAGGAAAAGATGATTATCAGGGGGAGTCAATAAAGGTTCACCAAGGGAAAATCCTGCTTGACCAACCTGATAGCCTTTTATGAGACTGTAACTGGCTGGCTAGATGAGGGGAGAGCAGTGAATGTCATCTACTTTGACTGCAGCAAGGCTTTTGACACTGTCTCCCATAACATCCTCATCAAAAGGCTCTGGCAATGTGGGTTGGATGAGTGGATGGTGAGGTGGATCGAGAACTGGCTGAATGACAGAGCCCAGAGGGTGGTCACCAATGGAGCTGAGGCAAGTTGGAGGCCTGTGGCCAGTGGGGTTCCACAGGGACCGATTCTGGGGCCAGTCTTTTTCAACATCTTTATCAATAATCTGGATGAGGGGACAGAGTGTACCTTCAGGAAGTTCGCTGATGACACCAAACTGGGAGGACTGGCTGATTCCCCAGAAGGTTGTGCTGCCATTCAGACGGATCTCAACGGGCTTGAGAGCTGCATAGAGGAACCTCATGTGGTTCAAGAGTCCTGTATCTGGGAAGAAACAACCCTGTGCACCAGTGCAGGCTGGGGATTGACCTGCTGGAGAGCAGTTCTACAGAGAGTGACCTGGGAGTCCTGGTTGACAATAAACTAAACATGAGTCAGCAATGTGCCCTCGTGGCCAAGAAGGCCAATGACATCCTGAAATGCATCAAGAAGAGTGTGGCCAGCAGGTCAAGGGAGGTTCTTCTTCCCCTCTACTCTGCCCTGGTGAGACCTTATCTGGAGTCCTGTGTCCAGTTCTGGGCTCCCTAGCTCAAGAGGGACAGAGTCGTGACTTCTGGAGAGAGTCCAGCACAGAGGACTGGAGCATCTTCCTTGTGAGGAATGACTGGGACTGTTCAGCCTGGAGGAGACTGAGGGGGGATCTTATTAATACTTTCAAGTATTTAAAAGGTGTATGTTAAAAGGATGGGGCAACACTTTTTTCTGTAGTGATAAGACCAGGGGTAATGTACAAAAGCTAGAACACAAACAGTTCCACTTAAACTTAAGGCAAAACTTCTTTACTGCTCAGGTGATAGAGCTCTGGCACAGGCTGCCCAGGAAGGATGTGGAGTCTCCTTCTCTGGAGGTTTTCAAAACCCACCAGGACACATTCCTGTGTGACCTCATCTAGATGGACTTGCTTGAGCAGGGGGGGTTGGGCTGGATGATCTTTACAGTTTCCTTACAATCCCCTACTATTCTATGATTTTATGAGTTTATGAAAGCTGTTAATGAAAAGTATGTTGCTGTTAGTTACCATTTATGCCCTGGTATTGTTAGAAACCAGACAAAACATACACATAATTAACTGATAGCTTATAAAAAAGATACAGAGAAGGAGGAAAGATAATACCTGGAGCTCATCTTTATGCAGCCGTGACATTGGACTTTCTCATAAAGTTTACCCTCATGAGATTACAAGAAACAGGAGTGGAGTGCTGATGCTGAAATTTCTTATTCACTCAAGACCATGGAAAAAGATTTCAGTTTAAAAGATGTCAACAAATGAAAAAAGAATCATTTTCCTCATTACAAGTATGGAAAAAAGGATGTCTTGGCTGGGTTTTCTGAAACTGAAAATACCTCTTTGCATCTCATTGAAGAAAATAATTGAAGGAAAAATAAACATGATAGATGAGTTTCAAAGAGCATAATTTTCATTTTAAAAAGCAGAAGTAATACTTAATACCATTTTTCATTTTAAAAGTAATTTTTTACTAGCATCAACCTTTTCTTTTTAATATTAATTTCTAACCTAAGGGAAATAATAGAGTAAAAAGCTCTCTAGTAAGTTATCTTCTGGCAAAGTGACATTTACTAGCAACAAACCAATGACAGCAACAAATGGCTGTTGGTAGGCTCCTTTGAGCTCAGAAAGTGCCCCTTGAGATAAGAGGTGTGAAGAACTGTGCTGAAGTCAAGTCTAGCTATACGGCACACAAAGAAATTTACAAAGTAAAAACGAAATAAACTGAATAAAATAAAGGAAGTGCTTCAGTTTATGGTTCCAGAGGTTGATTCAGGTGATCCCGTCAAAAGAGGACAATTTGGTTTTTTTTTTACTCCTCTACCTCTATTCCTGGTCATATGAAGTATCTCCTCCTTTAATTGAGCTATAGCAGCTGAGGTACTCCTCTGCAATCAGTAACAGTAGAAAATTATCTGTATGTTTCTGCTGGCTTAGTTGTTTTTCTCTTAATTTAGAAGTCCTAGATCAGGAGGTTTTGACAATCACTGGAGCTGCAGTAAGAACAGCATCGTGAGCTTGTCTCTGGGAGCTGTGGGAAAATGAGAGAATCCAGTTGTCTCATTTTCAGTAGCGTGAACTGCTACATCAGCTCTTCACAGCTCTCCATCATACCCTCTAAACCAGCACTATTGACTTTCTAGTCTGCAGGCTTGCTCTCAGGCACAATGACTTGAAGTGATGTCCCAAAATAGGCAAAACTGGCATGACTCATTGAAAAAAAATTCTATTAAAACAAGATGCAGTCAGTAAAGAACCAAAAGATGCAAATGCAAAGCATTGATGCTGGAAGACTTTCAAATGAGACAAAACCCAGACACCTCCTAATCACTTATCATCACCAGTGACTCCCTGGGTTCCCTCACAGCAGAAGTGTTGTTAACACCAGCATCCTAATGATTTTCCAGTTTCTGGAAATTTTCAGCCTGCACTCTGAGAATGTTTTATTTCACTTCTCTTTTAAACAATTGATCTGTAATGTTGCTGCACTCCTAAAGAAAAGGGCATTTACTCCTCTCTATCTCTGAACACCAGTGAATTAATGCACATTTCATTGTACCTGTCATGGGCACATCAATAACAGAAGAAGCATGCACATATATCCAATTGTATAATAGAAAGGTTTTACTCAACATGTGTTTTAATTGGCCTATTTACTTTGAAGTCGTGACTATACATTCGGATTACTTTTACAGATCACCACAGATGAATGCCTACAGATTTTTTTTTACGGGTCATGTGCTCTTCTGCATGTCAGATTCTGTATTAAAATTGTTTTATAAACACATTACAGAGTTTTTGAAGGCTTTTAGTTGGTACCAATTTTCCTAGGGGGTGCTAAGCTCTACTATTATGAGACCATGTCTATCCTCTGGGCAAAATAGTAATTAGATGCTCCTGGTGGCTGGTTCTCTTGTAATAATCTTATGTTTGTAGTCCAGTATCAAATATTTTGCAAGCTCATTAAAGTTTGTACCAATTTGATGAAGTTTTGAATTTTTGGAAAACCAGAATTTCATTGTTCTGAAGGGCATGTTGTAGATTTCAATGGTAAATGATCACTAAAGTTTTGTCCTCACTGAGCATGCACTGAATCCAGATCAAAGTGGGCTATTGTTTCAAACAACAAGTAAGGGTACCATAGTATAATGCTATTAATAATCAGAAAGATAATCTTTAATAGTATTTAGGCCCAGTGGCTTCAAAGTAAAGGTAAAGATTACTATTTTTCCAGCAACTTAATCACATCTCCCTTCTTATGGTTCACTGGCAGAGGATGAAGCCACCTAATTCAGAGGCTAAAAGCAAACCAAGAGTCCAGGAAAGAATAAGATAAAGTACAAAATAAGGTACAAAGATTCCGCCGAGAGTAGAGCTTTAAGAGTAGAAGAGAAACTGTAACATATCTGAGAAAGGTGAATTCAGTGATAAGAAAGAATAAGAAGGCCAAGAGCTACATTATCAGGTGAGGAAGAACACCAAGAATAGAGAAATGACTAGAAAAAAAGAAGAATCTGTACTAGGACTTGCTGAAGAAAGTGAAGGTTAGAAACAGAAACTATTGGATTGGTAGAGGAAGAAGACATAAGAACCTGACTTTAATAAAGCCATGAGGACAAACAGTATGAACAGTGAACACAGATTGATGGGAAAGATGGATCAGATAATGACCTGAGACAGGGAACCTAGGACTGGTTGGCCAAGAAAATTTGGGAGCGTCAGGGACAACAATGTAATTTAAGTGGGTAGGGAGGATCAGATTAGGACTAAATCTATCACAATAGAGTCTCTTCCACCACTGCAATCTGCATGTGCTACTGCACCCAAGTTGTAAATAATCACCCACAGCAAACAGAACACTTAAGATGGGTTACGTGGTGACAGGATGGACAAGGAGTTAAACTCGCTTAGGTGAGCACTGATTCATACTGGGGGTGCTGCGAAGCAAAATCCATCCTAGATTTCAGTGACACATAAGTACAAGGTACAGGTGCTTATCTGTCACATAGAACTCCCAGTTAATATATAGAAAGGCTTGAGGAAGGAAATGCTGTTTTGAGCTTGATTCCTCTCAGTTCACATTACGGAGCTAGATCTCAGAAGACTGTATCTGAATACGATGAGGAATCCATTGCAGAGCTCCTCAGTACAAGAATCATTTCACTCCAGCTCTATCTGCTATTGTGTCAAGAGCTGTGAAAACTCTGATACCTTTTGGGCCAGCTAACCCAGATCTGTAGGCAAACTGATCAGTGAGCTGTCATATGGGGAGGTCTGCTGAGGAAACTAGATAAAATAGAAACTTCTACTGTAACATTGACATAGCTCCCTCGCCTACAGCAAGCATTTCCTGGTTCTTTTTTTTTTTTTCAGAAAAGAAGAACAAAGCAAAACTACAGAAGTCAGCTTCACCTTGAAATTGTACTTATAGTTACTCTTTTAATATTTAAGCCACAGAATCTTATGGCATGCAAGTATATACATGTTTATGACTTATGAATCACGACTTTTAATTTTCTGCATCAACACTAGTAGATGTTTGTTTATAATAATGGGTCAGAGCTTATCTCACTCTAGACAAATTTCATATTACGGGATGATTGCTGAGCCTGGGAAGGTGTGCTCATTTGCATTTAATGCTCTTTTGAAACAGTGAAATTCTGCCACCCTCTGGACAACAACAAAACTAAGACTTATTTACAATTGGTCTCAAATGTAAAAAGCCTTAACTGCTGCTGATAAACGTTCATTGTTTTTAAGCCCATTTTAGAATTAATTAGTAGGGTGAATGAAAAACAGTAGTTACTATTAAATTACAGACAAAACAACTAGTTTAAGTACTGAATAGCCTTCTTACTAGTAGTATCTAATCAAAGAGTAAACTTTAAAGTGATCTGTTCTTAAACTTTTCTAGTAGCCACTTCCGTGTTTAAAGTTGTATTTTTAAAGATCAGCTACCAAAATATGATATCATTTTTCATCGTGCCAATATGTACTTCCACAAAACAGAACATTCTGGAGTTATTAGTATCTCTGTGAGCCGAAAGTGAATCTATATAGAACAGAGCTCAGTGGGAGAAAGAAGGCTAAGGAGAAGGTTGCACTGAGTGATCAAATTAGCTGTAAAAAGCATCAATGGGAAAATGTCTCTTGCATTCACAAAGTATGCCACATTTATTGCTAATAATACTGCTAGTCAATGCATTAATATGAACATTTGAAACAGAAAATGTCTGTGCATTCAAAGTATCAACTTGTGCTTCAGGGACTAGTGTGGGGAAGGAGAGCCGCAGCATAAATGTTGTATAGTACCTTGTTTTGGCTATGGAACCTTGTTGCTGTTGTTCCTGGATGAGCTTGGCCAGTTGTTTTTGCAGAGACATGTCTTTACCATGGACTTGTTTGATAAACGGGTGCTCCAAAAGATGGGTGACTGAAGGGCGCTGCTCAAAATCCTTGATAAGACACCTGTCACAGAGAAATAGTGGTTTCAGCCAATTAACGTTATTTCATTACAGCATGATTTTAGTCAGCTTACTGTGCGGCTGGTACTGCATAGTAATTTCTTTCTCCACAAATTCGAGCTCCTCAGTATGCAACAGGACTCTTCCTCTACATTGGAATAAATCTAGCATAAAATACTCAACTAAGTGAATTCACCCTACAAGTATACTAGTATAAAGGCTATGAAATTGAGTTTATTTAATCCCTCTTTTCAACTGTAACTAGCTTACTATGAAAAAAATCAGAAGTGAAACCTGTGACACAACACTAGTAGAAAAACTTGATATAAAGATTTGGTTGGGTTTTAAAATTAATGTTTCAAATACATCTTCTATATTGCAATGTTAGGATACAAGTCACAGAAAATTCTGCAAACCTGTGTAATTTAGACTAGAAGATAAATTAATGAGCCAGAATTAAATGCTAGCCAGGGTGCAAAACTTCTGACTGTGACAGGAGCAGGTGATCTGGTAATGAGTAAAGAGATACATTCTATTAAAGTAGCATAAAGTATCACGATAATTTATATAATTGAGATTTTAAATTGAGGAAGCCATCATTAGAGTTTAATTCTTTTCTGTACAATGAAACTGAAATAATACCGTCCAAACAGAAGAGTGATCTAACAGGATTACACTGCTTTAAAGTACCTTCTAATTCTTTACATTTAAGTAATATGTTCATCCTGTTCAAATAATAATATTGACATTGCTTGAGAATGTGAAAAAGAAATGGTGCAGTTCAGTGTCAATCTCCCTTCTAGTACCTATAACTTCAGCAAAATGTAGCCCAACAGTTTATGTGATGAGATGCATTCGTATCACATACTTCACAGTTACATTTCATATTTGCTGATATTAAATGATACCTCTAAAGTAGTTCCTTAGCAGGGCCAAATATCACAAAGAAAGACTGTCTTTTTAACCAAAGGTTCAACAAAACCCTTTCAGAATAATTTATATTCTAGCAGTATCAATAACAATTTGCTAAATTTAAACCATCAAGAAAAATATCATACACATTGATTTCAAATACTATCAAACACATTAGCGAATGATTAAAGCTTATCCTCACCTCAAATACTTTACCGAAGACTAGTATGGTCTTAAAAGGATCCTGAAATATCTTTAAACATAATTTTAGTTCTTTATGTTCCTGAAAAGCATTTTCTCAACCTCTTCTTGATACATCTAGTCCAGAAAAGACTTTCTGTAAAATGTGCTGCCAACTATTTTGGTGAATTTTGCTATAGGGCAGAACTGTAGACTGCACATAGAAAGACTAAAGTAACAGAATCTGCTCTATCTACATCCCTTTGAGTACAAGGCTATAAATACCAGTCCTTCCCTGCCATGAAGAGATCTATCATTTGCCTTCAACAGGTTTGAACTTTTCCTTTTGTGATCCATGTTTTTTAAATGTGAATACACCCACACAGACAATATGGCCCATGCCAATTCTGGTTAAATTTATATGTCTCCTGAGAAAAAGGAAAAAAGCATTTGAAAAGAAAGATAACATGAGTCAGGAAGGCAGAGTTAAAAAAAAAAAATCAAACCAACAAAATCTATGCAGTATACAAAATCAGAAATTGATGAAAAAAATCAGATGGCAAGTATTTGAAGCGTAGATTTCAGTCTGGAAAGCTCATGCACTCACACACTTTTCACCATTCTAACAATAATCACAAATTTATAGCGTTATAAATTATTAATTTATTGTTAATTACTGTTAATATCATCTTTGCTATATTGTTAATACAGAAATTCTCTTGTGCCAAGTTTGTGCCCATATCAGAACAACAGAACCCTTCTAGATGGTTAGTGAGATGCCATGATAAAGGAGAAAGCTAGTAACTAACAGCTGTGCAAGGGTGAGGGACAGCTGCTCCAATTCAGGTCTGTAACTTCTTGTGTCAGTACTTTACTGCAGTTCAGAGAACAGACTGACAGGAGAATGTATATCTGGTTTAATTCATCAGGTTAAATGGCAAGTTCCTAGCACGTTAGGAACACAGCAGCAGAAAGACCAGGTAAGACACAGGGAATTTAAGTGTATACGGCATATACACTCTCCTTTTGCTTTGAAACAGCAGAAATGTTGACTTAGAGAAATTACTCCTAATTATGTTTCAAGTACCAGTAGTCATTTTGAAGCTTAGTCATAGTAGGTACTGTGGGCTCAGTGTGTACTCAGATATTCAGTGTCAATTTGGTGTATCACCAAGCCTGCTGCGATGGAGCACAAGATGTAGAGCTGTCATGTGACATTGAAAAGATAGTCTGTGTGTTTCTTCTCTTGGTGCATAGTCCTTTGTCCTAGACACGACCTATTAATATTCTGAGATATACTTTCATGCTCTGCTCCTACACACTATTTTAATTGTGCTGCTTTCAGTGCCACACTGAATGTCTACTGCTGCTGATCTTAGTTAATGTTACCTGTAAAATAACAATTTTTGGGTTGTTGCCTATATGCTGGTGAAAAATGATGCATGAGACTGATAGTATCACTGCAGGCATTCAGTGAGGTATCGTCTCTTGCACTGAAAACAGTATTGTCACTATACTGCCCTTCAGAAAAAAAAAATAATGTAGACTATTAGGTCTTAGGATGCTAAAGCCTGCATGAAGATGAGCATTTATTTCCACAGCATTTTCTACTGACCTGCACTCTGAAATAGAACTATAACGCATAAGAAGTTAATGGGTGCCTGAGTCCAAAGTTGCCATTATGTTCAGACAGGAGATATATTCCATATAAAAGCCAGAAAAAACAGAAATTAACAAGTAATACACAAAAAGACAGCAATATTAAAATTTAAAAGAGGAAAAGTACAGCAGCAAAACAGTTTTCATAATGTCACTTATCAGAAAATATTCTTGTTCAATGCTGCCAACAGAAACCAGCGTGTGCATTGTGCAAATTAAAAACAACTTTAAGAAGTCCTATCACTCAAGGTTTTGCTTCTGAAAAAAAGGAGAGAAAGAAAATATCTTCAGGTGCTCAGCTGAGCATTCATCTATGTAGTGGTTTTATCTGGGCCAGGTTTTGGTAGCGGGGTGGGCTACAGGGGTGGCTTCTTTAAACAAAGAGCTGCCAGAAGCTTCCTCTATAGCTGATAGGGCTAATGTCAGTCAATTCTAACATGGACCCTGCAGCTGATCCAGGCCTGGTCAATTAGTAACTGAGGTAACACCTCTGTTAATAACCTATTTGAGAAGGGGAAGAAGTTGTTGACCAGTTGCTAAATGGCAGCAGCAACAGGGAGTGAGAATGTGAAAACATATCCACAGATATCAAGGTCAATGGAGAATGAGGGGGAGGAGGGTGCTTAGGCCCTGGAAGAAAGACTCCCCTATGACCTGTGGTGAGGACCAAGGTGATGCAGCTGTGCCCCTGTAGCCATGGAAGAACATGGGGGAGCAGAGATCCACCCACAGCCTGTAGAGGACCCCACGCTGGAGTGGGTGGATGCCTGAAGGAGGTTGTGACTCTGTGGGAAGCCTATGTTGAAGCAAGTTCCTGGCAGGACCTGGGGGCCCGTGGGCAGAGAGCAGGTTTGCTGTCAGGATTTGTGATCCTGTGAGGGACTCAGTCTGGAGCAGTTGGTTCCCCCTGTGAATGACCCACATTGGGGCAGGGTGTGAGGAGCTGCCCCCACGGGAAGAGCCCACCCTGGAGCAGTTTGTGAAGAACTGTAGCCCATGGGAAGGACTCAAATTGGAGAAGTTCATGAGGGAACTGTCTCCATGGGAGGGACCCCACACAGTGGCAGTGGAAAGTGTGATGAGGCCTCCCCAAGAAGCAGCAGCAGCAAAGTCCATCTGTAATGAACTGACCATAACCCCCATTCCCTGCACTGCTGTCGGGAAAGAAGGAGAGTCCTGGAGGAGGGAAGGGTGGGGGGTGGTGTTTTAAGACTCAGTTTTATTTCTCATCTCCCTGTTCTATTCTGATGGTTCATTAATAAAGCAAACCATTTCTCCCCAAGTTGAGTTTGTTTTGCCTATGATGGTAATTGCTGAGTGATCTCCCTGTCCTTATCTTGACTCACAAACCTCTCACTAGATTTCTCTCTCCCCTGTCCAGTTTAGGAGGGGGAGCAATAGATCGATTTGGTGGGCATTTGGCACCTAGCCAAGGCTAAAACCACCACAGTCTTAAGACAGTTTGCTTAGGCACTGTCAAACATCAACCATGCTGCAATCATATAAAACCAACAAATGTGCTGCACCTGCAAATTAAGCCTATGTGTTTGGCCCATGGAAATTATTTAAAAAGAAAGAGTGGTGAGAGTGCGTTGCATTGAGCAAACTGTCTACCAAATCTACTACAAGATGAGTTTCATATAAGGTATGAAGAAATTATGATCATATTTGGTCTGCTATTTTTTGATCTGAAATAATGGGAAAGCTAATCAAGTAGAGATTGAAAAGGAAACAAACATTGTACATGTTTGCCTTGATGAAAGTCAATCCATTACCTTATCTGAAATTCTAGTATCTTCCATCATGCTTTCTTAGCCGAAAAATAATTCTCAGAATTCATTAGTGTCACTACATTAAACATAGGTTGCAGCCATTTGCTGCAATCTCACAGCCAGGCTCCTAAGCACCATTTCCATTCTGCCACAATTGCAAGCAAAGATGAAGCATTTATTAGCAGGGGATAAGAGTCGACTTGCGTACACACAGGCCTGTCTGAGACAGCCTCTCAAAATTCACTGGCTGCTTGCACTTGGGTGATAACATTGTTGGAATTGCTACATCTCAACAATGTAAACTGCCATTATGCAAGTTGCAAATCAGATGATGGAAAAGGAGAGACATTTATCAGCATTCATGAGCTAATATATAGTAATGAATAAATAGAAATAAATTGATTTCATAAGAACTGCAGTGGTGGTCTAAGTCTCCTGTGTGTTCAGAAATAGAAGACAATTACTAACCTAATTTTACAGCCAAGCCTATGCAGAGCAGCGGCAGTTATTTCTTTCAGAAATTCTCTTTCATCAGATCTATTATCATCTACCTGGCCACAAGTACTTTCTTTAAAAATAAAGAAATCAAACAGCTCCAATCCTTATAGCTTAGTTACATTATGATATATCTCCAGGTTTGTTTCTTCAACTATTACATTTTGTGAATGCCACATTTTCTGATAACTTCTCATCTGCTGGCAAAGGATTGCTAGAATTTATTTTGTCTCATAAACCAGATATCCAACCAGACATCTAGTCAGTTTTTATCATCTACATGCATAGAAGATGCACAGGTTATTATTTTGAAGAAATTATTACTTTATAGCAGATTCTGTCTTAGAGCTGGGAAATCTACACCACAGATTCTGGGGGAGACATATATAAAGTCTCTGATCTGTTTAACAAATGGTAAGGTCCTCATTGTCAGTCCTCCGGTCCCTATATCTCTGTCACTGCCTGACATATCAGGGTGCTCTCCCCATGATCTTTTCCTTGAACAGCTCTATGCCACTCTTCCCTGCCCTCCAAATACCTCACTCCTTGCACAAGTAACTGCTGCCTAGCAGCGAGGAATCTTTCCAGTACCCTCCTATTAAGATAGAAGAGCTTTCCAGGGTCTTGAACAGGATTTCAGGTCAACCTGAGATGCTGAGATCATCTTCTCCCAGATCCAGAAAAAACAGTTAACAAGTTACTTCCAAAGGTAGAGATGGCTCAGCTGGGGATCTAATATGGATACTTCTCAGGGAGATGAGAAAGAGTAATGTGATATTCTCTTAATCCTTTCCCTAAGCAGGGAGAAGGAGGTTTCTAGGTTTTTAGATTTTTTTTTCCCCCTACCCATGCTTTTCTGGCTACTTCCATCACAACATTGTTTCAAGGTTGAAGATTAATGAAATCAAGAGCGGGGCCTCAACTGAGTTGCTCCACTGCTTAGAGGAATAGAAGAACAGACACACACAAGCAGGATCATCTAGGCCAGGTACATTAGATCAGAAACTTTCTAGTCAAGGAAGGAAACATAATCATCTCTGAGATTGTTTTTAACTGGTTAAAATGTTCTGTTTCTATTTGTCACGCTGGTCCTCCTACCTCTGTGCCACACGTAGCTGTGGCTGACACTAGTCAGTCACATGCAGAAAATAAGTGGAAAAGATATTTAATGAATTATATTTGTAAAAATGATGCAGGGATGTGCCTGTTTCCCTGAAGCCTCCCTGCTTCCCATTCTCAGGCCTGCCCATCCCCCACTGCTGCAGGTCACTCATTTGCAAAAATGAACTAAAAAGCTGTGACAGCTTTGCCAACAGCTTTTCTGTTTCAGTCCTAATTCAACAGGACACAGAGGATACAAATAACCTTATCTTCTGAACTATATATAGCAGCCCCTTTGGAAAAAGCTAATACTGAGCAAGAAGGGTATGTATATAGGTTAAATAGGTCTCCTGTCTTGAACTAGCATCTCATGATAAATAACAAAGATTTTAACGTTCCTTCTGCTACTATCAGATATCAGGATGAAAGACTGAATTTATACCAAAGTACTCAATCATCATGTACATAATATAAATTCTGATGGTCAGAACACATTTATATCTTTATTGATCTGCCTTTCGGTGGCAAATGCTGTAAATTACCGATCTTCCCAACAATGAAAGAAACAGTCTAACACTGAAATGTCACTAGCACCTGTTTTCTTAATAAATATTCTTTCAGTTTAATTTTTAACATCAAGTCCCATATAATGTAATTTAGAGCACACATCTGGATCCTAACAAAGGTTCTCTCTCACTGAAATTGTAAAATTAGGTGTAGTGAATAGCTTTATCTCTTCTAAAGTTTCAAAAATTAAACCAGGTTTCTCTGCCTCATATATATGGTTTAGAGAACAAGCAATGGAAAGCGTATGGAGTGGTATCTCCTGCAGCTCTCAGAAAAGGTCAGACTTTGCTCATGATGAAACCCTTAGAATTTTACCAAAGACAACAGAAATTAAGTTAAAAAATTCTAGGGAGCATCTCAAACCCACCCTATACATTTATTTATTGTATGACAAAACTGGTGGTGGGACATTTCTAGCCTTTTATCAGGAACGGGTCTGCTCTATTTCTTTGGCATGTTCTTGAAGATCCAGGAACAAAAATGATCCTTCAGAACCTTTTACAACTGAAGTATTTTATTCGAAACTGTATCATTTTCATTTGTAAAAACATTCTCCCTTAGGCATCCATCGCTCTTTGATGACTACACCATGTAGCTGGTTTAAGCAGTTGGAGCACAGAGATGAAGATGAAGAACGCATAGTCCAGTTCTAGCAGTTTATTTCTTTTACATTTTATATCATAGCTAAGGAAAAGCAGCTAAGGACAGAAACTTTGGCATTTAGTGTATTCTTTTCTATCTTCTGGTAAATAAGGGAAGCCACTAAAAATACAGTTGCAGGTCCACTATGCCATAATTACAGAGCAGCTGGGAAAAGTTTCTCACTTCTACACCATTAAGCTGACTGACTGGTGTCCTCTGCAGTGAAACCCCAAATGTAGCCACATTATGATGTCTTCATTTGAACTGATTCACAAACACCTGGGCAGATAAGATTGGCTTTGTTCTACTAGTCAGGAGGCCACAGGCTGTAACAATATTCCTCCCATCACTGTGTGCCAGACCTGACCTGTACAAGAGGACAGCAGACTTTGAGTGACTTTGAGCAGGACGCCCTTTGTCTCTGTTTCTTCAGTTATAAAAGAAAGAATTGAACTCTTCTCTCTACCTGCAAGTTCAGATGACTTAAAAATTTACTGAGAGGAATAAGGTATTACCATTCTACTCTTGCTTCATCAGTCCCATTCAGAGGTACTATTATCAGGCAGAAATGGTGGATCATTATTTTCTATTTTTTTGCAACTCCAATTTTTACGACTTTCCTATTTCTATACACCAGCCTTCCATATCACCAAAAATGCATTCCAAACAAACCCAGATCACCAAAACATATCCTTTCTTTGAGAACTACAATAATTTAACTGGAAAGAACAAATCCACTATGAAAAACTACTACAAGATTGGCACAGACGTACTTCACTTCTCTCCTGCCATCTTCCTTCTGATCTTGAAAGACTTTGATACTATGACGTCTGTAAAATCTGGCACAATTCTTCACGGGGTCAGGACTTCAAAATTGCATGAGAGTCTCCCACTCCTATTTAAAATTGCAGGTTTTTACTACAACTGCTTATTAGAAAGCTGAAGATAATTCTATCTATTGTATATATCCATTCATCTGCACAAAAATTCTCATGCAATACTCAGAAGTGGTGAAGACCTTTTGTCAGGTACTGCAATTTAGTATTTCAAGTTCACTTGTAGACAGATTCTGGGAGTCTGCATCAATGAATAAAATGCAAAAACTTACAGATTTGGTGGTAATTTAACACATAGCAGCCTGTATCTTTCTGACATTTGCAATTCTCTCTGTCTTCTTAGACACTGTGACATTAATGAGTTCTGTCAAACACACATCATGTTCTCAGTAACAGAAACAGTAAAATATTCTATATGTAATATGAACAGAATGTCACTAAACAATTGCTTAGATTGGGGAAAAAAAATTCATCTGCATTCAGAGAAGTTAAATCTAAATGAAGCACTTTAAACCTATACAACCTGGATGATCTATGAACTGTGTAACTCTAAATGCAGATACATTAATACGAAATTCAGCTTGTGAGGCTGCATTTAAAATGAGTACAGAAAACCCCATTTATCAAGACTAAGAATGATATGTGTCTTGTATTTGCAATGTCATTGTTAAAATAAAAGTTAAAATCTGATGATAAATGTGACTATAAAACCTGTAACTTCACATTTTTACTTCAGTATTTCCTGAATTTCTTAATTCTTTAATTCCCTCCAGCTCAAGAATTACTAATTAATTCAAAGAACCACAATAGCTAATCATTGGTTAAATAAATTTAAAAGAAGAATGTCTGTCCCTGGAGATACCATTGCTCATTTTAATTAAAATTACCATTTTGTGATGTAATATAAATAAAGGTTATTGTATCCTTCTGCTCCAAGAACATATTAACTCTTCTATCTACCCTAGAGATCAGTCAAGGTTTAAACTGCCAAGAAGATTACTTGCTGCATGACAGATAATTCTAGTGCACAGGGTGAGTTTTTTAAAATTCATTTTAGCATATAGCCTGTATGATTATATGAACAAATTCTGAAGCAACCTACATCTAAAATGGTGGTAGACAGAAATTATCTATAGAGAGTAATGACATCTATGCTTTAGTTATAAAAAAAAAAAGCATCATAAACATTCAGAACAATGAATAGACTGAACTCTTCAAAACTGATATTTTAATTTGACAGAGAAATAGGTATAGGTAAAAGTATATTATTTTTTAGGAGCCAGTCCTCCAAAAACCGATGTGATCACTTACATGGTCTGATAGGAATTGTAAACCCTGTCAATACATAGATAAAATAAACAGACAATTAATGCTCTCACACATTGTGAGTGGAACGGCAGAGTTCTTCATAGACAATCACAGCACTACAGACAAATAGGCACACAAAGAATTTTACTGAGCTTTCAGAAGTATATGTGCTGTATGCATCTCTACCAAACACAAAATTAGGCTGCTGCCAGAGGTGACTTGGCTGAAATTGTTTTGTCTATATTTTTTAAAACAAAATATCTAACTCAGATTATCTATCTCATTGTAAAAATCTCTGTGAGGACAACACATTACAGTCTTTACCTCAAGTCAAGGTCAACAATGCTGTGAATAGACACATAAATTCACCAAGCTATGAACTATCCTGAATCTCCCTCCATTCACATTTCCTAAATAATTCTCCTAAAAAATTCCTAAACAATGCATCTGACTTTAAAATGTAGCAGCAAAACTATACCTCCTGTGGCAGTAGATTCATAGTTAAAAATAACAGACTTAATTTCTGAAAAATGTATGATTTAACAGTTTAAAGAGTTACCTACAGAAGTACATTCCAACATCCTGCTTGGGCATGTTATAAATCGTATATAATACAGGAGAGAATACTTAAAACAAAACTGTCTTTTGAGACAGTGGCATTTCAAGGGATGAGAATGTGGGGTGAGAAAAGCTACAACAACCAGGTCTGGTGATCTTGGCATAAATAAAATTATTGTGTAAACAAGAACTGAAGTCAAAAGTATGCTTAGCCAAAGCTGCATACTCAGTTTTTGTCAGTACACAGGTCTGGCCTGCCACTTGAACCAGATAAGCTTGTTATGCAAATTATGTTAGCCATCAGGAAGGCGGTAGATAATGAAATTATTGGAAAGCTAACCTCTCATCTACAAGGGTGACAGAAACATCAGGCAAGGTCCTAACATATGGATAAAAAGCAGTATGGAATTTATACAATCACTGCTTTGAATTTATCTTAACTAAGCCGTCACAAGGTGAGCATCAACGAATGCATAACTAACACATATAAATGAGCCAATTATCAGTAATGGCTAAAAGGTTTGCCTTTGCATGATCCAATGTTTCACTATTTTTTTGTCTATTTTTTCTAGAAAATCCACTAATGTAAATCCCAGCCTCCATAAAAACATCTATTAACCTCTTCATCGTAACAGCTTTACTAACAGATGCCTGAGAACAAAGCAACGTCACAGCGAATTCCAGTTCAGTATTCTCTTAAAGGTAGCTATAAACCCAGTATATTTATTACAATTGTTGTATTTCTCCATGTTAAAGAGAATGCATAGAAGCATATATCCTTCCTTCATTGTGCATACTACTGCAAAAAAGAAAAGCAAGATCTAAGAACCTGCAGATGTTGCTGGTGAGAGAAAGTAACTAAAATTAATTGAAAATGAATGCAATTAAGTTTTAAGCTATCAATACCCCAAAGACAAGATTTAAAACATGTACAGCCATACAATACTGGTGTCTGACTTCTCTTATGAACAGTGTGCATGCTGAACTAAAAGGCTGAACAAATGTTAAGAGGCTACTCTGCCCTGGTGAGGCCTCATCTGGAGTACTGTGTCCAGTTCTGGGCTCCTCAGCTCAAGAGGGACAGAGAACTTCTGGAGAAAGTCCAGTGCAGGGCCACCAAGATGATCAGGGGACTGGAACATCTTTCATATGAGGAAAAGCTGTGGGAACTGGGGCTGTTTAGTCTGGAGAAGAGGAGATTGAGGGGGGATCTTATTAACATTTCTAAATATCTAAATGGTGGGTGTCAGGAGGTTGGGACATCCCTCTTTTCTATAGTAGATAGTAACAGGACAAGGGGTAATGGGATGAAGCTGGAACACAAAAAGTTCCATTTAAACATAAGAAAAAACTAATTTACTGTGAGGGTGAGGGAGCCCTGGCACAGCCTGCCCAGGGAGGGTGTAGAGTCTCCTTCCTTGGAGGTCTTCAAGACCCGCCTGGACGTGTTCCTATGTGACCTGATCTAGGTGACTCTGCTTCTGCACGGGGGTTGGACTAGATGATCTCTAAAGGTCCCTTCCAACCCCTACCATTCTATCATTCTATTCTATGAAATGTTAAACGTAGTTTTTTGTACTGTTCTCAAGCTCAGCAGGCACTTCTAAAATGGAAGATACCAAGAGACACCTATATAACTATACTGAAGGTCAGTACACAATGTTTCTGAGAAAGGAATGAAATCTTATTTACCAAGTGCACTGTTTCTCTACAGCAGAAATGGAATACGATCTACCAGTGCTAGAGTCCCTCAGAATTTAAGCTACTGTCCATAAATACTGTAAAAACAATGTTTCTCTAGAATGGAATGGAATTCATCCACCAACTAGTGCCTTTCATAATTAAATACTGATTCTGCAATAGATCACAATGTACACTGCTGTGTAAACAAGGACATGCATTATAGAGAAACAGAACCCATGTCCATTTGCTCTATAGAAATGTGCTTCTACTGTCTGCACTGGAAGAGATTCTGAGTTACATTGCAGTAATGATAGTAACAGCCTTCCTCTCCAGGCCAACCAACCATTAGAGAGTACCTCACCTTCCTGCCTGATGGAAGATCAGTATAGTAAATATTTTTCATGAATTATTAATAAAATGTATATTAGTCTTTCTATTTTTAACTTCTAAAATGGGAAGACACTAATACACAACTGACTGAAAAAGGTATCAGGTTAACACACATAGGCCTTACTGAAAAAAAAAACATTTAGAAGAAAATAAAACTCACTGTGAAATGAAGTGGTTGAATCCTCTGCACCATTTTTCAGGATGTAGCAAAGTGGGAGGAGGATTTCTGAAAAAGTACAAAGTGTTGGAGGTTAAAATGTTAATGTTTACTGGAATGACGTCACAGCTAGTCCACAAAGATGATCCCGGTTCCACTGAGGAGACCATGATGATCAAGAAAGTAATGCTCAAAATGTCTATGTGTTCCCTTTAGATGCCTTTTGGATTTTTCTTCCTGATGCTTATTCACTGACAGTTTTCTTTTCATGTCCTTTTCCTTTTATGTCAATACCTTTGAAGTTGGTAGTCAGTATAGCTCACAGTGTGCTTCCCAGCATTTCCCTTTCAATTCAGGGTGACTCAGAAGGGATCTACTGAAACTGGAATATTAACCTAGCCACCATGCCACTTTAGCTCTTTATCTCAGACCACCGACTTTGACCAAAACTTTTTAAAATATGGATATCTTTATCATGAGAGCTACCAAACTGGCAACTATCTGTAGGATGTTCAGTTCAGGTATCAATCTTTATTCGGTATGGATGACACTGTAAACTCTAAAACTATTAAAAACAGATATTAAAATGACATTAGCAGACAGTACTCTTATGTTACTATAAGATACTACATAAGATGACCTTCTGTAAGAATAAACTTTTACACTGATGCGCTCCATGTTAGCTGGCATATAATTACTTCCCTTTCCAATTGTTACTATTACACTTAAATTACATAAACATGCAAAGCAAGGCCTACAGGTCACACTAAGAAGACCAGAAGTAGCTCAAATTTAAGTGGACCAATCTATAGCAGGAAGTGTTCACCAATTACATATCATATCATATTATCTTCCAGAGGTTTCTTCCCCAACTTAAAATTTTATGTGTACTGAAGTCTATTTAACTTTTTAAGGTTAAATTTTTTGTTTTATGAAACTTTAATAATTTATCTTTTGCTGCGTTTGAGGGCTCAGTGCAAAGGGTCACATATTACTGAACTGGCAGGAAAAAAAAAATCACAGTAAGACTTATTCTACAACAGGAACACTGACTAATACTCTGGATTGTATCATGAATCACCTCATTTATACTGGGGCCACAATGCACAGCATGACACTAGTTGGAAACATCACACAAAACAAAAAGGCAAACAGCATAAACAATAAAAATGAGTGCTGATCTGCCTAGTAGTCTTGAGTTTTCAATGCATATTCATTCAAAGAATTGTACCATTTAACAATAACCTAAAAAAAAGATTAAAAAAAAATTACAGTGTGGCTTTGCAAAGAGATGGACCATTTTCATTCATCCATATCTATCCAAAACAAATGCAGTCATCTAATTTCACTGCAAGCTGATATGTTTTCTGAGATGAATATGTTACTACTTCTGTCTTCTGTTACAGAAGACTAAGGGAATACAATTTTTTTTATGAAGTGAAGAAATCTAAATGTTTTGAGATGTGCATCACTTATCAAATTCATCATTAGGAATAAATATGATTAGTTATTTTCAATGACAATAACATTTCAGAGTTGTCTTCCATTTACCAAGCTCATATGTTCATGTACATTACAGAATCGGGTCTTTTATGAATATAAAAAAAAAGGTAGAGAAGTATTTTTAGAGATAGTTACGAAACTTCCCCATGTATCATGGAAAGGGAAACTTTAAAAATTATAATGAAAACAGTTACCAGTCCACACAGCCCACATGCACGTACTCTGCAAACAATTTTAAGAGACAGACAGCTGGGGTTAGTATATGTCCTTAGTCTTTGGTAATCTATCTGACAATTTGGATTCTGATCAGATCAACTTTTTTGTACTGTGAAGTACAATGTATTTCTTTTCAGAATGATATCAGCATGATCTAGCGAATATCTGCTGTGAAATTTTTAATTTCACGGCAAAGTAATTTGCTTTTTCAAAGGCTCCGATATTGTTAATGAAAAATGTAGTTTTGTCTTTTCTGTTCCCACTGTTCCTAAAGTCTTTCCATGGTAATACCAACAGTTCTTACAAAAAGCATATGGTTTGCAGGGTCTATTAATTAACTCAGAGGCAACTTTTTGAGAAAAGACAGATTTTTACACTAGTTCCAGATGCTATGATGGAAACGTGGGATTTCATCATGGACAAACAGACTAGAAGAACAGATATCATTCAGAAAATATATTTAGCAATTTGCAGGTTAATAATTAAGGGAGAAAGTCATGTTTTTAACCACACAAAACATGTTTTGTCCAACAAGTTACCAAGCTACCAAACTACTAAGCTTTCGTGGATTAACTGCTCTCTTAGAGGTGACTGAGCATGTCATGTACCATATCAACACAAACAATTAATTGGTTCCACTGCAGATGTTTTCGTGAGCTTGATAGTTTTGCATTTGTAGACAGAAGATGCTAGGTTTTTCCTAGTGCTTTTGCAGTAAAAACTAGAACTAGTGGTCCTCTGTACTTAAGTCACTAAATTGATGCTCTAAGTATCCCATCTTTAAAATGGGGCTGATAAACATGACCAGAACTTTAATTCATTAGCATCTGTAAAGTATGTTGGTTCTTCTTGATGAAAGACATTACTCAACTACAATGTACAAAATCAGCTCATCCTTTTCTGGCATCATGTCAGAAAATTATTTCCAGAAGGGGGGAAAAAAGAGAGTCAGTTTCCTACCTTCACTTTGCCTAAGACATCACAAACTGTTTTGAGGTGACAGCAGAAAACACCATTACTTCCAAGGCACCTCTAGAGGTGGATTTCTACAGAAGGACTCAAACTCGAGCTCTAGAGCAGCACAAAAAGTCAGACATTCATAGTATCACATTAAAGAGAAAATGTAAAACAACTCACATTATCAGATGCAAAACCACAAATAAATGACACTTGATAGAATCATAGAATGGTAGGGGTTGGAAGGGACCTTTAGAGATCGTGCAGTCCAACCCCCCTGCAGAAGCAGATTCACTTAGATCAGGTCTCATAGGAACATGTCCAGCTGGGTCTTGAAGACCTCCAAGGAAGGAGACTCCACAACCCCTCTGGGCAGCCTGTGCCACTGCTCTGTCACCCTCATAGTAAAATAGGTTTTTCTTATGTTTAAATGTAACTTCTTGTGTTCCAGCTTCATCCCATTACCTCTTGTCCTGTTGCTAGCTTCTATAGAAAAAAGGGATGTCCCAACCTCCTGACACCCACCCTTTAGATATTTGTAAATATTAATAAGATCCCCCCTCAGTCTCCTCTTTTCTAGACTAAACAGCCCCAGTTCCTGCAGCCTTTCCTTGTATGAAAGATGTTCCAGTCGCCTGATCATCTTGGTGGCCCTGCACTGGACTTTCTCCAGAAGTTCTCTGTCCCTCTTGAGCTGAGGAGCCCAGAACTGGATACAGGACTCCAGATGAGGCCTCACCAGGGCAGAGTAGAGGGGGAGCAGAACCTCCCTCGACCTGCTGGCCACACTCTTCTTGATTCATTCCAGGATGCCATTGGCTGCCTTGGCCACGGAGGCACGTTGCTGGCTCATAGTCTATTGTTAACCAGGACTCCCAGGTCTCTCTCTGCAGAGCTACTCTCCAGCAGGTCAATCCGCAGCCTGTACTGCTGCAGGGGGTTGTTCCTTCCCAGATGCAGGACTATGCACTTGTCCTTGTTGAACCTCATGAGGTTTCTCTCTGCCCAACTCTCAACTTCAGTTCAAAGATCAGTCTAGGGCCATCTGTGATTCCAGACCATATTAAATCCAACACATGGAGTTCCATGGCTTTTGTATACTTGCACCAGCCAACACCACTGCATTTCACCAGCCTCTGGCTGTATCTGCAGTACTAAGAATATAGTCATAAAAAACCTGAAAAGCTACCTCTTGTTAACTTGCTGATGTAACTTATTCTACTCTTTTCATATAAAATTAGAATGCTCAGCATGCAACCTTTCAGTCATCCTTGCCATGTATATAAGAAGGTGAAGGACAATACAGTCTTATTTTCTACTATAAGTGATGGAAACTGAAAGTAGATATGAATATTATTGCAAAAAGCAGGTATAATTGGGCTTGTCTTTTGAAATGTCCTCTTTTGATGCAAGATGAGTAATCAACTGTTTATTTCTCAACTTTGGGTCTTTTGTCCTTTAGTTCTTTCTATAATTCATAATTAGTCACAGAACTACATGCTCTATTTCCTTAGGCAGATGCAATGCTCCTGTGAGGAGTTTTTCTACCCTTGTATTCGATGCTTTCCATGGTCATACTGATGCTGTTTTTTAACTGTGAGCTTTGCTCCAGTGAGGACTGTGGGACTGGGCCTGTACAAGACACCTCACACAGGAGCACAATGTTTCTCAGAACATGAAAATTTGAGCAAGCTTATCAAGCAAGAACTGCTGCTGCATTCTGAATCATGCACACACAGTTACGTGCTGGAAATACTTAAACTGTCAAGCTTTATGTGTTCCCTGTTATTCAGCCTGCCTCCAAAATCACAGCTGGTAAAACAGACTTGGTCATTTTACTACAATAAGGCCAATGATGCAGCTCAGCGAGCACCACTCATCCTTTATGTTAAACTGTGAGCCTAATTACAGATCACAGGTAATAGACATTTGTTATCAACAGGAAAACAAATATTTCATCTTGAAATACTTCTCTCAAATTTTTTTTAATGGAAAGGCATCTACTATTTTTTAAATTATTTCAGTAAACATCGACATACATTTTACAAACAAAAATCAAGACAGAGCCTCTAATGACCAAATTGCATCATCAGCCTACCACATTGTTTCTAATGAGAAATTAGCAGATGAACATCCAACACCTGTCACCATGAACGGGCTCTGGCAATCACAGCCCCACACATGCGTGTTATGAATGATTTTCGTAGCAGACTGAAGAGGCAACAGTTCTGCCTTCAGTTGCCAAGGTTTAAAAACAGACAGTTTTTACACAAAATTAAATGATTCATGCATATTTCAAAAAACTCAGTGAAACAACCACAGAAAATCACAAAGTAAACTGTGCATAATAATGAGATTTCCCTATAAAAGGTTATGGAAAACAAATGTTTTTTTAATTAAAATAAGCGAGAAATTTACATTCACTAATACCTGACAAATTCTCATACAAGTTTAAAGTCCTGCCACTCCAGAGCATCTCCACCCGGGGTAATCCTGCAAAAATAACCAGGCAATTCTCAACAGAGCTCAGGGGATTCCCTGTGGCACTTTGTTTGTGGCCTATTGAAATCAAGAAGATTCCACTGATCTGAACGAAAAATTCAGATACTAAAAACTCTCCCATTTATCTGTGTCCTAATAAAGACTACTCAAATTTGACTGACTTCCAGTAATATATTTCACTAAAATCCATTCAGCGGGAAGCAGGGTACTGTATTCAGTTTTGTAAGGTTAAGATAGAGATTGTAGAGTTTAGGTGCCTGCAGGAGTGGATAATCAGCATAAAATCCTCCGTGTATATGGAGGTAGGCCTTTGAAGTTGATTTTTAGGTCAGTGGAAAGCTGTCATCCATCTTAATGCTGCTGCATGAAGCCTCCATGGTTGGAAACCACATGACCACATTATGTGAAAAGATCAGAAGACCAGAAAGAATACAGAATCTACAACAAAACTGGAAGCAATGTCAGAAGCATGGGAGCTGAGCAAAACAGCTCAAGGTCTAAAGCAACTGTCTGCCCACTGAGTTGATATAGGGGGCTCCAAAGGCAATTGAGCATCCTTTTCTCAAAATGTCTAGAATTGTGCAAGTCTTGACTGTACTGGGCACCAATCTCCCTTAAGTCTTCTTAAGCAGATCTAGAAGCAAGTCATTCCCACGCCTATTCACTCTAAAAGGCAGAAATCATATGTTGAGACTTCATGTACCAAATCAAGAGCATATCAGACATCTGGAAAAGGTGGTAGCTCCTCACATCATCTTTAGCCTCTTACAGCTCATCACAGTTAAATGAACCTTTCGCAGACACGAGAATAGACCAATGCCAGCCCATAGTACTCTGACTAGACAATTAGGGGATACCAGTAAAATTACCCTTATTTTGTGAGAATGAAGGGTACAGTAAATCCTAGGAAAAGTTTTGAGGAGAAGGAGGACTGTGCTCCTGCCAAATTAAATCTCCAGACACCTTCTCACTAGTAACTTGATATACTTCTAGTTTCTCCTGTTCCGCTCCCCCCCCCCCTTTCCTCTGAAAGGACTGGTTTCATTGTGCAAATTTCTAGTTCAAAACTGTTAAAATACAACCTCCGTTTCTTATTTTCTAATATATTAAAGGCATATATCTATTCAAATAACATGCAAATGCCTTAATTCTAACAAGGATATGCTGCTTTAAACCAAGATCAAAACCTACCAAGGGAAAATAATTGGTTAAGAAGAAGAACACAAGATATTATTACCTCATAGCTGAAACAAAAATATTCTTCTTGCTTAAGTATTTTACTATCTTTTAATTACAGAGTTATCTGACATTTCCATTTTTACTGGAACGGATGCTCTTTAATTTTCCATAGGCCATGCATAGTTACAGAAGTCTGGACTGAATCCAACAGCATTTGATAAATTTATATTGAGTTGAAAATTAAACAGACAAATATAACTATGAGACTATAGGATTCTAATTACTTGAAAGGGCAGAGTGTACCAATCTACTTTTTTAACTTTTAAACAAATACAAATCTACAAATGAACAAAGTATCAACTGCCTATTTAAAACACACTTGAATCAAGTTTTATTTACAAGTCTCCATCTTAAAATATTTCATCAGCCAGCAAAATAGCAAGTAAAAATAAATAGTAAAAGATAGAGAGTTCTAGAATTATGCACAAATCTACTTTTGATTTTTAAGATTCACTTTATGCATTGCCAAAAGAGAAGAGCTTCAGGAAGAATACGATGAAGCGGTCAAAAGAAACTTTCTTAGAAACCTTCATGTGAACAATCCTGCCTTTCAACATGGTATATATCTGACAAATTAAAAGTCACCTTTAAAGTAACGAGTATGGACAGAAATGATGTGCCAAGCACACTAAATTATTTTGAAGGTCAAATAATAACCTTCAGAAAATGTATTAAACCAAATCTCAATTATGTAATTTTTAGTTCAGACAGACAGAGAGAAAATGGATGAAAAAGTATCGCGTAGTGTTCTGCTTGGGAACATCTGGATTATCTTTGACTTTTTTCCCTTGAACACTGCAGTTCACAGGCCACTGGTTTCAGTCAGATTTGGCAGCTGCAATGTTTCATTAGCCTTTTTCAGGACTTGACAAGGCATCATTTATTTCTGGCATTTACTCTTCAGTTTCCAGTTTCAGTTTCTAGCTTCACTGAGACAGAAACAAGTATTTTACTTCAGAAATGTTTTTGGATGGAGGTGAAAATATACAGCTTTGCATTACAGTGGTCAAGCTTCAAAACAAATATTTAGCATCACTAAACTATAATTATGCTTTGTCGTCTCATTTATTCACAAAGTTTCAGAGAGCTAAAGAGGCATTGGCAAATTAACAGCAACTGAAACTGAGGAAGTAATAGTAGAGATTTTTATTTATGATCAGTTCACATCTTTACTGCAATGTAGTATTTTGCTTTTCTATTAAAACCATTGCTCTGTGAATTTGCAAAGCAGGAGAATGTCAGTTGCCAAAGAAATAAAAATGGAACAGTAATACTTCTGTGCCTGACTGAAATACATATGGTGGTGTCTAGACACTACACTTCTGTAGCTGGAATATTAAAACACTGCAATTACACTGCGCATTTGTAGAATTGTATGGGAAAGTAAGAGATCCGTTAAAACCTGAAAGTGACAATCCCACAGATAAAGCTCTAAGGGCAAGTCCTGAATTATATGTGTTCAAACTCCCATTGTACATCAGCAAGTTTAGGAGGCCTAAGTAGGCCACTTGCCTGAAGGCACTGCCCAGTGGAACAGATCCACTCTTGGAAAGCTAAAAGTTTCTTTTAAGAATTGAAGGAAGATTGCCAAGAGAAGCATGAGACGATCTGCAGTCTGACACAGAACCCATGGGTCCCACAGTCCTACGCACCTGCTGAGACCTGCCTCTGCCACAGCAGCAAAGGCCCTATTGTATCACGGTCAGTCTGTCAACAAGCTTCATATTGTCCTAGACACGTAAGATAACACAGGGTACCTGTGATTCTCCAACTGACATGCTTTTTGGGGTCCTTCTTTTTCCATCAAGAGTGAAATGTTTTCACTATTTTTCTCCTATGAAAAGGGGGACGTGCTTCACAGAACCACAGAAGTGGTTTTGCCATTTGTGCTTCATCTGCTAATTTAGCTCTTATTTTCAAAAAGGAAGATGTCTTCTCATCCTTACATTTCAAAGAGGGGAAACTGTTCTTAGTTGAGGCTCTACAGAAACACAAATGAACCAAACAGTAACTACATAAAAGCTTATTATCATATGCTTGATATGCCTGGTACTAACATGAATTTCAGTAAATACAGTTGACAAAAGCAAGCACTTAAACTCTGCATTTTCATCAGGAAGCAAGGATTACTCCTTATTTGCACTTTATGACTTAAATTTTACTTAATCTTCTCAGTTTAGTCTGGTTCATAGCATTGTAAGAACTGATATTATTCTGATAGCCCTACCAGTCTGGTTCAGAAATTAATACTTATAGAGGGAATCCATTAGTTAATGGTGGCATATTTCCAACGGACCATTAGGAGGATCATTATAAAAATTCTGAAGTAATAGACTGAATAAATGCTGAAGCATAAAGAAAAAAGTACAAGATATGTAAGAGCATCATTTTTTTTAAATGGACTTATCATTTAAGGTAATGTGCCTTCTGAGCATGAGGACTGTAGGTGGAATAGAAATTATTGGTCTCCTTTTCTATTCCATCCAATAAACTTTATTCTAAAACATTTGATTTTTTTTGGTCTGTTTTGGGTCTTTTTAAATGTATCACATAGGATTCTCTGCAGATTATAACTGGGGTGAATAGCAATAAACACTGTGTGATAAACATAAAGGATTTATTCATTATAGAAAAAGATCCATGACAGAAAATTCAAACTAACCCACATCAATCTGGTGCCTCTGCCATCACTGTTTAAGAAGTGGAAATTGTAGCGTGTAGCAGGAAGTGGATGAGTGAGACAAGATGGAGGTGATTACGTGGACCCACAGACAATGAGCAAGGAAGGGCGCCACACCAGAGTCCCCTGCAGCCTGAGGCAAAAACACAGGCTGTTCCCCTGTGACCCACGGTGGCACTGGTGGGACTGATAGTCATCAGCATCTCTGGGAGGACACCATGCCATAGGAGGAGGAGAGGAGGTGCAGCCCTCAGGACAAAGGCATGTCAGGGACTCCATGCTGAAGCAGAGGAGGATTAGCAAAGAGTTCTTCTCCCTGGTAGGAGCCATCAGAACAGGGCTGACTGCACTCCCTGTTTCCTGCCCCCTGCGCCACTCAAGGGAAGAGGAGGTCAAAACACCAGGATTGCATGCCTGAGCCTGGGAAGAGAGGAGAGGTGGGGGGAAGGAGATCTTAAGGGGTTGTTCCTACTCTTCATCACCACCCTACTCTGTTTTGCTTTCAGTTTCATATGTTTTCTGTTTGTCATGGTTTTGGTTGGTGCCAGATTACATTTTTGTTTTCTTCCCCAAATTGAGTAGTCTTGTCTCTTTTGCCCAGGATCATAAGCAGCATGTGAGCCCTCCCTGTCCTTAAGGGTTTCCAAAGGCCTTCAGTACTTTTCTGTTCTCTGTCTCATTGGGAGAGTGAGGAGTGAACAAGCAGCTGCTCGTGGTTCTTTGTTCCCACTTGGGCCAAAACCACAATAGACACAAACTTCAAATTCATGTGGCTCTTGAAACAATTGGGCCGACTGTGGAAAATGTCTTCTCTCATAAGCTAGGAAATCTAGGAAAGGATGAAATTAATTAAAACAAATTTAAGGCCTAAAATGTTAATGGTTCAAATAATGTAAGAGATGCAATGACAGCCAAAAAAAACCCAAAAAACCCAAACCAAACCTACAAAGCTGAAATATTAAAGAATCATGGAATACATGAAAATCAAGAAGCATGATTTTTTTTTTAATGTAAGAATTAACTAACACTTCATGTTGAATATTCTAGGGTAAGCTTTGCAAAGAAGTATCTCCTGGATAAGCTAACACACTCAGAGAAATAACTGAAAGGATCATAGTAAATGCCAGACATAGGTAGGACAAGGGAGTGTTCTGAGGGTAGGAGGCAACATCTTGGCAAAAGGAAAGACATGAAAATGCCAAGATTGGTAAAAATATCCAAGGAGTAACAAAGTCAGAAGAGCAAAAAGTAAAAATGGCAGAAAACAAAAATGAGAGACAAAACCATGAAGACAAGCAAACAAAAATCCCCAAAAGCAAAATTAGGGTAGTCTCTCAAAAACAAACAAACCCCAGCCCCACAAACATCATTCACCAAACACTTAGAGAATACCAAAGAGGACAGAAGTGAGAAAGCAAGAAGATTAGTGGAGAGGTAAAGTATTTAATGTAGGATAACAACAAAGTATAGAAGAAATAGAAGAGCTGACATAAATAATTCTTTGAGGGTAAGGCAGCACTGACATTTGGCATGGGGAAATGAAACAAGAAAATAACCAAGGATATTATCTAGGAAACTGAAATAAAACACAGACCTTTAAAAAAGGTACATTTTGAAAACAGACTGTGTCTACCACAGAAAGCACACTACCATAGAATAATCTGCATATCCAGGAACAGGTAAAAACTGCAAAGTTGTAGGTGGTGGAGGAATGCAGGAATAGAATAAAGAAGTAACTATGAGAAAAGCATGTTTGTAAAACAAAGCCAAATTTCAGGTGAAATATGAGTGCCTTGAAAATTATTAGATTTTTGCCACTGGGAATGAATTTCATCTTTTGTGGCCATCAATCAGAACCATGGCATAAACAATGTACAGAATACAATGGCAGTAAGTGTGGAGGATACACAAATGTCTTTTAGCTGTCTTTTTCTATGGAAACGATTAGACACTGAACAAGAATCTGAATCATAGTACTGTTTTACATTTAAACACTGAAAATCATTAGCTATTTATGTTCCAAATGAAGTCAGGTAGTATCAAAAAGCAAGCACTGTTTCCTTAACACATCTGGGAAAAAACGTATTTGTGTCCTCTTGGAAAAACTGACATTGTCTGGCACTTAACAACAATAAGACTACACAGTCATGTCTTCCCTGCTTTTTCTGGAGTGCAGAGTTCTGACATAGCTCTACTGAACAGATAAGGAAGTTACATTTTCCTCAAAGGGAAACTCAAAAAGAGTATTTATTGTATGTTTGAGTTGGGTGGGCATTATCTGTATCGCCTTCCAAAAGTCATAATAGGTTCTGAAAGACCTGAATATTCAACACAAGAAACAATGAAATTAAAAAACAGAAAAAAATTAAAAACTCCCACAAAAAAGAAACTCAAATCCAGCCATAACTTTTCACTTGAGAAGAAAAATATCACACCAATAAAAACACAGGGCATAATATGGAACATGATTCTTCCTTCCTTCCTGAATTTCCTCTCAGTCACTAATTATGAGGAACTAAGAGGGGATTATATGTGTGTTGACATGACATAAGCACTCAATTTTAAATAACACATGGAATGACTGAACATAGAAGAAAATTACATTTTCATCAAGTAAGATATCTGATTTTGTTCCAATGCAAGATGTTTTCTGTTCTTTTTGTTTCCCCAGACAGTTCAAGCAGATGCTGCCTGTACAAGTCTGATGCGTTTGCATGCTGGCAACAGATCATGGACCATCAACTTGCCCAATAAAGCTATCTTATTGTAATTCAGAACATATTTACCCAGCACTTATTCTAATATGTGAACAGTCTGATAAGAGGGAATCTGATATAATCTATGCTGTGAATGAAGTTACATTTTTACTAATTTAACCAAACTAAACTGCATAAAGTCAAATCACTTTAGTTATCCAGGTAGAAAGATGAAAGCTGTCACTACTATTTGTTCCTAATGTTGTCAGAGACCGTGGTGCTGGATGCCAAAGCACAGATACCAACATTCTCAAGAGGAGAAATGTTCCCTTCCTCTGTCCACCCAAGTTACTGAAGCAAGGTTTGAACAGGAAAAAAGGTAGGTGCTCCCTTTGCAGAAACAGAACAGTTGCTTCTGCTGTTCCCAGAGACATTTTTCTTGGGTTTTTTTTTCTTTTGTAAATACAACTTTCAGTCATTGGATCTCATCATTCATTTGCCAATTAGATTAAAATGACAGTTGTGTACTGCTAGAGATAACCAGGACTACACTCAAGTTGCTTCTAACTTTCTTTTGGATATACTATAGAAGTCTTGTCACTCTTTTTTGATATAATAATAATGATGATATATATCATCATTATAATGAGTTCTCTTCAGAAACAATCACATCTCTCCTGGAAAATTCACTTGGTTTTGATCAGTTTTACCATCTTCTCTTTCAGTCTTCTAATCTAGTTGTATACCTTTTGAATGCTCTTCAAGCTATTTTTGAAGGGTTACTAACACCTTTAGACAAATTAGGCCAGTGATTGTCTCATTCAGACTGGATAAGTGAATTATCCTGTTTACTATTTACAGGTGTGCTGGGATAAGTCCAGAGGAGGGCCAGGAAGGTGATCAAAAGTCTGGAGCATCTCTCCTAAAAAGACAGGCTGAGAGAGTTGGGATTGTTCAGCCTGGAGAAGAGAGGGCTCCATGAAGACCTTAGAGCAGCCTTCTAGTACTTAAAGGAGCCTACAAGAAAGCAGGGGAGGGATTTTTTACAAGGGCATATAGTGACAGGACATGAGGCAATGGCTTTAAACTGAAAGAGAGTAGATTTAGATGTGAGAAAGAAATTCTTTGCAATGAGAGGGTACTGAGGCACTAGCATGAGTTACCCAGAGGTGTTGTGGCTGCCCCATCCCTGGAAGTGTTCAAGGCCAGATTAGATGGAGCTTTGAGTGACCTGGTCTAGTGGAAGGTGTCTCTGCCCACAGTGGGGAGCTGGAACTAAATAATCTTGAAGGTCCCTTCCAACCCAAAGCATTCTATGATTCTGTGAATTTGCTCTTATACACCTGCATGGATAAAATGAAAGTTTTTACCACAACATAGACTAATGGAGGGTCCTAGAAAGGACCTTGGGAGGTCTTTGTTGTGAATTCTTATGCGCCTAAGACAACATTTAGCTCCATGTAAATACTAATGCTACCACAGAACCAGCTTACAGTCTAATTCACTATGCCTTCAATATTATTTACCATTTTCTTCCTCCTCTTTTTTCCTTCTTCTCCATCCCCTGCCTGCTATTTCTTCAAACAACACTACTGTAACCTTTGTGAAACACAGTCGTTTAATCTGACTATGTTTCAGTTTGGTCATATGTAAAAGGTAGCCTCTCTGCACAGAATGCAGTATTTCTTAGTAGTTTTTCTTAGCCTTACAACAATGGTGAAAACTTGCACCTCCTGGAGGAACTCTTGAGAGAAGATGCAATACAACTATAACCTAAATGGCCTTTCATTATCATAAAACAAACCCACTGAAATAATTATTAACTCCCTGAATACTGTAATTATAAAGATTTATAACCAATGTCTACTCCAATAAAGATTTCTTTAAATTTTTCACGAGTTCTAACTTATTAACACCTGTAATAGGAAAGAAATATGACTCTAACTATTAATAGTAAATGTGTATATATGTGTAGTACATTATTATAGTACTAATAATGAGTAATGATTAAATATACTGCATAGAATTTTAACATTAATCAAATTGATAACTGTAACAAGCAAATCAGTATCTTTCAAAACGGCTCCTTTTCACCAAATATGTTTGCAAATAATGTGATTACTTCTTATTGCATATTTCTGGAAATTACTAGAGAGGGCAAAGCACATTTGATGACTTCTTATTACAAAAATAAAACAAACAATGCACATTCATTACAATCCTAAAAATAATAATAGTCTTGCTAGAATGTGACTAGTACCTAAAAAGTTTGTCTTTTTCTTCTGCCTTCATCAATCAGTGAATTAATTCCTTTACAAACATGAACATCAATATTCTATTTCTGAGACGACATCTGTTTTTCAGTTACATCCCATGAAAGTCTCTGGTACCATGAAATGTGTGAGACGCCACATTCTCTCTGCAATACCAAACTATGTTAAGGGATTATCTTTTATCATGCAAAAATCAAATTGAATTTACTTGGCTCAACTGATCATAAGTGATGTGGGCTACTGAACCCCAACATTAACCACAGGCTATAAAGTATGTTTTGGAAACCAACAGGGCTAATAGCTTGAAGTGCAGTCTCACATCTTCAGGACTGCACTCCAAACAAGAACAGAATTTTATTATTTTCCTTCAAACATCAAGTTCTAACTTATATGTAAGGCATAAGTGTGGCAAGTTGTCTGCACACCAGTTGCCCTGCAAAATCATAAGCTGAACGCACAAAAACTCAACGAAACACAAGTGTGTGTGTTTCGCATGTTCAGCTAATAATGGGTAAAGAAAAATTGTTTTACAAAGTAGATATCACTGGTAAAATATGCAAGTTTTAGGAACACAAATTTATTGCATTTCTAAATTGCCAGCTGATGTGGCTTTAATCTGAGATAATGTTCCAGACTTAAACAAAAAATAAACTTTTTTGCAGACCCCCTTTATACCTCCATGAATGATGGATAAGCATTAGCACTATTTCACAGTAAAATACCTGTCTCTAAAACAGAGCAACAGATGGATGAGAGACTGTGTGGTCTTAACATCCACCCTGCCAGCATTATGGTCCTAACCCCACATAACTTTCGCATCATAGCGAAATTATTAAGAGAACTGCCACTTTTTCCACTACACAAGAAGGCTTTAATTCAAATGTTACCTTCCTCGAGACCTACTGAAGAAAAAAAACCCTCTCTGGATTAAGCATGAAGATGGATATCATGCTAAGCCATTCCTGACTGGCACAACTACAAGGTGAGGTAGGTTGACTAAGGATGCTTCATAGCCAGCAAGTCAGAGGGAATCATGCAGTTCAGGTAACACTGACTGTAAAATCTCCTGTGTAAACAGACCTTAATGCAAAGCTTCCCTCAAGGAAGTCAGATGTAGGAATGCCATGTGTCCTCAATATGTGTGGGCAGTGTCCCCAGAAGTAATGTAGTGCAATTTGTAGCCTCTGTGTGCAGTGGTATTCCTTGGTATTTGGGGCCAGCAAAAGGAATTTGAGGGAGGATTCAATTTTCCTGCTTTCCAGTGTTTAAAGAATTTAACACAGCAACTAAGGCTTCATTTGCCTGCTGCTGTTTCAGAGAGAGGAAAGAGAAAAGGTGAAAAAACCCACCAGCCCCACGAGTTTTGACAATTTAAATCCTGAAGTACCATTTTGAAAGGGAAGCAGAATGCAATTTTAACAGGCTCTAAATAATCTAATTCATCTGTGCTCCCTTAGTACTGAACCAAGACATTCTTAAAATTTCAAGCAGAGAAACCTGCTCTGGTTACCTTGGTGACAAACTAAAGACAAAAATTGCACATAATTGTTGCTGATGTCACTGCTCCCAATTGTTTCCAAGGTTACAGAGTACCTCAAATAATTGTGATGTTTCATTTCTAGACTGTATTGGAAGCCCATTTTCTGTTCTCGCTAAATTGTTTAGTGCTGCAAGTAATCTATCTAAACCTTAGCTAATAAGGCATCAGCAGCCTCTCAGCAACCTCTGGTGATGTAGATTTATGTGTTGAAAATGCAGCTACCTAGTTCTTTACTGAGCAATTTGACTGCTAGATTATCTCAATTATTTTTATCCTAGGAATCTATTTCTGTAACAAAGTATATTAATCACATAAAAATATCTGAGCACTAAATGTCTTACTGCAAAGCACGAAGCTGTTCTCTTGACTGAATAGTGGAAAATTGGCTGTTAACTATTTCTGAATGATTTTCCCACTGTCTTCAAAACCATTTTAAAGGCAGAGCACAAGTATTTTGCCTCAATAAAAAAAGAGAAAATCAGCCATGATACATCTTCTATATTCCAACCTCCAGTTTATCATGCATCATAGCATGAATCTCCTTAAAAATCAGTGACTACTGCATGTAAGGATTATCCTGCTATCCTGACAGTACTACTGCCACAGGACAACAAGGCTGTTAACTCCTGTAGTTCTCTCAAGAAACAGGGAGCAGTTTTCAAAACACAATGAAACCAACGTATTTTCAGTCTATAATAATAAAAGCAATACTTTCTAGCTCAGCTCTTTTCCCTAAATATAACTAAGCCACATTTCATATCCTCAATTATGAAGGATACAACAGTATAGTAGATGTCCATCTACCACCTCTCCTCCTGCTGGATGTGCCTTTCATCACTAGACTGCTTTCAGACTGCAGGGCTTGACCTTGTCAGCATGAAATTTTCCACTAGAGCAAAACAAAATGGCACTTACTGTATCTTAGCAGTCTGTTATTACTTATGCAATGGATTTTGAAATGTAATAATTTACTTTAGAAACTGGTTGACTAAAACAGTTTATGTGTGTTTAATGCATGAGATGAACTGTGTATAGTCTCTAAAAACATCTGACAGGCATCTCAGGTTCTATTTAGAGTTCAGAGAGGGTTAGAGTGCAGCACAGAGAATAAAACAGAATATCAGAGGTGATTCTTTTTTGTTTGCTCAGAAAATGGCTGAGAGCTATTTTCATGATTATTCATTTGAGTTTCCTCAATGAATTCATTTCAGTTGCATATATTTTAGCTCTTCTATGTGTAATTCCCATGAATGTTCTAACAACGAATATACTGTCAAGAATGTTTGCTACAACAGTCTGTTTTAAATAAGCACCAAAGAATATACATATAAAACAACACCCTTCTATTTGTAATTGCATGTATTCATGAGAAAGCCAGTTGGAGGAAAGACTCTTTACAAAAAGCTTTCCCTAACAGCTAAAACAGTAAATGCTTACAACAGACTATTCAACAACAAACCACAGAGCATGAATTACTTGCTGAAATTAGGCTATGAATATATCTGAATGAAGATGGCATCTGCAAAATCAAATTCTATCTGTAAGCAGCTTACAAAATGGGAAACAGTTATGTAGTATTAAGTTATGTGATAAATGAATAACTAAGGAAGGAGAGGAAGGCAATTGCGCCAAGATGACAAATTTTAGGCTTGATTTTCTACTGTCCCATGTAGTATATAAAAATATTTATAATATTTTACCACTTCCCAAATACATTAAAAAATCACAAGGTAATGGTAAACAGACCTCATTTTGCTATGATAAGGCTGCTAACCACATACACTTTAATGTTTAGAACCAATGCCAGACCTAAAAGACCAGTTATCCACACATACTTAGTACAGTTAGACACAAACAGCTCTCTGCTTTTTAGACTCGGTGTAATGAAGGTAACAATACTACCAGGCACTCATTGCTCAGTTCAACCCTAGCAGAAATCTATTTGTCTGATATTAAAACCCTAGGATGCATTTAACTTACCTTCTAAAAAGTATAACTTATACTTCTAAAAAGTATATTTTTAGAAATGAGTTAGTAGTGCATAACTCCTACACACTTTTATAAGGGCAGAGCTCCTGTTAAGGTGTCTTTTGGCATTGTTGCAACTTGTGAGACAATGTGATAATAACAACATTAAAATATCTGTCCTCATAGCACAGAACGCTTTCCCCATCAAATTAATATGTGCTTTGCCAGATTACACAAACAAAATGGCAGGACATTCATCCATCACTAGCAGTGTACCCCAGTGGTCAAAATGGTCCAGTCTCATTTAACATCCTCATTAATGATCTGAATGATGTAGCAGAGTGCACTTTCAGCAAGTTTGCTGATGTTCCAACCTGTGAGGAGTGGCTGATACACCAGAGGGTTGTGCAGCCATCCAGAGGGAAGGAACCCCAACAGGCTGGAGCACCGGGCCAACAGGAACCTCATGAAGTTCAGCAAAGGGTAGTGCAAAGTCCTTCACCAGTATATGCTGGGGGCTGACCAGCTGGATAGCAACTTTGTGTAAAAAGAATTGGGGATCCCTGGGGACACTAGGTTGAACATGAGCCAGCACTGTGCCCTTGCAGCAAAGAAGGCTGATGGTGTCCTGGGTTGCAGTAGCACAGGTGTTGTCAGCAGGTTGAGGAAGTGAATCCTTCCCCTCTGCTCAGCACCAGTGAGGCCACACCTGGAATACTGTGTTCAGTTCTGAGCCCCCCAGTACCAGAGAGATACAAAGCTAGTGTCCAGGAAAGGATTACAGAGATTGATTAAAGGACTCAAGCACCTCTCACATGAGGAAAGGCTGAGACAAGTAGGACTGCTAAGCATAGAGATGAGAAAGCTCAGGATGGATATTATTAATATATATAATTATATGAAGGGACTGTAAAGGAGACTGAGTCAGGCTCTTTTGAGTAGCACCCAGTGACAGGGAAAAGGCAATGGGCACACAACATAGTCTAGTTTTCTAGACTATGCTAGAAAACATTAATATTTAAATGTTAACTGCAAAAAATAATGTCCCCATAGTGGCTCTTACCTGATCAGATGGATGAAACTACCTGTAGTACACCAGGTGTTCCACATTGTATACACAAAGTGAAGGTGCAAATATTTTGGCTCCTCTACCTCACATAACTGGCCCAGTCACACTATTGAAGTGCAGCAGTTCTATTCTCTCTCTTAACATGATCATGTAACTGAGTACTCTCAAAGGACTTCTTGAGAGATCATTACCAACATTAAAGAGGAAGTATATGTTTGCATGTACAAAGATAATTATACAGTATACTTGCAAACTGCTGGGAAGCTGAAGTTGTGATGAATTAGGAGATGGAGACACCAAGTTTGGTTCTGCTACAGCCCGGTCAGCTCCTGAAGCAGTCCAGTATCCTTAAGTTCAAACTAATAAGCTCACCCAAGAGCTTATTAATACAATATGGGTTAAGAAATACACCATTCAGTGAGCACTCACAAGCTTGACTCTATCCCACTCCTGGTGATTTAACATGAATTAATGAAGCATAATAATTTTTAATGAGATTTCATTTAATTCTTAGGTTTTGTGGATTAGAAAATTAAATAACCACTTCCTATCACCGATCAGTTTTAAGACAGGGGCCTTTCACTGCTTTCAGAACAAAAATGTTTGACTGATACAGATATGAGAGGAGGAGATGGTTTCTATTACAGTCAGCTGTCAGGGTAACCTAGAAAATTGCTCTTTATTTACCACCTCCCGGTAAAAGACAGATCCTGAAACACATCCTTTGCAACATGATCTGAAACCATCACTTTGCAGGGCTACATACACCCATCCTGTCCAGCTAAAATGTACAGTCTTTATCTGTTTGCCATACTAATTTCATAGCCATTACTTTTCTTTTCAAAAATTCAAATCATTGATACTTCAAAAGATAGTACTGATATGATGTAACATTATTCACAAGATAATACCACTTGAAGAATTTATGGGCTTATTTTACTTTTAAAAGATTAGGTATAATGGTATTTGAGAATCTTTCAGTTTGTAATATTTGACAAAAGAGACACACCTAAGTAGTGGCAGCAGATGGAAGAGGTTAGAAGTATCAACTTCCAAATTACCAACTTCACTAGACCACCTTCCCTTCATAATTTAGACCCTTCTGTTGTAGATTTGAAAATATATTCTAGACAGACGACATGTTAACAGAATCATTTCATGGTTCAGTGTCTTTGCAGTATGATTTATCTCTGTCTCTAGGCACTGGAGGTCCCTTTTCAGGAGATTTATGAGATAGATCCAAGAATTCATTTTGATGAGGGAGAATGAGTGCATCATTGCAAAACAGAACATTAACATTTGCTCTGAGACAATGCTTCCTTCTTATTAGCAGTTTTAAGCATAAATCTCATGCATGTGGTGTCACAACTGTTTCCAAAACACTACACATTCATACAACAAAATGTTCATGAATGGAAGAGGTTTTTAAAATTTGCATTAGCCCATAAACATGTATCACTGCACACTCATACAATAAAATGTTCATGAATGAAAGAGGGGTTTAAAATCTGCATTAGTTCATGAACTTGTATCCTCTTCTCTTCCAAATCTACATAATAAATACAGAAATAAGGCTCAGAAGAGTAGTACCTAATGAAACATCTGACTTAAAACTGAACTGGCATTTTCTTCTTCATTCCACTTTTGCAATCAGATATTTCTGCAGACACTACATTTTCTGTAGGACCAAAAAAAGTGGTTAACCACTGGAAAGTGCTTAAGCATCTATCTGGCCCAGAATTCAGGCCATATTATCAAAAGCACAAAGTTAACACTTAAACATCTTCAAAACCGCAATGTTTTCAAAAGCGCACAGCATCCAGCATCTCTTGTTGTGAAACACTGGTCAGGTTTTCAGGGGCATGCAGCATGGTGGGATCATCTACTTTTCGTGCCCAATTTGAGACATTTGGTGAATTCTGAGGGTTCACCTGTCCTCTGGCAATCAGCTATTTTGCTGAGATCATTTCAATCTCTAATCACATGTTATGTTGCTTGACTCAGTGAAAGGAAACTTTTTAAACTGTTCTGTTCAGAGGCTTTCAGTAATTCTGTAAAATTTTAGATGTGAGAAACAGTGTGTGTCTGATTCAGGACAGTGTTCAACAATGTCCGATCACCAGTACACGTCACCCCCTTTACATGTCAGGCAGTTTGTAGTTACAGTTTAAAGCACACTAAAAATGAAGGATATGGAGGAACACATCTGTTTGCAGTCTTTCAGCTAATGCTAATTATTCAACTGAAGCATGGGCCTTTCACTAGAACCTTCATAATAAGATCCTTACCCTGAATAAGATGGGGGAAGAGAACTGCAAATAAGAAAGGGTAAGTCATATTCTTTCTTTAGAAAGGCACAAGAGTCAGACAAGACAGCTGATGTTCATGTTGAGGAGATGGAAAAGACAAAGAGAGAGACAGAGAGATATGATTGAGGCCTTGTTATCTAAAACATCCTACTAAGAACTGTCTTCAAACAAAATACTTTCAACAGGCAGGATCCTGATCAGAGACAAAAGTATTTGAATCTTTTTCCAGCAATGCTGAAAGGACAGAGGTGTCAAAACTATTAAAAAAACAAACACACACAAAAATAAACAGTTACGAAAATACAGAGCTAGGAATATCAGAGCACTAACAGAGAATGGAAAAAACAAATGTTTTAGTGTCATCTTTCCATATTATGAACTTCTGCCTTACAGACCAGTCTCCAGTTTTACTTGACAGATCACAAGCTATCAGGTTCTGTCATTTCTATATAAATATGGGCCTGCATAGAGAAGCATGCCTGGACAACCTCTGATTTCAAAGGTCTTCCATGGAGATATATGCATAGGATGGGATAGAGGGAGTGTTAACAGCAACTGGAAGGTTTTAATGAGATACATGTTGTTTTCCATTAATGTCCTCCAAAGAGAGGGAGGGAGGGAAGGAAGGAAGGAAGGAAGGACACATACAGAAACCAGATATATGCAGTAAATCAATAGCCCATTACATGTATTGCTCATTATTTGCAGTAGCATTTTACATTTCCAGAAAAAATGGAGCTTGACTGTAGGGTACCACAGTCACACCTGTGACTGTGCAACTCACCTTGGAGTCCTTCAATATTAGTGTGTTTAGTACATTTAATGATAGCTGAAACCTGACTTGCCAGTTTTACATCAAACCACTGCAAGAAACTACAAATGAAAGAGGAGTTGTTAATAATAAATTATATATGTTGCTGTCATAAATGAGAGTATGAGTACACACACAAGGCTGGAGTTGTATCAGGTTATATTGCTTCCCAATCCAGATCTTGAAACTACCTCCAGAATCCCAGAATTAGAAGCGTGTATCTTCATATTCAGCTCCACTGCACTCCAATATTAACATGGTTTGAATGGCAAATTACAGTTATGAGATAATTTTGGAAACTGCTAACCACCTGCCAGTGGCCATTCTCCAAGTGAAAGCAAAACCTATCTGAACATATTATTTCTCACCATATCCCTCAGGAGCAGTAAGCTCCAGGCTTGAGAGCAGTACTGTCACCATTTGTGACTGAGGACAGTCAGCTAAGTGAGCCGTCGCACCAGATGTTCAGAATTACATCTTGATTTAAACAATGTGTGGAGCAGAGCCCACTGTAAAGAAAGCTCAGGCAGGCAGCCTCTCATGAAAGGCAGGAGGCAGCAGGCACTAGCGGCTACCACCTCTCAGCTGAGACAAGAATTCACTCCACCCAAATGTAAGCTGTTTGACTGAAGATATCAGCAGAGCAATTTTCAGACATGAAGATGCCTGTGCACAGCACAAATGCTTCTAGAGATGTGAAAAGGGCTCGTCTCAGTTAAGAAACTTGTTGAGTCCAGAGTCTAAATGTAGTCTCACTGAGGCAAAAACTAGGGCAAAACAGCAGGGTTCCTTTCCTTTTGATTGGAGCTTACAATGACATTAAGTCACGTGGAGAGGGGAAATTGAGACTGGCAATACCTTTCATCTCAGAAGGCAGCTCAGAGTTATCAAATAAACCTAGCAAATGGCATACAAAAAGATATTTTTTCCAGTAATGTATAGCAACCCTCTAGACTTCTTCTCTACTAGATGTTATAGTAGGTGAGAATCTGTATTGGATAAATTCTGAGATGGTATTCAAGGATAATATCTACCTAAAAATGACCAAATGGATTAATATTTGCATTTATAACTTCAGTCATAGATATTATCATGAAAGTAGAAAGCATAAAGATGCAAAATTCCTCAGCTCAGAGGATTTTGGATTGAACAGTCTCAGAAAGTAAACTGCAGCGCTTCTATATGTTACTGCTTGAGCACTCAACAGCCAGTGCTTGGAAGAACCACTTTCAACTTGAGAAGAGCCTCAGTGTTCAAGTTGAAAATGCTTTTTAGAAAAGTGTGAATTGCAGCACAGATGTCAAGAACTGCACTAAGATTATTCCTAAACTGCCAAACTACTATAAGAGGAGAACTCACCCTTTGATCATATTTACTATTCCTCTGAATTAACTTCAAACAAGTATCAGGACAGAAGCTCTATCTTCTATATCCCAGGCCCTTATGCCATTTAGTGCTCATCACAGTCTAATATGAGTGCATTATCTAATACAAAATGCATAGTTATCCAGCAGCAGGGCGACAGCTCATAAAATGCAAAGCAGAGGGAAATCTCACAACTCAAAAATTGCTACCAATCTATACCCAGCATTTAATTAGTCAGACAGATTCTTCACCTTTGTTTTGCCAAGTCATACAAAGGTGCAACAGTAAGCAGGTAGGGGTAAACTACAGATGGAATTTAAAGCCTTTACATACCCAACTGAGCAGTGGCACAGACTGCCCAGAGGGGTTGTGGAGTCTCCTTCCTTGGAGGTCTTCAAGACCCCTCTGGACATGTTCCTATGCAACCTGATCTAGGTGAAGCTGCTTCTGCAGGGAAGTTGGACTAGATGATCTCTAAAGGTCCCTTCCAACCCCTACCATTCTGTGATTCTATGATTCTATTATCTTCCTCTTGTTTGCTCTTACTTTTGATATGATTTCTGACCTTTAAAACTGTTTTGAACATTCATAACATCTATAGATAGTGCTTTAGTAACCTGAAGCCTCCCTTGCTGCCTCAATTGCCAGGACCTATTTTACACTTGTGCAAAGGTAACAAGATGAAGCGCTGCTTGAGTATGAATAATTTTGGAGAGAGTGGTGGCAGTTCATGTCTGAGCTGGGTAGGAGAAGATAACTATAGGATGCAAAACCCAGCACAACTGCATCTGCATATAAATAGACTTAATCAGAAATGCAAATTGCAATCAGAAGAAATTTTAAAAGCCTATGATAACTGTGCAGATAACAAAAGGTCAAACACTTGTATTGCTGAAAGGTTTAAACTGTTATCAGTCAGTGGAGATTCTTTCTTTACCAGCAAAATGTGGAAAAGACAAGTATATGCCAGTCTAATCAATGATGGACAAATGCTTTCTGTATTTCTTCTATTATAACAACCATTCTATTGTTAAACTGTATAGATATTTATAGAAACCCTGTCAATCTCAACTTATTCAGGAAGACTCCATGAAACAAGAAGAAAATGAAACAAAAAATAGACACAATAAACAATACACCTAATTTACATGACTGTACAGAGAGGGGATTTCTTTGCCATTTTCACATCCATGCATGATAATCCATATCTTCACATGTTAACATCTTTGCATAAATGAAAAATAAATATTAGTACAGTTTGCCGAAACTGACAGACTGCTTCAGAGCACTGTCAAAATTTGTGGTTTTCTTCTACAGTAAAACATGTCTAAGGCTCAAGAAGAATAACATTTTAAAATGTTACTCAACAGCTATAAATACTGGCTTCATTCACTTTTGAAACAAACGTTTTCATCAATAGCAGCTAAGAAAAGTACTTTTGAAGAGAGGCACATGTTGTGGGATTTTATATTCTAAGATAAGAATAAAATACATCTGTAAGTCTTTGTCACTTCAGGGTATTCTAAACAGAAATTACTGTAGGAGTCAGGATGAAAAAAAAGTCTTAAATATATTACAGCTTTTTAATGTCTTTTGCTGTGAGAGATTCCGATGATTTGAAGCACAAACGTTTACTCAATACGTCTTTCTCCTCTATTAGATTGCCTACAAACCAGTGAGTGAAGAGAGCCATCTAGTGCCTTACCTCGGAATTTTAAAAAGGGTTTTCACCGGATGCATGTCAAATAAGGGAGGATCTCCATCTCCCAGTTCAATAGCTGTTATTCCCAAGGACCATACGTCACATCGAGCATCATATGAGTAGTCATACTGCTGTTCACAAGCAATGACCTATCAGAAAAAAAGCAGAGAAAACGCCACTTTAACTGAATGCACAATTCACACCATCCTAGTATGACACAAAAGTCTCGTCTGAAGTCCTATGTAGCTTTCAAATCCACATCTTTGCCTGTGTATCTTGAATTAGGAAAAAACCCATAAAATGTAACACTAAATTAGAACTTCTCTTAGGTTTATTTTCTTTAAAAACAATTTCCCTCTTTTTTAAAATACATAAAAGCTCCATGGGATGCCTCAAATAGCTATACAAACAACATCACTCTACTAAATTCTGGTTTTGAAACCTAATACAGTAGCAGCAAACCCTACTGATATTATTCTTAACTTTCATGAGTATTCATGAGGACAGACTGATTTATACAGTTGGGTTTTAGTTTTTGGTTTTGTTTCATTTGTCTCAACTAGATTTTAGTAGTTTTAAAAAAATTTAGGAGACAGGAGTCTTTCCTTGGATATCAGAACTGTTTTATACCACAAAGTTGATGCACACTGCCAGCTAACCCACTGTTTGCATTCTAATCATATAAAATGGAACCAATTCTGCATCAAAACATGAGATTCAAACTGAAGTTTAAATTTAGCCCTTATGTTTACAAAGGCATGAGAAAAAAAAATGACAGTTTCATTGCCTTTTATTCTATCCTAATTTAGAATCCAATCTCAAGTTTGTCTTTGCAAATCTCATCAATTAGGCCAACTCCTTTGAAAGTCTGTCAGATCCCTCCATATTGCTCATAGGAGCTTCCAGGATTTTTCTCACAGTTTTAAGTATTGTTACTAATTTGTATTTCAGATAAATCAGACTTCTGAAAGCATGTCCTAGGGTGGCTTTATCTATATTCTAAATTTTTTTTTTCTTCTATGTTACTTCTGAGTATGTCAGGGCTTTGGTTTGGGACAATATTTTGCAGAGATGTCAACATGCAAGTCAATACCTTAGGCAGCCTCTGGCAGAGCGCCACTCACAGCCTGCTGTAAGAAAACCTTTCCTAGAGAAGCTGCTAATTCCAGCTTAACCTCTTGGATACTTTCCCCACAAGCTGCACCTAACAGAGGTATTCCTGCCTTTGGTAGAAATTCTACCCAAAAGGATCATAGGACTTGTCTATCTCTTACCCTGGGACTCAAGACCCCACTATACTGCAGTCAACAGATATTTTATTAGAAATTAAGGGTGTTGAGTACACTAGTTAAAATAATACTGGATTTATTTTGGGGGGGAAGGGGGAGTGGGGATGCTGACTGTCAGTAAAGTTGGACATTAGTGAATTCCTTTGCTATGTACAAATAGTTTAGTTTTTTTCCCAGAGCAAATCAGTATAGAAAAATCAAGACCTTTCCTGAATTCGCTCTCAATCAATGTTTTGACAAGTGCTGAGATCTCTCTCTTTCACTTCAATTTCTCCAGGTTAGTATGTCAAAGAAATTTCTTTTCATACCCTACTAACAGTGGTATCTCCTTTTTATCGTTGTAATGTCAAAGGATCTTCTGGTAGAGTATTACACCAGTGTTTCTCAACTATTGTCTGAGAAATACTGATGATCTGCAAGACATGACAAAGTGATCTGAAAACCATAGAATCATAGAATGGTAGTGTTTGGAAGGGACCTTTAGAGAACATCTAGTCCAACCCCCCTGCAGGAGCAGGTCAACCTAGACCAAGTCGCAGAGAAACATGTCCAGATGGGTCTTGATTACCTCCAAGGAAGGAGACTCCACAGCCTCCCTGGGCAGCCTCTGCCAGGGCTCCCTCACCCTCACAGTAAAACAGTTTTTCTTATGTTTAAATGGAACTTTTTGTGTTCCAGCTTCATCTCATTACCCCTTGTCCAGCTGCTAGCTACAATAGAAAAAAGGGATACCCCGACCTCCTGACATCCTCCATATTTATAAATGTTAATGAGATCTTCAAACAATCTGAGAAAAACACATACATTCTCATACACATCAACTATCCAATAAACAGACTTATGGAAAATGAAAGTGAGTACTGAAAAAAGGGTCCAACGTTTTTTTTCTTCAACTTGAAGAGGCCAAGTTTTGTTAGCCAATGCAGTGTTTTTCAAAGTTGTCACATGAAGATCCTCTTCCCATCTTACTTCTCTTCCACAGAATGTCTTAACTGAAAGTTCTAAAATATTTCTTAGTTCTACAAAGAGTTCATTATAGCCTTGATCTCATCCCAGAGATCTATCTCTTGAGAAAGACGAGTTTTACTGTGCAGTAGGTAGATACCATACAACTCAAGCACAGCACTTCAAAACATCACCCTTATTTCAGAGGCCTAGATGATAATTTCTTTTCCTTATATCATGCCTTACAGAGAAGGGAGAAAAATAAAATTTGATGTAAAAACTTCTATAGAAGGTCAGTGTGGAGATCCACCAGAGTTACTTTAATAACATACTCCAAAGAGGCCATACTTGGTGATGGCTTGAGTTTCTTTCATTGCAGTTTTGCTCAGTGATTGCAAAAGACACTTGTATTCCTTCTTGATTACTTTTGTTTCTTTATACAGCTCCCCAAGTCATCTGTATGCTCAAGGACACCTCCTCAAAAAAATGTCATCTTCTAAGGCCATGACTCAGAAGTTGCAAGTATGTCCAAATGTGACTAACTAAATGCACTGTGTTTTCCTTCCTTTTTTAACACATGAAAAATACTGATGCACTTGGTCAAAAAGCTGCTGTTGCCTGATTCCCATCAGTGTGCCAAACCTTTTGCAAGTTCTTGTTTATTTGTTCTCAAACTTTATAGTGCAGAGGAATATATTTTTCTTTTCAAGGGAAGGAAAAGAGTGACCTGCTCAAGGTCACACTGGACCTAGTCAGCAGTAGCACAAACATAACTGGTCTCACACATTCAAAGACACCACCACTTTTTCTCCATAAGCACATCACAATTGCTTCTAATTACAGGCTGATAGCAAGATTTACAATGTATCTCAGTCTTAGAAAGTTTAACAAGCTACACTAAAATAATATGGATGGGGAAAATAAAGTATACTGGAACTGCTGTTTTAAAAAAGAAAAAAGTCTTTGAGCTTTTCTCAGCTTCACAATGTATTACCCACCAAACAAAGAGAAAGGAAGAAAAACTTCTTGACTGTGAGGGTGACAGAGCATTGGAACAGGCTGCCCAGGTGGGTTGCTGAGTCTTCTTCTCTGGAGGCATTTAAAACCCACCTGGATCAGTTCCTGTGTGACCTACTCTAGGTGGTCCTGCTCTGGCAGGGAGGTTGGACTAGATGATCTTTCAGTGTCCCTTCCAACTCTTAAGATTCTGTGATTCTGTGAATGTATAACCCATCTTTGTATGTCTTCTGCCCTACAGCTAACAGCTACCCCTCCAGTAAATATGGTACAAGGCTGTGAAGTTATACAAAAGCAACACTCCAGTCAAGGGGAATTAAACACTCAGATTCTCCTCCATTTTTGACATCAGACCCTGCAGTGATTCTTTTAGAAAAATATTCCCCTTTAATCTGCAATTCCTTTGTTTACAAAAATTCAGCTAGTGGATCATGCAGCCTGGTATGTTTTAGACGTTGAGCTTGACTATAGTGACATCAGCCTCAATGAAAACACACAAACTGAACTGCTCTTCTGACACTGTGTCTGCAGCATGTATATTAATGATCACTTTGGTCTGAAACAAGTTTTCAGTTTCTGTGGTATTTATTATTAGAATCTTACCAATTTATGTACAACTTACACAAATTCCACTAAAGGATGGATTAAATTGTCCTTGAGGAAAGGTGTACATTGGCAGTTTTCTCTACATGTTGGCTAGGAGACAACACTACCTTTAAATCTGAAAGAGTTCTCTCAGTCATCGTTTACAAGCTAAGACCTTGGGAACGCCTCAATCCTGTTTTGCCTTGGAAACTACTTGAACTCCCCCCTGTAGAGCAAAAACCTCTAAAAGCCAAACAGAAAAAGGAAAAATTCCACAGACTTATTTTTTATTATGTTCCTGTCTCTATTGGGAACTCAGAGATACTTTTGTTTTTGAAACATTCGCCCTTTTTGGTTGGAGTTCTGGAGCTGAGAGTGCCTTTCAGCACTGCTGATGCCTGCTCTGCCCAGTGAGGCATGAAGACTGAGAGCTCAGAAGAAATGATCTGAAACTGAAGAAAATGCTACTTCCTTTCTCTACCTTATGCAAAGACATCATCATATCTGTACCTATTTTATATCCATCGAAATTCCCCCCTGCTTGCACAAGCAAAAAAGATGCATTAGTTTGCTTTGCTGCAAACACTATGTTCATACCAAAGCTTCAGGGGGTAATGTAGTTAATCTTGAGACTTGTCAGCAAACACCATAGGAATAAGCCCGAAGTCTTTCACTTTGGCATGGGCTAGTTAAAGGGTTATGTAGGGGGAAATTCACTGGTCTGGCAAAGATGACACATAAACAAATCAGTGACACTAACTGGAGGGAATTTAGAGGAGCTGGTGATCAAACATTTTGTATGATTTATCACCTTTACTGAAACATAAAACTTCACAGAAATACAAAAGATGATTCATACCCAGACAAGAAGAATTTAGATTCAAATATACCATTCTATATGATTCTGAAATCAATGCAAAGATTTCTTAGAATTTCTGCAAGCCCATAAGTAGAACACAGATGGATTTAAAAGAAGGAAAACAGGTAACACATAGAATGAGTTGTTATTTATACAGTGGCCATACTGACTTGTGGGCAGAGAGGAAGCTTTACATACGTTCAGCTGAAGAAAAATACATCAAATCCTTTTAAGTTCACTCAGAAACATTAGAAATTAACTTACTTTCATTTTGCCTCAATATACACAGTGTGCATATACAAAGTATAGCTGCAAGCATACCAATGCCAGTAACAGCAGTACAGATGCACTACCTGGAGACAATTGCTACCCAGTTAGCGCTGGTGACCCACTCGCAGAAAGGAGACTGGAGTTACAAAGGTTGATGCTTCTGAAGAAAGGCAGTGCTGTACTCAGCTGATGTAGCTAACTAAGCAGCTTATGAGGTGTGTGAGCACAGTGCTGAAAAGCACTGCGTATGTAAAATGGATATGGTACAAAACTGTTACCTTGTGGCAAGGAGAACAAAATTGCTAACTATGCAAGCCAAATGACATAAAGTCACAGAACTTCTGTGCTCCACCTGGCACCATGTGACCCAACAATATTTCCTACATAGGAAATATAATATTAAATATTCTTCCAATTCTTATGCACTGAAAAAAAAGGAAAGTCTTTCATGGTAACATTTAGCAGCACTGGGTGACACTGAATTACCCAGACCAAAGGGATACCTATCTATCTCTGTCCCTCCCTACCCTCAAGCATTCTCACATTAAAAAAAGAGCAAATTTGTTATTGTAATTGGTTCCATATTCCTGCATTTTCTTATTTGGATTTCAGTTCCTTGTATGTCATTAACATGCAGATTTTCCATGGTGTATCAGGAGATGATTATATTGTTAGAAATGTTATCGAAACAAAAAGTAATGAATATTTTAAATAATTATTATGAGTAATAACCTCAATTAATGTTGACTAGTTGAAAATTAATTATATGTCAAGTGGTCAATTGTGTTTTAACAGCTGTGAGTAATCAATTTTTATTTTTAACTCATTCAAGATAAATATTCCTGAGACCATTAGACTGCTCTGGCAGCTGGCCACATTTGAAAGGAAACATAACACCTTTTATTAGACCCAATGATACAATGAAGAAAAACAGGTAAACCTTTGAGCACACAAATTAATTTGTTTTATACCACAAGACCATCACAGCTTCAAGACTACTAATATTAATGTCAGGATCATATTTTGTTTCTGACCCATAGACTTACTCCTGAGCAGTAAGGGTATATACTACACACTTCACATAGATTTGTAAATGTGTTTCACAAAGAAACTGAAAACTTGGAGGTAACTCCAGATTTATAAACAAACACATTTCACGCAAGGATCTTGGTGCAGGGTAGTGTAGTAGTGAAATTATTTTCTCTACTGCTTTTGGCTTTTTGGTTTTTTTGGGTTTTTTTAAATATCCTATACAAAAGTTTACCAATTCCCCTATAGCTGCTATTTAGGTTAGAACAGAACAGAAGCATTTGCAACCCTTCCACATCCTTTCACAAGATTACAGCCATGTTATCAAGGTTATTGGCAACATTCCTTGAAATTCCAACTGCTACATCCTTTTCAACCCCCTCCTGCCATGCTAGCCCATGTGGAGATCCTAGAGGCAAAAGAGGAGATGATGCACTCTGCCAGACCCCACTCTCTACAAAAGAGAGCTCACTGGTGCTGTCCTACTGCACTCTCTGCCTCTCCTGTGTGCCAGCTCCTCTAAAGAATCCTCTTTAAAGAATCCAGTTTAGCTTTCTGAATTCCACTGCTTTCCTTCTGGGCTTTAAGAAATGTCGGCACAACACTTTAATGAAGGTTAATAAACACAGCTTAATAAAGCTTGTGTTTGAGTGCCACAGAAAATTGATGGGGAAAAAAAACCAATCAAGGCAGAAACAGCTATTTCTTTTACTTCTTCATGCAATTCCTAAAGATCTCTGCCCAAAAAGGTAATTTTGTTTAAACATGGCCGTCAACTCTCAAAAGGTGTCATCTCAGAGTAACAAGCACTGTAGTTATATGCAACCATTTAGAGACCTAATTCTATTCCACATTCTATCACTGACCTCTAACTCCTTGAGCAAGTTATTTCACTTCTATGTCCCTCAATTCTTCCACACAGTCTTGCCCTATCTATTTAGAGCAATGGTTCCCATTCTTCCTCCCTCACCTTTCCACACTTTCACTGTAGCAGTTTCTCTCTGGCATGCCCATACCTATTTAACCACATGCACCACAGGACCACACTCCATGCTGCATTTCAAGAGGACAGTTAATACTTCCTAAAAATAATTTCTAACACATCACAGTGTCCCATTGCTTTAACCTCCTGAAAGCATGGATGTAATTTCAAAATGTATGACAAGAAGGCAGTTCCTTTACACCTTTGACCTAATATACTACCATAAATGCCTTCTTTGCTTCAGTCTTTACGGCCAAGGCTGACCCTCGGGAAGCCCAGTCGGCAAGGATAATAGGATGGCCAGAACAGCAGAGGACTTGCCCTGGGTGGAAGAGGAAGAGGTTAAAGGCTCATAAGTCTATGGGTTCTGATGGGATGCATCCTAGAGTGCTGAGATTGCTGGCTGATGTCATTGCTAAGCCTCTATCATTTTTGAACAATCATGGAGGACAGGTGAGGTGCCTGAGGACTGGAGAAAGGCCAATGTCACGCCAGTCTTCAAAATGGGCAGGAAGGACAACCCAGGAAACTACAGGCCAGTCAATCTCACCTCCATCCCTGGAAAGGTGATGGAACAACTCATCCTGAATGTTATCATTGAACATATGAAGGATAAGATGGTTATTAGGGGGAGTCAACATGGATTCACCAAGGGGAAATCCTGTTTGACCAACCTGAGAGCCTTCTATGAGTGCATAACCGGCTGGCTAGATGTCATCTGCCTTGACTTCAGGAAGGCTTTTGACACTGTCTCCCACAATATCCTCATCAGAAAGCTCAGGCAGTGTGGCTTGGATGAGTGGACAGTGAGGTGGATTCAGAACTGGCTGAATGACAGAGCCCAGAGGGTGGTGATCAATGGCACAGAGTCGAGTTGGAGGCCTGTGGCCAGTGGAGTTCCAAAGGGACCGATTCTGGGGCCAGTCTTGTTCAACATCTTCATTGATGACCTGGATGAGGGGACAGAGCGTACCCTCAGCAAGTTCCCTGATGGCACCAAACTGGGAGGACTGTCTGATTCCCCAGAAGGCTGTGCTGCCATTCAGACGGATCTCAACCGGCTTGAGAGTTGGGCAGAGAGGAATCTCATGAGGTTCAACAAGGACAAGTGCAGAGTCCTGCCTCTGGGAAGGAACAACCCCATGCACCAGTACAGGCTGGGGGTTGAACTGCTGGAGAGCAGCTCTGCAGAGAGAGACCTGGGAGTCCTGATTGATAATAAAACTAAATATGAGTCAGCAATGTGCCCTTGTGGCCAAGAAGGCCAATGGCATCCTGGGATGCATCAAGAAGAGTGTGGCCAGTAGGTCAAGGGAGGTTCTTCTCCCTCTCTACTCTGCCCTGATGAAGCCTCATCTGGAGTCCTGTGTCCAGTTCTGGGCTCCTCAGCTCAAGAGGGACAGGGAAGTGCTGGAGAGAGTCCAGCGCAGGGCCACCGAGATGATCAAGGGTATAGAATATCTTTCATACGAGGAAAGACTGCGGGAACTGGGGCTGTTTAGTCTGGAGAGAGGAGACTGAGGGGGGATCTTATTAACATTTATAAATATCTAAAGGGTGGGTGTCAGGAGGTTGGGACATCCCTCTTTTCTATAGTAGATAGTAACAGGACGAGGGGTAATGGGATGAAGTGGGAACACAAAAAGATCCATTCAAACATAAGAAAAAACTATTTCACCGTGAGAGTGACAGAGCAGTGGAACAGGCTGCCCAGGGGAGTTGTGGAGTCTCTTTCCTTGGAGGTCTTCTAGACCCACCTGGACATGTTCCTATGCGACCTGATCTAGGTGACCCTGCTTCTGCTGGGGGGTTGGACTAGATGATCTCTAAAAGTCCCTTCCAACCCCTACCATTCTATGATTCTATGTAATACAGCAATGTTAAATAACAAGCAATTGTTCAATTCACAATGTAACAAAAATTTATGTTAGAAATTATTTAATGCTACCATTCTTTATTTCTATGCACTAAATGTGTGGGATTTTCAAGTATTTCCCCATGAATTAATCATGATGCAAGATAAACACAAATTGTGTAAAAGCAGCAGAAGTTTTCTCTATTCCCATCTGTGACGTTTCCTCCTAAGGACAACCAGTTATTTTTTAAATACTATTTATATACTGTAATAATAAATATTTAAAAGAATATTTGAAATATTACTTAATGATCGTTTTTTAATATTCCTTATTAGAGAAGGTACATAGTTCATTATGTTTCTTTATCATAAAATATGCCTACTGTTTCACTATACAACTGTTTTTAAATGGCTTTCAGGCAGAAAAATGTATATACATCCTTTAAATCTATATTCTGTCTAAGTGGTGGATTCCTGCAGTTCATTATAAACCATCATTTACAAAACTGCATGCTTTGCTGACACTGAGAAGTGTAGTAAAAATTTACATATCAGAAGAGTTAATTTTAGCTAATAAGGAAGATACCTAGAGCTATTAGCAGATGCTGACCTCGAGTCTCATGATGTAAGCAAAGGGCTGGCAAATAAGCTCAGTTGAACTGTGATAAAATGAGAATATATCCAATATTTTCGGGGGAATGTATCATTCTACTTGTTTAGAGTTAATTAAAAACATAAGCCCAAGTTAGTAATGGGTTTCTCTTTTCTGTGCTGCTTTTCTAACTCAGTATTTAACTACACATGAAATGTATTTACTATTATATGGATTTTAAGGTAATTTTTTTATGTCTCCAAAAATAGAGAGGTGAATACAAAAAATCAGCCCTAATCTACCAAAAGATGTGAGGTTTTTTACCAGTTTGGTTGATTTTCCTTTAGATTATGCAGAGGCACAACTTTTTACTGAAGCAACATAAACATTATTCATTGTTTCAGAATTAGACTTACTGCATGCACATCTGATAGATTTGAAGTTTAAAAAAAATAGAAAGTAACATTGAGGGGGGGGGGGGGATAAAGACTTTAAACTATTGTCCTAACACTTCAGAAAATTCTCCTGATACTCAGATGTACTGAGTATTATCCCAGCAAATACGCTCTGATTCAGCAGGAGAAAGGAAAACAATCTGTTGTGTCTGGGGCAGTCTTAGTGATGATTACCTCATCTTGGCGGAATGGGAACAAATACCTAAAATACAGAGTTAACACAGCTTTCAGTGATACTGGGACATCTGAAATTCCTCTGAAATCGATATCAAAACAGCCACAATTTTACCTCTGGTTAAATTTATTATTACAGAGCTCATATGATACCATTACCAATATCTCAGACTTTCCTGCTCTCATGTATCATATTTCAAAACACAATACTTCAAAGTATCAAGTCTGGTTTAACTATGTTCCTTTTAAAACAGAAATACTCCTACACCACTGTAACTTTTTAGCGGTTACCAGTAAAATATAATATAGCATAGTCCCTGTGATTTTGAATTGCCTTCAGCATCTTTCTAGTTCTTTCTGAGTTCGAGTATCATTTTCATTTTTTATTTCTGTTCTTAAACTAGATTTAGCCCAAAGAAAACCTACACACATTCTAATTGAGCTTGCTTCAGGAGTCAAGTTTTCACCTAGATCATGATAATACAATTCTATTTGGGAAAAGGGAAAACTGCAATTCTATTTGAAAAAAAAATTGTTCAAGTTCTACACTGGAGGTTGAAAGCAAGAAACGTTAAGGTTTAGAACTAGAGACATAAATGCAATTCAGTTCAAAAGTTTAAAATCTGATTCCTGCTGGCGTTCAACACAAGTTATTTCAGCAAAATAGAAGCAGATTTTAGGTAATTTAAATGTTTGGTGACAGGCAACTCTAAATAGCCACCATACTTAAACTATGCTGCCTTATTTACCTTTTTTTTGGCATGCTTGTGTTCAGTGTTCCTGTTTCTGCATGTTGGTGTTTATGTAAGACAACACCAACTAGGTTAAACAGCAGTAACTGATTTTCAGTGAGTCTAAAGTTCTTTAAAGTTGCTCTCAACCTGCTTCTGCAAGGGGGTTGGACTAGATGACCTCTAAAGGTCCCTTCCAACCCTACCATTCTATGTTCCTCTGTTGCTTCCATACAGCCTAGTTTTTCCTTGTATTTTCATTTTTCAGCAACACTTTTGTTAATTGCATGCTTTATTCAAACAAATGCTTAGGGACAAAACTTTTTGATTTGTCCTGTTGTTTCTAAACAAACCTCACAGTCATCAGAAAAAAAAAAAGTTCTCTAAGATGTTTGAGTCACTCAAAATTGTTAAGCTGCTGCTGCTTTTTGTGCTGCCAGTAAGAGCAGAACTGAACAGAACACCTTACATCATACTCACTGCTATTTTCCCATGAACTTTTGCTATTTTAAGTAGGATGCAAAACTTCATCTTAAAATACAATGTTTTTCCTCATGAAACAAACTGTTCCTAATCCAGGCTGATCTAGTGATTCTAGTTTCCACCATATTTGTCTCCTGCTGATATCCTGTTATTCCTATCTGTTAGATTGAATAATCTTGTATCATTCTTCCTCAGGTTTGATTTTCCCAGGATTTACCCTGGAAAATATTCCCTGTCAGCTTCATTTCACAAGGTTCACTTCTCTGAAACACCCCACTAGTCTCTTCCTGCAAGGCAAGCTTTCTCATCTCCCCTCTCCAATCCCCCTTCAGATTAAATCCATCTTTCTCAACTTTGGATGAGATCCCATGATTGTTTTATTCATTGACTGAGGCTCCTGTGTATCACACACAGGTAGTAAAAGTCCAATTTAAAAAAAAAAAAACAACACAACCCAAACCCAGAAAAAAGTCCCACTCTACCTGTTTTCTATTTCTCTGAACAGAAACATTTCCTGCCCAGATATACATTCTATCCTATGCCAAGGCATTAAGAGTTTTGCAACTGTTAAGTGCTTTTCTAGTTTTTGCTGATCTCACCACAGCCTCATCTAGAAAACACTGCTTCTAAAAAGCTGTTACCCGAGCAGTTTTTCAGTTTATTGCAGTCCTAATCTTTCATCTTTCACATAAAAGTCCAGCTGCACATTCTAAAAATACCAGAAAGATCCTCCCAGAAGGGTAAATTGCACCTCAGGTGTCAGTTGAAATATGTCATTCATATGAACCCAAAAGAAAGCAACTGTAGCGACTTCAGCACCAGTGTTAATGCAACTTGTCATTTAAGCAGCTTTAACAGCAGCGGAATGGATACCTGAGCACCTTACAGCTGTTTTGCAGACTGGTGCATCTATGAAACCTGATCCCCATGGCTCATATGTGCACACATTTGTGATATGAGTTACTATGCTTATAATACTGGCTTTGTTATTTGGACAAATATTTTCAAAACAGGAAGCATCCAAAGCTATTCCTGTTCCTGTTTTGATGTGTTGTGCACATAACACATCTTCGTTACATACGTGTTGTATTTTCAGTTCAACATTTTTCAAATCAAGATCTCTACTTATTTTGTTGGCTTTTTGCCTCGAGAATTAATATTTTTTAGCAGGATGGCAAAATAAATTCAGTACGATTACTGCCTTTGATGGCAATTACACAAGCAAAGCTGTACTGTAAAAATAACTTCTAATAATTCAAGTTCAATAAAATATTTTTTATGTCCATTATGTCATGAGGAGTATTTTATAAAGGCTTCAGAATATCTCCAATCAAGGTGATTCCATAAATAATGCTTACACAATGGTTTCTAAGGTATCTTGTGTCTCCTTTGTGACGTAAACCGGTTGTTATGGAGATGGTAAAATATCAACCATTCTTTGTTAGGCTGTGCAAGATCAATTTTGGATCCATTACAGCAGCTTCTTTTCTGTGCTCAGCTATAATGAACCTTCCTTAGCAAAAGAAACAAATGTATAAAAAGTTGAAAATGTTCTAAACCAAACATTTGCATGAAGCTTTTAACAGTCAGACATACAGTTTGATATACAGAAACAGACCTTTGTGCATGTGTAACATTCAAATTTCATCTCAAATTCCTCAGAATTCAAGTAAATGCAATGGCCTTCAACAGAATTGAGACTACTACTCTTATGAAGGTTTAACAACTTATACATAAAAAGACCACTCCATTTTCATTCTCCACTTTTTAATTTCATAATTATGCCTCATAAAAGTATTTTTTGTAAATATTTTGTGAAGTAGAGCAAAGATTAACATCTTTCATCCCACATTTACGGAATGTAAAGAAGGGACTTTTGTTCAATAGTGTGTTAACACTTTCTAGAGCTTCATGAAACAGAAAGGTTCTATCTGGGGAGTAACATGTAAAAGTATGGTCTAAGTTACTTGGCTAGGCCAACTGTAAGTTATTTTTCTCCAGTTTTAATCTATGTTATCCCATGTGTCTAAGAGTGTAGGTACCCAGTCAATGATTAAGGTTAAAGAACAAATATAGCTGAGTCGGGGTTTTGCAGGAATGTGGGATTCCTCCTCCTCCCAGACTGCATTTAGAAGTACAGACAAGCACAGCAAAACATACAGTAACTGACTGAGAAGGCATAAAATTTTAAAGGAGACCTTCAGTTATTTGCAGATTACCTGTACTTTGTAGAAACATTATAAAGAAGAAAATAATGAAGATTTATAAATCCATTTTGTATATTAATGCATTGATTTTACTGAACAGCGGCCTAGACGTAAAGTAGTAATACAGCCATGGGGGAGGGAAGAAAAGATACCGTTGTCTTCTATCATGTGAAATTGGCAACAAAGTATGCATTCCATTGAATGGAGACAACCCAGACAGCAAGATTTGCCTACCTCAGGTGCCATCCAAAAGGGTGTTCCCACTGAGGTGTTTCTACGCAGCCGTGTGCTGGTGAGCTGGGCTGAAACACCTGCAATAGAACAGATCCGAAAACTTGGCTTTACACTCATTCTGTCATTTCAGTCATTTTGTTCCAAGTATTTAGAAAACAAACCCCAAGCCTGGCAGTAGAGCTGCAGAACATCTGGCAAAAGTATGTGCAGAATTTGTACCAAATTATTTCATTATTTTCAGCTTGCCGTTTCCATTCAGAATAGCTGAGAGGTTTTTTGTGAATAGTTCCCAGTTTGAAGCACTTTCAAACTCAAAAATTCAGTTGACACTTAAATATCACAATTGACTTTCTGCTGTTTTCATGAGTATGAACAGCAGCTATTCAAATTACAACTTGACTTTAAAACTTCCATTTCAGAAATTTACTCCCTGAACACTAGAGTATATGCAGAGGCTCCTGTTCAACCACACATTTATGTGCTTACTTAAATCTTTCCCTGTTGAGAAAATCACCGAAGCACAAGCTCACACCGCAGCTCGTATTTAGAGAGTTAAGCACATGCTTAAAACAAAGCCTGTGCTTCAGTGCTTTGCTGACTCGAGCTGGACAGCTGAAACACAGATGAAAAAAGTAAGAAAAAAATAGAGCAAAATCAAACAACATTAACAAATAACAAACTTTCACAGCAAATCCACCGTGTTTTGGTCAACATGCAATTGAATTGTAGAGTTCAGGAGCATTCCAGTAAGTTGATACAAAACCTACATTGACTTAAAAACATATTTCACTTCAATATTATATATTTAAAAAAACAACACAGTGGCCTGCTCCTATGGCATTACACAGAGACGAAAACAGGCAGAAACAAGAAATGTCAAGAAATGGGGTCTCATAAATAACAAGTTCAGTTATTTTATTGCTGGCTCCAGGATTCAATTCTGTATTTATTTTGCAGTGTGATTGGAAGTCTTTGGTGATTTCCTGAGTACCAATGTAGAACGGCTAACAGCCAGGACCCGCAGCAAGCCTCTGTGCACTTAACTCTGATCTCTCTTCAGCTACCTTCATTTGTAGCTGCTATCTATGGACACTCCAAACAGTGCAGAATACCAAAGAGCTGAGAGAGGGAGACAGCAGGAGAGAGCAAGCTTGAACATCAATGAATGACAAGCTACAGACATTTTGGGGTGACTTACACTGTGATCAATATTTTATTTAAAGGTATCATGCTGTCAAGAGCACTTGAGGGAAAAAATATGCGTTACATTGAAAAAGCAAGTTGTAAAGTCATGTAATAAAGGCCAAAAAAGCATCTCAATTACAGATATCTGTGTAATCCTCTCTGTGACCTAATATCCATATGTACAGCCTTGAATATTAAGTCATTTTTTTTTCTTCAAGATTCTGTCTCATTCTGTGGACAGAATGAAGAGTGTTCAATGAACAGGTAGTCACTTAGTACTTTTTATACCCACATCGATTTGAGTTCTAGTTACTAACTTAGTAAATCAAATCCTATGCTCAATTTTAAATTATTATTTTCTTTTCCTTTTGACAACATTTCCTTCTCTCCTCATCAAATAATAAATCTCCTTAACATTCCTGCAAACTGAAAGATGGTTACTAGTTCCAGGGATTAACCTAAAAATATCCACAGCATCCACTTTTCTGGGGTACTTAATCTGAGACCTTTCCCTTTTCAGGCACTCCACGTGCCTCAAGTAATAGATCTCAGCTGCTCTTCAAGAACACTTAGCTCTTCTGCAAAGGAGGACAAGATGTTTCAAACTGGCTATCGGGAAAACGAGGACCAGAATGGCCACTTATAAAAAGTTTTATATAAGTGATATGCCAATATCACAGAGAAACGCTGGAAGAAACAAAAATAACCTCCAATTTTATGCCATTCAACTGTCCAAACTGTGACTCCCTTCTTTTCCTGAACATCTTACATTCTTTACTACGTATCTTCCACTTTCTGCAACAAATGAGACAAACAGTTCTACAAACATCATCCTGTGACTCAGTTCTAATCTGTTCCCAGAGTTCCTTTTGTGACTATAGCAGCAAGCTAGAGGGGAAAAAAATCACACCATAATGAAAGCCTGGAGCCTGATGATTCTTTAGTGAGAAAGCCTGCAGGTATGTGGGCATTTCTTGGCTCTTATGTGTTTCATAAAAAACACTCGAGTTTTAATTCAAGTCTTTTTCTAAGGTAGTCATATTTGTTGTAATTTTATAGTGTTACTGTTGTAACTTAAAAAGTTGGGGAAAAAACCCCTTAAAATCTAAATGTGGAAGCAGAGACACCCATGGGACACATGAAAAGTTGGGATTCTCAGTCTCCTTGAATAAGCCACTTAGAGTTGCAGCACACTGATCTGCCTTTGGAGGCCAGAGCTCCAAGCTGAGATTCCACTGCAGCTAAGGCCTTTGATACATCTAATGAAAATGTTTTGCTCTGGGGAGAAAAGCCAGCTTTTCGCAGAGTGGAGTAGTTAGAAACAAAGATCACACTGCCTAAATTCCCCTAGATGAGAAGGGATATCTCTTCCTTGTACTAGGGCAGGGACTCATTCCCAGTATTGCTTCAGGCCATATGTTTCTCCCTGCACTAATTTTTGCCTTTACCATTTGACATAATGAATTTTTGTCCCTAGAAGACACTAAAGTCTCTTGTTTCCCAACTTACTTCAGTATCTTCAAGAGATTTTTATGTTACATTTATAATTTTTATGTTAAATTTATAATACCATAACAACATCGGTATTAAGTTTTCTTTCCACTGCATAAATTTAGTATTTATTCTTTCAAAAAAATTACTATTGTAGAAAATTTTGTCACATCATTTTACACTACTCTCTTTTGCGAATGTTTTTCTTTACCTTCATGCACTACTAAACAAACATCTGTTATTCACACACTATTCTGAATTACTATTTCCTTATGTGGTATATGGTTTTATTAATAAATCATACTGCCAATAATCTGTTTCTGTTACCTTTAATAAAATTGTTCATTCCATTGCATACATATCTGAGGAACTACATTTCCTTATATTTCTAAGTGCATGTTTAAATGGAAAAAAAAAAAACCTGATGAAATGAGTTAAATTCTATTGCCAACTCTCCTTCTATCTACCTACCTTTCTGTCTATCTGTCTCTCTCCTATTTCTTTGGCAATTTCATTTGGCAATTCTCAAATCTAACAGCAATAATCACAAATTAAATGGATGTTGGTTTTTGGACTCAAGGGACCATTCTACCTTCTGCTCAGAGGGAAAAAATATGCTTAAGGCTAGCAAAAGCCATTTCAGAAAGAAGAATGTTTCCTTTTCATATGCAAAAGAAAGAACATCTAAATTTAAATTAGGACAACTGCCCTGAAACTGACATTCCTTGCGAAATACAAAAGAGCTTTGTAAATAAAATGACATCTTCAGAACAATTTAAAATTCTTAAATCGTTATGTTTAAGCTTTTAAGTTAAAATTCTATTACTAATTTTGGTTAGACTTTTTATTCTTGCTGCACTTCCTTCTCCATTTTTCCTCCTTAAAATAATTCTGAGTATCCTTCTGAAAAACTCTCTCACTACGGCATTCTGCCTTCCCAGGGGAAAGTAAACAGATGCCTTTGGCTAAACTGCATGTATCAGGAAAACAAATGGGAAGTGGTCATTACCAAAGTCAACGAGCTTGACTCCACCTTCTGTTGTCAGGAGAATGTTGTTCCCTTTCACATCACGATGAATGATCCGGTTATTGTGTAAATGCTGAAGGCCCTATATACCAGTAGTAACAAAAATAAGTTTACTCCTTTATTTAAAAAACAATTACTCTACTATTAGGGAATGTAATGAAAACAATCTGCACATACTCCATAGAAACATCTGTCCACCAGATTACATGCTTGATATAACCCCTGCTGTTATAATAGCCTACATAATATTGTCAACATTACCATACTTTATAAATGGAAAATGAGACGAGTATGAGACGAGTAAATTGCACCCTCTGCTGTCATTACAAGTCCAGTGAACATCCTTACCAAGAGAGCACCATATAAGATGTAAGAGATTATAGCTTCATCCAACCGTTGGCCACACTTCAGCAGGCCTTTGACAAGGTCAGTGACAGAACCACCATTGCATAGCTGTGAAGGGGGAAGTTGCAGAAGAGAAAAAGCAAGACAAAGCCTCAGTTACTCAAGATCCTTGTTTAGGTTGTAAACAGCTAATGTGCAAACCTGCATTGCAACACAAGTCTAAGAACAACTAGACTTTTAGTGTGCAATTACTTATGTTGACATTCCACCTTAGAACATATTTTATTAGCAATGTGAATAATAAATCACAGCAACCTCAATGAGGGGAAGGAAGTAAAGACTGAAGATTATGAAGAATAATTTATAAAATGTATAAAATCAAAATATTATTAACAAGACTGTATTTTGTTGTTATTAGAGGATTTGTAAGTCTAATTTACATTATTTGCATATTTCCACAATAATGTGTGCACTGTCTATTTGAAAGACTGCTTCTGTGCAAAGAAAAGGCCAGATAGAAAAGACTGATGCTGTTGATAACTGAGAGGCAACAAATTACAGTCATTTTAAACTTTCACTCCATCAATGCTCCTGCTGGCAGGCAGCATAAAGTAGACAGAAGCCATATCTCTGTACTCAGATTTGACGGCATATGCTGCCAACAACTGAGATTAAACATTCTGATCCAGAAAAGCAGGTCCTTGCAAGCATTTACCACTAACAGGCTGCAGTACATCAAAAGATGAGGAGAAAAAGTAAAATTAGAATCTTTGTAAATATATTTTCACCCACATCATTAGTTTACTGTTCATGCTCTTCTAAACAACTCTTCTTTCTCCATCTATGTTTCTGCCATACAGAAACCACAGGTGATTCAACACAAGCTCATTTTGTGTTATTAGTATTAAGATGAAAATCCTACGGTGTAAATCAGGAGAATGGTATGAAAACAAGTTCTACAAACTCTCAAGTTGTGCATCTCTCAAATAGCTTGTATGAATCGTGTATCAGTTCAATCACTAATTTCTTTATGTCAATATTTTCCTTCATTTGTTACTGAATTTCCCTTGCATCAAAAAATGTCAAAAGATTAAGTTCTAGTTCATGGAAGGACTAGATCACATGATAAGACATCCTTAATCTAAATAAGTTCTTGAAGCGAAATTTTATCTTTGAAAACATTGATGAGCTCTGTTGGAATTTGACTTTGCTTTTTAAGTAGGGAATTTTATTGTTTGCTTTTTTTAAAAAATCAATTAGGCGAGGCCATTCTGTTCAATATAAATCATCAAATGTATTTAAAGGACAACTGTCATTGTCTCCTGAGAGAAAGTACATGTTTTCCTTCCACACTTAACCATTTGCTGACAAGCTATTAAGTCAAAGATTCCTCTTTATTGCTTCCATTGCACTAAGTGTTTTACTGAGAGATAGGCTGTATTAAACTTATCTCTAGCCTGCAAAAAAAATATAGAAAAGTATCCCCTCACTTAAAAAAAAAAACAAGCTGGTTGTGACTGAAAAATGATACAGACAGACAGCTGTTTGGTGGCATATGTTAAATGAATGACTGACTCTGAAAATAAACATATCCCACAAACCTAACGCAGCTGTCAGTGACACTGTTCTTCACAGTCAGTAAAGAACTATGACAAAATGAACTTGTAAATGTCATTACCACTTTATACCTACTCATCATATTTTTTAAAATAGAGTGATGCACATTTAGATTGAAAAGTAGGGAAGTTTGCTTTACAGTCATCTGTGGTACACCTACCCAAGAATTGCATCATTACAAAAATTTATTAAAGTGTCCACTTTTGCTATCCTTCCTCATCCTAGGCATTTTTGAAAGTATGGTCCTGCTTGTAATGGGTAAATATGGTAAAACTGTGCCTAAAGGAAAAGAAATTCACCTTCTTAATACAAATGTTAGAAGTCATACACCCAATGAATACATTTCATCAAAGACTAAGGGATCAAAGGGAGCACTTTGTATATTCTCTTTTACTGAAAAAGCATGATTAATTTATAATATAAAAAGTAACTGCTATGCATACATATATTTAAAGACAAGAAATACTTTGCCTTGTCTGGTAAATTTATCCATATAAAGAAAACTTTTTAATGTCAAATTTCTTTAAAGCTTTGGATAATGTGGACCAAAAAAATACCTGAAATGAACATCCTTAATTGCTAAGGTCTGTACAAACACCCAACTTTCTCAAATTCTACATTCAATTTTGTTACATGGACTATGTCACAATTCTGCTTTACAAAATTGTTATATGGAATACCACATGTGCCAATCAGATACACTACACTTGCATAAAAAAAAAAGCAAAGCACAAGGGAAACCAAGCCTAAACTCAACACAAAGCCAACAGGCATACAGTAAAAAACAATACCAAAATCCTAAAGCTTCTTTTTTTAATGGTTATGAAATTTAAGGTGAAACATATCGGAAAGTTTTCATTCAAGCTGCACAAATCTGCAGTACATGGAAGTTGGATGTATTGTTGGGATTGCACAATTCAAAGTGGAAATAAAGATTTGCTGTTCCGATTCCAGTCACTATTCAAGAACAGGGAGTATAACTGCTAAAATAATCAGTAATTTTAAAAGTGTGTGTTAACTTTTACCAGTCATAACAGAGAAATGTTTGAATGGTCTGTTACTGCTTACCGGTCTGTGCAAAAGCTCTGTACCAATTAAGCCTAGAAAACATCTGGAAGAAATCCCCATCTTGCAGCAATCTTTGGCAATCACTTACCTGGCAACAAAAGTACCAAAATACTTTTTTCATTGAATAAGAATACTGATTGCCACTGAACAAGAAGAGTTAATAGAAGTCATTTCTGTTGCTACATTTTCAACAACAAGAAGCCTCTAGTTTTACATTACCACAACTAGACCTTCCAATTATATTGTCTCTGTTCACTTTTGCAATAGGCAGTGTGTTTGTTGACTGTCCTCCGTGTTACTACATCATCTTTTGCACTCCCCTCAAGTGCTTGAGCTCTTCAAAAGTTTAGAGAAATGTCTTCTCCACTGTTTCCTCCAACATAAAATAAAAACCAAGCTGTTTTTAGACAAATTATTCTTATCAAAATGATCTGCTTGTTTGGCGGGCAAAATGCAGCAACTTGAACAGATATTAAATGCAAGGACATTCCCTATTAAGTAAACTCTTAAGTTTAGATGAGATTTTCAACCAGTCCTTCCATTAACAGCCCTAATCAGACAATCATGAAAGCCTGTGACTCTTCTAGCAATAAAAACTAGAAACTCAACAACATTTGCTACTTAAAATGTAATATTATCAAAATGTTTTTACCTCAAGTACTAGCCAGAGCTGTCCTCCCACATATTGATCTGCTTTGTAAAACATCCCATAAAATCTAACAACATTAGGATGATTGGGAAGAAACTGCAAAATATTATATTCTGCTTCAATTTCTTCATCTACATCCTAAATACAGAACACAAACATACAGAGCATAGAAACACAGTTAACTCTGTACAAAGCAAGAACAAACTCTTATAGAATAAAAGAACCATTTTTTATTATGTTGTACTTTTAAATGGTTTTACTTTAATGCAGCTGAAAGTACTCACACACTACTGTAAATTTAATTCACACCAAGCCACAGAAATGTGAAGCCTTTGTAAAGCAAGTAGTTGTTCCTCGAGGACTACTTCAGTGCATAATATACTTAACGAGAAAGGTAAAAATTATACCTAATTTTTCCCAGTTCTCTAAATCAGAAACTTACATATTAATTAACTTCTAAGCTGTTTTCAAACATACATATTATTAATGTGTAAGCTGAATGTGAATACAAGAACCTTTGATTCATTCTCTTTTTAATCATCATCAGATGGGACCAAACCGAACAATTCCACAAAACCACTAAGGGGATGTGAGTAAAAACAAAGACATTTTTATAAAGAAAATAAATACACCAGAAACAATTAAACCCCCACGAAATGAGCAAATGTTACTAAAGATCTGTTAATGAAATAATTCTGTGACAATTATAATACACTTTTTAATATCAGCAGACAGGCCACAACTCAAGAGTGTATTTAAGCACTACATTTTCCCTTGTTCCTGCACAGACTGTGACTATTACAATATTTATGCTCTTAAATGCACTCTCCTTTTTTTAATTTTTCTACAAAGGACAGCATCTTACGTATTACTTTCTTCAGATTTATACAAGAGAAGACCAAGATAAATTTCAGTAGTGTTAGATGACAGAAATGTAACATTTTTCAGTAAAACCTTAGCCCGGCTGTCATGATCAAACTCCAGTTTGATCCAACCTGAGCAGCTGCCAATTAAATCTTCCACTGAAAACTAGGTCCCTGGTTCTCAAGGGAAGTTAGGCATTTAATAGCTACTAAAACTAGAGCTAGCACAGAACTACCTGTGAGAATTTTGGGCAGCGCTCTTCTATTGCCCAGCAATATTATCCACTTACAACAGTTAACCTGATGATCTCTAAAGGTCCCTTCCAACCCCTACCACTCTGTGATTCTGTAATATCCTAAAGTTCACAGTATTTCTGTGATGGTGAAAGTAATTGGTTTAGGGAGTACACAGAATAAAATAAGAACATTAACTGCATCTTGTATTTTCCCCTAAGAGGGAGGCCTTCTTATCATTTGCATGCTCCAAGCCAGATAATCTAAGTTTGTACCTGAAGAACTACATAGACCTAAAAAAGAAACTAGTCAAATGCTCTCTTCACATAATACACAAGAATAAATTGCAGCTTTCAGGTGCTGGTACCAAACTTATTCTGACACCACATTCTGCAAAATTGTTCCCTTCAGGGTATTTTCAATGCCTTACATATTTGATTTACATTTCAACTCTGAGTATTTTTTAAAATTAACAAGAAGTTACAGTTCAATATTTTTTACTTACACTGATAGGATCCAAAATCTTTACTGCTGCCAGACTCCCATCTTTCTTGTTGGCAACCTTATAGACTTTACCGTAAGTGCCTTTCCCAATAGTCTCTATAATTTCCCAGGTATCCGAGGGATCAGCTAACGATTCTAGTCCAATCATGCTGGAATTATATTGAAACAATCCATACAATGGCTTCCTGGAAAACAAAGGAGATACACATACAGTGGGAAGTCCTAAGTCTGTACTAAAGAACACATCTTATGTAAAGAAATGAAATATTGTCCTAATTTGTGAAGAAATACAGATAGAATCACAAATGAAAACCAGAGAGAAAGATAAGATCACTAAATGAAGGAATGGAAAGAAAACTCTGGAGACCATTTCTCTTTACTTACTTTGCTGTATGCATTATTTGCTTCAAAATTAAAAAGTCATGTAATCCTTTTAACATATTTTTGACTAATGCTCCCTGGATGATTGCCATATAGGCACTCGGTAGGTGTGACAGCTCCTCATACCTGACCTAACTACAGCAAGGCTATAGTTTGATAAGCATAACTAGTTTAATAAGAGTTAAGACTGGGATGGATAGTGTCATAAAATACAAACCAACTTCATAATAAGCAACAGGTATACCACGGGGGTGATATTTACCACTGGAGATGCTTCTCAACAATTGCACTCGCCTCTGTTTCTGTATTTCAGTCAGAGAGTGTTATGGTCAGCTACACTGGCTGACTGCATGTCCATCTTCAGGAGATTTCCTGGTCTGGGCAATCACTTCTCCAAGCACTCCCAAGTGATGTATGGACCACTGCAGCCTATGCAAAGGGCTCCTTCCTACCCTTGGAATTACACAGATAAGTTCTGGTGATTAGGAAAATGACATTTTAGGATTTCACTTCAAGTAGCGAGAACCTAGATTTTGCTCCTGAACTGAAATTAGAGAAAAGCAAAGTCTAAGATGAGATTAACTTAACCTTATAGAACCCATCATTAGGGAAGCTGACTGGTTTGTGGTTTCTCTAAGAAAGAATACTGTTTGCCCATTTGGTGGCTGTCAGTAGGTAGATCACTTCAGGAATCTGTACATTTAACTAGGAGATGTAAAGTCTGAGATCCATGAACAAACCTAAGGAGAAAAATAAGAAAGTGATATTGACAAAAGCAAGTGAAGACACCACCATTGCTAACTGCAAAAGCTCTTGATTTTTCAAGATGGATCTACTACCATCTCAAACATACATTTGAATTTTGAGCCATTTCTTTCTAAGCATGTCTGACATCTGCAAACCTGCTTGAAATAATTTTTTTAAATTGCTGTCTTATTTACCTCTTCACCATTTTCAGCATCGGTGACAACTATCTGGCATGAGACATTTAGTCAGAAAGAAATGTGAGCCTGTCTGAGGAAATCAAGAAATTCATAAGGAATGAAGCAGCAGCTCTTCAACCTAATTAAAGAAATAACTGTGCTTTCTGTTCATGATAAAAAAGAAAATAACCCACGTGCAAATTCACATGCAATGCAGGTCTGTATAGCAATATTCAAAATGGAAGCCTGTGTATGAACTCATTTGCATGCTTTATTCCTTTCCAGAAGAATTTTTTAAATTCTTTTAGGTTCTAAGATAAAATGTTTACATGTTGTCAAAGTAATTTACCATATAGCAGGCACAAAACACGGCTGTTAGAGTCGGGTTAGAAGAACAGTAACCTTTTTTTAAACAATGGCAAGCACCATTTAGAGAAAACCTCTGTTTCTCTCCTTGGTTAAAACTGTATTTTCACTAAAGGTGATGTCAAGTAATATAACAAATTGCTTTGGTCTCTTAGCCAAAAAAAGGCAAAGAAAAGAAGGAAAAAGAAGGAAAGAGGGGAAAAAATCCCAACTAGAGTCAATGTCATTTATCCATTGTGGGTCAGTAAGTTGTTAGAATAGTTTCTCGCTACTTGGATTCAATACAGCATGCTGCAAAATAAAGGTTAGCATTCTGAACACACACGGTTAGCATCTCAACAGAGAAGCAGGTCAGGTGAAAGACTTCTCTGAAATCAGTAAACTGCCTGTAAAACATGTACTGAAGACAACAGCCACAGAAATGTAGCTCCAGATAAGCCAACCTGAAAAGCAAGGATTGCTTGCAGGGTGGGGAGGCTTGATGAATACAAACATAAATTGGAACAGTTGCATCACAGGTTAAAACCCCTATATTGAATATGTGTCATTTTAATGCTTTAGGAGAAATGCTGCAGATATTCAGGCACCAAGAAACTGAGGAGACAGACTGCAAGCAGCTTTGGTGCAACCTTACCAAAAAAAAAGAAAAAAAGCCACAGCTGATATTTCTTTCACTGTCACTACGACAACTACCCTATCACACAGATTAGGCAGAAATTATGCATGTATCAATGTAACATTTATTATCATGCCTCCATCCAAGTAGCTGTTGGAGATAAATATGGTTTTCCTTAAAACAATCTAGTGGCATTGCCTGCTTTTGTTCTGATTAATAAGTAATCTTTAAATGGCACTTCCAAATTTTCAGTAGATTAACATTCCTTTATACCAGAAGACAATGTTAACAAAATAAACTCTAGCATAAAACTGTTATAGATGGAGTCCTGAAGTAGAATTTTACTGAGTCCAGCACTTCTACGCAATGTGATAACAAGGCAGCATCTACAGGTAGCATATTTATGCATCACATGGGATCAGACTTGCCAAACAACTCAAACAAAAACAACTCTTCTTAAACTCCAGCAACACATACCTAAATGAGGTTCTACATCTGCCATCTGTGAAACTGTCCATTGCACACAACACAGTAACTCTTACAACATTTCTATGATGAATGTGAATATTTTACAGTACAAAAAAGCAGAACAGTATCTGCTATTATCTTCAATATTGAAAATCCTGATTTAAAAAAATCAAAGTAAAAAGCTGAAGTTGTAAAATTAATTTATGCTTCTCTTCTTCTACTTCTTGATTTGCTGAACTCCAGAAAATAAAATGCTGTGTTTGAACAAGGGCTGCCATTTATGTATGCATGCAACCACTTTACAACAACCGCATATTCATAAGACCCTCACACTAAAATGCTAAAGCTGAAATTTCTTTAGGAAGAAGTTTTTCTTTCACTCTCCCCACATCGGGTCTCATGCTTCTCTGGGATTTCAAATGATGTACAGAGAATGGCTTCTAGCTGTGCAAAACTTAGCAATGTCCTCTCCAGAGGGAGTCTCATCCTATTAAGAGACCTACTGATTACAAGTATTTCATGATTCCTGCCACCAGCTGGAGAAAACTTCTCAGTGGTTAAATCCATTCCATGCAGGCAAGCAAAATAGCCCACACCAGATGCTGAAAAATTACACTTTGGCAATTAACTCTATTGTATGGGGAACATCTTACACAAAGCTATTTGGGACTGCACATACTTAGGCTATTTGAGGAATGACTCCACGCTATCAACAAGCTCATAGCACTCCACCAAACTGTGTTTTGCATAATTGGGAAGAGACAGAATGCAAAGCAAAAGTAAGGTTAACTTGATGGAAGTCAAGTCAAACTGCTCTCAGGCTGAAACAGGGGCAAAGAGTGTGATTTTTTTTCTTTTATCAAAGCAGAGATAATATACTAATTTAAAATAAATCTTGTAAAAGTTGACCAATGAAAACAGAAGGGTAAGAACGAATTGTTAACAGGCTTCAGACACTGGCAGTGTTTTTTTCATTTATCCATGAAAAAAAGGATACTCTTCATCAATAAATTTCATGGGTTTCTCCGTAATATTATTTTTCTATTTTTAAAAACTTGAACAGTCAGAACAAATTACGTCAGACCAAGCACGACGGACTAACTTACATGACAGTCAGGCAAATGTGCAAATAACATTTACCTACATTTAAAGAAAATACTTAAAAGAAAATACTTCTCTGGAAGATCAACATTAGAATCAATGATTGCATATTATAACTCCTGAACAGTATCCCTAGGACAGATTACAAGTATTGTTTGATATAAAAGATAATGGAAAAGAAATACGGGTTACGGATGGTGCAGAAATAATTTTTCCCTCTGTGAACTACAGCCTTCCAATTGTGTTCCACAGCTCTAAACAACCTCAAAATATGTCCTAGAAGTTCTACTGTGATCTTCACCTGTCTTGTGAAAATAAAACAAAACCCCAAACCCCATAAAGAATAACCACCATCAAGTTTTCTAATGATATAATTACTTCTTGAATAAAATCCCCAACGTTTTCTTACAAATTTATTTCACACCTATCTTTCTCAGAAACCACAGGGACAAGAAAAAACAAGTGCCAGAAATAGCTTTACAATTACTGTTCTATTTTCAGTACTGCCTTACTCAACTTCTATACAACAGTGATTTGCCTCTTGCTTTCCAAATGCACCCTTTGCAGCTCACAGTAAAGTGAGACATTCATAGAGATTTTGAAATTAGAGTCTCATTCCAGCCTGGTGCTTTCTAACAGTTTCTAACTATATACCAGTGATGGTACATAGTACTAGTTTTGAATTCTAATATCACTGACAGGGACATATTAGCAGTATCAGTCAATACCAGTGAAACGAAATTGAACATACTGTTTCTATATGGACAACTGATGCACAGGGCTAATTTTTGTGATGTACTATTTATCTAACTCCTTTTGTCTCTCTTGTGAAAAAGGTGGCTCATACTCTTCTGGCATCTACACATGCTGTGGATAAATAAGAATGTCATACTCCAAATGAAGGTATTTCACTATTTGGAGGGAGCTCAATATTGCTTCCATATTAAATTAATTACTCACAGACAGAAGAATTCAGAAGGAAAAGTTGACATCATCAGCTATGACTTCACTCAACCATGACAGCCCCAATTCTGTTGGCTACTAATGGTCACACCCAGGCAGCTACTTAAGAAGCAATTGTTAGAGGAATTAATGAACCACTGGAAGGCACAAGAAAATCAATACTCAGAATACCTTCCTCTACAAGTCTCCTCCTGCTGTTTCTCACTGGCTAGGTTAAAATAAAGAGGATGTCAATATCTTGAAATTAAGCATACAAAAGAATCCACCAAAACACAATCATAACTATTCTCAATTGGTCTCAGAAAGAGGAACTGTAGAAAGTGATGTGCATAGTTCTTTCCAGGATAAAGGCCAGTGGTGGAAGGAGACGAAAGTGAAGGATAAAAGTATGATCAAAAGCTGTTACTGATACTATACCACGTAAAAACAAAAGAACCATACTGATCACATCTTTTTGCTAGGCCAATGTAAGGGAAAAATAGGACAATCAGGAATAGAACAGCTGCTCTTTATAGATGAAAGGTAGATCTCCGAAAGCACTCCTGCTAAATTCAGTTCACACAGCAAGTCTCTGTTGAATATACAAACCATAAAACTGACTCCATGGGTGTTTAAGATAGAGAGGATGTAACTGAGAAACATCTTTTCCCTTTCACTTACTCTGAGTTTTTACTAATTATGCTTACATACAGGCTCTTTCTCTACCTAATGTCCTTTAAATCCAGGAATATCTTTGTTATTGTCATGAAATCATTAGAATAATAAAATCATTATGGTTAGGAAGACCTTTGAGTCCAACCAGTAACTTCACACTGCCAGGCCCATCACTAAACTAAACCATATCCCTCAGCACATCAACTATGCATTTTTTCAATATCTCTAGGGATGGTGACTCTACCACCTCCCTGGGCAGCCTGTTTCAATGCTTAACAACCCTCTCATTAAAAAAAGTTCTTCCTAATGTTCAATCTAAATCTCCCCTGGTGCAACTTGAGCCCAATTCCTTGTGTCCTATCGTTCACACTAGAGAGAAGAGATTGACTCCCACCTCACTAAAATCCTCTTCCAAGTAGTTGTAGAGTGATGATGTTTCCTCTCAGACTCCCCTTCTCTAGGCTAAACAGTCACAGCTCTCTCAGCTTCTCCTCATAAGACCTGTCCTCCAGACCCTTCCCCAGCTTTGTTGTCCACTTCTGGACATGCTCCAGCACCTCAGTGTTCTTCTTGTAGTGAGGAGCCCAGAACTGAATGCAGTATTCGAGGTGTAGCCTCACCAGCACTAAGTGCACGGGGACAATCACTTCCTGGGCACACTGCTCATATTCAGACAGCTGTTGATCAGCACCCCCAGGTCCTTTTCTGTAGGTAGCTTTCCACTCTGCCCCAGGCCCATAGCATTGCATGGGGTTGTTATGGCCCAGGTGCAGGACCTGGCACTTGGCCTTGTTGAACCTCATGCAATTGGCCTTGGCCCATTGTTCCAGCCTGTCCAGGTCCCTCTGAAGAGCCTTCCTGTCCTCAAGCAGATCTATACACCCGCCTAGCTTGGTGTCATCTGCAAATTTACTGAGAGTGCACTCAATCCCCTCATACAGGTCATTGATAAAGATGTTAAACAAAACAGGCCCTACCACTGAGCCCTGGCAAACACCACTGGTGACCGGTCACCAACTGGATAAAACTCCATTCACAACAACTCTCTGGGCCAGGCCACCCAGATAGTTTTCCACCCATCTCAGAGTGGATCCATCCAAGCCATGGGCAGGTAGTTTCTCCAGCAGAATGCTGTGGGAGACTGTATTGAAGGCCTTACTGAAGTCCACGAAGATCACATTCACAGTCTTTCCCTCATCCACTTATCAGGTCACACCGTCATAGAAGTAGATTAGATTGGTCAAACAGGACCTGCCCTTCAAGAAGTCAAGTTGGCTGGGCCTGAACCCTTGGTTGTCCTGTATGTGCCTCACAATGATGTTCAGGATGATCTGTTCTGTAACCTTCTCTGGCAACAAGGTCAGGCTGACAGGCCTGTAGTTCCCAGGATCCTCCTCCTGGCCCTTCTTGTAGATGAATGCCACATTTGCCATCCTCCAGTCCTCTGGGACCTCCCTGGTGAGCCAGGGCTGCTGGAAAATGATGGAGAGTGGCTCAGCGAGCACTTCTGCCAGCTCTTTCAGCACCCTTGGGTGGATCCCATCCGGCTCCATGGACTTGTGTGTGTTGACATGGAGCAGCAGGTCACACAACGTTTCATCTTGCACTCTGGTGGCTTCATTCTGTCCCCCCTGTCTTCCAGTTCATGTGGACAAGTGTCCAGAGAACAGCAGGTTTTGATATTGAAGACTGAGGCAAAGAAGGCATTAAGTACCTCAACCTTTTCCTCATCCTTGCTCACTAGGTTTCCCCCTTCATCCATTAAAGGCATAAGATTTCCTATAACCCTTCTTTTATTTCTATAGTGGTCACCTTAAATTCTAGTTGAGCCTCAGCCTTTCTAATTTTCTCTCTATGTGACCTCACAACATCCTTGTAGTCCTCCTGAGCTGCCTAACCTTTCTTCCAAAGATCAGAAATCCTCTGTATCCTCCTGAGCTCCAGCAAAGCTCTCTGTTTAGCCAGGATGATCTTCTGCCCCACCAGCTCACCTTCTTGCACATGGGGGCAGCTTGATTCCTGTGCCTTTAATATTTCCTTCTTGAAGAACGTCCAGCCTTCCTGGGTTCCTTTGCCCTGCAGGACTGCCTCCCTAGGGATTCTGGCAACCAACTTCCTAAACATGTCAAAGTCTGCCCTCTAGTAACCTAAGTTGACAGTTCTGCTGATCCCCAGTTCTGCTGATCCCTTTCTTTCCTTCAGTTTCCTTATATGGATGGACTAAATAATTTAAGCTTTTGAACTTGTAATATCAGCCACAGGGACAGAGTAGAGTGATAATCCATGGACTGTGTTTGGATGCTAGTTCTAAGTGTTGTGAATGTACGCTCTCTTGTCTTCTCTATGCTTCCAGTTCATCACAGCATGAAACACAATCCCCTTCCTACACAAAACAATGTTGTATGTTGCAAGACATTGTAAGACAATACAGTTGCATGTATTCATTGCATAATAACCTGTTGCATTGCAATTTTTTGTAAGTAATCTATTTATGAGCAAAGAATTAACCTTTGTCCAATAATGATTTATCATTTCTGTATTGTTTCTGTATTCTGTATTTCTGGATGGGCAAATACATCCTTGTGACCAGCCAGTTTCACAAACAGATCTAGGCTGCATGTAGGCAAAGGTAAAGTACAGCTTGTCCCCTGACCAGCTCCCCCACAAATCTAATGCTTTCCTACTGGGTATGTGTTTTCAGTCATTCCTGAAGGCCTCTGTCAGATCAGGAGGCACTGCTGACTCTGTTGCTGGGTCACAAAGAAGTTAATTTATTCTCAGAACTATTTAGCACCTCATCCTGTGACTCCCAAGCAAGTGTCTCAAGACTCTTCATAAACTGCTGTCTTCCATGGGGTTCAGCTAACACCACTGACATCTTGAGGCCTTCATAACTGCACCTCCCTTAAAAATCAGGTTTCTTCTCTTACTACAGACCCACAGCTTCGTGTCATCTGCTGTCTGCAACAGTCATACCAGTTTGCTTCAACTCAAGCCATTTTTTTAGTTGAATGGGACTTGCAAAGAGTGCAATATTATCCTTAAGAGAGACCTGCTTAGCCTGCACAGAATGAGGTCATGCAGTTTAAGTCAAATTAAACACTGCCTCAATCTGCTGCATAATTAAGAACAGAACAAGCAGCCACTGGGGTTTTCTAGAGGAGGAAAGTCTTAAGGATGAGGGTGAACTCAAGCCACTCCATCTTTTTTAATAAAAATTATCACTAGTACTTCAGAAAGTTTCTTAGTGCTTTGATTCTTCTATCTAATCTTCATTGATGCCAATGGTATTATATTAGTCATCAAATTTCTTCGTTAGAATCAGTCAATTCTGCTAATTTTCATAGGATTTCATAAATACAACATGCTTTATTCTGATCTACCATAGCTGAACTTCTCTAATTGAATATGCACAAAAGTTGAAACATAGACTGAAAAAGATTTGTAAACAATAAATCACAAAGCTAAGAAAGCAACAAAGCAACTTGTTTCATGAGCAGTGAAATTAATGACTTCAATACATCTGTGTCATTCTAATTTCTTACCATCAGAATAATTACCATTCTTTCTTTTCTCTGCTACTCCCAAAATTCATCCATGCTGTAGTTAAAACGGAATTGTTAGCACATGGGTGGAACAACCTAAAGTAGAAGGTACCAAGGACAAAATTCAACATGTATCCTCCTTAGAAGGGACAGTGCTTATGGTTTATTCCCCTAGGCTGACATAAATTTTTATGAAAGCTGCAGGAACTTGATTTATTTGGGGGATTTCTATTTCTCTGCCAAATCTAGATGCAATCTTCTGACAGAAAATATTTCCTCACAAAACTTCTGAAGATTGTTTCCCTAAGGATCAACATAAATATCCTAAAATCAGTGTTGACACTGGAAGATGTGCAAAAAAATGGTTAAGCCAAGGCATACAATGATTGCACAATTCTCATAGATGACTAATAAAGCAAACCTGCACTTGCCACTAATTTGCAAGAAATATCTTTTTCTTTTGTTTTCACAAAATTAGAAAAATGTATCATTAATGAAAAAATTAAAATGACACTTCCAAGGTTTCTGGGAGCTATTGTGTATTTAAGAAAACCTACAATGGAAGCTGGGATCAACAGAAAAAAATGTACTCAGTGATAAAAAGCTAAATGCTTTGCTGAGACTAAAATGATTTTTAAAAAAATCACTTCCTGCACGTGGCAAACCAAGCACTTTTGCAGAGTGAGGTAAATGGTACCTTGCTACTGGCATAGAAATCAAAAGAAACTTCTAGTGAAATTTTGAGTACTGCTGAAAATAAAGCCCCTGATCAGTCACAAGGAACTATAATACATTCCATTAATTGTTTGACAACTAATTAATCATTTCCATATCTACACCTCTGTGGACCAAATGTTGAATAAAATTATGTACCTAGTTAGTTACAATGATACATTTATAATGTAATCTTTATAAACTATAACAATGAAAACCAGAAAGACCCCCAAACTATTAAGTAGAAATGATTATCCAAGACCAGATCAAATGTCTGGAAGCCAGTTAAGAACAACAACTCAAACGGTTGATCAGTGGCACTTCTATTGTAAAGATGCGATTCATTTTAGCCATCTAAATAGAATTCCAACAAGCAAAATACATTAAAGCAGTTACAAACAACTAACACCTAACACATCAATTTCACCTCAGGCTGGGAACTCAGCACTAAAATGAAGTTTAAAATCCCATGAGCCCATTCAGTTATAAACTGCAGGTGGCAAGTCAAGTGACTACAAGCTACAGTCCCCACCTGTGAAAAATCAACACCTGAGAAGGTTTTCTCGGCCTCCTTTGGCAACAATTAACAGGGCAAACAAAATGCATGTGTTTGTTAAAATGGTGAAGGGCTATAACAGAATGACGACCCTTAGATCAAAATCAGGCTTTTTGCTGCACTCTAATCAGAAAAGTTTGATATGCTTTGCGTTCAGATGAGGAAAAAGAAATCTAAGACTGAGGCAAGATAAACTTGGGAAGAAAATAACTGCAAATTTACATTAGCAACCTATTTCCTGAAACCAGCTTATCTTCTGTTGAATATTTATTCTGATAAAGATATCAGAATTCCTCCTCACAGGTAGTGCTTGTATCAGTCAGTGCTGCACAGAACTGTGTGTTCTGCATACTGGTTCCCATACCCAGTACTAGATAGACAACGCAGTGTGTTAGCTTAAGATGCTGTGATGAAAGGTACGGATTAAACTGGTTCAACCCTAGTAGTTTCTCTTTGTTAATACTAAAGATCATTGTGACACTAATTGATCCTGAGCCTGATCTATTTATCAAGTCTCACATGCAGGAGTGTAAGAATTAAAGCCACTTAGTCATTCACAAAGAGTGAGCAACAACTGCTCGATTTTTTGAAGCGATCTTCCTATTGTTTTGCAATATACCTTATTTGTATAATGCAATCAATCGTAACTCATCACTATAGTTATTCAGTGTTATTTTTACAGCAGGCTTATTCTAATGAGGATTTTTAATAAGAACAGACACTCTCTTTTATTCATAAAAAAAAATAGTAATAAACTGTTAACCATGATACAAAGAACATCTCTTAGTGCTGACAATGACTCTTTCTTAAGATGAAGTATTTTCATCAGTGAGCTAGTTGTTATGCATAACCAGCATGTGTGCAGTAGCCTAGCGTGACACCAATTTGCATAATTTCCCTTCTCTAATAGGCTTCAAAAATAATAACAGGCATATAAGATAGAATCCATTAATTTTAAACTTCCTTCAGCAGCTATCTTCTTGGAGCAGTTATCAAAAGAATCTTTAAAGAATTAAGTTTAATAAATTAAAATGTATTACTCAGGTTATGCTATCCAGGCCTGTAACCATTGAAGTTGAGTTCAGTAACAAAGACCAAAGCAATCAGCTTGATGTCTTCCCAGCTGAAAAAACTGGCAAAAAGTAGCAGGATGATGTCAATGTTTGCTGCTGCTCACAGCAAATTACGGAACTTGAAAATCATTTAGGGGTTTTGGGGTACAGCTAAGTAAAAGGACAGACTGATGCACACAGAAAATGCTCAGAGCTATTTTAACTGTATACATTATTTAATAATGCTTTTATCTACAGAGGAGAACAAAACCAACTTTGTTTTTGCTGATTGGAACTCAAAAAAGACCATAATCTTTGTTACTATATAAGGCAAGCAGAAAGATTAACATGTTAGCAAACTCTGATTGGAAGTTAGTTTCAGGGGGAAAAAAAAGGTGAAAACAGCTTTCCACTGTAAAATGTAGTAACTGATGGATCTTTCCTTATCTTCATGACTTATGCATTTGTATATTGTGACTTGGGTAGCCAACAATATTGCTGCAGTACTCTGATTCCCTCAGTAAAAAAAAACAAACAACTTTGAAGAGTAATTTACATCTTGGTATCCTTTATTATACATTCTGACATGCAGCCATCAATAAGAAAGATCTGATTTACCTTTATTGCACATAGGAAGATGCCTGAAAGTCTACACAATTTACATATAGGCCTAACATCCATTAATAGAAACCACTAAAGGATTCACCTATCCCACTGAGGGAAAAGATACAAGCATCTCAAGAGAAACAACTTATGCCAGTATGGAGACAAGCAAAAATTCTCAGAGGTTGATCCTGCCAAGTATTTCACAGTGAGAAGGACTAATCAATTTCAATTTCTACTGATTCAGGGGATTTGAAGGGAGATTAACACCTCCAAGAGCTGTGGTCTTGAAGAGAGAACAATTTAATAACAACAACAAAAAAATCGTCCATGAACTTTCAGAATAGAATTTAAACACAGAATAAAGTAAGAAACTGGGCTCTTTTCCAAGATTAACTCTTGGGCTGCTGCAGATGCCCCTGAGGAAAGTTAAGAGAACATCTCTCTAATTTACAAAGAGAGAAGGTGACAGGTAAGGATGCTGTACTATACAGTTAGTACACTAATTATGACCTAGAATAACCAGCTTTTAGCAGTTCATTAGCAGCTATTCAGTTTTCTTTTACATATTGTTCAGTTTATGGAACAGCTCTGTGTTCAATACTATGGGCTTTCAGAACTTGAAAGAGGAAGATATTTTGTGATGCCATTCAACAAACAAAAAAAAGAGAGAACAGATAATTTACTTGTATGTCACCGCAAGCAGCATTGAACTGAGAAATTAGTTGAGGGTTTCACCACACAATTAAGTGAATTAGACTGTATACACAATATGAAGCAGGATCTACAGCACTGTTTGCATTAAATATTTAACAATGCTTTAATCCGAGTTCCTACTTCTCTTTTAAGCACAGAATACCTACTAAAAGAGTAAAGCTTGGAGCAGAATAAAAGCATGATAAGCAAAACAGCAACTGACATAATCAATCCAGGAAACGTTATGTGGTGCCCTGGTTTCATTTGAGATAGAATACCTTTTCTCCCTAGTAGCTGGTGCCGTGCTGTGTTTTGGACTTAGTGTGAGAATAATGTTGATAACACACTGATGTTTTAGTTGCTGCTAAATGGTGCTTTATCCTAGGTGAAGGACTTTTCACTTTCCCATGTCCTGCCAGTGAGGAGATGCACAAGAAGCTGGAAGGGACCATGGCCAGGACAGCTGACCCAAATTGGCCAAAGATGTACTCCATACCACAGAATGTCATACTTGGGGGAAGTTGACAGCAAGGGATCAATTATCAGGCCGCTGGTGGTGAGCAATTGCATTGTGCATCACTTTTCTTTCCTTGGGTTTTGTTTCTCTTTTTGTTACATTCCTTTTCATTACTATTATTTTCATTATTATTATGTTTTAGTATTATTATATTTTAGTTAGGAAGCTATTCTTACCTCAAGCCATGAGTTTTGGGGTTTTCTTTCCCTCTAATTCTCCTCCTTACCCCACAGTGGGGAGGAAGCGAGTGTCTGCATGGTGGTATGAGTGACATGGTAAAAGGATTTCACCATCTTATTTTAGGATGCTCCTTTTACTAGACAGCATTATAAAGAATTTACATTTCAAATACAATTCTAGGAGTTAGGAGAACTCAAGAGATAACCTTGACTGTAAATCACTTCCTGTACCATGGAAATCATATTTTATAGATGCTTCAGGTTCTCTGTTTATAAATCTGATAAACTAGTACCTTTCAATAGTAATACCTTGAATTGACATCTCTCTCCCACATAAGCATCCCAAACTCCATCCCTCTAAACATTATGGCAGTATTCTGTTGCAATAGCCCTCAAGATATGTGTGAGAAGAAACGGACAAAACACAGGCTTAACAGGGTTTCTGAAAACCCCTTTGTTATAAAATAACTGAACAGTCAGAACAATAAACATAGTCTTAAAACTTTGTTGTCTTGGCTTCCTCATCTCTCGAACTCTTTCAGCCTCTACCAGGAGCACTCAGTCTTTTCTTTCCAGCTTGTGCCATTTCCTCTGAAACACAGTTGCTCCTATTTTCTAAGTCATTCCTCCCGATCTCTGCAGTGAGCACCCTTTTTGTGGAAAGAGAGCCTGATTTTCCTTTAAAATGGCTGATAAGAATCCCTCTCCTTTAATCTTCCTCATTTGGTGGTTCCTCTTCAAACCCACTAGGTGACCAGAAACTCCCAGGGAAGTCCAGCCTCTCAGTTGAAGTTTAGAACTTAATAACTGGCTTGTCACACACAGTATTCAGTCCTTTATTTAATGTCATTCAGTCAGCTACATTTTTTCCTCTTTGTCAGCTTTTGGCTGGTGCAAAGTTGATTTCAACCTGCAGAAGCAGAAGTGCAATAGGCAATGCAAACACATCCCCATTCAAAATGATGTTTATATTCTGATAGACTTAGAAACTTCCCAATATCAAACTGAAACCATACAGATTCCCTAAATTGTCCCAACTGTCAATATACTTCTATTATATGTACATTTCTGTAAAGAGACTTTCTCACATCACTACTACTCATAGAATGAAAGGTTTCTTACCCAGCTTAGAACAGCAATGGTTGCACCAAAAAGATACTTACTTGAGGGTCTTCCAGCAAAAACAATACATTGGGCTGCTTTTTTTGGAAATTGCCGTATCTGATTTATATCCCTGTGGTGTCAATTGTACAAAGGTAATTTTCTGTAATGAATTATTTATTTCCTGTTGTAATCAGACATCTGAGATAGTCATAAATATTTATATGTCCAGTTAATTCACTAATGAAAACTGAACTAATTCTAAAAAAGGGATGTTATCTCAGAGGCACACTGACCTAACAGTCTGCTCAACCTTTACATGACTGAGGGCAACCACCATATGGGAAGCAGCTAACAGGAGCTAGAAGATATATGATCTTTAAAGCGTGGTATAGAAATGGGCTAAGGTATCAGAACAGAGAAACTTTGTGTGTACCCTAGAAATATTATCTCCCTTTTCTCTAATTCCCAATTTTTAAAACTTGAGATAATGTCCTCTACCCTTATACTCCTTTGCAGTCCTTGGGCTTTTCACTAGTATTCCACAGAGGCTTCCTCTTCATCAATGGAAATATCTCTGCTTCTCAAGCACTGAGTTCCTGGCTCATGCATTGGCCTGTGCAACTCCATGATCCTTTACAGCCTCTAAGAAATGTTTTGGGCTGCTGGCTGCCTGACAGTAGTTCAGCCTATGGGCACAAACTCCTTGAAGTTAGCTTGCTGTATAGATATCAGCCCTAATACAAACCAGGTCAATGTAAAAAGCTAATAAAAGAATTTATTTTCTACATTCACAGTAGACAATGCAGTTCACCAAGGTTTATAAAGTCACAAGAGAAAAAGAAAAAAAAGGAAACAACTCTACATCCATCTAGATTCAGATCAGCCTTGAAGAGTCTTCTGAGCCAATAAACTCACAGCTCTTCTTCAGCTCACAGGCCCCTCAATGAACAGAATCCTACTTTGGCAATCATCTTTGCTTTTTAAACAATTCCCATCTCTGGAGCAATTCACTGTTGTATACTTCCCTAAAACACAGACTACTGGTCATTTATCTGAGAAGGGAGTAATCTGTTCCTCCAACAAACTACTGCTTGCCACCTTCAGGAGAGGCTAATGGCTTTAGGTTTGATGTGAAGTCTCACGTCCTGTAACCCACTTTAGTGATTATTCACATGTGGCTCAACTTGTCACAATCTGTTAGTCCACTGTGAAGCACAACACTAGCTGGAAAATGGTCAAACCTCAGAGATAAAGTCTCTTTCTATGTTAGCGGTTACATTTTTTTAATATTTGTTACATTGTAAATTAACAACCACCCTTTAACCAGACACATAATTAGGACCAAGGCACGTGTCTTCTTTAACTGAGTCTTTTAATAGAGGTTGTATGTGATCCTAATGAATGTTGCTGGACTTAGATATTGGTTTAGCATGCAGTATTGTATTTTTGAGGGATACAAAGCCCTTCCAAGGTAAGATTACAGATTGCTCAGATTCTAGTCCAGTCCAGAACACAAGGGAAACACTGCTCTCATGAGTCTCAAAGCAGAGCTACTGCAGAAAACATTAGGAAATTATTTGTACATTATGAACAGGGCTTTCCTCTCATCCCTATTGAGAAAGGTCTGACAGAAAAAGGCCACAAAGTACAAAGACTGGTGATTTTGAAGCTGTAAATTTCCGTATATTAGCTTCTGGGGGGAAAAAAATACCCATGTGACAGAGATAGGTTAGAGAAAGCCATGTTCTACTGGACTTCTCTGAACAATAACTCTTTTCAAGGGCCTCAGACCTATACTGATTTCAGAAGTGATTCACTGTCTTCCTGGTCTCCAGGAACAAAAAAAGGAGGAGGAAAAATGAGGAGCTGTAAACCACAATTTATGCTGTACCTTCAACTACTGGATGTCAGTAAAAAGGAAGAAAAACTTTCAGATGATAGTCAGATTCTGAGGCAGTTGATGTATCTGCTGATTTTTACATAGAAAGGAAGAATTGCAGTGTTACAAAACCAGAAGGAATATGGTACTCCATGTAAAAACGAAATCTGTTGGAGGTTTGCTTTTTTCCATGTGTACAAAGAAAATACTTGAAAAATGTGGCTGTCAAAAGATGAAGAGACGAATATGCAAGTTTATGAGTTAAATAAGTCCCTGATAAAAGATCTTATCATGATCAGTCAAAAGGAAACTAACAAAAAATCCAGAATTAATCCTTGACAAGGCAATTAGATTGTGTCAGCAACTGAAGTCATCCATGCCAGAATACCACTTATCTTGGGTTGGCTGTACTCTGACATAACAAAGGTGTTCAGGAATCGAAAATATTAGCAGAAAACAGACCTGCAGCAGAGAGGCACAGGAGCTCTGAGTCAAGCAAAATCATCAGGTAAAACTCCTCATCAACTCCAAAAAACAGCTAAGAATAAGATCAGCACATGCAAAGAAACATAAGCAACACAACAGATTATATAATTTTGCAAAAGTTGACAATATCAGGACATCTGCTTGAGACTTGCATTTACCCTGAGGCCACCAGCCTGGGTCCCTGCCCAAGGCATCCTACAGCCATGCCTCCATCTGAGCACATGCGCCATGCGTCCAGACCCAAACCATAACCCATGGACTTGATCTCCTGGCTAGACCTTGGGTCTGCTTTGCTGCCACAGACTTGTCTGGGAGCCACTGGACTGTTGGCCAACCCTAGCTGTCATCCTTTGGCCTGACCCCCTCACCTGGCTTGGGTCCTGCCAGGGTGTCCCATGCTCAGTGAAGCCGCTGCCCCTGCTGCCTTGCTGGCACCCACAGCTTCTGGTTCGCCTGCCCTCATAGGGCAGCCCAGCCTTCTCTGCAGAGTGCCTACTAGAACTTTACCCAAGTCTTTTCAGTCCAGCCTCCCTCAGAAAATACAAAAACTTGCACATTTTTCAAACCAAAGAGTAGCAAGACCTACAGATCCCTGAGTGCATCTCAAGAGGCAAAACCAGTATGATTCAACAGCCCTATTAAAAGATGAGCCAGGTACAGTTTTGCAATGGTCACTGTACTTGCTTAAAGCAAGACAGATGAAGATATGCATGTCACAGTATTGCTTGGTGATAACTATTAGGGTTCATAGACTCTTACACTCAACTTTAATGTGCACATCTTATGCTACATACTGCTTACATAGAAAATGTTAATTGAAATCAAAGAGTGGGGGATGACAGCAATAAATCTGTCTCAGATGAAAACTAGAACATGACTTTTTACAGATCTAGAAATACACTTGTATGCAGGGAATCCCTTCCCTCCATGCCTTTGAGGGACTACAGTAACTAAGGCAAACACCTCCTTCAGAGCACCACCAAGTAAAAAAACCAAAAAGTCTACTGAGCCCTCACAGCACTGTAGTGCTGATTGCTGTGTCCTTCTCCAGCTACTTCAGCACGTCTCACTCAATTGCTAGCTTCCTGACTTCCAACTGCCTCATTTGTGGACCTCGTGTTGCTTTACTGTGCAGTGCTGATTGCTGGCTCTCCATCACAGGGGGTTTCCAATTTCGCTTTGGTTTGAGATTATACTACCAGTTTCCTGCTTCCTGTGCTTGTTATCAGAGCTTCTGACATTGATCTCTGAGGAGCTGTTTGTAGTCCTTCCCTCCCAAGTGGTTAATATTCCCTTTATTTTCTTTCAGTTAACTCATGGCAAAATGCAAATAAGAATTGAACAGAAACTCTGCTGCAGTATCTGAGTTTGTGCATACATGTTATCAGCAGTTAAGTACAGGTTAATCAAATGCCAGAACAAGCTGATACTGCCAGTCAAAAGAGCAACTCAGATTAACCATCTCCATAGATCTCTCTGAAAACTGGAACTTACTAGTATTCCACAGCTAGAGCCATCCCATGACTTCTCACTTCAGGAACACCTTGCCAGGAATCAGAAGATGCAGCAGGTAGTGGCAAATATGAGGAAATCTTAAGTCAGCTGCACCAAGAACCACACATTGAGGAAATGACAGCACTGCAGCCTCCTTACAGCCTCCCATACTTGAGATCTGAAGGCCAAAACACTTCTTCCTCACTTTGATTCTTGTGGAGATAATCAGTTTGCAAAAGATGTGTCCCTGGACACAAAGACTTTTACATGTGGAAATAATACTCTAATTTATGAATAGGTGAGTAGGGTGTGGACACTTTACCACAACTATTTACAGCAAAAAGGACACTATCTAAGCACTCTAAATTGCATTCTTAGCTGTTTCTTGTACAGGTTGTATCCATAGTCCTTCAGCCCCTCACAAAGACCACTCACCGTACAGCTCAGAGAGTGGATGAGTTTTCTGTTCTAAATGCCTTTTCACGGATTGGTCAAAAGGTGTTCAGTTCACAGCTGCCAATTTGCTGCTATAAGGGAGTGTTAAACCAAGAACATTTTCTCAGCAGTGAAACTGAATTCTGTGAAGCTTTCAGCTGAGTGGCCTTTTGTCCAGCTATGAGTCAGCTAGTTTCTCTATATTACAACATATACATTATTACAGTCAGTCATGATAGCCCTTCACTCCAGAAACTGGAGAGAAGTCAAACTACCACTAGTGAGAAGCAACTAGCCTTCGTGTAAGAGTCACTGGCACACTAGTTCATTGTTATTTGACTTCTGCAAATGCTACAAACTTTCTGCCTGCATATAAATTCCTTTCATAGGTCCAGGGAACGGAAACAACACCAGCAAGGGAGCTGCACTAACCTCACCTTCCTATTTATTACCAGTTGCTAAACTCACGTCACTTTCTTTGACTAACACCATTCATTTGATGACCACATATATGACTTTCAATACAACAGTTTAGTTTCAGAAGCGTTTTTCACTGAGAAAGTGGTCTTGCCACAAAACATGCGACATCATACCAGATACATTTCATAAGCAAATTCCCTACCTTTCACCACATTCACAATATTTGTTACAAAAGAATGTAAGACCCACAGCCTAAAAGTATCCTTTTAATGAAATTAATGGGGGGTTTTCCCTATAAACATAATTTCAAATTATTTTAATTAATTTCCAAATGTAAAAAAAATAGGTGAATTTTAAATACTCTAACTTTTTAAAGATACACTCTTCTTTCCTGAACTAATTTCTAATCACAGTACCCTATTTAATCATGTACCCTATCTGCTGTATTTATCTCATCTCATAATCTAGCCTGGCTTGCCTCTCAGAGTCATTAAATCAATGCCCCATATGCTACAGTTGCTCATACTGCAGATGACATTTACTTGAGGTTTGTTTCCTCAGAAGAAAATGCACTAGAAAAGGTAGTCTGACAGGTCTTTATATCCACTTCACAGGCTACACACAAATATAAAGATCATCCATGTAACTATTGACAGAAATGATGAGAGAACAAGTGAAGACAACAAGATGTGCACAACATACCCTCTTCTTACAAGTGAGATGGAATTAATCACATCTATCATTTGGCTCTCCAGTAAGTGCAAAATACAGTGTGAAAAACGTACAAAGAGACAAGAAAATTGCCATCCTTCTCTACACTTTATACTACTCCTGCTTAACACACTCAATCTTATACATCCAGGAAAACCCCATACACCCAGGAAAACTGTTAGCAACAGCAATATATCATACTTCACTACAGAAATGGGGTTTTTTTTATTTTTTCCTTTCAGAACTGATTTTATACAAATTTTTATATCAAAGGCAACCATATAACAAATAGCTCAGAGACAGGTTGGATATGCTACAAACATGACAGGGTTGTCCCACGGCAGAGGTGAAGTAACTGGATAATGGTTACATAGGTGGTATCTAGACAGCCTAGCTGAAACATTTAGAGATAGGAACATGAAGGAGAACAGCTTCTGCTCTCCCTATACCTCCAGTTTTTGCAGGCTTATCTCATAGCTAATGTATTTAAAAGTATGCAATAACTTGCAGATGGAGCTTTCCAATAATTTCTCTTTTTTCTAAACCAAAGGGGAACTATACTGAAGAACAACTGTTTAAAAATGGGTTTTAAAACAAATATTTTGATAACATGACAGACCCTGCAAAGTCTCAGGTGAGCTACTGACCATTTGAAAGCAAACTACTTCCTATAAGCCACAGACATGGTGTGTTCAGTAGACTGACCCTCAGGTCTTCTTAAACCTACAGGGCAACCCCTTCTCTTGAATCATTGTACCACACTAAGCTATTTCTCCATTTCTATATTCACTTTGTTTATAGTACTTTAAGTTTACTGCCAATTAGATAATGTTGGATATATTTACATGGAAAAAAAAAAAAGAAACAGAGATCCTGAAGACGTGTTTCTGAAACCTCTAACTCTGCCTGTCTTTCAGGCCTAAATTAATTATAGTTCCTTTCCTCCCTTTCATATGTGGCTGGATAACAGGGAAGAGTAGAAGTGGAGAGACCATGGAAGAGATAAGAAGTGGCAAGTATTGGTCACCAAAGAATAGTAGAAGAAATTACTCCTACAGTAGAACTATCGTAAACCATTTCTCTCTTTCCCTGACATTTGCTCAATGCCTGAGGACAGAAGCAGCTGAGAACACTGAATCAGGAAACTCTCCACCTGGCAGAGTTCAGTAAAATTCTGCTTGCACAGGGAAATATTTATGAAACAAGGGATAGGATTTTTCTTTTTCCAAGTAATAGTCAAACATAAAGACAAGAGCCCTCTTGGGATCAGCATCACTCTTCTAGTTCTTTGCCTAAACAGGAAATTAAAAAGAGCAGAGACAGCGCTCTTTTACACTGTTTTAAGCAGCACTTCCTGTTGTTTCAGAATTCCAGGAAAAAAATCCTTCTTATTTTTTCCTTTATTTTTTACAAAGAAAAAGGAGAAATAATTAAAAAAAAACCAGAGATGACTCCACGTTCTAAACGTTGAAAGATCAATCTATTTTTGCATACAACACACTATTTGCATATGAATCTCAAGTCTGTATTTAGTGTCAGCCTTGCAGCTGGACTCAAGCAGCCGATGGTAAAACATGTACCCTTCCCATTTGCAGAATACCTCCCCCACTGCAGGTTATTATAAATCCTTCACCAAAGCATTTACAGTATGCTGCTTATTAGTTACACAGAGTCCTCCTAAAGAATTGTTCTGCAAACAACTTCTTTCTCCTGAAAGCCTTGAGCAGAAAACAGCACAGCTGGAACAAGGGGATGTGGGACTGAAGTTAGCAAACCTGGGCCCAAATGTAGTAAGAGGAAAGACTGGGAAGGCAGCAAAGGTAAGGTACAGCTGAGTACCTACAAGTTCACTACAGCCTCCATGGTAGAGCTGGAACTGTGTCAAGGACGGGGCAGAGGGCTTATTCGGTTCTATGGCGATCTGATACACTTGGGCTTTAGGGCAGCCTTACCAGAATAGGTATCATTGCAATACTTCAAGATCCTCCACCTAGTCTCCAAATTATTTCTATTACTTGCAAGTCATAAAGCACTTTGGAGAGGAAGCCGTGGCATATAGTACAGATCACTGTGCATTCTATAGATAGACGTATCTTGCAAAGACAGCTTTCTCAAGGACATGGGCATCTGCTGGCTAACAGGAGTCAGATCTTTTATACACATGGATAACTACGTATCTCTGCAAAAATGTGCTAATCTAACTATACTTTGTCTTGCAAGAGTGAAGATCACCTTAGCATGACAATGCCAACTGCCTTGTCACTAGCTCCATTACCACAATGGCTTAAGAAGAGCTACTCTTGTTCCTATACACATACCTTAAGAACCCCATGCAAAAAACTCCTTTTTTCCAAGAGCTTACACTTAGATATATAAAACCTTAGTTGGGAACTGTGTAACCTACAGAATTAATATTCGCAGGGGACTGGTTTTTATTTTGTAAAGTTTTGATAATGAAATCCCTGGGTTCCATTTCACAATAGATTGCTACTGACAGAACCACAGATCGTGAGAGGGAAATGAGCTACTGGTTTTTTTTTGTTTTGGCAAAGAACCCAAGCAGGAAAAAGTATACCATGAGTCAATTCTTCAGAGAAGAGTTAGAATGAAAGCAGCTGCATGCTTCACAATCCCTCCTTTCCCATAGCATCGAGGTTGTAAAAGCTTATTCCTCTTTCAATAATATAGGCACTGTCCATCATTAAAACCATCAACACTACAAACTCTTAACTCAAGACTAGCAGATTTTAAGGTACAATTTATAAAAACCACTCCTTTGATGGATGTAAGTTAACAGGTAAGGCCTGGAGAAATTATGCACTGCATTTTCTTTCAGAGGTGAGGCTGAAGAGTTCCCTAATAAATATAACTAGGAAATTTACCAGTCACAGAGATTACACAGTCACCATGCACTACTCAGTTCCAAAGTCTCTCTCTAGCAAGTAGTTTCTGGACAGCAGTAGAAGTGGTTGAATAAACCTACAATCCAAAGGAAACTTCTACCCTTATGGAATGGAATTATGACTTCTAGTGTAGCCTGAGTCAAATACAGGTGTGCTGCTACAAATGAATGAAGACAACATTGAAGAGCAACAACAGTCAGTAATCATTATTTTTAATTACACATTTTCAATGAGTAACTTTCTTTCACAATGTTTTTGGTGTTATGATGAAATCAGGAACCTGGTGTTTTACCTAACTTGATAGATTAATTTTATCATTTGAGAAAAAAAAAAAGGAAAGAGATTAAGAAATAAGGCTGCAAGCAGAGGAACACTTCACAGCTAGCTACTACCTGACCATCTGTAAGATAATTACTTATTAGTGTTAGCAGAATGAGATGAGGACTTAGCTATTTTGTGGGAAGAGAGTCAGAACAACACAGTAAATTTGGGTTTTCTTTAGGGTGCACAGAAAATGACATTTAAAAATCCTTTCTTACCTAATCCAGTTTGCTTCAGGACTTGCTATTTTCTCAGCTGCTGCAACAACAAACATAAAAAGCAAAAGCTTGACAGTCTTCAAGACACTTGAGATCTTTGGCTTTTCTCCAGCTGTTTCAAAGTAACAGGTTACCCAAGCTAACAGCTGTTGACAAACATGAATCTGACTTAGCATAGGTTATAGTTCTATTACAAAGCTGATTAATAACAAAAGAGAATAAGGTGAAAAATTAAAGGTTGCATTCCTTACCTGACATAGCTCCTGTTGGCCATATACTGGACTCAGCAAAAGGTACTATCTCTCTGAGCAATAAACCTGAAATAGCCAAAGGCTGAATTATTAACAAGAACATGAGGAGGCTTCAAAAGCACATGATGAATGAAACAGAAATTTAAAACCTACAGTCTGATTTAGTTTGTAAAGGTAACTAAATTTCCTGAACTCTTGCTCAATTATCTATTTCAAACACTAAATGGCATATGGAAAGCAGCAGCATGATGCTTTATTGTAATACAGAGGAACGATGAAGATAGTCCCTTAAACTGTCTTCATATCAGTCTCTTACAAAGTAGAATTTGACTAAAATGGAAATATCTGGCTCTTATTATATGGTTGTTGTATATATTCCCATTGCACTGGCCACCTCTCCTTTCAGTATGTCGCAGTTTAGGCCCATCAGGGAACACAAAACCACTATTAGCCTCAAGTACCAAAGACCTGGAAATTGCCAAAGGGCAGGGAGAGCTTAATTGCTGCTTATGATCCAGGACAAAACAGACCAGGCTACTCTGTTTGCGGAAGAAAACAGAAAATAATTTAATCCCACACCAACTAAAACATAACCATAAAACCCCAAAACATAACCAACACAAAACAACACAGAGTGGTACAAAGATGAAGAGTACAACCAGTCCTTTAAGACCACCTTGTCCCTACCCCTCCCCTCTTCCTGGGCTCAGAGTCCTGATCCTAGTGTCCTTATCTCCTCCCTCACTGAACGGCTCAGGGGGACAGGGAGTGGGGGTTTCAGTCAGTCTATTCCTGATGGCTTCTGCCATTTGTCTCTCCTCAGAGCAGGTGGGCTCCACACCAGTCCTCCCTGCACCTGTGGGGTACCTCACACACACAGCAGCCCTGCATGGGCTGCTCCGAAGTGTGTTCATCCCAAAGGCTGCAGCTCCTCTCTGCCTCTCATCTGGGTCTGCTCTGTGGCCCACAGGCTCTCCAGCACGGCCTGTGCCATGGCCGCCTCCTCACACAGTCCCTCATCCACCTGGGTGCACCCACCCAGAGCTGCTGGTGGCTCTCAGTCCTGCCATGGCCCTCCACAGGTTGCAGGGGCACAGCTGCATTCTCACCACGGCTTGCAGAGGGGTCTCTGGTCTGCTGCTCCTTCTTCCTTCCTCCTTCTCTGACTATGAGGTCCACGTGGTCGCCTCCATCTTATACCACTCCTCCACCTCCACCCAAACACTTGAACTTCCCATCCTTAAATAGTGCTGGCAGAGGTGCCAGATTGGCCCAGCCGGGCTGGAGGTGGGTGTGAACCCAGGAGCCGGGGGAGAGTCCAAAAACTCTTTACCAGGTCTTCACTGCAACCAGTTCCCCCTGTTACCAAGCAAAAGCTGCTCCTTGCTAAACCATGACACAGTCATTAACTGCTTAATGTACATTGAACACTGTTTTGGCCTCCAGCTTTTTGTACATAAGAGCATAGATGTGCTCTTCAAGCAACTTGTAAATGCACTGATAGAGTCTCTAAGTTCATGTAGTATTTAACTTTGAATATGGCACATCAGGAATGAAATCTATGGATTTCTGGGCAAAGGCTGGTACTTTTTTTACATAACTTTGTGTCTTTTGATATTGCTGATAGCAATTAGAAAGTGCCAATTGATGTAAGAAATCTTGCCAGGATGGAAGGGAAAATTGACATCAATTTCCCCTCTCCAGAGAGAATGAATATTCTAGTTCCTCTGTATTCTGTTTTGCAGATTTCTTATTATTTGCAATGCCATGCAGCAGACATTAATGTTTAAAACAACATTCAAAAAATTTCATTTCCTATTCAGACACTTCTCACTGCTCCATCTAAATGCTAGGTTCCTAATTCCAGGGGTGGGAGACACAGGACTTAATTATTCGAATGTGAATATCCATGTGGAAGTCAGGCATTGAAAGTGACATTCACAATGACAAAACAGAACTAGTATGTGGAGCCAGGAGGGGGGCATCCCTCGGGAAAAGCACATAGCGGAAACTTCATCTTTGTAGTACTTCTGTGAAACTGGGACTAAGAGCCTTAATTTGCTTACTCCACTGAAGTACCTCATCCCACTTGGAAATCACTTTTCTTTCTTATATCTTGCTCTGAACTACCTCTAGATTTGAATCTCGGGCAGCAAAAGGCAAGTGGCTGGGTCTCACATTTAGACACAATGGAAGACGGACAATTAGCTCCTGCCTTCTATGAATAAAACCCCGCTAAATACAAGGCAGGAAGTACATATTTATTAACAGAGGTGCTATCTGCTTTACAGAGACAATCTTACATACATAATGTTCAGTCACTGCACACAATGTGGCAGTGAAGGGGGAAGGGGGTAATACCAGGCTTGATGAAGGTAAGCCTGAGGGCAGCATGCAAGCGTCTGAGGGATGGTCTGCTCTCAACATCTTTGGGTGTGCCACCTTGGTGGAGGCTGGAGTTGGAGATCTTTGTGGCAGCAGGGAAACAAGGGTTATTGTGGTAGAGGATGCATCTGAAAACGGTGATGAGGAAACTGGCTGGATGGCTGGGCCCAGAGAGTCACAGTGAATAGAGTTAAATGCAGTTGGTGGCCGGTCACCAGTGGTGTTCCCCAGGGCTCAGGACAGGCTGAAGCAATGGGCCGAGGTCAATTGCATGAAGTTCAACAAGGCCAAGTGCCAGGTCCTGCGCCAGGGTCAGAACAACCCGATGCAATCATTCAGTCTTAGGACAGAGTGGCTAGAAAGCTGTCCTGTGGAAAAGGATCTGGGAGTGTTAATCAACAGCCAGCTGAACATAAGCCAGCAGGGTGCTCAGGTAGCCAAGGCGGCCAATGGCATCCTGGCCTGGATCAAAAATAGCATGACCAGCAGGACCAAAGAGGTGACTGTTCCCTTGTACTTAGTGATGGTGGGGCTGCACCTCAAACACTGTGTCCAGTTCTGGGCCCCTCACTACAAGAAGGACATGGAGGTGCTGGAGCATGTCCAGAGACAGGCAGCAAAGCTGGTGAAGGGTCTGGAGCACAGGTCTTATGAGGAGCGGCTGAGGGAGCTGGGGATGTTTATAGCCTAGCAAAGAGGAGGCTGAGAGGAGACATGATCACTCTCTACAACTACCTGAAGGGTCAATCTCTTCTCTCTAGTAATGAATGACAGGACATGAGAAAATGGGCTCAAGTTGCACCAGGGGAAGTTTAGATTGGACATTAGAAAGAGAGGGGTTTTCTCCAAGAAGGTTGTTAAGCATTGGAACAGGCTGCCCAGGGAGCCAGGGGAGTCACCATCCCTACAAATATTCAAGAGACGCATAAATGAAATACTGAGGTATCTGGTTTAGTTTAGTGGTGGGGCTGGCAGTGTGAGGTTACTGGTTGGACTTCATGATCTTAGACGTCTTTTCCAACCATAACGATTCTATGAAATACAAGCAGTTATTTTTTTTCAACCAAATTGCCCTGCTTAATATATTGCTGAAGCTTTCAGCTATAAGCATTGACCCCTGGTTGTGTTTCAGGCTGCTTACCACAAAAACCTCTGGGGGTTAGTGCAATCATTGCTCCAAATTGGAGGGGTAACTGATTCCCTATTGTTTCTGCTGCAGTGTGACCAGGTGACTGAAGGAGATGGAATTTTCTTGTGAATCATGGAAACTACACATAAGGTGGGAAAGATCCACGCAAAGTCAAAAAATATATGCTGAATGTTAGGCAAACAGCTCTCTGAATAGAGTGACAGCAGTTATTATGCCACTATCTCAGGTGAGCTTAACACATTCACCAGTTTACTGAATGTGCCTCTCATGCTAACCACCAGCACAGGAACAAGCAAAAGAAAATTGACTCCAGCTACTTAAATTGTCATCAACCATAATACCATCTGGACAAGCAGGCAAACAAAAAAAGATCTGTTTTCCACAGCCTTATACTTTCACTTGACATTCTGACCAGGAAAGTAGTGGCTACAAGGGCAAAGGAACAGTGATAAAAGGACATGTGTGAGCTTTAACTCTCCCCTTATTCTGAGGTATTTGTTTCTCATACATGCTCTACTACTAAGAGCTACTTAATTTATTAATTCATACCATGCTATGTCAGGAGTTGCATTCATTTTCCTGGATTTTCACCTATTTCATTTAAAAAAAAAGTAAACTCAGTCTATTGTTTTCAAATATGTAGTTCTCAGAACATCTCTTTTTTCCACACATAATATCAGTACTCCTTGTCCACACAGTGGGGTACAGTCAGTACCTGAGGAAGGAGCAATTGGATGAGGGGTGCAAAAGAAGAGGATCAGCTAGCAAGAGGCTACTGACATGCCTTGTTCCTCACAAAGCAGCAGCAAAGAATGAAAAATCTAATATGTCTCACCTCTTGTCACGTGCCATTACCACAGGAAATGCTCAGCAGAGCTTCTTGCCTGCTGTGCAGCATTCAGATGGGAAATCTCAGCATTACTCTGTCATACATTTATCCCAGAGTATTCTAGCCACCGCCATCCAGCTTTCACACACGGAAACCACAGCATATCACTCAGAGAATTTCTCTTCCCCTGACTGGGAGAAAATCCTTCCAGAAACTTTGCACAATTAAGCAATGTCAGTTTCTCAAGTTATTTTTCAAGTTTCTGGTGTGGTGCATCAATCCCAAGACCTTGTTTTGTTAAAGCTGCATCAGGTTCATTGTGCAGTTTCCTTTCGCTGAAGTATCACACAAATCAGTTGCACTTCATCACTCTGAACAAACCACTCTCTCCCCTCTACTCATGTCGCTTGTCCAACGCCCAAAACAAGAGCTGTGCAAAGACACAAAAGATGTACAAAAGGCAGGACAAGCCATAAGGCTGATTTCATGCATTAGACGGTTGCTCCTTCTCCATTTGTGCCCTGCAGGGCAGTCTCCCCACTTTGCAGAGAGGAACAGGCACTTTCTTCAGCTGCACACTGTAATTCCTTGGATTACTGCCACCTTCAATGCACACTTCTATCCTTTACTTTCTCCTACTGCAGCTCCCTTACTTTCTTCCTATCCCCCTCCCCATTTTAGGAGCTACACGGATTTATCAACAGCACAGGGATAACCCATCAGAGCAAATGAGTCCCTAATTCCTCCTGTTAGAAGGAAGAATGTGGCTCCATAATTCAGTCTGTAATGCAGAAGCCTTTACTAAAACTGGCCACTCTGAAGCTGTGTCCTGGGTGACCGCCACATACACTGCAGCTTGCTTATTCTGCTGCAGCACACCTCAGTTCACTTTCATGAAAAGGAATTAAGCAGTAAGGGCAACAAAAGAAAAACTCCTACTGAATGAAGTGCTGATTGTTCATGCAGGTGCACTGCATTCCCAGCTTCCCTGAAACAATCAACTCAAAGGTGCCTTTCTTTTCTCTGGCTCTAAATTACTCAAGTTCTGCTGTAGAATAGGTTAGTAAAGTTTAGTGCTCCCCTGGCCATTTAGGCCTAGGGTTTGTTCGAGGCTTTTTTCCCCCTTTCTTCTTCTTCTGGTGCTGATCTATATAGGCTCTTCTCCCATCTCACTGTCTCCTCTCTTAAATTTCCTTGGGTTAGATCACTAGAATTCACCTCTAGGGAAGGGAAGTTTTTAAAAGCAAGGAAAGAGAAGCTACAGATACACAATGTATCACGCTAGGTCTGTGCAGATCACGGCTTAAAACCAGGGCTAGAGGGGAAAAAATAATCAAAACATGACAACCAATTTTTAAATCAGAACAAAAGTAAATGAATAGTATAATTTTCAGTACTTCAAAACCCCTTCCTAAGCACAAATATTCTTTGATTATCCTCACAGCATTGCACAGTGTATCAGCACTTTGTTCCTTATTCCCTTCTCCACTTCCTCAGTGGCAGAAAGCTGGTAAAGACAGCACCTTCTGCTTTTGCAACAAAAAATGTTTTGCTTTCTCAGACAAGCCTGCACTCAGGAGCTCCTTGTTAGTGAGCCTCTTGGGCATCAGCACAGCAAGAATCATTGTCTTTGTCCAATGAACTTTTAATTCTGAATGCATTTGGCAAAAACACTGCAAAACTCGTCCTGGGAGCTCTGAAAGCAACCAAACAGCCATTGTGCTCCTCACTAAATCTCTTTCCTGTAGTTAGAAAGTCAATAATACAGGTACAATATCCCTTCTAATCAAGTATTTTGGATGGTACTGGATAAATCACCCTGCATATACATCAACACGACATCAGATAATTCTGAGGAAGGAACCACACAGCAGCACTCACTCTCCAATATGCACAAATGTACTGCTGAAGACCATGTTCTTACACCTTCCTAACCATGGAACACCAGGGAGCAGCATGCAAAAGCACAGAAGTTCATATTTTCCCTGTTTCCAAAACAATCCATTTGTGCTTAAACTGACCTTCCCTTTTTACAGGGTCTGAAATGGCTTTTAGAAATCTATATTCACCTTGCCTTCTAGTCAGGCTACCAAATGAAAATCTTAGCCCAGGAGAAAAATAGTTCTTGCTTGCTTCGAGTCACATTTTCATTTTTTTTAATAAAACTTGTGTGAACTCTTCAGGTTTATGTGCTATAACGTCAATGATTTGCACCAACTCAGATTAACACTAGAGGACTAAAGGATATAAGGTTAGAAAAATAAACACATTACAGCTTGAAATTATCCATTAATAACTTATCTGGACTTCAATTTGAGGGTTAAAAAAGGGTTTAAAAAAGAGATTCCATGTGTTTTTCAAACACATTCCACAAGACTCCGAAGTAGGTCAAGATATAACCAATTCACTGCTTTCGCCACAAAAGCCGCAGTAACTACATGTGATTTGCTGATGCTGAAACAGTACTGTTATACACCCTCACACTAACAGAAACTTCTGTACAAGGATGTGGTTTCCCACTAAATAATTTCAAAATACCTCAAAACAAACAAACAAAAAACTCCAGTCCTTGGCTTTCACCTTCCAACTCCGACCATTCTATGATTCACAGTGCAATGAAACTGGGATTCCAGAGTGCGTATTTTGAAGACGGGAATGAAGTGGAAAAAAAGCTAGCTTTTAAATATGAACATTACAAATACATTTTCTATTTATACTGAACTGAATGCACTGTTTCAGAGAAATAGCTAGACATTCTAAATTACCCTCTTCTCAATTTGTGTACAGGATTGTCTGCGGGTAACACTACCCTTTCTTCTGTTAATAACTGCATATCTGTATGTGCCAGTGAGGGAGAAAAGGACATATCTATTTGCTTAAAGGACTTTTATCAAATAACATAACATTTGTAATGTATGTTATGGTTCACTAGTTACTAGCACGTCACTTAAAGAAGTACTATGCACTAAAGCCGAGTCTATTTTGGTATTCAGAGAACTTACAGAGACTTTTCTTCAGTTATTCATGGCTTTGTCCCAATGTGCCTTAATCCTGCGCCACTCCTACTTACTTCTTGCTTTGTAGTATCTTCTCTCAGTTTTAATTACTTAATCATGGAGATTTTTCTGTTGTTTAAGTATTGCTTACTTACAGATTTTGAAAAAATAAGACAGAGCTGGTGGTCAGCCTCCGAGACGGGCTGCCTGCGCAGCCTCCGCGGCCCGCAACCGAGCAGCCCGGCAACCGAGCAGCCCAGCACCGCGCCTCGGCACCGCGGCCTATACCCTCCGCGGCGCTAAGGTCGCCTTCCGCCGCGCCCCCCCCCACAAGGCTGAGAGCAGACGTTTCTGGGTCTTGGGGGAAATGATAAGTTCCCGGCGCTAGTAACGTGCCCTGCTAGCCCGGGCTCCCTCAGACAGTTGACAGCCCCTACCCCCTCAGAGAGACAGCGGAGTGTCGAGCAAATGGCGACGGCCACTTCGAGCCCGCTCTGCGCTGAGGCGTGACCCCCACCCCCCACGGCGGTGGGGCGGCCTGGCAGGGCCGGACACCGGGCGGGAGCCAAGCCTCACCCCGCCGGGGTCAGTAAAGGTGGTTAAGGTGTTAAGAGGCACAGCTGGAACTCGGGACTGCGCGCCCCCTGCCCGCCGGGCCGGCGCGCTGAGGCGGCCGCAGCGACCCGCACTGCTGGAGGCGGGGGCGGCGCTACGCGTCCGGCGGCTGCGCCCTCCCTGAGGGAAATGGCCGGGCTGTGGCAGGAAAGGCTGGTTAAACACTGAGAAGGAAGAGCAGTGTCTAGTGAGCTTTTGAAGAAATCGTTTAGAGCAAAAAATAAAATTCATGCGTATATAGGTGTAGTTAGTATTAAATATCTTTCGCTGAGAGTAAACGCCTTACTGGTCTGTGTGTATTCAATTCGGTGTCCAGAACAATGAATTGCAAGTGCAGCTCCATCTGTGCTATGAGAAAACGGTGGAGGGGAAGGTAATTATTGTGTAAAGCGCTTCTCCTGCTATGGGACTGAGTGTTGAGGAGTCTCCCCCTCTTTAGGCTTCTCCTTTTGTACATATTGGTCTTTATTTGAGCTCAAGTGTAGCCATTTTTCAGGTTGGTTGTGATTGCTTGATGAGAAAAAACTGAGGCAGGCATTTCTCTTACACACTGTTTTTACAAAAAAAAAACCTCAGAGAAACAAACCAGAGGCTGTTCCTTTGTTCAGTATGCCAGTGTTTTTTTTCAAGTGAGCAGGTCCACAGAGCTCCTTCACACTCAGCTTTCTCTATAAGCATTTTGCCGTATCACCTGCTTCTTCCACAGAGTTGTTAATTGTATCGGTCTCATAATGAGACCTGCTGATCTGTAAGATAAACAGATCTGTTTTGCTAGTCAGAAACATGCCATTGGACTCTGATCAGTCTTGCCCAGGGGCTGTATTTTGGGTCTCCTATCATTCTAACTTAATCTGTTACAAATAAAGAGCAACTGCTGTACTCATCAACTTCAACATCAACCTTACTCCACAGCATCCAGTACCACTTCATTTATGAAAGCGCTAGATCAGTTCTCATCTGTATTTAAATAACAAGTAGTCTGTAAGTAATCTTCATAATAAAATGTTTAAAAGCTATGAGGCCTTTATCTTTTACTATATCTTTCTAACAACTATTTTAATATATATGTTAATAATTATTTAATATCTGAACTTTAAAGACTGAGGAGCAATGTCTTTTCTCCACAAAACTCTTCCAGCACCAGCTTTTATCCATTGCTGTGCCACCTTTGTTTTAACAAGGAGCAATTTCTAACAGTGTGTTGTCATCATTCTAACCAAAGTAATGGGTTTTTAGCTTTCTCTTGATTAGTGAACTCTGTGCTTTGGAATCTTTTAGACACTTTTTTTTTTTCCTGGCATCTACATTCTGGTAAATTACATAAAGATTATTTTTTATCAAAACTGAGAGCAAATGAAGCCAAACCTTGATTCCAATCATTGGTAGGACACGTTAGCATTTTATTTGAATTTAGCCCATGACAGCATTAGAAAGAAACTGAGGTGACAGAGGCTCCAGAAATTTTGCCAAGCAGTGCTCCATTTCATACTATTGTCATTTTGTTGAACTTTCGTACACTGGAGTGTATAAAGTCTTCATCACAGGTCATTATTTTCTCTGGTTGTCTGCATTACGAAATCCTGCGGTATATAAGATTATATAAACACTGTGACAATAAATTGTAATGCATCCAGCAAATAGTAATAAAGACACACATCTGGTCAAGCTGACCCTGTTGGATAGTCAACAGGTTTGTCCAAGGAAGATCCAAATGTTTAATCCTTCCTTACAGAAGTTATACTTTAAGATATCCTCATCAGTTGTGCATAACGTTCTAAAAAGTCATTGTTCTTTATCAAGTTATGTAAGAAGCACCTGGAGTCAAGCAAAAAATAACATCCACATGCACTATTTTGCACATTTTCCTTCAGTATGCTCAAGAATTCTTTGATAATCAGAATCTAAAAGCTCTGGGTATTCCCAGATTTCACTCTGATTCTTATGTTGTCTTTTTGAACCATAAAAATAACCTCAACCATCTCTAAATAATTTTGGCTAGACCTTTCTGAGCTCTATTACAAAACATCATTTATATCTTAATTTTCCTTAGTTCAGTCTCTTGAGTTTCTGTTTCCCTGTACCTGCTTGCTTTGTTCTGATGCTGATGGTTTCTCATTCCTTTTTCATTAGGTCCTTGCAGGCCAGCTAGAATAATTTTTCCAAGCCCGTTCACCACACCTATTTCAAGTCAGGGAACAGTCACAATGGGTAATTACACTGTATTGGAGCTACATGAGTGGAATGTTTCATGTCCCACGCTGGATTTCCAGACAGAAAATGGTCTTTCATGGTGCAGAATTTTTCTTTGCAGTGGCTTTGTAAATACAACTGGAATTCAGAGCTTTGCCAACAGAGTTAACCATAAATCTCAGAAATACCACAGTATGGAACTTGAAAAGGCAGCTAATTAATTGTAATTTAAATAAAACAAAAAACCACAAACAAAACAAACAAGAAAACAAAACCAAAAGAAGCCCTTATCTTAATTCAAACTCGCCCATTTAATCAGGAATAAATTTCAGATCACATAACCTTCCATTTTTGTAATGTTAAAGAGGTTGAAGGAACAGGTTTATTTTTAGTCATGCCTTTATTAGCAGTCAGACTGTTAATGTTGCTAGTTGCAGCAATAGGAAAAGTTGTCACTGCTAAACTATGATTTATATGAACATTGCTTATCCTGAAGCAAAAGCAAAACAAGCCATATTTAAGTGCAGCCATTATTTTTGTTGTGTGCAAATCTCAGAACAACTCTTAATTGTTGGAATATTTTTAATTACACATGCAGTGATGATTGACCCATTATACAATGGCTCCACTAATGCAAACTGACTGGGAGATCAAGCTATTCCTTGCTTTTCTTCAGATTGTATTTAAAAATGGAATCATTTTCATTTGTATGGCCATAGCTAGATGCCAACAGGTGAAAAGATATTATTGAATGAAATGTTATAAAATGCTACAGCCTCAAGAATTGAATAGGAAAGGAACATTTCTTAGGCAGTAAATAGTCTACAGTATTTAACTGATGAGATTTTCCAAAGTGTTTTCTATGGAAGCATTCAGTTTTTGACCATTAAGTAGATTGGAGCTTTTTGTGCATCTATTACTGTCTAAATTGACATAGAGCAATGACTTGTAGCATGTAACCAACAAGTTCTAAAGTGGAAGTATTTTAATCACAAAACAGATCATAATAGAACATACTCAAGATTTACAATCTTGAAATCTCCTTATTTAAATGGATATATACACAAAACATTATTCACTACAGTAAATCCCTTTGAAAATCAGGAGGACTTAATGCTTTTTAAATACTTGTTCATGTCTGTGTGCATTTCTCTTTGCCCGGAGATGGACTTGTGATTACAAACAGAATGCATGATTGCATTAATCTACACACATCATAAACACTGGTGATTCAGAACTTAATGTAATAATACTAAACAAGTTTGCTGGAAGGGAAGAAACAGTTGCTGAAGACTTTAAGGACATTCCTGAAATGCGTACTGCTTCAGTGAAAATCATGAGGCAGTTTTAAATTCCAGCTATGTAAATATACAGCACTCTGAACTGTAATTATCTGACCTAATGCCTATTGTGTCATATTGTCTCGTCCTACTAGGTCACCTGAGTGCTGCTTTGGTTTTCCTTTCTTAGCTTTTACATAAATACAAATGCAGTTTGTTCAAGGGTTGCTACCATCTTGGAGAAAACAAACATAAAAACTTCCATGGTTCAACCACTTCTTCACATGTCCCTTTCTTACATAAGGAATTCATCAGCCTTCTACTTCATTAATAGGGAGAACTCACATTAAGACTTCCCTCCATCAGTGCTTGCTCATTTTCCAAATCATGTCATATTTTGTTTGCATAGAAACATCCCCCATCCCACCTTCCTTATCTGCATCTCTGCCTAGAAATAGAGTTGCTGGATATCTGAAAACAAAAGAGTAAGACAAAGGGAAAGATACGATGTGCAGAGACCATGGTGTACTGTCATTTCTAATAATGCCCAGGGAGAGTTTCAGAGCCCACCTCTAGTCTCAAATCAGGGCTTAGGCCACAGGAGCATAGGTTAGGGCCCCTGTAGGAAACAAAATTGCTAATTCTCAGCCTGGTGAGTCAAACACCAGACTGTCTCTGCTCTGCCTTGGAGCAGGCAAAATGCTTTAGTTCACAGTTCTTGTTTCTAAATTGTAATTTCATCCCGAAGCCCTTCCTTCCCATCCTACAGTGCCCCCTGTTCCATTTTCTGAGAGGAAAAGCAGAACATGTGCATGTACAGATACAGTAAGCTGTGTCAAAGGGGTCTTGTAACCAAGCTCTTACTGCAATTAGGCTTTCATTTCAGCAGATGCCTGAAATGACAGCTCCTAGCTTTAATGTGTCTGTGCATGCTTGCACACATAGGTGGTTGTTCTAGCTGAGGCATCTGGCTTTGTTCTCATCTGCACCTGTAGAAGAAAATTCCTGAATACAACACTACCATATTACCTGAATACACAGGAAAATGAGGACAAAACTACTGAAGAGTTTTTCAGAGTGAATTTGAAGTAAGAAACAGCAAAGGGGACTGAAAAAGAGAATGAACCTCCATTTAAAAGTTCATCAGTGATGAAGGAAATGAAATACTCACAATGTTAATGTAAGAACAGATTCCACTGCCTCTGAAATCAATGGAAGTGGCGAGAAGAATACTGGAGCTTTACACATATATTTAAAGATGATTTAAACTAGAAGCCAGCAACTACAGAGTAGTCAGATAAGGACTACAGAAGCACAGCAAAACTATGTAGGTAGCATCACAACATTAAAGAGTAGTTATACTTGCATCAGGAAAGAGCAGGAGAAGGAGTTCAATAGTATAACAGTTCTAGCCGACAATAAAGCACAAGGTACATAACCACAGTCCAGCCCTTACAAATCATAGGTGCAGATGTCTGGAAACAGAAGAGGGAATGCCTGACGTAGAGACAGCACTGAAATGTAAATAGTATTGTTGAACTATAGTGCTAGAATTATATTGGATTCATTCTTAGCTTTAAACTCCAAAGGAAAAGTGTATCTTAGCTCAGAAGACTTAAATGCCAACAACAAACAATACACATAGAAGAGCCTATATGCTGTGTGTTCTAGGTACCCATTGCCAAGAGAAGGATCCACACATTCTAGCAAGCGATGTGTACCACAATGAGCAGCACCTAATTCATCGCTCTTCCACAAGTCAGGGCATCCAAATACCATAAATTTACCCTTTATTTTGCAGAGCTGGACACTCCTAAGAGTAATCCTTAATCTTGCTTTGTACAGCCTTCTTCACAGAGGCAGCAGTAATATGCCTATGTACACCATTACAACATCTCTGACTGCATAAGAATTATTCCTGGGCAGACCTAGTGTAATTACTACATTTAAATCTCTGAATTTACCCTTAGTGTATGAACATTTGAGTCCTTGAGTGGCTCAAATGCTAAGCCTTGAGTATGTAGGACATTATTAATAAAGTTTGGAAGGTAAACATCCATTCTCAACATTCTTTCTCCTTCCCTCTTCCCACATATAATATTCCCCACCCTGTAGTACAGAAAATTAAAAGCTGCAGAAGGAAAAAGTAAAATGCGATGACATTTCACATGAAGAATACCTTATGCAAATTCCCAATATGTATGCTAGATACAATTCTAATAAATAGCAGTGTTGGGTAAGGGAAACCTACAGTCGTTTGCTGCTTTTCTTCTTACAGCTAGTCTGTTCCTTTAGTGTTCAAAATCCATCTGTGCTGACACACACTTAGAAGGTAAATCACTAGAACCGGCTGAGCTTTCCTCTATTTGTTGTTGCTAGGGGAACCACCTTGTTGGTATTCACCAGTGTTAACATGGCTTTTGACATGTGCATCTGAGGACCAGATGCAACTGTGTACTGTGTGATCTGCAGCATTCAGTGAAAAAATGTATTACAGCATCCTTGGAAATAGACTCACACAGAAGAGCTGCATTACTGTAGTACTTTTGCTTGAGATTGTTTTGAATTTCTTACTTGTTAGGTAAGAATTGTAAAACTATATGCAATAATCTGAGTAATATTCACCAGTTCTGCCCACAATTTAAACACAAAGAATCTCAGCCTGTGAAACATGTCATTAAAATAGCATCTGATTTTTTTCTTAATGCTTTTTCCCTGCATAATGACAATTTTCTATATGACTAAAAAAACCCCAATCTGAGTAGGGATAAAGTAGAAGTATGAGCTATTTCTGAACAGCCAGGTATCTGAAGGTTGTTTGAATGATATCAGTCACCTGCTGGAAACTATCAAACAGTACAAACAGTGCACTAGACTTATGAAAGGCAATAAGCATCTTGGACTCTCCAAATACATTTCTTGAGATAGCTTCTAGAAGGAAAAAAAAAAGATGATGTAGATTAAAAAGACTGAAGATGTATCATTCTGTATCATTCAGAGGCATCACTGACTATGGGAAACAAACCAGTTTTAATTTCCTGATGATTGTGGTTAATGCCAAAATATCTGTGTGGGAGGAAGCAACATTTGATGCTTGAGGCAGCAAAGCATGGAAACATGCAGAAAACATGAAAGTGAAGCATGAAAGAGCGATATCTCACTTAAGTCCTGTGTGCATATTTATATTTCTTTGATGATGGCAGATCCTATGACCTGGACTGCTGTTAACACCTGTTGATCTACCATTAGAGCAGCACTTATTTGATTCACTTACTGAACTAAACAGGTGGTGTTCCCGGTCTTAAAGGACCTTACAAGTTAAATGTGAGACAAAACCAAAAGGATAAAGCAGACAGCTAGATAACCTACATGAAACAAAACAGTGCCTTCAGCTGTCCTGAAAAATCTTAGTTTAAGGAAACCTGGATGTTTATAGTTTACATGATGCATAGCTTTACATCAACAGTTCTCACTAAGTATCTTATTACAGAGATCTGTGAGATTAAAACAGCAGCCTTGTAGTAAAGTCCTTTGAGAGCAATAGGAAGTTGTCCAGGAACACGTGCAGTATCTTTCAGGGCTTGTGGAGATAACCTTGAGAGAATGCAAAACGAGTCTTTTATCCATCAGCTTTGAAAATCTGAAGTGATTAGCACCACAGGGCAATAAAGCAGCCACAGCCTCTACAAACTAGTTTTCAAGCTGTACCCCTAGTTACCTCTGCATAAAGTGCTCTGAGAGAACAAATCCGATTTGTAATGTATCCTTAAACAGTTCCAGGGGATTCTCCAGCTGTTCTATGGTTCTTTTGTCATGGTATACTACATAAACAAGGTACTTGTATATACAATGTGGACACAGGAACAGCGAGAACAAAGTGGCTGCAGTACATGAAGAGAGCCCCACCTTTTCAAAGTAGCAAGGAAAACACTACTTCCCACAACAAACTCTGTTAGTGGCTACAAGAGCCAGGTGCAAAGGGTATTTCTTGACACCTGAAAACGAGCCAAAGGCTCATTATCTGCTTTAGGTATTTGTGTGTACTTATGTGTAATCCCCAAGAACATCTTGTTCTGATCTGCAAGTGCTTCAGTACCGAGTTCCGTCTTGCTATAATATGGCACTCATATACACTTGGTCACCACATTTAAGGCTGAAGCATAGAGACATCAGAGATGCTCAACATTTAGAAAAACTATTGTTAAAATGAAGGGAAAAAACATTTGAGGTTTTTTTCCCAGTTTCAATTCTCTGAAAGGTTTTTTTTTAAATTGTAACATTAAAGAAATTAAAAGTCCAACCATGAGGAGTAAGCCCAGCATGATAGTTTTCAGTCCAGATTATTAAAAAGTTTAGTAGACGTGAGTTGAAAGCAGTCCTCTATGATGTAAGCTGTTCCACCAGTCCAAATAACACAGACTAATGTCTGGCAGCATAAAAAATTGACTACAGGAAAATAGTTTTCCCCCAGAAAATTCCTGCTCCATGACAGCAGGTAATGGAAGAAAAAAATAAATAGCTCCAGTCCTTAAAACATTTGTTTCCATGCTCAATGGAAATGGAAAGGTTTATCATCCATGTGGTACATGCAAGGGATAAAGACAAAAGGAAGTTGTTTCTAGGGCAGAAATCATGCAATGATGTGAGAGGTTTCCATGGAATCAGCTCCTGTTTCCACAAGAGACCAGCCTGCTCTACATCAAGTGGCAGAATTACAGGAAATGGCTTTTCAAATAATAGTACTTTCATAAAGCTCATTTTGAGACATGTTAACTGTGACTCAGAGCTAAATTTAAAGTGTTTTTCAAAAGAGTGTTTTGGGTTTTTTTTTTACACATATTTTCCTGTACCATGCAAAAGCATACATTTCAAAAATCATGTTTTAGGGTTTTAAGACTGGGAGGGGTATAAGGGTTGTAAGATTAGCTTTTTGAAACCATCCTTTATTTAACTAGATTTGATTTTGCTTTCTCAGTAGTATTTTAAAGAAGCACAATATTTAAAGCATGTGGCATTAAATCTCCCAAACAATGCTAGCAACAAGAAAGTACAAATGGTACAGAGAAAAAAAAACCCCTATCAATTAAAAAGATTTTAAAGTGTATTAAAACACCCTGGCCATTTATTTATACAGCTAAGAATCCATGAAGTGTTTGACTTCACTGAGAATATGCTTCCTGTACTTAAGGGCATCCATTTCCAGGAATTACTAGCTAGTACAACCTAGTGAAATCACAACTGCAGCAATAGGACATTCTAGTGGCAGAGGAGGTAAAGCAAGTCACAAAGCTGAACACACAGCAGCTTGGGCTCTTCTCATTGTAAAAGCACTTGCAGGAAAACAACTGCATACCTGAGGAAGCCTGAGAGTAGGTGCTCAAGGCACTATGTCCTCCCAAAAGGAGGCCTTCATGTAGCATGGCCCCCAGATCAGCAGCATGAACCTCACTGACTGAAGTGAGCAAACCACACAATGGAAATGGTCACAGAGCCAGCCTCCTCAGATCACACGCACTCCCTTGTCTCCCACAGTTGATAACTGAGAGCTCTGAACCTTCATAGTGTAGGCCAGCTCATTCCTGTGGTCTTCTTACATTGCAAACAGCATAATTTGATTCTTGCCTAAGCTGATGCTGACACGCTCCATTCATCATTACCTCTGAGAAAAGAAAGTGAAAAGCAGGGCTGCAGAATCCTGGGTTAGATGAAAATTAGATTGAAGTCAAATAAAGATCAGCCGAAAACTCACTGTCTCCACTGGAAGCTATACACAGAGCACCAGCTGATCTCATGGGATTCTGAAGTAAAGAATAACATTTGTTGGATACTGCAGAAAAATCCTCTTTTTAAAGGAATGCCATTAACTTGTGAAATGCTGTGCACTACGCACAATTCCTATTGCTGAGGTGATGAAAATATTCATGGAAGATTTCAAGCCACCACTGAAAAAAAAAGATATTATTATCCAAAAGTCAAAGTCAAAACAAGACTGTTACACCAAATTTCTCAAAGGTCAAAAGAAAAGGAAAAATACATAAATATATACATTCATCAAATTGAAGTAAAAGTTATTCCAGACACAGATTTGACAGAAGATCAAGCATGGTTTTCCTAAAACTACAGTTTCTGAACTCAGCATTTTAATTTTAGCAGTTAGCAGCAGCAATGCCATAGTAGCTGGCAGAAAATTAAACACAACTTCAAGTGGTCTAGTTGTGAGTAAAATAATAGAATCCAAACTACTAATACAAATACACAACTGTGTGTAAGAAACAAAAAGAAAAAACCATACCAGATTTACTCTCTATGCAAAGTACTTTGCATGCATAAGCTTCAGACATTTAAATAACTGCCTGGCTATTGGGTGAAATTCAATAATCATTACACTTTGGATTACTGGGGTAGAAAGAAAAGATTTCAACAACACACAGACTGACGGTAGACTTTTATTAACATATCTTACAATGTCGATTACTGTATTCCTAGTTTTATACTCTTCTGATGTGTTATAAAGATTGATTTGATTCTACAGTAATGTACTGTACTTAAAATGATCATTCATACAGGATATCACACCAGAACATTTGAGTAATACACGCACACACCACTCTAGTTTGGACCTGTTATTTTTCAAGGTTAGATTCATAAAGTAGGATTAAAAAAGTTATGGGGGAAATCAAAATTCTTGTTTAGCAGCATGCAAGGATATTCAAGTACAATTTTTCACCAAGTGACTTTGTTGTTGTTGTTGTCTTTGAATTGACTGGTGACTAATTCACCAGTACTGAAATAAACACTACAAAATATCCAAATGTTAAAGTTAAGGCTAATAGTTTTACTTCACATCCATAGCACAACCAGAGAACATTCCATTTTAAATAAAACATAGTAATCAAATTCTGGATACATCATCTCTTGTAAATATAGCATTGGAGCTTCAAACTACAGATTACTCAAGTTCATGAGCCCTGTAATAATGTTATGCTGGAGATGTAGAGAATCTTTTAGCTCTTTAACAACACTTACAAAATGGCCTGATATTCATAATGAGCAATGCAAAAATATTACAGGCAGAACTTATAATACAGTATCAAAAAAGTAAGATTTTGGAAAAGACATAGCCATTTAGTTGGTGAAACAGAATCATTCTAATCTTACAGGAAGTACTGTAATACTTTTGAAATATATATATATTTATATGTATGTATAAAAACCAGCATCCTTTATTGTGGATTTTTTGAATGGCAGGTATCCAGAAAACATCATTGTATTTACTTACTTTTCCTTCCGTCTGTTCTCCTTGATTGCTATACAGTCATTTTATTTCCCCTATACACTTTTCAATAGATAATGACTTCCACTGGGGAGCTGTTTTCAGTGTGAGTGTGGTTTTACCATATGATGTTTTTATTTTACACATATAAATTTTATTTTACACACAAGCTATGAAAGTCAAAACTACCGGGAACTGCTTGGTAGTACTGTATGAAATAGCCAACAAATGTCCAACACTTGTGAAAAACATTAGTAGCAATATATTACATACCAGTATTTTAACTACAATCTTTTCTATCTACTTACACTGTGGGGTTTAGCCCAGTCATGCCTGTTCTCATGAATTTTTTAGCCCTCTAGGCATAAAATGTTTTGGTATTCATCCAGTGAGGCTGCATACGCAGCCTCGGATGGTTTTAATTATTTTTTTCCTTTTAGGAAACCAAGCAGAAAGAACAGTGATTACTCTAAACAAATACAATATAGAGGAACCTCCTGATATGACAGGAAATATACAAAATTATGTTTCACTTGTAGAATAGCCTGCACATTACCAATCCAATCATCTGAAACACACATCTAGTTTGAAACCTCAGGCAGGCTTATGATTGTTACACTTGTAACTGGGATCTGCTATACTGGGTGCCATACAAATTCCTTCTCTACAGCAATTTCTGTATGTGTCGTCACTAGCAGTTTACTCAATTGAAATGGAAAAGAAATATCTCTTTTCTGGTAAAGAAAGAAAAAACAAAGAAAGAAAGAATATGTATTTGGGATTCCATTAAGAGCCATGAGATACCTGATTTACAGCTATTTCACTTATTTGTGGAGAAAAAAATGTAATTCCTGAGAATGCACAAGTTTTCACTAATGCCTGAAATATTTCAACAGACCTCTCATGATAACTGAAATACTGTTTAAAATTCAACTTTCAGACCAATTGTTACCATAGTCTTGCAACTGTTTTACAAATCCTGCCTAATTACAAACATGTCTCAAGCAAAAACCTCAAACAAACACAAAAAAGGCGAAGAAATTTTATCCAACATTTTTAGTAGATGTAGTAGACATATACACTGTTTCAGCAAAAATTGCTAAAAACTCAACTCCATGCATAGAAAACTAAAAACCTGACAGCCATCCCTGGAGCCTCTAAAGAACTGTAAGTAAAATTTGTGCTTCTTAACAATAATGGGGTTTAAAACAGAAAAGAAAAATGGACTACTGAGTGCAGTCAGATTGCTCACACCATTTTGAGGATTTAATTTCAAATTATTGTATTTAGTAGCAAGAGCAGCTGATTTTGCAAAAATTTCACATGTTGACAAAGTTCCATTTCCCTTTTATGCCCATACCCACTCCATCCCGAGCTAAAGAGCTAAACTCCACTTCAGTTAAAGCTGTGGTCAGTCAAGATGCATTCATTCATGGTAACAGCAATGATGTAGTGTGTACGTGATGATGATGATGATGATGATGATTTACAAGCCATTGTAATGTGGCCCCCATCTTTTATTGATATGATCAAAAGTGTGAGACACCCATTGCTGCTCAAGCACGTTGTATCTTTCCTTGCATATGTAGAGAGGTTTACCACGCCTGTAGGGGACAAGAGAAAAAAAGGTTAAATATGCCAAATAAATTGAAAACTGCTTCAATACGCAAACTACTTTATGCATTTTTATTGGTGAGAGCCTTTTGATTATGCTTTTAATAAGGCAACTGCTGGGACTTCCTTTCCTCTCTCTTGGACAGCAGAATCCAGAAAGCATCTCGTTTTGTCAGGCACATGTAGTTTGCAAGCTACACTCCTCTGGAATCCAACTGCATTATTTGATTAAAAGTCAAATAGCAACTTTGGGAAAGAAGTGTCATTGGCAATGCAGGAAACTGTCTGTTGGGTGCTTGGTGTGTATAACTCAATGACCATGATTACACCACCTCTGGGCCAAAAAAAATAAAACTGAAAAAATGCCAGGAGAGGAGGACTTCTACTCAATGAAAGTTCATCTACACCAAGAAGTAACAACAAAACACTCTTGTAATGAAAACATTACCTAAGATCTCTGTCTTCTTCACCATGTGCATCGAGATAAACAGAACCCCAAAGACAAAAACGATGGCCTCGTATGATGATAATTACAGATGCATTAATCAAAAGAAATATTCCTGTCCCAGCTCCACAGTTTTGAGAATGCTGTAATATTATGGGTGTAAAAAGGGAAGAGTGAAAAGATTCTGTTAGTGTCTGTTAACTTTATAGCATAAAGGATTTAAGAAATAGCAAATAGTTTTGCTTGAGATAACATACACACGTTATTTACTAAGAAACAGTTTGACAAAGGACAGTTTGCCCCAAATTCTTCAATCAAACTCTTAATTCAGTGTCTTGTGTAGCCACCACGTCACCTGCATACAAAAATGGTTCCCTATTCAAAAAGGGTAGATATTCACTATAATGTAAAATCAGACTTACCTAACAAAAATGAGAAAAAAAAGTCTCTACAATATTTTGAATTTGTTCTTGTATAGCAAACTGTATAGAATGACCAAGTATTTTTCTCAGATGGCAAGAAAAAACATAATGTATTCAGAAAAACTCCATATTATCTCTTCTACAATAGCCTGCTTTGCTAAATATTTGCCTTCTCTATCCACCTGCACAGATCTCCTCTATGGCTCTACAAATCTAGTAAAAACAATTTTTTTTACAGTAATTCTGGCTTGCTTCAATATGTCATTCATCTCTACAAATGGCATGATCTGCATTAATTCATTTTAGCAATTAAACCCCTTGTTCTTTCTATATAAATTTATCACAGGGACAAAAATCTCATCAACTATAATAAAATGTAATTAATTATATAGATTTTTAATTCTTTTATAACTTTCTGTTTTCATGAAGCTTGACACCTTAAATGTAAGTGTCCATTCTATTATAGGTTTTGCCCCCCCTTCTCCTCCCACCATGTTAGCAGTACAAGAGAAATGCAAGTTCAACTAATTTCAGAGAGGTCCAAAAGCTCCCTTGAAATTGCTTTGGGTTTGATTTTATGCTACATTTGCAAATATCTCCCTAACAATTTCCTCTCATAGTTTTGCAAAGCCCATGTAGTTCCAGCCTTCTACTAACTGTTGCACGGTAGGAAACATAACAGCTGTCAGAGTAAACCTTTTATCATAGACAAGAAAACAATACTAGATGCTGTCTAATTCAGGTTCCTGAAAGAACTTCTATATATGCTCACTGTAAAACTTCACTGCTGAATTAACGCTGAAGGCTTTAAAACGATGCTTATCTAGCAATAGTCTGTAGATCACTAGTAAATGGTCAAGTATATCAGAAAGTACTCTATAAAAGGAATTGATAAATTGATATTCTTATGTATGCAGAAAGCAAGGAAACAAAACAGAGGAAAATTAACATAATATAGAATGCAGACAAATTTCAACTGGTTATGGATCAAACGACATATCAACATTACACACAATGGCTTTATAAGAATTTTTCAACCAGGTGAAGTAGGCTATGGGCTTAAAAAGGTGAACAGAAAGGCTCTCTAGAACACAGACTAGGTCCATCTATCAGAAATAAGCACCAAATATTATTGTTGGGGGTTGGACTAGATGACCTTTAAAGGTAAATTCCAACCTTAACTATTCTGATTCCATGTCTATATAAACACGTTTTGGAAAGAAAACTATCAAAACTGACCAGTGAAGTTAAAAACATCCTCAAGTGTGAGCATCAGTTACAGAATTTGAATTAACCGTCTCTTACCAGTACACATTCACAGTAACTCTGTTGTTTGCAGCACAGTCCTTTCAAGCATACAAAAGTACCACAAACTAGACAAACGGCAGGATCTTTAGGAACCTTGGTACAAACAGTACAAGTCTTTCTGTGATAATACTGAAAAATGGTATTATAGTTCTCAGGCAACTGTAGGAGGCGTGGCAAGTCCCACTTAGGCTCCTGGATAAGCAAAGCCTGCAAAGATAAGAAAAATATATCAGTTCTGCACATTCTTCTATGCATTTATAATTTCTAAGAAAAGACAATACCAAATAAAGGAAGCATTTATTAAAAATCTCTCACCATTTCTGCATTTCACAAATCTAGAAGTCAAAGGTCACCTTGCCTCTGCTGAACACCCTCAACTGTGATCACATCTTATCTTTTTTAACAGGTGTAACATAGGCACTAGCCTTTTCCCAAGGGTGTGTTCTAAATGTGACACTTTATAAGCACAAAAAAGTTTCAAAAACAGAACTGAAGTTAGGCTCTGCCAGATTTTTAAAACTGTGTTGCACACGTAAATTGAGGCTATTAAGAACATTACTAGCACTCACAAATTTTTGATAAGGCAGTCACTATTTCAATACGGGTTTCGAATTCCAACTCTTCTCTTTTGTTATTAAAAACGCTGTCCACCTCTTTTGGTTTTAAAATATGGTCCAGTTCTATGGTATTTTGTTGTGGTTTTTTATTTTTAAGAAAGTAACGTGTTTTCCTTCAACTTACTCATTTTTACTTGGTTTAGAATTGATGGGCATAGTTGTCAGATGGGATCTTTCTTGCAAGGTCCAATTGTTCTTTTTAGAAAATCTTAACTAGGAAAAAAACCAAAACCAAACCAAAATGGCATTTGTACCCAGTTCCTTTGCAATCATGGAAAGAACACTAGTGGTTTCACTGCAATCTCAAATGCCTATCAGACTGGCAGCAACTGTATTTTGAGATTAATCATGTTGCAGAGCAAAGACTGCATCTGGTTTGCCTCTGACACCATAAATTTAGGAGAGGGGGACTTGAACTGTTGAGATGCAGCTTCTTCATAAAAACCATGCAGTAATGTCAAACCATTTCAATTTCACAACTGATATTCCAACTGCACTGATTCAGGTCTTGGTATGGTTTCTATAACATTTAATCTTCTGAGGAAATGTACCATCTTTTATCAGTCAACTATTAAATGGCTTATATCCTTTGATCTTTTTCAGTATTGCAACTGAAGAAACTCCAAACCATCAATAATGTCTAACAGACAAAACTTTTACTAAGTGTTTTCTTGAAAGACAAAGTTTCTATTACATGCTTTAGGTGCAGATGTGGGTACACTGAGTTGTATCATCTAAGGATAGCATTTCTACTTTCTGGCTCCATCAACCATACAGAAACCAGATGTTTTCTTGTTGTTTTTAACCAATCCAACCCACATCTGCTAGCTAATATTTCTAATTGTAATTTCTCCCTCATTTAGAAGTCAGGTTCTATGCAAAAATCCTATCCAAATCAATGGTTTATGTGCATAGCAAATCAAATAAATAGCTGCTTCCACATAAGGACTATTTTGGAAGAAGTAATTCTGCTACATACCTTTACTTGATCTGGATGTCTATCTGCAAATGAAGCCAATTCTGAGCACCACTGTGATATCATGTCAAATGCTGACACTGGCCAATCAAGACAAGAGGCACTGGTGAACTGATGAGTTGACTGAAAAGATGGTAATAGACCCAGGCAGCTTGCAAGAACTGTGAATTCTTCATCTTCCTTTTAGGTATGAAACCAGAGAGTTTTGATTAATATCCATGCTCTGAATTTTTAAATAATTGGAACAGATACATTCTTGACAAATGAAAAACTAAACATTTTCTAGTACAATGATGTTAATAGTCATGTTCAGACACAAGAAAAACCTTCAATTTTTTCCAGATTACCTCAGGTTTGATTCTTAAAATACAAGAAAACTAGTTAGGAAAAAAAACCCAAAACAACCCAAAACCCACAAATCCAAGAAACAGAAACAGAGAAAGAAAACCTCAAACTCTCCCATAATTTTGTTCTTGTTTAGCACTCCAAACTGGCTTGTAGCTGTTTTAGAGATGAGATGATTTTGAGGCAATGGAATGAGGGATCTGACCTGCAGCAAATTCTACTTAAATCAGTCACGGAACTTAGAAGTAATTGTGTGCTGATGCAATATTTCTGAGAATTAAGTCCAAGTATTAGCAAGTATTAAGCAAAATCAAGACTGAATTCCAGTCTGTGTGGAAATTGTGCCATTTGTGCAAATGCCAGACAAGTTTTAAAAGTACGTCAGTATTTTATGAGACAGACATCTATGACCTGATAAAATGAGCATGTAGTTGCTGAATTTTGAGAATACTTTCAGGAAAACTGCTCTGAAAACAAATTTTAAGGTGACAAACAGTGCTGCACACCAATGATATAAAATATTATTAAAAAAAAAAAAGCTTAGGATAGAAAATACGTACCATGAGAAAGACACCTTAAAAGTCTAATTTTTGATGTGTAGCTTTAAAATGGAAACATTTGTGTGTGCCCCTCTCAATCTGTACCTGGCAACTAGGTAAATCTCCTCCAAAAAGATGGTGTTGAAGAAGGCTTGTGATCCTGAGGAAGGGCAGGCAGAACTGCTGCAGATAGCACTCGACAAAATCAGGATTTATCTATGGGGGAAGGAAGCAATTACTAAATTCTGTCCCAGATAAGTTGCCTCCTATGTAAGATACTCCTACACAAACCAAACGTTTTTCAAGCATACAATATAAACCACTTCATCAAACATATTCCAATGGCCAGCATTTCATTAATGATCTGAAAAACCTCTGTGGATTTTCTTTCTCCCTTGACAAACATTTTTGCTACTTAATCATTCAGTTTTCCAAGCTTCTGAAAGGTCTTTCATACATATGATAAAACCCCCACAATTATAAGAACCGTTTGTCAAGAACTTTCTCCACACAGCACTGGCCACATATGATATTAGTAAAAGAAAGATTTGTGCAGGCAAACTGTCCCAAAGGGACATGCTTTGATCTAGGAAATAAGGAGTTGTACTGCAGTCTTTAGCAACATCAGAGAAGAATCATTATAACAATGAGGCTGAAAAACTTAGAATAAGAGAGAGAAAGGGGACATGCTGGATAAGTTCTCAAGAGATTTGTCAATACCACTGTTAATTCTTCAGTCTCTCCTTCTTCATATATCTTCCCCTTAGACAGCTCACTAATCACGTGACCCAGCAATACTTCCCAAGATTTTTCTCCACTGGATGTATTCTGCAAGTGAAAAGGAAAGAAATCCAAAATGCACTGGTTATGAAAAGGAGAAAAAGTTCCTGTACTTCACTGTGGTGAAGTACATTTCCTTTTCATCGACCCATGAGTTTTGACTACATATTGTTGAAAAAAAACAAACTCAAAAACATATACAGAAAGGGACTGCATTTACCTCAGATTGAAATGTGAATTGCTACTTCAATTACATGTTCTAAACTGAGTGTTATATGAAAACACTTCCATAATGTTGCATTTCTCATGGTTTTTCTGTGAGTATAAAAAATTACGAAGACTCACTTTATGTATACATCGTGTCTTGATAGAATTTGAATACAACAGATTTCAAAAAATGAAGAATAGTTTTCAAAAATTTACCAACCAGAAGGAGTTACAAAACACTTACTATGTATTTTAAGTCAAAATGAGCCTATCAGAAAATGGAAAGATGTATTTGGAATGAGCTGTATCTACCATAGATGGAAAAAAATATATTTAGTGGAAAGAATAAATAGCCCCTTAGCTTTGTGCCACAGCATTTACATTTAAAGGCAACGATTACAGAAAGCTATCAGGAATGGAAAGCATTATTCCCATAAATATTTTTACTCTAAATCACAATAAATTATCTCCACAAAAAAAAAAAAGATTGGATATGAATTTTGAGCTCTGTTAGTATATCTTCAACATAACAGACAATGAGCGAGTGGAACGTTACTGTGATTCTTTAAATAAAGACTTCAGTACATAACAATGTATATAATTCATCAGTTGGATTCATTAATGTATTTTGATACCATCTGGAAGGTAGACTTGAAGTTTATGTTTGTTGAAGATGCAGGAAGTAACATGTATTTAAATCAGCAGTTAGGACAAACCTTTTGTCTACATTATTCCTAAAAGTTTACTCCACAGGCATTTACAGTGTGCTTCTTATGATATTATAAGGCACCTTGCAAAGATGAGAGTGAAGCTGGGGATCAAAAGTAGGATATCCACCTTTCAGTCTTGCTGACAAATTAAACTCTTAACGGTGTGTGACCATTTGGCATTAATAGAAAGACTTCAGCTCATGTTTAATGTCTGGAATTCCAAACTGAAATAGATTCACTTGGCATTATCCACAGACAAATGTTAAGCAAGGTGTGTGGTTTCTGTAGTCACTCTGGGATCAAAATGTCAATATTATCAGCACATGAGAAAATGCCAGTCTGAACCATATATTTTAAACCATTTGGGCCTCAAGAAACTTTAAAGAAAGAATTTGAATTTGGACTATGGCCAGGCTCAAGAAGAGATGGTCTGCCACAGGGCTGGAGAGAGGCTCAGGGAGCTGTGGTTGGTCCTCAGTGCTCAGAGGTCTCTTGCACACATGTCGGGTCCAGGCAGTAACATGATGCAGGAAGAGGAACGGGAAACTGGAAAGACATCTGGGGAAGGGCAAACTTGCATGTGGGACACTACAAAGCCAATGCACTTGGGGTGGATTATCACTGGGGTGTGATGGAAGCCAAGAAGGAAGGAAGTGTAGGAGTCTCTGAAGGCCTGAGGCTCACATCAACCTAAGTATACATTGCCAAGCTGCTGTCAGAACTTGGCCCTCTGTACAAAACTGATCTTCACGAGACACAGAAAAGGAGGAGGATGTTTTCAAGGAAGAGTAAGAGATGCTGTCAGTGCAGCACATATGCAGCAAGGAGCAGTGTTCATATCTACCCTCCTACTTCTTTTGCTCTCACACCTGGAAGTGTCAGCCTTCAATGGTCTTCTCACAGAAGAAAAGTGAAAATTCTCAAACACACAGAAGTTAATTTGTTATGTCATTTAAATTACACTAAATCACAACATCCATTCACAAAAGCATACTGTTTAACGTGCTACTATTTCCCTCTTGGCCTTATCATCCATCAAAGAGAAGCACACTAGTGAAAATTCCACTACAACGGACCATCTTCAATATCAAGAGAGATGGCTACTTTATAAATCCTTTGTGTGAGCCATTATGTACTTGAGGCTTGCCAATTATGAAAGTGCTTTATGTGAATCAAATTCTCTCACGTGCTTCTGTCAGAAAACATCTTAGTATAAGTAGGTAGCAAGTCCACTTACCAGATGCACTAAGTCTATTTTCATACAATAAAATCTCTCATAGTAGACAAAAAAACTGAGCATTGTACATATACATTCAGATAAACTCCAACCTCTGCTCCCAAGAAAAAGGCAGTCCATGTTTATCATGTGGACTGAAAGAATATAAGCTGGTAACACTTCAATCTATTTATATGCTTTCTACCACAAGCTTTAAACTGCAAAATTATCTAGCACTTGGGAATCCTTTAAGTAAACAGAAAAATGGGGAGAAAAACCCACCAGCAACAATCTCAAGGAAATGTTCTTGAAATTCTAAGAAAATTACAAGATATTGACAGAAGGGGTTGGAGAGGGAGCTAACAAAATGCAGTGCTGTCCAATGATCTCAAATGCTTAATGTAAGTTCAAAAAAACAAAATAAAGAAATCCCACATTGTAGCAGTTTGTCCTTAATACCTTGGAGCTATGACTGATCAGGATGACAAATCGAACCTATGTGCACAATACAGGTCATGCTTCTCAGTATGTTTCATTTTAAAGCCAGTATCACTTGAGGCCCAGCTGTTGTACAAAGGAGTATTCCACTCACCTCCTCCCCTGGCCACAACACTTCCATCCTTTCCCTTCCTCTGACACTGGCACTCTTCTGATCTTCTGGGGAATCAGTCCACAGAGCAGAAAACTAACTGAAGGATTAAATAAATGCCAGTGCAGGGAACTGTGTCTTTTGACAGGAACTGGCATTCAATTGGCTGAACTGAAACTGCAAGATTCACCTTCGCTTTACTTGTAAATACTTTTGAAAACCAAGAAAAGAGTACTGACATATCTGCCTGCCTCGTCTACAAATTTCCTTCTCTGCCTCTTCATCATATGAGCTCTCTAGACCACATATTGAGAGAGGTTTATATGGCTAGCTACAGATAGCATGAACAAATGAGAAAAAACACTTCACACACCTGTCTCCCCCGCCCCCAAACAAGCTTGCCTGCTTTTCCTGTAAAGGGGTGCGTCAGAGCAACCCCTGGTTTACCTAGGAAGACTTCCATTTCACTGCAAACAACTAAAGACTGAAATTACAGAGGTACAGCCTCAGATCTAAAACTCAGTTCTGGAACTAGATATTCATTGTGAATCTTTTAAGTCTGATCACATACCAAAACCTGTAAAAACTGCACATGCAGAAACAAAACACAGTATTTTTGTGAACTAGAAGCAAATTATTATATGCAAAGCAGATGTATTAGTTACATTTCTACCAGAAATACACATGCAAAATTTCATACATGTTTTAATAAATCAACCAACCTTCTTCAGAGCTCCTGACTCTTTCCATGCCATCCTGTCTTCAGCACTGCATTTAACAGAAAGTGCTGCCAAGCCTTGAGTATACAATAAAGTGAACAGCACCTTTATGATGCAGGTGAAGTGTTCTGTAAAATAAAGAAAGGCATTTCTAAACACTTGATATTTTTAGCAAATATACTGATTACAGAGTCTCTAGTTACAGAAATGATGCTTCTCAAATGAAGAGCAAGTGTTATACAAAAAGTATAAACCCCAAAACCATAAAGAACAACATAAATATATTCACTGGCTTTCAGAAATGACTTGGCAGCAATAATGAATGGAACAAGTACAAGGTAAGTAATTTTCCATTGCTCCATAAGTTCATCTTAATCATGACTACCAGTGACTTCCTCCTAAGGACCTGGTGATATTAGAAAATTCAATTTGGTCTAAACATTATATCAAGTCAAATTACTGATTACTGATAAATACAACTAATTGGGTGCCATTGATAGAAGCAAATGCACATCCTAACATCTCTTTTGTCAATGATTAAACCACTTGGGGTAAATTACATTCATACAAATACTGGAAAAGTTAGGTTCCCAAAGAAATCACTGAAATAAGGACATTTGGCAGCATACTTCAGTTTCTACCCCTCCACTTCCAGATATAGATCCAGCCATACAAGACTTGCTGCCAACCACTCCTTAGTGAGGACCTGTTTACTGGACTTCATGTGACTACAGAAGGAGGATCAAAGTCAGACTGTCATTTTAGAACTCACCTTCTTTTCAAAGATCTTTATTGTTTAATGTTTTCATGATATTTAAAAGGACTATTATCTCCTGCATATAGGCTGTAAGAGAAAGGCTTTGAAATCTTTTTGGGGAGGATCGCAACAGAGGCAAAGTAAGACTTCTTGAAATTGGAACAGGAAAAAAGGTGAATGTGATCATTTTCTAAAGTGAAGATATGCTAGCAGTAATTTTGCCTCTTACTTTAGGTTTTCTTTCCTGTCCCAAATAATATGTTTGGGTTTTTTTAAACCTAGGCAGATCAAAGAAGTTTTTATCATTGCTTACACCATTCCTTAAGCACAATTGTAATATATATCTAAAACAATGTATAAAAAAATGACGGTTTCAAAAAGTCCTCTCAGGCTTTGAAGTCAAGCAAAACAATTTTATTTACATAAGTACCTCAGAAAAATTGGGTTACATTCATTCTTTCTTCCCAAAGGATTTAAACAAGCTTTGTATGTGAAAATGAAAAGGAGGTAAGAAAGATTAAACTCCTTGCTTTTCCTTTCTTGTATGTAGTTATCAAAACCCACCACTGGGTTCTAAAACAAAACACAGCCAGGACTTGAGTATGTAATTAAATTTTGCGAAATAACAATTCTTTTAATACAATAAATGTTTACAAATCAACACAGAGATGATCATTTGTAACTATGTAAAGTGTTCTGTATTATCTTCCTATGTAGCTTATGTTAGATGTGTTAGACACTGCTGCATTTCACCTGCTTCATTCTAGAGCAGGTAGCATTAAGATTTTTTCCTCTCATTTCCTCTATGTCTTTCCTTTGCTGAAACCTCAATTTTCTTAGCTATTCTTCTCCTGAGGAATAATAGCAGGTAAGATTCTGGTAAATTTTCTGTGTGTCACATCTGCAAGATCAAACCACATGCACTTGTATAAACTGCCTGAGCCACAGCCTAGAATCGAAGCTAGAACTGAACTTGTACTGAGCTCTGTCTCCATCAGTAGCAGGTATGGGGAATATAGATCAATGTTGCACTGTGAAAGCATAAATGAAACCCACTTACAGCAGGAAAACAAGAGACCACCCAGCAACATTCACCATTCTGCCATACTCCACCTTTCAGCTCACAGGTTGCTCTGCTGAGGTGATTAGACAGTGCTCAACAGTGGGTGTCTTAGCACTCTCTAGAACTATTCTTTTTTTTTTTTAATCTATTTTTTGTTAAATATTATTACTCCTTTCCTTATCTTCATCTTAACACTAATTGTTCAATTCACCAGAAATAGAACTACTGTATATTAAGTTTTAGAAATAAACTGTTTATTTACTTGCATGTATGTGATTCACAAATGACTCTGAATTAACTTTTTTTTGAGAACCCAGAATTGGATAAAAACCACTCACTCCCACATCTGGGTCATCCTTTAAAAGACCTGACTTCTGTACAAACTTAATTTTTCCTAAGGAAAATATCACAGGAGCAGCTCAGAGGTGACATGTTGTGTCATGACTGACAAGGCTTAGAAAGCAAATATTTTATAGTCACAAAAACATCCCATGTGAAACGTATTAAAAACATCAGTCAGTGGATCAATTATCATTTAATTACTATGCATTATCTGTTATTTGTAAAATGCAAAGTACTTAACAGCCATAGGTATCCATGACACTAAAGCTGTTATGCTCCACCTACTGCAAAGAGACATTTTAATTGCCTTGCCACAAAGTGTGTGTGTGTGTGGAATTTTCCTGCTGCCCCCCAATGAAGGCTGTGATTTTGCTAAATCACCTTTTCAATTTAATAATTCTAATGATTTCTAGTATATTTATAAGCTGTGGAGTAAACTATGTAAGTGCTGTCAGTCCCTTTTGCTGCAGATGATATACTGTGCAACATCCTGCACTAAAATCCAGTTAGGACTTATATGTTTATACACAAAACTCCTATTCTGATATCCTGACAGTATAAAAGTCCTTTTTTTATGGCTAGGCTATTATAAACAAAACAGAAGTTAATGCAGAATTTTTGTATTTATTTTTGAATAACACTGAGAAATCCTTTTACATTCTTATTTTTAGGACTTTTTAAAACAAAACTTTTTGCAAGTTTTGTGCAAGGCAAGAAGGAGGACCCAGGAAACTACAGGCTGATCAGTCTCACCTCTGTGCCTGGAAAGGTGATGGAACAACTCATCCTGAATGCCATCTCAATACACATGAAGGAAAAGATGGTTATCGGGGTACTCAACTCGGATTGACCAAGGGAAAATCCTGTTTGATCAACCTCGTAGCCTTCTATGAGACTGTAACTGCCTGGCTGAATGAGGGGAAAGCAGTAGATGTCATCTACTTTGACTTCAACAAGGCTTTTGACACTGTCTCCCACAACATCCTCATTGAAAAGCTCAGGCAGTGTGGGCTGGATGAACGGACAGTGAGGTGGATCGAGAGCTGGCTGAATGACAGAGCCCAAAGAGTGGTGATCAATACAGTCAAGTCAAATGGGAGGCCTGTGGCGGGTGGGGTTCCACAAGGATCGGTTCTGGGGCCAGTCTTGTTCAACATCTTCATCGACGACCTGGATGAGGGGACAGAGTGTACCCTCAGCAAGTTCGCTGATGACACCAAACTGGGAGGACTGGCTGATTCCCCAGGAGGTTTTGCTATCATTCAGTGAGGTCTCAAGTGGCTGAGAACCTCATCAGGTTCAACAAGGGCAAGTGCAGAGTCCTGCACCTGGGGAGGAACAACCCCATGCACCAGTACAGGCTGGGGATTGACTTGCTGAAGAGCAGCTCTGCAGAGAGAAACCTGGGAGTCCTGGTTGACAAGAAACTAACCATGAGCCAGCAATGTGCCCTCATGGCCAAGAAGGCCAATGGCATCCTGGGATGCATCAAGAAGAGTGTGGCCAGCAGGTCAAGGGAGGTTCTGCTCCCCATCTACTCTGCCCTGGTGAGGCCTCATCTGGAGTCCTGTGTGCAGTTCTGGGCTCCTCAGCTCAAGAGGGACAGGGATCTTCTTGAGAGAGTCCAGCACAGGGCCACCAAGATGATCAGGGGACTGAAGCATCTTCCTTATGAGGAAAGGCTGTGGGAACTGGGACTGTACAGCCTAGAGAAGACTGAGGGGACACCTCGTTAATACTTGTAAGTATTTAAAAAGGTGTATGTCAAGAGGATGGGGCAACACTTTCTGTAGTGTCCAGTGACGGTACTAGGGCTAATGGACAAAAGCTGGAACACAGAAAATTCCACTTAGACTTAAGGAACAATTTCTTCACTGTAAGGGTGAGGGAGCCCCAGCACAGGCTGCCCAGGGAGAGTGTGGAGTCCCCTTCTCTGGGGGTTTTGAAAAGACACCTGAGCGTGTTCCTGTGTGATCTGATCTAGGTGGACCTGCTTAAAGAGTGGAGTTGGACCAGATCATTTTTAGAGGTCCCTTCCAATCCCTACCATTCTGTAATTATGTGATTTTGGAATCAAATTATTTCACAGCATACTATCTCATTATATGCATTAAGCAAACTCCCTGAAAAATAAAAGTTTAGACTTCTAGAAGTGTTTCCTGTATAATTTTAACAGAGCAAGAAACGTTTAAGTGTATTACTGACAACACACATATTTTAATTTTAATACTAAATTAGATTATATATGCTAGCAGGCAAAAACTGCAGAAAGAATAAAGCAAAACAAGTGCAAAATTAAGAACCTAGGATCTTTTTTAGTGAATCTGGAAGGGCATCTTTTATATAAACAACCTTTGAAAATAGTCTTCTTAATCTACAGCTTGAACAGTTATTTGATAAAATAGCTTCAGAACAAAAGGAAATGGCACTGAACTGCAGATAATCCATGAAAGGTATAGTGAAAGTTCCAGGATATAGATAAATTTTTCAGCTTCCACATTGAAATTGGATGCTATTAAAGTTGATTACATTCATTCTATATTTAGTCAAGATCCTTATCCAATCATTAAAGCGCTAGTGTTTGCCTGTGTTTTGCTTTCTGTATTTTTGTTGCATGACACTAAAACTTTATAGAATGCGAATGTGCCAGAACATCCAGGTCAGGTTATTCAGCATCTGGGCCTTATCAGAATTCAACAGAATTCTTAAGAGGAGAAACCCTTTCTCTCAGTCTGTAGAGAGTGGGCTAAGCTCTCAAAATCAGCTTTGAAATTGGAGCATATCCACCACTCCCAAATCACAGATCTTGTAACAGTAGTGCTGTGGCCCTACGTGAGAGCAAGGCCAGGCCACATAACGGCCTGCTGCAAACATCCACACTGCTACATGACCCTCCTTGCACATGTGGCACCAAGCACAGCACCAGCCCATTGCTGGCCAGCTGACCACCAAATTCCATGCAGCTACTAGCTTCAGGCTCATCACTGCTCACCCAGAGCCCAGTTTTTAGTTGCTTTGCAGAAGTGTGGTATTTTTTCACATTTGAAGCAAAGCAGAAACTGAGATCACTGGAATCTACAAGCACTCAGTACTTCTAAAAATCTGGTCATGAGGGTTTCAAGTCAGGTACTGGGAAAATAGGGGTTTTTTTTTTCAATTGGTGGTAAAGAAAAACAGTGTCCAATTTGAATTAATAAAGTTATAGAAATTGTGTTGCAGGAAGGGGTGGTGGAAGGTGTTGAATTTGTTTTGTTAGCCACTGAGCCACTGTCTCCATTTCTTCATATTTTCTATTTCTATTAAGAAAGGAGCTAGAGGTTTTAGACACAAAATCCTCCTCTTCTACAGAGTCTCAATTCATAACATCATGAACACTGTCCATCCTCTGCACAACTGCCATAGAATTAAAACATTAAATACCTATGTGGATTATTACATATTTTGTCCTGCACAATTTCAAAATGCTGAGTATATGAAGCTGACAAAAGCTCTGCCTATCCTTTAGTGTTAAACAAACATACAAGTTCACAAACGTTTTTAGCATCTTGAACACAGTGTCTATTTTGCTAGTTACACTACACAGGAGGTACACACTATCTTCATTCCCTTCTTTTAAATTGTTAAGTGCTTGTAAATGCTCTGACTTCTACCACAAAGTTTCTCCCGTTGAAAAAAAAAATATTTGTCACATTCTTTCTTTGTGACGTGCTCAGATCAATTTTCCTCTCTGAATGAAAGAAGAGGCTGAACGCTTTTATTGCTTTAATTGTTGTCAAGATTGAAAAAGACTCCAACATCCCTTCAGCAGTTAATAGGACAGTTAATCCAATCCCCAGTGCTGTTATCTGAAGGGCAAGAGATGAAGTTTGGGTCCTCCTTACAGAGCACTTTGTGTTTTTTTTTTAAAAACACCATGCAAACAAAAAATATTTTGAGTACAAACATGAAGGAGATTTAATACTTGATGAGAAGTTTTAGTTTCCTATAAAGATACAAATACGATTTCTCTGAATACATCAACATACCTAATAAATCATACTGCAAAACCAGTATCGTTATGGGAGAGTGTCCATGCTAAAAGACGAAAAAATCTGTCCTGGATTCTAACACCTACAGATTCTTCCTTCACTGTAAGTGTTCTAATACCATTATCATGGCACTCTGTACCATTACCACCTCTTCTGCAATGTAGTCAACTGTTAATGGAATACACTGGAATTATCTGCCAGTGCACACAGGCATCAACCTTCTGGTGGCAGATGGATGTCCAGCCACGTCCACAGCTCCCACATCAACAATCAGGCAGTGCCAAAAGTTCAGGAAGCAGCAGTGCCAAGTGTAGATTTTGTTGAGCTCTATCACTGACCTGCCACGTGACCCTGCGTAAGCATTTTACCTTTTCATACCCCAGCTCTTTACCAAGAATTAATGATAATTAATTCAGCTCTGTGATCTACACGCTCATTACAGAACATCTCAAGAAACATACTATCTGTTTTTCTGATCTGCATCCTACACCTCAGGACAAAGAAATCATGAAAGACTTTTTTTGCATTCTGTCTAACCAGTTTGATGAAACAAGAATTAGAAAGATAAATAGCAATTTATTTCCAATTTAATGCTTCATAGATTTGATGTGGTTAAATTCATCTTTTCCCTACCATTTCAACTGTAACATACACTAAACCAAAAAGCAAAGGCAAAATGTGCTGCTGCTATGTAGTATTTTACAGAATTCTCCACATGATGCTTTACTATTAATTGAATGTTCACTTTCCTACGATGAGGTGTATTTTCATAACTGGTATTTTTCAACTACAAAAACACTACTGTTTGAACCTTGGCTTCATCAAATTCATCGTATTTCAGATGGGACGTCAGTCTCATTAAACTTTTGGTTATTGCTTTTACTAAGTCCTTCCTAATTTAAGTTAAGCTGCAGTAAAAAAGTGTTGGGGCCTGGGCTATAATGAACGTTATGGAGTTAGACAAAGACAGAGAAAGTTAGCAGTTCATCTTTGAATAGCCTTCAGCAACAGAAAAAGAAAAGAAAAGAATGCCTATGTGACAGCAAGCTTGAGCAGAGAGGAAACGGAAACTACAGACTGCAACACAGACAGAACAGAGCATTTAATTAAGCATTTTGTGATCGCATGTACGTGACTAACAAATTGCAATATATGTAACTAACAATACTATAAAGTTAAATAAAATGTAAGGTAAGCATAACCATAGTCTAGTGTGAGAGAAAACTAACTGAAGGCCAAATAGATGGGGTGATATTTTAAGCACAATAAGGCTGATGTTTTAAGTACAATAAGGATGGTGGTTCAACACAATGAGGTTGGTGTCTAAGTTGTTACAAAAATGAAACTTTGAGGCCTTATGCATAGTGCGTGATCCTTAGTATCAACTAATTGTCATGAATTGTAGCACGAATACAGCATTTGGAAAAGTATATAAGTGATGATTATGTGACAATAAATTTGGAGTTGATGCACATCGTATTGGTGTCTGGTCGCTCCCATCTCACATAATGAAGAAGAACCCCTGCAAAAAAGTGTATTTTTCATAGAATCATAGAATGGTAGGGGTTGGAAGGGACCTTTAGAGATCATCTAGTCCAACCCCCCTGCAGAAGCAGGTTCACCTAGATCAGGTCCTACAGGAACACATCCAGGCAGGTCTTGAAGATCTCCAAGGAAGGAGACTCTACACCCTCCCTGGGCAGCCTGTGCCAGGGCTCCCTCACCCTCACAGTAAAATAGTTTTTTCTTATGTTTAAATGGAACTGTTTGTGCTCCAGCTTCATCCCATTACTCCTTGTACTGTTGCTAGCTACAATAGAAAAAAGGGATGCCCCAACCTCCTGATACCCACCATTTAGATATTTGTAAATATTAATAAGATCCCACCTCAACCTCCTCTTCTCCAGACTAAACAGCCCCAGGTCCCGCAGCCTTTCCTCATAAGGAAGATGCTCCAGTCCCCTGATCATCTTGGTGGCCCTGCGCTGGACACTCTGCAGAAGTTCTCTGTCCCTCTTGACCTAGGCAGCCCAGAACTGCACACAGGACTTTGGATGAGGCCTCACCAGGGCAGAGTAGAGGGGAAGCAGAACCTCCCTTGACCTGCTGGTCACACTCTTCTTGATGCATCCCAGGATGCCATTGGCCTTCTTGGCCATGAGGGCACATTGCTGGCTCATGGTTAGTTTATTATCCACCAGGACTCCCAGGCCTCTCTCTGCAGCGCTGCTCTCCAGCAGGTCAATCCCCAGCCTGTCCTGTATTTTTGACAATGAGCTTCCAATTGAAATTTGGTTTTCTCCTGGTATTTTCATATTCTTATCATTTATTGGACACAATCCATAAACATGTACACTGAATCCAAGACACATAATCCACAATGTTAACAGGTACATAGAAAAGTCATGGGAGCTGAACTTGAACATTCAATAGTGAGGACTGAACAACTCTTGAAGGGGAAACAGAGCTTCTGCTGTACTTTGTAATTTAGGTGTATGTATCAAAAGCAGAACAGTCTGTGTGTTTACCTATTCGCAAATTATCAATACTCTGTAGATACCAAAGTTCCTACACACATCCCCAAGCAGATATTCTGTATGTTGTTAGTGAAGTAGTAAAGAGACAATTTTTTATTTGTTCTCATTTTAAACTGAAGGCATAGCTACAAATAATCAAGACAGAGACCAAGTTCAAAAAAAAAAGTACAAATTTTTTTTGTAAGGAAATTTTAAGAACAGTTTTCATTTTAGTAATGAAAAATGTAGTTCTTAAATATCTATTTAATATTTATTCCAAAGTATACTATATGCTGTCTCTATTGAAGCTGCTACATTACAGCAATTATAATGTTCGTATAAGACCTATTATGTAAGACTACTGCAGTTTAAACTCAGAAATTCAAACTCAATTACAATCTTTCACCCATAGGCACTGAGTTCAACTTAAAAGTATTGAGCTGCCTCTCTAAGCAAAGAGATGAAGGTCAAACAAAGGACACTTTTACTTCACTTAATAGTTTTGCTCAGCTCTTGTCTTTACTGAATAGGCTGACCTTATGGCAAGAAGACAGATAAGCCTGTCAACCCGCAACAGAAATTTCTGTTCAACACCACCTTCTGTAGATAAGGCTAAAATGTTATTTCAGAATACACAGTAGACCAACTCTGATTTACCGTCCTGGAAAACACCCTTACTGCAGCCTCATATACATAATCACCTAAATACACATTATTTTTTTTAGCATACCTTTGTGCAATGGTTGAGGCATGGTTAAAATCTGGATAAGCAGAAGGGATGAGACATCTCTGTAAAGCACAGGAACTTCTGGAAGCTCTTCACTTAACAGCCTGGAAAGAAAATGCGAAGGAAAATCACTTCTAATACTACATACCAATTTTTAGTTTTCATATTTTAAGTAGTATTACATTTGATAGAATGCTTATACAAGCTAAATACCTGATAATTTGCTATCTGATCTTGATTTTGAAACCGTTTCATGTTAATAATGGATGGGAATAACTCGTGAGGAAGTTACCATTTGGGTAGCTGGTTCTAGATAAACTTGCCAAAACTGCCTGACCTAGTTATTTCTACATACAGACTCAAGGAACATTCAGGGTTTTACTTTTAGAACTTATGTTATAAAATAAGAAAATACACTACATAGTAACATAATAATTTCATTATTTCCAAAGCACAGCATTTCACAAGTATACACATATACATGCTGAATCCTCAAATGACATTAATGTTACGGAGATTACTCCTGTTGGAAAACACAGAGACCTTAGAAAAAGTATTGCTTTCCTTTACATGAGGAAATGCAGGCTCAGGCAGCCATCACACACAGGTGGGATTATGCAATCTTGCAAAGTCTTTGTTAAAACCCTTAAATGACTAGGACAGCAAATAAGCACATAAAGAGATGCTGCAAACTTTTGAAGTAGTCAGATGCATTGATTGACATAAAATCACCTTGGAGTCTTCTATGTAAAAGCAGAAAATGTTTGCAGAGAGGAAGTAGTATTTTTCTAGCTTCGTGTAGCAATTTTCAACAATATTCCAATCAACAATATTCTGTAGGTTCAATCACTGAGTCAAAATGGTGTAAAATCATTCGCTCCTCTAATGGATGCAGAGCGTGAAGGAAATCTCAAGTAGAAGCAGCTGGTTACAATGCAATACACATTGTCTGTTGTCACTTTTCTCCTTCTGTGATATGCACCAAAGAAAGTGCTGTTTGAGTTCTTACTCCTGTTGCCAAACAAAGCTGATGCTGGCTAGTCAGCTGCTAAATGCCAACTGAGTAACTAAGGAGGAGATGTTTGCCTAAGATATTTACTGCTACAGGAGCTGTATTGTGAGGCCTTAGTATAACTAACCCTGCATCTCCCAAGGAAAACAGACTTCTTACAAACAGACAGAAATGTTGCAAATGAAAGCGCTACCCAGCTCCCTTCAGGGTGTTGTGTAACTGAAATGCTGTCCTTCTGGAGGGGCATTCTTTCTGTTGCTCCTTAGGCTTTTCAATTTTTTTTTTTCCCCTCCTCTTTTGTGATCATCTTACTGGTCAGAAACTGCAGGAAAAACAATTCTCCCTCTCCTGGCAGAAACTTCCCATATTTAGCACAGCTATAAGCCTTGATGCCATGTGACTCTTCACGGGGCCCTCCATAAAAATGTCAGGAAACCAAACCACATTCACCTGCTACACAATCTTAACTATCTTGGAGGAAAGCTACAGCTGATGAAGAGCTAGATGGTTGTACTGAAAAACCACATTCAATCCTCACTGAGATCTGCTTCACTCTCCTCCTTCTGGTTGTTCTGCAAGACATTGTGGACCACAGAGATCCCAGTGAAGCTTTCTTAAGCCTTGCAGCAAGTGCCCAAGTTTCTGTACAAAAATAATAAGATTTAGGAAATGTACAGACAAGACACTTTAAGCCTTCTTTTGTTGTGAGCACCGGCTCCCCCATTAGCTTAGCTCATGCCTCTCTTAGCAACAAGTCCCCTACCACACACACAGAACAGATAAACTGAGCTCTTGCAGAGACCATGTACTAAAAAAGGCTGTCCACATGCAATGGGATGTGGATGCATCCCTAAGACCCTTCCTTTGTGCCTTCTAATAGCTTTTGGGGATGCAACTAGTTCGTCATCTTTGAGGCACATAAACATGACGCTGCTTTTGGAAGGTGACTCCTATATAGTTACTAATTTCTTGAAAACTCAGACATCTCTCCACCAAAAGCACTGCTAGGAGTCATCTGTGATATGACTTTTAACACTGAGAAGTAGTCATTTAAGAGGAAGATTACAAGAACAACTTTGGTCATATTAAGTAACCTAACTATCATTTTCTAACTATTCTCTCCCAGCTCAGTAAGGCACATTCTGAATCAGTACATTTATTAAATACCTAAAGTTTCCGGTTATTTTACGTAGCACTCCCAATTGTGAGAATGAGCACAAATGGACTGGGTCACATAAAATGAACTTGCAGAAAACACAGTCTAACCAGTCCTTTGGAATTAATGAACCTGAATGGCTTCAGAATAAACACTATCCATAAAGTCTTTTGCTATAACCAATGATTTTGCTTTAAAACGCTCTAATATACATATTTATATGTGGGAGCATACTAAACAAAACCCCAAATGTCCTAAACATCAGTATATTGAATTCTAAAGAAAACAAAGGAGGAAAAAAAATTGTATCACCCTATCAAGTCTCATTTTCAAAATTCTGCAGACAAAGAAGATGCTCATCTCAGTCTCTCTGCACTTAGTTCTATCTCCTGATCTACGACACAGAGTTTTAAGATAACCCATGTTATGTAATGACTTTAAAGCCATGGACATCTTTTAAATTACTTCTCACCTTTCATTTTTAATTCATACATGAAAATTTTGGGGAAAAAACTGGAATAACACTCAAACAAATAATTAACTCCCTCTGGTCACATTTAGTTTAACACTTCTTTCCAACAGGGGCATCAACATCAATATCATTTAAGTTATATAACAATTAGGTCCAATACCACTTCTCACAAAATTAGGAAGTATTTTCATAGATGCAGAATACTGTGATTGACTGGCAACATCACAAATAAATGAGCTAATTTTCACATACTGGACCAACTGAATTATTTGTCTAAAGAATTCATTTAATATTAATTGGAGAAGTAAAGCTACATTAAATGTCAGGGTTTTAGATAAGCTGCTTCCGTTTACGTCAAGCACTGCAGCATATGAAGCACTTAAAAACTGTTCTGTCATTTGTTAAGTGCCTAAGCAACTTCTTCATTATGACACTGAAACTGAATTTATACAATTTGTTTAGAAATGTGTTTTATGGAAATTGCCCATCCTGTTAATCCCCAATGCATATGTGAAAGCCTGATAAATCTGACTTTACAAAAAATTGTATCACAGAAGCACTGAATAAAAGGAAAGCAAGTACAATTTCAGATGGGGCCAAAGTAATAGAAAATTATTCAAATGTATTACAGCTGTATGCTGTCTCCATTAAGAAAAGGGGGGGGGGAAGTGGAAATAAATTGTACATCACAATATAAACGTGAACCAAAATGAAAAATGCATTGCTTGACTTTCTCTATGGAATTGACCTCTCCTTGAGTCCAAGGTAACTGGGCTGCACCACTCCCTGTGCCAATACCAGAGCTGTCTATCAGCTGACAGCAGAGCAACTCTGCTTCTGTATTCTGCATCCTCCTCCTAATAGAGGTTATACAGGAATCACTTATTTGGGAAGAGATTCAGAGGAACAGAAAATTCTGTTCTACTTTGAAATGAATGGCATTTAGTGTAGCCTCTCCTTCTATATATGCTTCTGTTCCCCGGTTCTCTCAAATCAATTTTGATCTTAACTCCAATTCGTAAAAAAGTTAGAAATTAAATAAAGTGGAAGTTGAGCCTCACACCTCTTCAAACTGATCAATACAGAAAATCTAAGACAGAGGTATATGGATACAGCTAAACAAAAGCTTAATCAACCAGGGCAAATTTATATTCTCTTCAGTACTTGCAATATGGGAAATACAGCCCACAAATCCCAGCCTGCAGAAAGGTCAGAGTAATACACAGCTTCTGATTGTCATGATAAGAAAGTAAAACTCTGCTGTTTATTCTGGCATCACTCTAGGATATAGTCACAATTTCATACTTGCTCTCCATTGTGTCACAACAGATTTTGCAGCAGGTCATTTCTCATTACACAACACAGGATTTCACTGACTGCTAACATTAGGCACTCCCATTCTCTCTTCCATCACTGTGCCCCCAGTGCTCCCTTGTCACCCGTTTCCAAATTTATTCAAATTACCCTTTTCAAAATCATGGATTAGTCCCTTGACTTTGTTCACAATGCAGCCTGCTCAAGTTCCATCAGCACAGCTGAAGATGATTAGCTACAATATAGGGGAAGGAAGAAACAGCCAAGACCAAGTATTTCTGAAGCTGGAATTACTGTTGAAATTTCTGCATGGTAACATATGTCCTGAGACACTGGTGTTCCAGGCAGTATTTGCATGTTATGGAATATATCACTTAAGTCCTGTTGCAGCACATATATGTATAACATATACGTATATACCACCTTTTACACAAACCTAACTAAACCCCATTGACCCATCATCATACTCTATTTTGGACTATTTCACAACACTTCCTGTGATGGAGACATGACTTAAGAGGTTCCTACACAGAGCTGCTCATTCCCATCCCTGTGCTGCAGTTTGTTGCCCCAGTATGACACTATAAACAATCACTGAAGCAATCTAGCTTAGAACAAAACAACAGCAAAACATTTTTGTGTTTTCACGTTTCAGTTTATCATGCAAATTCCCCCCCTGCAAGCACTTCTGCAAAGCTCCTTAATGCTTTACTGAATCATTCTTTGACAAAATATTTTGTGTCAAAGCAGACACAAAAATCTCAGCCTTGATAGAGATATACATATATCCTTTTATTTCAGGTTTGCCATTCCTGAAACTCTGGCTGTTTAGTCCATTAAATTCACATCTGGGTTTAGTAATTATTGCCTCCAGCTGCTCCTTCTCTGCTCCCCTGCTAGAAGCTATTATTCCCCATTTACACCACAGTAATTGTTTATTTGATCACCATTGAAACCAGATCTGCCCTTGGTAGAACAATTTGCTTAAGCATAGCCTGTGGGACCAAGGGTATATTATATTTGACAACACAAACTGCACAGAAGAAAGAATCCACTATACCATTCACAGTTCATCAGACTTTGCTTTATCTTTTCTCCCACTCTTCCTTCAAACAGTTTGCATTATTTAGGCCCTTTTTGATAGGGTATACTCTTGTTCAAAATGTCTTTATTTCTGCTTTACCTTGGTGTGACTGCATGAGCTTCCTCCTATCTTTCCACTCATCTGCTATTTTCAATTACAGAGCAATCTATGTACAGCTATAGATGATGATACCATGCACAAACACGGGCTTTGGTAAGTATAGTAGAGCAATTGTATGAGAGTCTTCAGAAATTCCTTTGGATCAGTTCTTCCAAACACATGAAATGTAAGGCATGAATTACAAACGATAGCTGGGTTGTGGAAAACAACCTGGGTAATTTTAATGGTAAGTATTTATGTATTTAAATAAAGTTACTACACTTAAATCAGGGTGAAAATATAATGGTACTTGTATCTCACAGATTATTTATTTTAAAAGGTAATTTTCAGAACGAAACAAAGAAAAAAAACTGCTCTGTAAAGTTGCTTTCAATTAAAATAATCATTTAAAGTAAAAATCTAACAGAAAGATATGCCATGTTGGTTTAAAGTTATTTTGATCCTGTGACTTTCCTGATGTTAAATTGTTTGGAATCACACAGATAGTACAAATCCTTTCCTATTGCTTCTACAAGTGTTTATTATAGTCTCATGTACCAGCCAGTCTGATGATTCGGATTACTTAGAATCATACAGTCAAATGACTGGAAAAGAACTTTAAGATCATTGAGTCCAACCATTAACCCAACACTTTCACATCCACCACTAAACCATGTCCCCAAGTGCCACATCTACACGTCTTAGGAGTATCTCCAGATATGGTGACTCAACCATTTCCCTTAGTGTATCCACATCGTAAATCTGCAGTTGTATTTCTCCACCACCCTCTTAATCTTCTGCAGTTTGCAGTAGTGTATCACTTAATTGCTCTGAGCACTCGTTCCCGTGCCAGAAAAAAATTGCTATTCTGTATTTCTCAAAAAGTTGTGTAATGAAGAAGTATGAGATTAGATTACACACACTAATCATATGAATGCCATCTTCAAGTGAAACTACGACTCCACATTGCTAAAATACAATTACAGATACCCACTTTAGGCTCTAATTCATACATTGAAAACATGTCCCCAGGTTCTGTGGCCTGCAGAGACCCAGAAAAACATTTTAAGGGGTGAGCAAAAAAACATCCAGCTTAATAGCATCTGTACCTCTCAACAGTGAACTATTTCATGGCAAAACGTATCATCTCTCAGTTACTGCTTCCTAAACCATTTAGAACTTAGTGCCAAACCAATATCAGCAAGTCTACCAAGAAATTTTAAAAAACAGCGCAGAAAACAAAGAGAACTGTTCAAATGCATTTCCTACACACAACCTCTGCTGTAAAGTAAGCCATTATGATCTACAGTACCACTCACTTTGAGGTGATTCAAAATATTGCCTAATGAAATCCAACTTGCAGCAATTCAAGCTTGATGTGGGTGATGCATGGTGAATTCCATCGAGTTTGCAAGGGGAAAAAAATTTGCATGTGCAGAAAAAGCAGCCCCTCTGTGAATAGCTGCTTCCAAAACCGGCAAGCTCCTCAAATACCAATATGAGTAGTGCATGATCACAATCATTTTGACTGCCAACAGCCTATCAACATGATCTTAATTTTGCCTGGTATAACTCAGCCAACCATACACCAAATTTATTAACCTTGTTTCACTGATTAATCTAGGTCAGGGCAGAAGCGCATGAAAATGTATTCTCAAAATGCCTTGAACACATACGGAATAACACAGGCTTTCATGTTATTAAATTCTTACTACTCTGTTCTGCTCATGGTTTATAAACTAATCTGTTAATCTAGTCTAATTACTGCAATGACCTACTGTTTAATGTTTAAATAATTTGGCCTAATTTCCAGATTAGGACTGTGGCATCACTATCCTAGATGAATTTTCAAAACTCAACAATACTCCCCACCTCAGGATCTTGTTAGTAGAAACATTAACAAATACACAACTGGACAAGCACTAAAAAGACAGTCTTTTCAGTGTTACTGCAAGCTCCAAAGTGGAAACTTTAGCTATGAGGAAGATGCTCAAAGGGTCAAGAGCGGGGAGGGGGTGGGAATAAATCACTGTTTTCCTCGTATGAGGAAAAATAATAATCTGGTTTTAGACAAGAAAGCTTTCTTCTCACTGTCAAGGTAGAATCTGAAGAGTGAAAGGTCCTAAGTCAAGTAGGGAGATGAGTCCTTGAGAAACAAAAATACACATTTCCATTTACTATACTGTTAATGCTTGTAAAGCTCTACGTATAAGGTTAATGTTTTAAGAGCAAACTCAGGTGAATAACTTGTTTAAATGACAAGCATGATGAATTTTTTTTGCTTCAAACAGAATTATTTCTCACATATATTAGGCCTATTCATGTTATTTTTGTAACAGCTATTGGTCCTTGCCCAACTTTTAGTAAGCTATTTAAGAACTTCATTTTTATGTAAATTTCATCTAGCATCTGTACCAAGAACAGCACCGCACCTGTTCCCTTACCCAAAACTATTAAATTCGCATGTGCATAATCTTGCAAGCATTGCACTTAGGTTCAACTCAAGACTGGAACGTGTCATATTTTATGTAAAAGATATTTGTACATTTACTTTTACAAATAGATACATACAATTTTTAGATGTTAAGTTCATCAGTCTTCCTCACAGGGAATTTAAATTGAGACAGGAGATTACCAAAAGTCTCTCTGTAAGGATGTTTCTTTCAGAAGGTAAGACTGGCATTTGGTAAATTAAAATACTTGCTCTGAATTTTTATCCAGCGTCGGCTGGGTTAATTTTCTCCAGGGATTGTAAGCAGAGTCTATACTGTAGAGGCGCATGTGCATGGCCAACACGTGGAACAGCTGATCTGAAAGGTAAAGATAGGTTACTGATTATTACATGCAATAACACAAAGTGTTTTACATTAAGCTGCCATTCATTTTACCAAGTTCTGAAAAGTCTGTCATCTCATTTTAAATAAGCTGGTGTCCTAACAATTGCAATTTTTTATAAAAAAAGGTTTTGAAGAAAGATTTCAATAAAAGCAGAGAACACATACACGAATATAGGGGGAAAAAAATCTCTCCTGAAGTTCAGAAACAGGTTATTTATAAAACTTTGATCAGACCTCAGTTGTTTCAGTGCCCATAAAACACCAGTTGCACATACTTCATTACAGGTCTTTTTAAGAATCCTGTTTCATATGCTGTTATGTGCAAAGGTTCCATGTTGCTATCACTTCCCTCTCCAGTTCATGCCAGAAGCTGTCATTTCCAAAACAGCTGCTCTAAACATAGTGACATGCTTCTAACACACAGCTTTTACTCCTCTCTCCCATGGTTAAGTTTTGTGCACAACATATTTAAAATTATCTTAAAGTTGCTAGAAGTTCTTGCTATGGCAGGAGCCTTTTGGCTCTTCATCACTAAAAGGTTGTTATTCCTTCTGCCTTCATGAGGTTATTTTCTAGGCAAAACTTTTAGAAAAGAAAAATACCTCAAACTTATGACCACACTAAAATGACACTAAAGTCAAGTCAGTCTTTATAATGTCATAGATTCGTCTATACAAATCTAAGGCAGGCAAAGTTTGCTCACTTTCGTCAATCCAAAACCTTCTGTACATCCACTGTGTCAAAACCATCATTTGCAAAATACTTCTAGAACCTTTTAAGCAAAGGATGCTTAGTTTATTATTCATGCATACTATTGCAGTATATATATTAAAATGCAGAGTTTTCAATTATCTATGAACCATATGACTCACACAAATGAAGATAACACCTAATCCTTTCTCCCCTTGAGCAAGCCAAGAAGACCAGCATCATCTAAGTTGACAGCATTTTCAGGGAGGTATATACAGTAAAAATCCCAGCCTTCATTTCTTTTTCTGTGTTTATAACACAGTTTGGGGAAAGAAATCCATCTTTTATATCAAAATTATATTTAAAAATCCTATTTCCTACAATTTTGCTCACTTTGTCCTCCTGTCACACCGTATCTTGTTATTTGCTATGATGTCTGTTTCTCCTGTTCAGCTTTCTGGGATCCTGCTTCCTTACTCCCTTTTACTTTAAATTTTTCCTTTACTATCTTGCTACCTTCTTCCCCACTGCCTCCCCTTTTATTCTTTCCATTTTCCCACCTCTTCTCTTAATCTCTCTCACTTCTCTCGACAACCCACTTGCTCAGCCTACACACTCACAGGTCCTCTTTTTTAAGTAGAAATAGCAGCTATTAATTTATTTCCCATAAATAGACAATTACTCAGAGGTACGCAATAGCCAAAAAAAGGCGCATGATGAAGTCAGCTGACTGCCAGAGCCTGAGGGCTGTAATTAGCTCCTGGGGTTTGAAAAATAATTGGAGATGTAGATGGCATTAGGATTGATTGCCGTCACCTGCTTTCTGAATAAAAACTGTCAACGAGGACAAAATAAGTAATCTTTTCTCCTGACAAGAGATTCTAGCAAAACATTGCTTTGCTGACAAACTACAAAACCCTGAAAATATACTGATCATTTCATCAAAATAATAGTAAAAAACCCAAGAAAGCCACTATAGTTTTATTTGGAATTAAACCCATGAATGCCTCTCTGTTACTAAAAGGAAAGTCATTTTTTCACAATCTGCTCCTTGCCTCAAACAATGACGAGCAACTACAGGGAAGGAAAAAAAGGAAGGGCTTAGTATAATTAATTAACCCTTTGTTCCTTTAATAGCTATTTTACTGTTACTTTTACCGACATAAAATCAAGCAGGCAAGCATCACATTCTAGTACCAGAGAATTTATTTTTTATCTCCAAGGGCGTGACATTTATGAGACAAGATACATTCTACCGTCGACTGAATCTGAACGGAAAACGTTTAGCAGCCCCGCAGGACAGTATGTTTAGCTGGCGAGCACGGCAGCCATCGCTCCTGGGCACGTAACGGCACAGCCCGCGCGCCGCCGGACCGGGGCCGAGCGGCCACACGCGGGGCCCGGAGGGGTAACACTGCCCCCTGGCGGGCGCCCTGCGGCAGGCCGCCGCATTCGCCGCGCAGCCTCCCGCCAACGGACACCGACTAAGCACTGGCCATAAGAAGGTGTATTTCCTTACAAGAGTTCTTCTGTTTTACAGCCCAGTGACTTCAATTGCTTCACCTCACGTTTACTACAGAGTAGTGGAGAAAGCCAACGAAAACATCAGAGCACAGATATCTAGAACTGGCAGCTTCTTTGTGCACCAGGTTCCTGGTGTTTCACCTCATTCTTAACGCTTGAGGAACTGGCAGAAATCTGGTTTTAGCCAAATGAAAGCGAGGTTTTTTTCTTGTGTATTTGTGTGAATGTATCATTCCGAAACAGAAACATAACAATGCAGAATATCCTCCCATTTTCTTACACCCTACTTAGAAGCTTTACACCCTACTTAGATACTTGCAAGTAGCAGCAAAACAGTAACATGACAACAGCCCACAAACAACCATGTGGCCTAGTCTAGTGAAGAATGGAAAGGAAGGCCATAACCTCAACCCCTCCACCACTCACAGTACAGCTTATGGCCAAACCTCTCTGGGAATCTACGTGTGGCTCTGAGTCTCCAAAATAACACTCTTAAAATTTGGTATTAACCTTAGGGAGCGCAGCAGCAGCAACAAAGAGAATGATAAAATAAGAATTACAGGTTTATTGATAACAAATCAAGAAAAGTAACCAGTGAAAAGAATTTGGATAGGGTCCTTTCTTATAACTTTGTAATTCTTGAGATAAGTTGCATCCAGTTAAGTTGAATAAATAGAAAAAAAAAAGAATAAATGAAAAATATAACCTATTGCTATAGGGAATCAGGCCCTTGGCAGGATTCCAAGATGCAGACATTTATGTGGAAGAGATTATTACTGGCTTTAAAACATATTCATGCAACTCAAATATTAAAGCAGTGCTGCCTTAATTCTCCCAACTTATTTAGATAGTCTTTGTAAATCTCATATAACACACTTAATAGAATAATCTACATTAGCAGTTAGACATTAGCTTTGATTTCTGTTAGCTTTCCTAATTCCATTTCTAAAAATTATGAAAATAAATATATTGTTCCATACACTGCTGTTCTTGGTACATTCTCTTCTTTTCACTCCTCAATACCAGCTCTACTTCTCAGTTATCCTGTTCTGATAGAGCAGCAATAAACTCAACTGGAATTGGTACTTTCAAAATAGCAACTCAAAGGAAAAGAGCACTGGGAATGAAGCTATTAGAAAAAGTGTTCTAACACTGCTCCTCTTATAAAAAAAACAGAGATAATGGGTATTTCATCTACATAACCACACTGCTTGCACTAGCACCTTCAGCTGCATTCTTTAGTATTAAAGCAGACTGATTTTACAGATGTTGACCCAGCTCTTAATATTCTCCTATGCCACAGAGCATAAAGCAGGAGTCTATAAAGGTGATTTCACAGCTCTTTTCAGGTCTAGTGTGGTAGGCACAGCACAAAAGACTAAATTTAGAAGCATGACCAGACAAGAAACTGATAAACAGAATAATTTACAAAAATGCTGTGCTGAACAGACAAAAATAAGTGATTTAGGAAGTTACATGCAGGTGTAAGTTTTGGTCTCGCTATCTTGGCTTGGTTTCTGCCAAAATGGTCTCAAATTTCTACATGAGTTTTGTTGCCTTTATTTCTTTTCTTTTTTCCAGTCTCTTGACTAGAAAATAATCTTTCAGATTCCCCAAGTTGAAATAAATGGATTTTTCCTGTTATTAATGCTTCTTCTACAAAGCATAGCAATGTGCTGTAATAATTAAGGAATTAGCTGACTCTATTTTTGCCTGCAAAAGTCTAGATATGTTTATTTCCCAGACTCTATGTTTTAGAAGTATGTAGATAACACATATTGCTGTCATGAAAATCTCTACTTTGCTGTTTTGATCCACTCTTCTGTTTTTTCATTCTAGAAATGACTATTCATATTGACAATGTCAAAAGATCAAAACAAGTGGAAATGAAAACATTCTTGTCTCAGCTGCTGAGTGAGGATCTTACCAAACTTGAGACATTGCCCCCTTCTCCTAAAGGCTCCTGTGACTGTCAAGAAGACTGTAAATTATAACAAAAAACGCTCAATACAACCCGGTGGGACTTGACTGTTAATAAGGAGATTGAAGAACTTTTTTTCTCCTTGTAACAGATTTATATAGTCCACTTAGCAATAGTTGCAAAGACCTGCTGACAGCATCTCCTCATTCATCACTGATCCAGTAGATTGGAATCAGTGAAGAAAAAAAAAATGTGAAGGTCAGGAAAAGCCTATTAAATCAACATGAATAGTTGTTGCAAAATCTTAAGCCTTAATTGCTGATGAAGCAGTTAATTATCCTCAACACCAAACTTGCCCGTGTATGAAATGAACTTTAGCAACAGAATTGTAAGGGTATCTAACTTTGCCTCTCCCACACTAGGTATGAATGGCATACCAAGGCTTCTCAGAAATAGTTAGGATCTCTGGTGGTGAGTAGTGGCCTAGTTTTAGCTGAGATAGGGTTAAATTTATTCCTGGTAGCTGGCACAGGGGTTTGTTTTGGATTTGTGACCAAAACAGCATTGATAACACAGGAATGTTTTGGTTATGGCTGAGCAGGGTTTGCACAGCATCAAGGCCCTTTCTGCTTCTCATCCTGCCCTGCAAGCAAGTGGGCTGATGGGACACAAGAGGCTGGGAGGGAGCATGGCCACGAGAGCTGACCCAAACTGGCCAAAAGGCTATTCCATGCCACAGAGTGTCTTGCCCAGTATAGAAACTGCAAGAGCTGGCACAAAGGTGTGGATCGCTGCTCGGCCATCAGTCAGTGAGTGGGGAGCAGTTAAATTTGGTATCACTTGTTCAGGGCTTTTTCTTTTCCTTTTCTTGTTTCTCCATCTCTCTTTTATTTTATTTATTTTCATTACATTATTATATATTTATTATGATTATTGCTATTATTATATTTCATTTTAGTTGGTAAACTGTTCTTATCTCAACCTGTGAGTTTTCCTTTTTGTTCTTTTCTGATTCTGCTCCCCATCCCATTGGGTGGTGGTGCTTAGTCACTGGCTGGTTTTAGACCACAACAGTGAAAAAAACTGCTTGTTCAAAGTTAGCATCAATAGATGGGCACCAAGGATCTGCATACTACCAATCCAACTTATAACTAAAAAACAAACCCCTCCTCCCAAATATTTTTTTTTATGACCACCTGTAAAATAATATCCCTTCCTTTTTCCTTCCCTCCTTTCCTCCCTAAAAAAAAAATCCAAACCAAAAAAAACCCATCTTTGGAGTAGTGCCTCCCTTGGTGTCAACTGATACAGTTCCAAGAAACAATAGAGCTATAGGGATGTACACCAAGGAAGCTGCCCAGCACTCGGGTGGTTCAACTATTCTCTGCAAGTCATCATCTTCCAGCACTTTCTGACATTACTTGGTGATAAAACGCCATGAGAAAAAAAAACACTATCTTTTCTATATGCTCTTAAATAGGTACCTGCCACACAAATTTGATACCAATGATGATGTCTAACATTTCATACTGTTTCAGGATGCAATGAATGTATTTCCTTCCACTTTTATCTTAAAATAATGTCTGAAATCTGCTGACTTTGAAAAATCTATCAGTAAGATAAAAATGGGACCTTACAGATTACAGGCCATTTTTCTGCACACATTCTTCTGAACTTCTAACATGTCAAGACTTCTATGGCTAGTAAAGCCATGTGAAAACCGAGGTGCACTCTTAGTCTGTGTAGCATCATCACAAATCTTTTAACTTCAAATATTTCAAAAGCTTTTCAATTTTAAGATGAGTTCTCCACTCTAAGCTGCTCATCATGGTCTTTCAAATAACATGCTGTAAAATAGGCAATGCATCCAGTAAATTGCTAAAATTCAGAGTGAAAGTGTCTATCTTACTAGGTAAGTATATGATTAAAAAGATATTGTAATCCAAATGTAGAGCCTTGATTTTATTAAATGCTTCAAATTTGCAAATAGCTATCTAGTAATGTTCTTTTAACACGTGCATTTTTCAACCACTTTGATGGGAAAGGAAAGTCATGATGGTGGGGGGGAGACAATGTGCAGTAGGACTTAAACCTATTTTTCACAAATCACAACACACAAATGAAATCAATTGAATTACATTTCCTGGCAGTACCAGAAGGCTGTTATCCTAGAGATGACGTGGACAGAACAGCACATGATGAGGAGAGCACTGTCTGCAAATCATGTACCAAAAGGCAGAGGTGGGCCCAAGCTTTCTGATATTTTTACTACTGAATGTGCTCCTACTGCTGCATAAGCTTGATTTAAACGAGCATTAGTAGTAGCAGTATTCTCCCAGCCTTTTCAATTTTTTCCTAACAAAAGAAAACATCCATTCCTAGCAATTTATACTCCAGTAGAAGACTAAAAAGATTTTCTATTCATTTGGGAAAAAGAATGTACTTCTGTCAACCAGAAGTGCTTTACCAAATATTAAAGATTTCAGAACAATGAAGGTTCTGGAGTTTCTACGAAAGAAAATTTAAGAAAGATTTTTCAAATTGCAAAAAAAATCCCAAAGACGAGTTATGGCAGAAAAAAAGGTTCTTACAAGAAAAAAGCTGACATAATTTAGAAAATGACAGAAAGAACAAGACATCTTTATTCAATATTCTAATAATTTACATTCTACTTCATATTATAAAACTTACTTAAACATGATCTTTTCCCAGCTGTACTTGCACCTCCTGAACATAAATTGCCTCCTCGATGGACCAGCTCGAGTTCCAGGTTTGTCCTACAATTAAAACAAAACAGTGTTGAACAGAAGAGCATTATTCAAACTTCTATGGACATGTGAGAGTCAACACAAACTCAACATACACTAAAGAATGCTGTGAACTAATCCTCAGTGTTAGACATTGCCTCAGAATTAACATTTTTTAGTTCTTCGATAATTGTTGCAATGGATATAGTACATGCAAAACAAAACTTATTGTTTTTATTCTGGGTCAGATTTTGGCATTTTCCTGAATGCACACACAATCCTTGGTAATAAGGGAATCTATGGGCAAATCTGAAAATATACATACTGACTAAACTTCAATCAATCAGTTATGTTGGAAAGCTTTCTCTTTACTGGCAGCACTTTTGTTTTGCTTTAAACAGACAGTACAATAGATAAGCTATCAAGTAACTAAGTATGAAAATAATCCAAATTATAATAGAATAGAAGCACTGACCTTTATAGATAAGTTAGTTAATAAAAGCCCTGGAGGTTAATGCTGAATGAAACACCGGTATTCACTGCAGCTCATTAGTATGAAATAGGAGTTGTGTCACTAAATCTCTGCATGACACATCGATGCTTGCTTGCTTAGTATTATTGTAATCTGATACTTAGGCACCAATTGTTTAGGCCAAATTTGATAGCATTGTTTAATTTTTGAATTGGATGTTTCAGTACTGCATTAGCTTGTACCCTCAAGACTTGGAGCAAACAATTTACATTATGTTCTCTGCAAATTTGTTGCAATAAGTCAACATACACTTCTTTAATTAAAATACAGGAATATAATTCTATTATTCTGAAGAGTTATTTTTCTAATTTAATCCAAACTGCAAAGCTCAGTCTAAACACATCTTGTCTTTTAACTAAAAATCAAACAGTGTTAGGTTCAATATAATGCAGCTGAAAAAATATTAAAATCTATTCTAGAATTTTAGGCACATAATATTAAGGACCTCATCTCCAATATTTAAGAAGAAACTACACTATTTTATTAAAACCAAATTATTTTTGAAGAATTTCAGCTCCATCAGCTTGAAAGAATAATACATTTTTATATGCAGGGTTTGTTGAGATACTTTCATATATTTTTAAAATAGTAACATTTCAGAATATTACTATCCCTAAGTTTGCAGCTTATGCCACCCATTTCTGAAGGAATGCTTTAATCCTCTCTACTCAGAAAAGGCAATTTAACATTGATAATGTGCCTGCTTAGAGCTCCATCTGGTTGCTGCTGATAAGGGCATCTGTGTGACAGGGGAATTTTCCACTCTTCAGGCGATTTGCAGTGCTCACTGAACTTCTGAAAATCTACCAGCAAGGAAGCAGGGACAGGGATTTCATATTAGTGGACAAAATAGCAACTGCAGATCAGCACGTGCTAGTTCATCATGGGAATATAAAGGAAACCAGTATGTTTTATTTCTACAAAACTTCTGATAACTAATTTGTAGAACAAAAATAATGGCAGCCTTCCATTAAAAGCAAGATAATTAGGATTTAATTAAAAAATATCATCTGAATATCTAAGAAGCACTTTCTAGATCCAGAATTTTATTATTTCTTTTAATCAAGAAACATGTACAATTTTACAAAACAAACGTGTGGGACAATTCTGAAAAAAATCTCTTCTTGCTATGTATGAGGTGTTATATACTACTTTTTGCTCTAAGGAATATAAGGAGAGACATATTTCTGGAAACATATATTCCATCACACATATCACAATTTCTCACCTCCCAGACTTCTTAATTAACCCTAGCTCCTCAAAGCCAGCAGCTTATAGTTCAGCTTTCTTGGAAACATAAATATTAGTCTTTTAAGACATCTCTTTCAAAACATACCTAAGATTTGCCATAAAAGTGCACAGTAGAGAAAGCCTCTTCTGTGAAACTGAAGACTTCTTTGTAAAATCCTCTACATCAAGTACAGCCCTAAATATTTTTTGAAAGACACTAGTGTATTTCCTCCCTAATTTAAGCTCCCTTCTGCCTTGAGGATCTGAGTACCATCTGCCTTTTACTGAAGAACAGGCACTGAAAGCTCTGGTATCCTCTCATCACTGAAGAAAAATTTGGGACATCTGACAGAAGAGTGGAACACAGAGGTCTCTGAAAATATCCCTTGCTATTTCAGCCCTCTCAACTTGAAGGTAAGAGAAGGAGAAAGGAAATCTATATGAGTGACTGTTTCCTCTATCTAGAAATCTTTGTGTCATTCATTGGAGCAACACATTTTGTAGAACACTGGCTTTATCTTCCTCAGAAAAAAAATTTCTGAGGACATGGATTCTCCTCAGCTGTACAGATTCCTGATTAAAAAAAAACAGACCTAACCCATCCCTTCCTGGGAGCTCTCCTTAAAGAAACACATTGGAGGTGGGAAGAGTGATGGCATATTTCTCACAATATCAAGATAGAGTAGGGGGAAGTAAAAATGCAATGCCCTTTCTGCAAAGAGAACAATTGAATGGACTCCTTCCTTCTACTGAGACAGAAGAATTACCACTTTTGCCACTTCACTTTGAAAAGACAAGACATATATATATATACATATAAAACAGATACTGAGACACAGACTGGAAGGAGTATATATTAGTGTATACACAGCTGCCAGCAAACTCAAAAGCTTTGTTTAATATTGTCCTTCAAAACAGAAGCAGTCTTCCCAGATATTGCCACAAATAATAGTCAATGCTATGAATGTGCAGCTATTAAAGCAGATGATTTGTGAATGACACACTAGTACTCTGACAGATGTCACCAAAACCACGGAAGCATGCATACAAAAAGGGCATACATTTCTCATGGTAAGACTGCAGGAAAAGGGAAGTAGCTATGGAGATGCTTTTCCAGCTGCACATGGAAATCAAGATGCTCAGATCCTGAGTGCCTCTTTAGCTTGGAAAACAGATAGGGGTTGGCTCTCCTGCTAGGTGGTTTGCAGTTTCTTTTCTGTGCTACCAAGGACATCTGTCTATGCCAGCAAAAGTAAAGTAAGAAAAGTTCCCATTTTCCTGAAGCAGAAAGGAAAGCTCTGGCAAGTGGCTACGTCTTGTTTAACCAGTAGTATTGTCAGTTCCAGCATGCAGAAATCCACTTCAAAGCTGACCTCCAGCTGTAAACTGCTATCTTTTAAGAAGACGGCAGACGATGTAATTTTCTGATTGAAAATGGAACATAACTTACAAAAACATTAAGAATGTTTAACTCACTTGCAAATATATGGAGTCAATAAAAATATTGTCGCATTCAAATGTATATTTAAGCAAAGGCTACTTATCATCTTGACCACTTTATCTAAACGTAAGATTAAATACCAGGAGGAAACGAGTAACAGCTGAAGGTGATCTGACCAAAACAAGTAAATGTTTCAGAATACATGAAACTAGAAATGCTCAAAAGTTAACTGGTTGGTAAGGAACACAAGAATATCATCACCTCAAAAATAACTGGATAGAAATAAGGAGGAAACAGGCTGAATGATAGGAATAGTTTCCAGAAACAAGTTACTTCAGTTTGCAGTTTAAGTTGTGGATAGTTCATTGTTTGGATACCTAAACAAACCTTACTAAAAACACAAAGAAAACTCTTTCATCTGGGAGATGACTAGCAACTTAACATATTTACTTCCATAAACTGTAAGGTTATATTAAAATGTCTTTTTAGAAGTTTAATTTTTTTAACCTGTAGTTCTTACGCAATTATCAAGTAGTAGAAGCCTGTCAATTCGTATTGCTGAATTGAAAGGCAAGAGAATTTAGCCATTTTGTAGCTCATCTGCCAGGCACCTTCATAAGCAATCTTACGAGTTGTGGCAACAATATAGAAGACTGGATCCAACATCTGAAATCTTACAGCCATGGACAAATGGAAAATTGCTGACACTAGTCCAACCAAGCAAGAAGAAATCACAATGCATCCAGGTGTCATATCCTAATCTTAGTGATCAACCATGATTAACCACGATTACTCTCTCTGGCAATGTAAGCAGCAATGAAATTCTGAGGTATTTTTAACTCTCAGAATGAAACAAAAAATATCGGGCTTTGGTTGTTAATATAAAAACAATATACATATATTTAAAATACATTTAGCTAACATTTTAAAAATCATGTAATATTATAGCCAGAAATAAATTATAACACCGTTTTTTGTACCTGAAATGGCATGTCAGGTCATGGTTACAAGTAATCATACTTTTATTAATTTTGGGTCCTTTGTATTTTTAGAAGAATATTAAATTGTATTGATCAAACACATCATTGCTAAAAATGTAACACTGTTTATCTTTGTATAGCATATGAAGTAATACTCAATAATCTTTCCACTTGCTAGGTATAAAATTTAATTGCTGCTCTTAATCAAGGGATAATTAAGACACTCAAATACAAATCATATTTCTTCTCATGGAATGATACAATAATCTTGGGAAAAAATTTTGGAGATCAGATGGTCCAACCGTCTGTCAAAAGCTGAAATGTACATTTGATTATCCAGAGTCCTGCCAAGCCAAGTCTTGAGTATTTCCACAGTTTACATACTAGAGACACTTGAGTTTATGAAACTGTGGTAAAAAATGTTACTGGATTATATCACTTGTCTGCTTGTTCTTTTTCTGCAGTCATCATCTTCCCTGCAGGCCTCAGTAAGTCAGAATTTAGAAAACCTGCTTATGAGTATCTCAACAACTTCTTACGGGAAGTGCATTACAGTAAACCTGAACAGATTAACTATTCAGAGCATCTTAACATGAATGGTATAGATGGAAGGAGGGACTGTTTAATTTTCCTGGAGATGGTGTCTGTGACACTGACAGCTATAAAACTGAGACCTAACACCACAGAAAATGATGGTAGCTTTGACACTTTTTCAGAAGTCTTATTCATATGAAGAGAGATTCCTGTTTCCTAATGTAGGAAAGACTCCTTGTCTGATCCCCATTTGATAAAAGTAATGTCTGACAGAAATTAAAAACACTTTGTGATTTAGAAAAACAGAAATATGGCAAAGATAAAAGAAATAACCTCATTCTGCTAACAGTAGTATAGATTTGGCCATTTAGGAAAGGAAGGTAGAAAAAGAAATTCCACATTGAATGTGTGGAAAGCAAAAATTTGACTGAAGAAGAAAACAAAATAAGCAGAAGACAAAAGGTTCTTCAGGTTTTGTGCCAGTGTTGCATATACCATAAATGAACTGCTGATGAAATGCTGGCTGAACATGAGCCAGCAGTGTGCCCAGGTGGCCAAGAAGGCCAATAGCTTCCTGGCCTGAATCAGGAACAGTGTTGTCTCAGGAGTAGGGAGGTGATTGTTCCTCTGTACTTGGCTTTAGTGAGGCTGCACCTCGAACACTGTGTTCAGTTTTGGGCCCCTCTCTACAAGAAGGGCATTGAGGTGCTGGAGAGGATCCATAGGTGGGCTACCAAGCTAAAGGATTTGGAGCACATCTCACATGAGGAATGGCTGACAGATCTGGGGCTGTTTAGCCTGGAGAAACAGCAACTCAGGGGAGACCTTATAGCTCTCTACATCTATCTGAAAGGAAGTTGTAGCGAGGCACGGTTCAGTCTGTTTTCCCTCGTGACAACCAATAGAACAAGAGGAAATGGCCTCAAGTTGCGACAGGGGAGGTTCAGGCTGGATATGAGGAGGAATTCCGTTACTGAAAGGTTTGTCAGAATTGGAACGGGCTGCCCAGGGAGGTCCTGGAGTCACCATCCCTGGAAATGTTTAAGAGACGGGTGGATATTGCACTTAGGGAAATGGTCTAGTGGTTGACAGAGCTAGGAGAAAGGCTGGACTTGATGATCTTAAAGGTCTCTTCCAGCCAAAACGATTCTATGATTCATCTTGCATGTGCCTGCACGTGCAAATCAGAAAATGTAACCTCAATGTACTAAGTACTCAAAAAGTATTTTTTGGAGAGGACTTTTTTTTTAAAGTACTAAACTATGTGGTAATACCACTACTGAGAAACACAAAAGAAAAAACATCACAAGAAAAAACATACTCACCTTGCAACTGAATACATAAACAGAAAATCATTGTCAGGTGATCCAGGAGTTTTACTATAATCTGTGTACTTCTTCTGTGTGGTACTTTTTATATCTTTCATTACAGACTCCATTTCTTTACTTAGATTAGTTTCAGACTATGAACAAAGACACAAAAGAAGATTAGTTGATTTTACCTGAAGAAATGATCACAAACTGTAGTACTTCAGTATTTATAAAAACCTGTTTACAGCTTATGGAAAAAATAGGCATTAAAAGCCAATACTCAGTGTTACAATATTCTGGAAGTTACTCTGATTTGTTCTGAATCTGCAAACATCACCGTTTCATCAATCTCATAAGCTCAAGAATCTCACTGCTTGCATTATTTTGAAGTATATTTGCATTGCACAAGTACACAAAAATAACAATCTTTGTCAACACTGGAAGGCTAGAAAATGTAATAGAATTCTATCATTCAGAAAGATCTCCTGACACTTTGTAATACATGAGCATCTGCAAACTGCTCTTTCTGTAAAACAAATAATTCATACCTTAAAATGTTCTTAATAGACATACTTTAAATAGCTGCCAGTTACAAGGATATTGGTGTTTTTACATTGTAAAGAAATAATAAATGAATTTTATACTACATGACTCGATTCTGTGTAGATTACTTTGGAGAGAAGTGAAAACATACTCCATAAAAAAATGTATTGATTACATTTTATCATAGCTTTAAAATTGTTTATTTTTAATAGGTAATGCAGTAAGTGCTGTAAGTATTTTCAATATCTTAAAATGAAAATAAAAGCATGTTATCTTCTGTATCAGAAGAAAATAAAGTTCCCCAGGTTGTCAAGTTTCTAAGAGGTCACAAATGCAACATACTGTAAAAACTGAAAAGTAAAGGCAAATTAACAAGGATCTTTCTGCCTTACACTGATGCTTACTGGGAAAGTTCCCAGCTGTTCTTGAAGATCTTCCACCTCTTGTACAAGATCTTGCATACACTTGTTACTAGGACTTTGCCAAAGGCTTCTTTCCACGTTGTTTCCAGGATAACAAGGAAGAACACTGTTAGCAAACTGCCTACAGAGAGGACAGGTAAATTCTCCTTTGTCCACCGAAAAACCCTGGAGGACCTGGTCGTTCTAAAGGAAAATAAAGGAAACAAAGCTGAAAATTACAAGATTTATCATTTTTAGCTTAGTATTTAAGGTGTATAGCTAAAGAATTAAGTCCAAAACTAAAAACAGTTCAGAAACAACAACTGGAATAGCTCCTCATTTTATTGAAAAAGGTCATAACTAGTAGAGACTATCTTAAAATCTCCCAACTCAATGTTTTCCTAATTTTTAAATACTCTTCATTGTCAACAATATCCCCATAATAAACTAGAAATACTTCAATGGAGTACTTTGAACATTTAATACATTGTCTCTTTCTAGCAATTACAAATGAAGTTTGAGACTTTCCTAATAACATCTTTTAATTTATCAATAGGGAATTTTATTTTCAGTCCTGAGAAAAATTTGAAGATATTTCTCACAAGTACAGACTGAAAAACTTAATCAAGTAGCCATGGGAAAGAAGCATGACAAAAATCCTGCTTACTTAAAAAAATGGGCACCGAAGTACATGTTTGGGAAGTGAGGAGTTGCTCTGGCAAGCAACTTCCCTTCAGCTTCCTCAGTTGCCTCAATTGTTTCTCACTCCTGAGAGAGGAGAACTGCTAAATTAATAGTAACTATAATTTAATCTTCAAGCAATCAACCCAGAATGCTGAAGTATTCTCATAAGCCTACTTTTATTTTTCTAGATGTTGATTTCTGATGGTATTATGTAAAAACAAGTGTCTTATCCAGATGAACAGAATGCTAGGAACAGTGAAAGTTATTATATAGTCATCTAGGTGGTAATACTAGATGCTAGGATCAAAAATTCACTTTAAATAATCTAGAAATTTACCTAATTGGTAGTAGTCAGAAAACAACCAACTGAGAAAATAGTCACTGCTGGAAAACTTAAAAGGAATTCTAGGAAATTCTTCTTGCAGAATACCTAGTCAAGTAGATCTGCTTCTCAAAAAAAAAAAAAAAAATCTAGATAGCATTTACAGTTTATTTCAAGTTTAAGTGAGAATCCATCAGGAAAGGAACTTCAGTGTCTAATATGATGCCAAAGATTAATTTTTCAAAAACTGTAAAATTAGATTCTATCAGGAAAGGCCAGATTCCTCTTATCTTGTTGACACAGTTACCTCTCTAAAATCATCTTTATAGTCATATGGAAAAAAACAATTAATCACAGGATCCAATAAAAGTGACACAGCTTCCTGTGATTGCTTAAAATTTGATGACTTTTACCACTGTTGAGCTTGTGATAACATTCTATGGTGCCATTCAGAAGATGTGCAATTGGGCTGCACGAGGTTGAGAGCCAGCAACATCAAAGGAACACTACTGTGTTTACTGAGATCATGTGAAAATAACGATGTGTTTTCAAGCCAACATTTTCTGAGGCTCACCTAACAAACTGTATTTTAAAATCATATACAGCAGTAATTTCCCAACAGTATTTTCCAAGAAAAAAAAAAACTAATTCACAAGACTTACACTATTTTAACTAATTTCTCTAAACTGCACATATATACACAATATATACCATGCATAACTGGTGACAAAAATCTAACTGAATTTTCATATTAGGCATTAACCAAAAGCACAAGTTCATATATGTTATATTCCTCTCATTTTTTTCTTCAGTTTCTCTATAATTTAATAACACATATTAAAAATCAGAATAGGAATCTATGAAATAGAAATGAAAAGTGTAAGAAATGCCTTACCTGAATATGCAATATTCATATGCAAAATGAAAACACTGTATTTTGGTTTTGTATTTTTCTGGTGTATATTGTGTTATTGTATATTACCTGAATATACCAAAATACAGTGATTTCATTTTTTAAGAATAATTTAGTCCAGTATTTTTGTCAGATATAGTAGAATAACTGAAAACAAAGTAATTTTTTAAACCATGTCAGAATGTAGTAAGAGATCTAGTATATATAATTCTTGAGAGAGCATAAAATCATCTTAAGTACACACAATTGTTCTTTCTCTGAATTGAACAGCATAAATCCAATTGACTTCACTACAAACAGTGCAGATCCAAATAAAAAAGATGATCTTCAGTTTCACTTACCCGTAAAGATTCCATGTAAGATTTGTGACAATCTATGTGTAAAGTGTGACCACAGGTTTGTACATAAACACCTCCTTCCCAGCCTATTGACACTGCTTGCAAACAGGAACTCTATGAGGAAGCAAAAACAGTAAGAAAATAGGAACAATAATATAAAGGTATATAGGCATTTACCACAACTTATTTAAAGACTTTAAAAAACAATACGGATTTTTATTTACATGCTATCTCATTAACAGACATGTGGCAACAAAGAAAAATTTCATTTTATAAAATATTTGTTTAAACTAACCCATGTGGCTGCCATTATGCTATTCTTTCCCAGAAAGATCCAAACACTTAAGTTGAACTTCTGCAGTTTTTGTCGCTTAAGGTAGTGACTTCTTTTTAAAGAACCTCTTATATTACAGCATGAAGACAGCTCTAACTCTACCATCTGTTCCAACAGTACAAATTATCCCAGGACCAATGCACTTCTCCAATATGTTTAATTCAGTTTTGTATGTAACCAAAATAACAAGTATTAAATAACACCAATCTGTTATTAAAATTCAGTGTAAGCTTTTAATGTGTTGTTGAACAAGACTGTATATAACACATCATAAAGGGGAAAGAGAATAGATACTTGTTTAGTGAACTGAGTTTTATACCAGGATCGATTTGAAAACATTGTCCTTATTCAAAGACTGCACTTACAGTCCACATGTCAAAAATAAAGTTACCTCATTGGTAGTACTCAGAAAATAATCAGCTGAGAAACTAGTCACAGCTGGAAAACTTATAAGGAATTCTAGGAAATTCTTCTTGCAGAATATCTAGTTATAGTCAAATAAATCTCTATTTCTAAAAAAAAAGAAATAAAAAAGCACACACAGATGGAAACGTACAGTCCGGCTATACATTAAAAGCATAGGAAAAGATTTACAGTTACCAGGAGAGGAGAACAATTCTTAGAGTAGACTCATCCAAAAATGGTTTTAATTTGTGATGTAAAACCAGGGTACTGTGAATAACCAACTCTGATGTCCTAGCATCTCATTTTTTTCCCTTGCATATGAGCAGGTAATAAAATTACAAATTCTAGCTACAGACATAGTTCTGTTTACCTTGCCTCAACCTGACATTCATAATGTGCTATGACCCTCTCAGGCCACAAAACAGGAAAAACTTCTTCTTCTGCTGGTTCTCACATAATTTAGTAGACTTCACTATTAGTAAGGCACCGTCAAATCATGTGGAATCACAGAATGGTAAGGGTTGGAAGAGACCTTTAGAGATCATCTAGTCCACCCCCCCCTGCTCAAGCAAGTCCATATAGATCAGGGTCACACAGCAACACTTCCAGGTGGGTTTTGAAAACCTCCAGAGGAGGAGACTCCACAGCATCCCTGGGCAGCCTGTGCCAGGGCTCCCTCACTCTTACAGTGAAATAGTTTTTCCTTATTTTTAATAGTGTTTCCTTATGTTTATACCTGGAAAAGCCCCAGAGGACAAACATCTCATTCAGGAAAAGCATTATTTATTACATATGTTTAATGAGGCTAAAATCAACCCCCAAAGTATTTGCTTAAAAGCTTTACTCCAAAAAAGGAGATTCCAAAAAGCCACAGTCTTGTGATGGAGCATACCTGTATCAAGCTGTTGGTTACAGACTACTACATGATTCTGAAAATAGCCCTATCAATCCATTATATGAAGTATTGTCTCCTAATCCTTAGTCATAGCTCTCCATATCAAAAATAATCACTTTGAATGACTTACCTTTTAATGGACAAGAACTCTACTCTCTGACAGCAAGCATCAAATATCAGCTAAGAAAGTACAAAAGGAATCTCTATGGAGAGAACTGGCCTGTTTCACCCAATCTACATGTTACATGCATAGCTTTTGAGGTTTTTGTCTTCTAGTAGAATGGGCTAGATGATGGTTCATAACCTAAAATTTTCACATCTAAGTAAAGCTATTTTAATCTCCTGAAATCTGTTGTTAAATATGAAAAGCTGTAACGTGGCTTTGTGAAGCAAAGCAAAACACAAAACAACACACCAATTAATATAAAATTGACCTTCAGTAATGTTCTACAGAGCTGAAAGTTCAGCAGAAGAGAGTGAAGTCTTCTGCTAGTCCCTCCTTCCCACTGACACAGTTTTCCCTTTCTCTGTAGTGACTTAAAATTGTTACAAGTTAAAATTACTCTTTTAACCTTCACAATGACGCAAAATATTTTTGATTAAGTGTAATTCCTTGATCAGACCTTCTGAATGGCCACAACAAAACCAGTGTTCTGAAAGTAATACCCAATAACAGCAAAATCATATCTCAATTGGGTGGTCACACTGAATTGTACAGTAACTTCTAGAGAACATTCCAGGCTTTGTACTCACTAAAGATCCACACAGATGTACTAGATGCCTATGCCAAAAGTATAACTAGGCAAAAGTCTGACTATTTAAAAATAAGGACATTATCAAATGTAAACACTTCACAACTACTGCAACATGACAAAGTATTCACTAAATGTAGAAATGAAACTAGGAAGACTCTTGTAATTTCATTTACCTTTTTACACTAATTTTTCATAAGTGGTAGTACTGTCCACATGAAATACCTACATCTTTAAAGTATCGCTGTAAAGTTGTAAGCCTCACATCATGCAGCGCTGCACAGGTATCCCAAGGGTATATTTGCTCCTCTTCAGTAGTTGGCAGTTTCTTCAGCTCAGTGCTATTGCGGCATTGTCCCAAGACTGTAGGAAGAGAAGAAGCGACAAAGAATGCAATGAATAACAATGTGCTAAACAGTTAAGAAAACAATCAAGAAATTGTAGTTTGTAACTAAAACAGGCTTTTTTGCTGTTAAATGAGAAACCAAAAAAATTAGAAACTAAAATTGTGCTTTTGCACTTGTTCATAAAGTATATACACATGCAGACACAGATACATACACAGAGATACACTGCTGGCTATTTTTTTTCCCCCATATTCATTTTCCTGCCCGTTTATTAAATACTGCTCGATTTGCTAAAGCTAACAGAAACAAGAAGGGAATGAAACTGTTAGGTCTTCCCAAACATTTAAAAACTTTCTCAATACCCTTAGACCAACACGTGTGTCTCGTGCAGGACCATCCACTGAAAAAAAGGGAAGACTCTGTGTTTTTAGGTTCCATGAAACACAGCAGCATTTATGCACACATATTAGAAGCTGCTGAAACACTACTTGTCCAACAAGTCATAGATTCATACCTGAGGATGCTTGTAATAGTACAACTAGCCCTGTAGGTCTGTCTTCTGTAGAAGGACCACTTTGTCCACAAATAACACAATCATATATTGCCTCAGAAACATGTTGTTCTGATGTAGCTACCTCCATGGCAATATCAGCATCTGGTGATTCTAAAAAAGATAAGAAAATTGATGTCAAACAGAGGTAAAGAAATTCAATTGCATCTGCACTAAAGTGGTGACAAGAAAAGCTCCAAAATAATCTCTCTGAAATAAACTCTATCTACAACTAAAACATCGGCTATTACATGAAACTTATCTTGCCGCTTCAAACAGGAAGACACCTACACAATGAAGTACAAGTTTTCCCATATTCAAAATTGTTCCCAGTGGAATAAAATGTTTAGTTCAAGTTTCATCTTGAAGTTTTTATCTGTTTAAAACTTTTGTAGGACAGAGATTTAACCTTTATTTCATTAGATACTATACTGAAAAGTCTAAGCAGAGAGAGATAAAGGGCAATTATTATGAAACTCCACTGAAACCAGATTTGCTCTTAACTGACTCTAACAACAAGAAGGAAAAGGTTAAGATGCTTAGAGAAGATGAATGAAACCTGCAACAAAAAATGAAATTGTCCAAGTTACATATTAAAAAAAAAACCTTTAAAAATGTTGGGTGCATTAAGAAAGTAATCTGCTATGCAACAGATATTTAACATTTACTGTACACAAAACATATCAAAGATCTGGTTTTCTAATGGTCCAAATTAATATTTCCTAGGTTCATAGACAAAAATGTTCGAGGTTAATGGTTATCTTCAAAGTACTGAAGTAATTGCATTTGATGTAGGTTTGCTTACATGACAGTTCATGGTCATGGTTTTGGGGCAGGGGGTAACCAAAATAGAAGCAATTTTATGTTGTGTTACAACCAAAGGTAAGAGTTCTTTATTGGCTTGGAAAAAAAAAGCACCTTAGGACTAGGTGCTCATCTCCTAAGTGCTCAGGAACACATACAGTGAAGTCTCTTGACCTAGAATGTATGGGTACTTTGGAAAAATTGTCTTCCAGGAAAGAAACAGAAGAAAACACTTCCTCCCTATCTACAACCATGCATTTTATCTCCTTGAATAAGTAGGCCGGTAGAGAACCCAAAACCCTTGACTATATCAACAGTTTTCATCCAGAAGTGCTTTTAGGAGAGCTGCTCTCTTCTGAAAGCCCACTACAAACTCCACTCAGGAGGCTTGCTGCTATATGGAGAGGCATGCTGGATTCCAGGCAGCATCTGTCTTAGCTGAGAGAAACTCCATGCAATGCTCGCACTCACAGGGCAGAATCAGAATTACACCATTTCAGTAACTATTGATCAGTCATTTACTGAGGGTCACATAAAACTGAACTCCGCTCTTCCCTGACATGTAGTTCATACTGTACACACATCTATCACCATCTAGTGGCAGTCAGACATACAATGAACAAAAAAAGCAGAATGCATCGACTACAAATGTTTTTATTTTTGAAGCTCAAACAATCAGAAAATGTAGGAGCAATTGTAGCATGTAGTAGCATCAAAGCTAGTTTTTATATTTAACACTACCTCGTAGTTATGAATGTGCATTACACGTATATGTGTACCAGAAGTACAAGACACAAGAATGACTAGAGTCCTAGACATCTAATTTTCTTCTAAAGTATTGTTAATACATCATAAAATATGCATTCATTCAATATTTTAAAGAAGCGTAGAGAGAGAGTGCCTAAACCATAATTTTGAACAATTCACAGCAGTCCTCAAAAAACAGTCAATACTTAATTACAAACTACCATTCATTCAATATTAATTGGATATTTTACACTTGAATGAAAAAAGTCGTATTTAAAAGGTGTTTCAAACCAGTTCAGGCAACAGAAGTGTACATTGCATGCGTGCAACTGGAACATAAATATTAAGCTAATTTAAATTTAGAACTCAATGTAGCAAATGCATTTTTCCTTCACAACTACTTAGATCCAGCACTATGCTACTGTGGCAAGCAATAAAATTTCAAGGGAACTAAACTTCCAACATAAAGGAAGACTTTGCAATAAAATAATTTGCTCTCAGATAGTAAAACAAAGTCAACATATGCAAAATCCATGGGTAATAGAAATTGGAAAGAATTTAAAATCTCATGGCTTAAAGTAGCTTTTGTGGAAAGTAAGGCTGAGGGAGTTGGAGCTCTTGAAGAAGAGGAGATTGAGGGGTGATCTCATTAATGTTTACAAACACCCACAAGGGTGGGTGTCAGGAGGATGGAGCCAGGCTGTTCTCAATCATGTCCAACGATAGGACAAGGGGCAGTGGGTACAAGCAGGAACATAAGAGGTTCCAAAGAAACACAAGGAAAAACTTTTTCACTGTGAGGGTGACAGAGCACTGGAACAGGCCCAGATGGGTTGTGGAGATATTCAAAACCCACCTGGACAAGTTCCTGTGTGACCTACTCTAGGAGGTCCTGCTTTTCTGGCAGGGGGGTTGGACTGGATGATCTTTCATGGTCCTTTCTAACACTTAAGATTCTGTGATTCTGGGGTAAAATTCTGGTTATCATTTGGTTGAAAGTCTACATTCTGACAGTGTAATCCCTCATGCGAATACCTATCAGTGGCAGTCCAGAAAAAAGAAAGTAAGCTATGCATACAGCAGTCATCTCAATCCTGCCTTCCCCAGTTTTGCCTCTGTGAAGCTCCTGTGGAACCAATAGACTCTGCCTCACCAAGTACACGATCTACCTACACTGTCAAGGACCATAGCAAACATGTTTCAACTCAAAACATTGTTGAAAATGACATCTTTCCTACAAACCTTCTTATAAAACATTTCATTATTGCATTGATACTTGTGAATATAAAGTAATCAGCAAGTCTCCATTCCACTTCACTTTCAATAATGTATTTCCTATTTCACATGGGGAGAAACTGAAATCAAACTGCTTTTTACTGAAATAGTATATAGAAGCTTAAAATGCCTTTTTTCCCCTTCATTTCATAGAAAAAAAAAAGTACAGGATTGTTTTGTGTTTTCCACATCTGTGAAGCATTTGTTTAAAATGACTGGAGTTATAATGCTATCTTATTAATTTCATTAAGAAAATTTTATTCTTGCCAATTTTTAAAGCATGCGATATCACGTCCTAGGTCACAGGCTGCAATTATAAAAAGAGGGCTTAATGAAAATTATTTTTTAACTAAATGCCCTTTTATATTGATTAAAAGTCTTCATAGTTAAATACTGAAAGTACACATAACATCAAATTCCTTCTGTTTTGGCCAAAACTCATACAAATCACTATTAAGAACTATCACATGAACAAAGCTACGTTGGTTGCAACTAAAAAGTGAAAAATAATCCAGATTTCCTTATTTTGCTTCCACTTTCATGCAAACTCCCAACTAGGAAGATATTTCCATGAAAAACAGCATTGTGTGTTATGTCCCGGAACAACATCGCCTTACTGATCGCTAAAGGAATTCTTTGCCAGGTATCTGCTAAGCTACAGCTCTTGAGACATACTATTCCTCCACCTTTCAAAGAGGTTTTATATGAGTCTGCAGTGTTTTCTTGAGTGAAAAACGGTGGCACCCAAACCAAGACAGCTTATCACTCCACCGGAGATCCAGAAAGTAGGCAGCAGCAACAGGAGAGCAAAGAAGACCAAGGTGGCTTCAGTTGCTAGGCTGATGCATGTCTTTACTAGCCAGGCAGCAGACATACAAGGCAAGTGTATTTTATGTCAAGTATTCTTTGGAATACAATTAAGGATGCTTATAATTTAAAACTCTGACTCTCCAAAGATTTAATCTAATTGATTTCATAATTGTCATGATGATGATGTGTGTTAAAGGAGCAAATGAGAAATACAAGAGATATGGTCTCTAAGTTTTTCTAACCCCATGCACCAGTACAGGCTGGGGGTTCACCTGATGGAGAGCAGCTCTGAAGAGAGAGATCTGGGGGTCCTGGTTGATAACAAACTAAACATGAGCCAGCCAAGAAGGCCAATGGCATCGTGGGATGCATCAAGAAGTGTGTGTCTAGTATGTCAAGGGAAGTTCTGCTCCCCCTCTACTCTGCCCTGGTGAGGTCTCATCTGGAGTCCTGTGTCCAGTTCTGGGCTCCCAAGATCAAGAGGGACAGGGAACTTCTAGAGGGAGTTCAGCACAGCACCACCAAAGTGATTAGGCGACTGGAGCATCTTTCTCTGAGGAAAGGCTGCAGGATCTGTGGCTGTTCAGCCTGGAGAAGACTGAGGGGAGACCTTATTAATACTTACAGGTATTTAAAAGGTGTATATGTCAGGAGGATGGGGCAACACTTTTTCTGTAGCATCCAGTAATAGGACTAGGAGTAATGGATAAAAGCTAGAACACAGGAAGTTCCATTTAAACATAAGGAAAAACTTATTTGCTATAAGGGTTGAGGGAGCCCTGGCACAGGCTGCCAAGGGAGAGTGTGAAGTCTCCTTCTCTGGAGGTTTTGAAAACGTTCTCGTGTGACTTTATCTAGGTGGACCTGCTTGAGCAGGGGGGTTGGACTGGACGATCTCTAAAGGTCCCTTCCAACCCTACCATTCTGCGATTCTACAATTCTGTGTAATGCTGCAACACATTCCACCTCCATACGTAGGGTTCTGGGATGTTTCTTTTGTCCTTGTGAATTATTTCAGAAATCTTGATAAATATGAATATCATTAAAAACAAAGATAAAAACACTGAAGGAGGATGAAAACATTTACAATGTGACAGAAATCCAGTGTAGTGCCAAATACCATCATTTCCATGTTTGGGTTTCTTTTAAGTTAATTATTTAGTTCTTTGTTTAGTTTTGTACCAATTGCAGTGAAAGACTCAGATCCTAGCATTTCCTACCTCGTAGCAAATACTGATCACTCTGCTAAAGTCTAGCACAATATTTAATTGCAGAACACATTGCTGTCTGAATTTTATTTTATTTCATTTCATTTCTACTCTCTAGATTTAAAGATTCATTCCCATTCCCTCCCCTATCCAGCAAAACCCCAGGACCAAAGGGATTTGTAAACACAGTGAATATAGTTTACAATCTCCGTTGACTGTAGTCAACATTTTTTCTGCTGTATATATTGTGTGTCAAAGTGTCCCCTTGGCATCAAAGCAACCATTAGTATGCTAATATTCTTTGCCCTGACCTAGCATATATATTCTCAAGAGATGAGTACCTAATTTATTTTTCTATCTGGGTTCAGAAGATTGGGCGTTAGGAAATGTATGTCACCTTGCATTAAAACTCTGCACTTCTTTTTCACTCTAGCTAAGGAATATTCTCTTGAAGGACAAAATGACGTTCTGCCAAAATTCACACCATAAGGACGAAACACAAAGATCATACTGCATTCTTATCCCAAGGCATTTAAAAAAGAATAAAAATCACATTGAGCACTTCAGAGACAGCAAAACTATTGAAGGAATGCAACATATCTTAATATTTATAATTCACAAATTAACCATTTTACAATTTTTCACTAAAATAAATTTGATTTAGTAGCTCAGCAGCTTGCCTGGAATAGATCATAATATTTGATGTTTATAAAATTTAGATAGACTGATACCTACAAATATTACCACAATGTGTTAAAGCCAACTGTTCAATCTGGAGCAGAGGAATTTATTTCTGTTCTTATCAAGTCCCATCTGAAAGGCAGTGAAGTTTGAAAAATCTTGTGCACTGAGTTCCACATCAGAACAGATAAACCATAGCCTCTCACTGAGATAAGTGCCCTCAAAACAAAGATGTGAAAGTAACTGTTCCTCGGAGACTAGAAGGCCTATGGAGTGTGTGACTGCACAGCAACGCATTACTAGACCTCAGTATTTCAAGAGTTCTACCTGCTGCTCTTAGAACAATGTTTCTTGGTTTATTTTCCTACTTTTTATGTTTGTCCTGCAGTCAAACAGCTCAAGATAGCACAGTGGATTCTATTCCATCCTAGTACATTAACATAATTGTTTCTAAATTTCACTTAATTACTTCCAGGCAAGCTTCAATGGAAATGTAGTTCTGCAGATGTCACAGCATATAAATAGTAACAGGGAGCACAAATGGAGAGGGCTAGATAACAAGATTTTTTTCTACAGTGATTATATGAAAGAATGCCAACCTTTACTTTCAGAATCTCAGATTAATTTATGAATTTCTGTTCAATTAAATAATTTTTGCTGGTCACATGTGACACATTTAATATTTGAAAAATGGCCATAAGATTTTTAAGCCACGCTTCATTGCAGCATCTCATAATCAAAGAAGAGGAATGTCTTGGGGATTAACAGTGACTCTGTGCACTTTAATAAACACTTTTAAACTATTAAATGTATGGAGTTTTAATAAAACTATCTTTAAGCTTTGTCTATTCTTCATTATTCCTATCATCTTCTAGACACATTTATTTTCAGAGTATTTTCAGTCTTCTGCACTGTCAAGAGACAGCTATTATGATATTTTTGAAGTGCTATACCCCAAAACAATTACATCAGTTCCCACATTTTACCACTGAATCACATCCATATTTCCTATACAGAGAAGCTTTAAAAGATGATTATGATAATAATTTTCCCAAATGACACCAAGTGAATCAGTAATAAAGCCAGGGAGTTGAGGTCTCACCACTCCTACATTCTGAAAGTGTTATTCCTCTTAGAAGACATAATCAAAATTAAGAAATAAACCCAGTGCTGAATTTCAACATATAAGTAACAGAGTTTGAATGCGTGAGAGTGGAACACATTTTAACTAACTGAATTTAGTAGCAAAGGATTTTTTTGTTGTCAAATGTACAGTTTCAGCACAGTTATCTAATTCAGAAGACTACTGAATATTTACAGTAGTTTTAAATTGAATCAGTTTCAAAACTCTTACGTCTCGCATTTTAACATTAGAGTAACAATAGTTTCCATCACTTCTTCAGTAATGTGCTATAACATCTAGAGACTGTATTCACAGCTGAACAAAAAAAAAACCAAAACACAAAAATCTGAAGAAAATATTCCTGACAAAAAATTAACCTAATTTTTCAAATAAATCCAACACACAATAATGGAATATGCACTTCCTTTCATCAAGCCTTTTTAATGCCTGTCAGAAGATAAGCACTAGTTAATACTAGACTACAGTATGAATTCAGTGAATTTTCATCACAGACGTAGAAAATAGTACGGTAACCTATTAGGCACTGAAAAAAGTCAAAAAGCAATGCCTGGCATTCTGTTCAATTGTTACCAAGAAATAATCTTCATGCAGAACAACTTTATCAAATGTAGTCCATTAGGTTGATTTTATCTACTGCTGTACATGATCTGGTACAATTGACAACAAACACTACCTTTTATGTTGAGATATCAGAGGTTACTCCTTGTTTAAATACTAAGAAACAAACAATTTACGTGTTGCATACACAAGAATTTTTTAATGCACAATCATAAGCAAAAAAATTTAAAGAAGACTTAATCAGTAGAACTGCATGTTTCTTCTTCCCTTCTTCCCTACTTCAACAAATAGATGATTAAAAAGAAATAGCAATCCATTTAATAAGCATGACTTAAAACTCATTTTTCTCTGTGAATTTTGTGTTGTATTGCACACCTCCCAAACATAACACCATATGTACAATCATTAATTTGTTAGGGAAAAAATTATATGCTTGCTGTATCCAAGACCTTCGTAAGTATAAATTAATAAATCTCAGCTACCTATAGACTGAAGGGAATTCAACAATGTTAAAAACCAGACTTTTTCAGCAAACAGTTTTGAAAATATTTCTAAGTGCTTAAACTCAAATCAAAACTACACTGCACATGATACTTTATTGAAAGAGGGGTAAAAAAAAGAAAAAAGATTCTTTCGTATCTTACTAAAGTGCTAATTTTCAATGAAGTAATTCAGATGATGAAAATGTTCTCCATTCCTCAATGAAACAGAAGTAAACTAATCAAGGCTATGCACTTCTACACAGCAGAACCTGAAATGACTTAACCTCATGAAAAACAAGAGCTGATTCTGCTGCAAAATCTGTACTTGAAATATAATACAATGTTATCACTTATAGCAACTGAGAAGATCTCAAAATTAGGCTTTCCTTAATTCCATACATCAATTTAAAACGCAAATCTTTGACCTTATTAACATTTGAGGCTCTATGAAGAGATAATTTTAACTTTTATTATTACAGAGTAAACAGAATTAAATCTTTAAAAGACAAACTAACTTTGAGACGTTTTCTATTAAAGCGCATCACACATATATAATCATTTCATCCACTGTGTAGTAAGAAAAAACAGGAATAAAAGTATGTCCTACAGATGTGTTCTTTTAAATATTTTCAAGATCATTTATCTGTTCTTTAGCAATTATGTATTCAGTATTATCTGTCCCAGAAAACACAACTTTAAGCCTCTTAAGTACTTAGTGAACAAGTGAACAGTAGTGGGATCTGAGGGGAGGGGCTTTTGGTTGGGTTTTTTTGCTGTTGGTTTGTTGGGTTTTTGGTTTTTTTTTTACATGTTTCAATAAAAATCTTTACACTAACTTGGAAATAAGAAAGGAAAAGGCAAGTGATCAACCACAAAAAAAAACCTTACCAACATCCATGGCAGTTTCCATGAAGCTTTTCTGCCTTGAAGCAAATTCAGCCAACAGTTTCTGTTGCCGTTCTCTCGCCTTCTGTCGTCTGAGTGAAAGAATAAGGGTCAGGGGGAAAGTATATACCACGGAGGAAAAAAAGGCTAATTACAGTTGCCACCTTCCATTCAAAATTCAAGTTTTCTCTAAATAAAGGATTAATTTTCAAGCCTAAAAAAGGAATCTCTTGCTTGAAAAGTAGAGGTTTTCAAAGACATTATCTTTTCTATTAATCTGAAAGAACAGTATGAAATCCTGTCCTAAAATCCCTTCAGAAAACTGAAGAATCTTTGAACAGATAAGGATGTAGCATCTAAAGACAAGATCTTATTCTTAAAAGGTATTTTTCTGTTACATAGGGGAAGAATAACAGAGTGAAATGCCAACCATTGTACAAAAACAAGTACTTCTGTGAGCAATCAATGTTTACAAGTTAATAAGAATAATAAATAATAATATCAAACAAAAATGATAATGGCCTACCTCACACACATGTGATATCAAGTTTGATTCCAAGGGAAACAACTATGAATAACTTATTTTCCAGCTAGGGCTCCCCACACTGGTTCCATTTCCCCCACCTCCACTCAAGACAGTGATAACCAACAGCTTTTATACACCCCTACATTCAGACTTAAAAGCTGAGACTGCTTCCAGACTGGCTTTCTGGTGCCAAGCTGACTTCCCTAACTTTTTTTTATCTGATTCAGATAACTAACCAGAGAGCGCTTCCTGATTATCAATGTCCTGGCACAGAAACAGGCATGCACAGGCCCAAAGCAGCTAATATACTGTAATCAGTTACCCTAAAGTGGCCTGTTCACAAGTCAAAGCTTCTAACTTGTTTTTTTAAAGGCTCCTTAAAATCCCAGCTATCTCTGTCCATTTATCTGTCACAATGTAGAGCCACCATTTCTGAAAATAACTTCTATTTACAACAATCCTAAGATTCATTATTCTGAGGAACATATCAGTGCATTCATTAAACCCGTTTTTATTTATTTCTCTCTGGGAATTTCTCAATATACACTTTGACTAAAAGCAGAATGACTGTAAATTGAGGCCTTTAATAAGAAGACATAAACAAACTCTGACAGATTCAGTACAGCTCAGTAATTTTCCATGATGGCCCATGGGAGTATGACACTGCAATTGAACAAATACTGCAAGCAGTTAGGTCTGTATTTTAGTTTCTATGGCAACAATCCATTGCATGAGTGATGCCAAGTTTGTCATTAAGCTGAAGTAACCAAAAAGGGTTATCACTAAACACTCACAGTCTACTTGGTGTTCACTAATACAAAAGTGGACTTGGGGGTAAAAAAAGGAAAAAATGCAGTCTCACTACCTGAGTATTGTCAGTCTATGAGATTAGTCATTCCAGTTACCACACTGTCTACTAATGAACCTTATGGGCCCCCAATGCCATGTGGATTTGAGGAAAAGAAAACTGTCACTCAGAACAACAAAGAACTGGAAACAATTATTTTCATCACTACGTTAGCATCAGAACTGAACTGAGAACTTAAAAGCACCCACAATGGATCCTTGAAAATATCACATCCTTTATACAGGGGAAGGAATGACCTTATCCTTTTCAGTATGAAAAGTTACTCGATTCATTGATCCCTGTGCTTCTCCCGTATGTAAATCTTGCAGTACTGAGTACCACAATAACAAGTAGGTACGTAGCTATGTTTTATCTAAAGCAACCATTCAGTCTGGCTTTTTCTGAAAGACAATGTGTCATGCTAAATCTTGAGTATTTTTCACATTTGCTGAACTATTACAAAGGATGTTACAAATTAAACCATTAACTGCACACTTTGTAAATAACAAAACTTAATAAAAATATTACATCTATTCTTAATTTTGTTTAATTTTCAAGTGCAACATAGGTCTTTGAAATAGAGAGAATTCAATGAAAAAATTATTTCCAAACAAATAAAAATAGCAGGATAAATAAAGGTAATCCAGAAACCGAGTCAGATGGCTGCATGTTTCTGCTTAAATTTACAGAACTATCATCATATAGTTCAGTTATATAAACCATTAATACATCAAAATACTGCATGGATAAGCACTCAAGAGTACTCATGTCTATTCCAGCCTGCGCCTGTCTGTACTTCAGTTAATGCAGTAAGTACTCTCACTCAACTCCTCACTCTCTACAACCCAACCTTCTAACAGTATCCACTGTTCTCTCACTTCAAATGACGTTTCAGTCCTTTGCACCCAACAGTTACCATCTCCTTCCCAATGTCCCCCTCCAGTCAACTCTTCTTTCCAACTGGCTCTATTAATTGTCTCAAATGCCAGTCTCTCTCTTACTCGTGCCCTCCAGGCATTTGCATTCTTGTTGTTCCTTCTCCTATCTGAAGACTCTATTCTTGCACATTGAGATTTTTAGCAAAAACTTGTTCTTTCATTTGCTACTGTTCTCTGAGTGTTTTTGTCCTGACAACCCTTTCGCTTTCTAACATCTTCAATCTACCAGCTTGAGTCTTCTCATATCAGCTATTCGGTTGACTCAGCATCTTCCCTTTGCTCACTATCACACTGTAGAAGAAGTAGAAGATTTCTACTCCTAGACTCAGTTTCCATCTCTACCCTTGCCAGTCCTAGTTTTCACCTCTAGTTCTCAGCACTAGTTGCTGTCCTCTCATTATGCCCCAACCTCAATCTAAAGACAAGCATCTGGCATGAAGGTATTCACATCACATTTGAAAAAAATATATTCATATTGTCTTATAAAGGGACAAACAGTAACAAATTTAAAACAGAATTTTAAAATTGAGTGTGTTGGACAAGCAAAAAAAGGCACAATTACCAAAGCAGCATGTAGTAAAAAATCAAAAATAATCAGTGTCATGCGTGTGGAATGTATGGACAATACAAATTTAAAAAAAATTCTAACTCATTTTGAGGTTAAGTCTCAAAAGGTAACACAACCTTAATTCTGCACCTTTGCACATGAGTGGTACACATTGCAATATGTATGTATATCACAAAATTATTATGAAAGTTTTAAAATTTAAAGATCTAAATTAGCAAAGTGGGTTCTTCATCACATCAATCATGTATATTCAAAATGAATTAAGAAGAGAACTGTAGAATTAAGATGTATTAGAAGAGTAATACATGCAAGGACTTAGAGATAGATGAATAAACAGATGCACAACACACACTGCCCTTCTACCACCCCTTTACTCTGTTATTAATGTTACCTTTCTTCTTTATCCAAAGTTTTCTTCTCTGAAGAGCTTATCTTTTTTGGTGGTACAGGAGGTGTCACCTTTCTGCATATCTCTTCAATGATACGTTTATTCAAGCGGCTCTGTACAGCAGCTTTCAACAAAATTCTTTCTACTGCTGTCATTCCATCACCATGAGAGTATCTTGGAATTTCTGGGTGGATTAAAACATTCACATCATCCAGCCACGGAGGATAGTAAGAGTTTTGTTTTCCTGAGAGTTTGTGATGCAATTTAATCAACAATGACAGTATGCTTTCCTTGACTTCTAGAATGGCTGTGGTTAGCTGTGGAGTTGCGCCAGGTGCTGACCACTTCATTGATGTTTTGGGCCGAACAACCTGATTCGCCTCACTGGTGTTCCGATTGATGATCTCCTGAAATTTCTTTCTACGTTCTGCGACCAAACTGAACACTTGAGCTGTCCCCGAATTCTTGGGAAAAAAAAATAACAACATTTAATTTTCAAAAATACAGGTATAAAACAATATACATTTATAAAACCATAGAAAATATTTTAAGCTAGGAGGTAAAGCACAAAACAGTTGAAGTTTCCTCTCCATTTCCAAAGTGTATTAAAATTTGGTATAGAAAAACACTGATAGTGAATATGCTATTTTTACACAATTCTGTTATACACAGCTGCATAAAGAGTCTAGTAAAAAAAAAATTCAAAATATCACCCATACCAAAACAACTAACAACTGTCTTGGCTCTAGTCAAAATTCTGTCCTACAAGTAATATTTATTTTCTTTTTCTAGAACATTCATAACTTCAGTATCTTGCTATTCAGGACAATGCAGTGTACTAGTATAGTTACATTAATGACAAAGCTCATTCAGATGTTTCCATTCTAAGCTACCCTTGCTTTCAGTCTCAGATTAAGGATAAATGGTAGCAACTTGCATATACTGAACTCACAGCAGAGAGATGTTTCCTGACTATTTTGAATATGAAATTTGGAACACTTTTGTATCTTATACTCTTCTCAGAAGGCTGGGCAGTGAAAATGTACCAAATACTTCCCAGATTAAATACGAAAATGGGATTGTGGCATTCACCTCATCTACCTTCTTTATGTTTTAATCTATTTCATCTCACCTATCTACTTTATTTTTTTTTCCTGACATTAGTATGCAATTCACTAAATCTGGCATACACTAATCTGAACTGCTGTATACAAAAGATACTGAAGCAATCCTGACATACAGATTATATTATATACCAACTACAAATATTTCAGGATGCCATTATTTACATTTTCATTTCAATTTTCACCAAAAAAACCCCATATAAAACTTGTCATTAATAATCTCAAAAGCACTCTCAATGTAAGGTTAAACCTACCTAGATTTGAGAATGCTAAGACTACTCTATATTATTAAGTGTTAGTAATATCTTGCCAAGACAAATCAGGCCTAAACACAAAGCTCAAGCAGTAAGCTATCAATAACATTTTGTATTTGATAGAAAGTCTTTATTTCAAAACACATATTAAAAACATATGGGCATTTTGTTGCTTAAAAGTCTACTACCTAAGATTACAATCAAGAATACAAAGAAAGCATGAGTCCTTGCAATAGGAATTAAAAGAAAATTCAGGAACATTAGAAGATTTCACTGAATGTTAAGGTGAGCACAATTAAAGCCATGTTGCTAGTTAATCAGGATAACAAACTGCACACACATCTACCTCTCTCTGGAGGCTCTTCCGCCTTGAACTCTGGTAGATTGAGGACAAAAAAAGTCAGTAAACACATCATTTGTAAAGAGGTAGCATTTGAAATAACTTCTATTTCTGCTGTCACTACACTTAGGAAAGATTACTGGACTAAAAAAACCCAAACCCTAAGAAATCCATTAAAACAGTAAAAATATAATACTAACAAAATAGTCAAAACAGGCAATGGCCAACCTAGAAAAAGGACTAGTACTTGTAAATACTTACCTGTGATGAAGCTAAACCATCAGAACTTGTACTTGCAGGTGGTTCTCTCTTCACCTCTGGAGCAGTTTCTGGTACTCTTACTCGGACGTAGTTAATGAAGTGACGCATGTTAGAAACCAAGTTACTACCTGGAAACCAACTATCATGGCAGCGCTCTTGTCCACCTGCTGCTTCCTAAAATAATTTTAAGAATAGCATAATTTCTCTTATGTGTTACAATAATTCATGGTGCTTTTATAACTCTTTTAGAGGCCATCATCTCTCCGTGATATAGGAATAATAGGTTGAACAGCATGTACCCCACTGAAGCTAACATATCTCTTAAAAAATTACGACTGACACTTACTGTGAGGACTACAGGTCTGATAAACACATAAATCTACACATTTGATTTCAGTATAATCAAATACAGCCATCAGTGCTAGCTAGCTGAAGTAAAAAGAACTATGCTCAGGGTAATCCAAAGTCATACAATCTAAGATTAATACTGAAAATCCAACCTACACAGGAGTCAATCTCTGAAAAAGTGTGGCAAATATGAGCAATATAAATAAGCCATGTTAAACAGTAGGAAAAATTATCAAAGGACATATACCCTAAGGTAATTTGGAATCACTCCTGATATTCAAATTCTCATCAAAAGCACCGTTAAAATTTTGGCTCATTCACAGAGCTTTAGCAATAAAATGCTCAGTGATAAAGGTTTCAGTTGAAAATCTAGACATTTAAGGAAGTTTGAGATTCAATTGTGTGGGGGGCAGTTCTGCACGCAACTTTGAGTACTAATTTGCGGAGTAGTAAAGATCTAACCTATCTGTGTATCAGATTATAGATATAGAAACTGTTCAGAAACAAGATACTATATTCTTCTTCACAGCAGTATGCAAAAAAAATGCAATTGTCTTTTTTTCTTAGTTGATCTCTGCTTAAGCAAACAAAAGATTTTTTACTCTACTTACAACAAAATTGTAATGTTAATAAATGTCTATTTTAAAAGAATATTGAATTATTAGACAATACTTCCTACTTTAATGAAGAAGATGGTATTTATTCTTACCTCTTCATCCAGTTCTTGTTCTGGAGAATTTTCCAAACCCAGTTCAATCAAATATAAAACCATGCAAAGCACATGTTCTGATAAATTCTGATGATCCATTAATATCTAGGCAGTAAAACAGACATTCATCTTATAAGGTTTTATCTTTGATAATCTCACAATCCTGACTACAAAAAAAACCAAAAAATGCCCAAAACCTGATGGATATCTTTAACCTAAAGTGGAAGGTAAAGAAAGTAGTTGCAAGTCACAAGTCTCTTATGAAGAGGCTCAAGATACTACCTACAACTTTTATCTCTGAGCATGAACCTCCAGGTTAGTCACACTAGGAAAGGCAAAAAGTCTTAAGTCTGATGTTATTTTTGTTTCGGAGTTTTTTGTTTGTGTTTGTTTTCTCTTAATTAATCACCGCTCTCAAAAGAGCTGTATCATGAAACAAGTCTCGGTTGAATAGAAAAGACAAGGCAGGCAGAACACCATGACAACACATGCTGCTGCAGTGTATTTTTGGCAGACACTGGGCAACAATTTTAGAATTTAATACAGTTTCTAAGTCCTATCATACGCATAAAATACAGTTAGAAAAGAAATATTTTGCAGAGCAGTGAATTGCCTATTCAGGTTCCTGGAATATCTACTCTGAAACATCAGCAAGATATTTTAAACTTCACTCTTGTTACGACTGAGTGCTCTCAGAAGTACCTGATTAGTGATTATAGTATAGGATAAAAAAAAAGTTCCAGGTAAATCAAGAATAGCAAGAGTAATAACAGTAACATAACTCTCTAATAGCAGTAACGGAACACTACTACAAAATAACACGTCACTTCAGATGTGATAGATCAACAGAAGTATTGTCTTTAAAAGACTGGAAATTATTATTCCACTCAATCTATTAAGACTTCGGTATATCCAAAGCTACAAAAAAAAAAAAAAAAGGGTTCTGGAAAATACACTTTAGACTCTTCAGTTTTGGGGGCTTTGGGAGTTAAAAAAGGGTATTTTTAGAAAAAACTAACCCTTGAGCATCACCCCTTAAAAACGTGAACCTAATTTTACATCTTTGCAGGTAAACAATCTTGTACCTAAAAATTGTTACGAGTTCAACCTGCAATTTACTTTGACACCAACATGCCAGATAAAGCTGCACAGACACCACCACTATCAGCTGCAAGAGCTGCACTCAGCCTTCCCTCCCCTTCTTCATAAGTCACCATAAGGCCTCATGAGGTCCTAGTCCTTCCTTAAGTGGTGTCTGGATTACTGGGAATGCAGGAAGGGTTAGTGTGAATTTAGTTCATAACCATCTTCACATAATCTTTTTTAATTACAAATAATAAATAATCTTATCTTTAAATTAATAAATGCCCATATCTTTCTTCTAACAAAACGTTCAATGCGTTGAGAGGAAAAAGCAGTGCTGCTACAATTAAAAAGTGGGACAACTTTCCTCTTGAGAATAAACAGTCTGATTTAAAGGGAAGAAAATTACAAGAACCTGCAAGTCACCAAAAAAGTAGATGAGAAAATATGTTTAAAATTTCATTGTAGACAGGCTATTATAGGAATGACTATTCTTAGAGTGACGCTTAGTAAAGTTTAAAGTACAACTTGGTTTTAAATGAGATTAATTACTTAAGTAGATACACTCATCATAAACACCAAAGAAATAAAGTTCTCAAAACAAATATTGTTTTACAAGACCTTTTCTAACTTATTTTTGAGGAGCTGATTTAATCAAACCAAATCAAATGTGAGACTATAGACATTATTTAATTAAAAAGGTTACTCAGTATTATGTTAATATGAAAAGCATGTGCAGTTATGCCAGTCAGGATCAAAAGTCATGTTTACTAATGCTTCTGAAAAGTCAAATCATCAAATGTAGTTTACTGTTCTTCTGTAGCAGTCACAAAAGTGAAGTAGGCTGTCATGAATTGGCAAAATCTCACAAATAGACAAAACATCATCAATCACTATGGAATTTCTACCATCCAGAAATCTAGCAGAAATGTATTCAGCATTCCAGCTAAAACAGTAACCCAGACATTTTAAGATTCTCAAAATTAAAGTCCTTTAAAAGCTTCTTAACAGAATAAAAGGGGGGGGGGGGAAAGGTGCAAAAAAACCCCAAATAACATAATTAAAAATATATATATTTTCCTAAATTTTCCCTTTTTGTTTAACGTCAAAATATGATTTCATCTTCTACATAATTTCAAGTTCTCCTTTCCTTCAGTAACCTTCCTATAAGTCCCTGCTCTAGTATTTTCTCCAGGTACGCTCCTTTCCCAGGGTCCACTACTTACTATCACATCTTAGCCTTGTTCCTCACCTTGCAGCAATCAGGCAGCCCAGTCCCTACAATGGGCCAGAGCTAAGCAGAGTTAAACATATCCCACACAGCAGCTTCTCCTGCTGAAATTATGGGATAAATAATTTTGTACCTGAGGAACAAGGTACTGCCACTACAAGCAAAGTTCTAGTCTGCTCTGGTGTGTGGCATGCCTGGTCTGAGGCTGACTTGTTTGGGACTTTGTTAAGTGAGTAAAGCAAGCAGCTACTGAACATTCACACAATATAACTTTGCAATGTCTACGGTTTGGCCAAATTCAGATCCAGAATCTTGATAAAGCAATGTTTAAAACATAAGTAAAGAGGATGCATTTTGTCTTTGCTGCAGTCTACGAAAATCATGACAGAACAGACATTCAGCATGAAAAATGTCAGCCATTGGTTAAATTTTGGCAAGATAAGGAACTAGATGTCTGACAATGGAAAACATTAACCAACCATTACATGTTGAGCTTCCAAAAACTATAGCCTCATTCAATATTCTCTGCATGTGAAATTTATAACACTCATAACAGAATGAAACAAGTTACAGAGAAGGAAGAATTAGTAGTAAAACAGTACATATTTCATATTTTTAAAGTAGCTTTTTGAAATTGCACCAATTACACAGCAAAACCTACAGCTTACTGAAGTCATTAATTTGTAAACAATACGAAGCTTTTGAGAAGCTGTCCTTTTCCATCATAAAGGTGAAATCTATTGAATGTATCCAGTCTACATTCACCTTAATGATATCCTGACAGCTTGTACAATACTTCATTAGAGAATTAAACAATCTAAAACAACTCTGTGGGAATACGCACAGCTCTTTGCAACTACTGCACAGTTACTACTATACATAACAACAGATATTTCTATTCAATTGAAGTTTAACTGTGAAACAAAATGAGAGCTTTAAGGGAGCCGTGTGCACTTAAAAGAGCACAAAAGGAAAAGTCCTCCCAGGAAAAGCACTACTCAATCAAACCATTTTTTACAGTCCCTCAATTGCCTCTGCAGCACACTGCTTTGAAAGCATTTTCCAAGTACAAAGACATAGACAATGTTCCTCAAAGCAGAGGACTGCACTTGGATACCTGACAGTGTATGTACATATGAAATAACAAAAATGGTAGAAAAACCGCATCATACTAGAATTAGAAAATAAAAAATAATAATATATAAATTTGAACCTGACTACTCTAAAATCATTTAAAAAATCATGTCTCTAAGAACTCCTGAAAAGTGGAAGTGAAATATTGAACATAAGAACTGTGATAGTACCTTGTAAAGCAGCGTGAACAGCACAATGTGCAGGGTTTTACAGTGTAAAAGCTTTATGAGACCTTTGTAACTTGGGTGTAACGGTGTCCTCTTCTTGTAAGGAGGCCATGGGTTCCCAGGGAATTTACCACTTTGCTTTAAACTGTTGAAACAAATGAGATTTATTTTTATGCTGCAATAATGTACGCAACTCCCACTGTTATAGATAACTATCCTGCCTTCTTTTTGTTTAGATCAACTTTAGAATTGATGAACACTTCTAAGACATTTAATTTATTCAAGCAGCATTTAAAAAACTGGAATGTATATACAAACTGAATCCAGTCTTACTCTTCTGTGGATTACCACTGATTAAATTGTCTTTATTTATGAAGTTTAAATATTTTTTCATAAATTCATAAGCTAAATTCATAGTATTAAAGAATTTCTGTTTCATTTTAAGAGGCACATAGAAGAGACGGAGCACTTTTCACCAAAATGCATGTCTGTCAGACATCCAAGACAGTCCTTACTAACAGATTCTAGGCAACGCTAGGAAACACTAGAAATAATGAGGTATATTTGACAGTACCAGTGCTATCATTTCTATTAACTCAAAAATTCAGTGTTAAGTTCAAGGTGGACTCACATTTCTAACGATAAGGTCAAATCCAGTGCAGTAGACAATGCAATTATTTATTAGAACGCTACCTTGCACAAAATCACAGTATACATTTACAAAGACCCTTTCACTTAATGTAACGAGCATAGAGGCAGATGATTATTTCACAAAGTTTATTATAAGGTGTTTCTAAACATGATTTTTACTCACAAGGTGTGAAATAAAATATCATAATTAATTTAGCTGAAATAATAATTTGTAAGGGATGGAATATTAAGAGACAGAATCAAGACCAAGTCATTTTGCTTCTTAGAACTTAAGAGTGCAACATGTGGGTTTTCTTATATTTAAATCAGAATTTAATGCACTCATGGCTTTTGTCATGGCTGAATACACACAGAAAAACCACATTGTCTTCAATATACTTTCAAAACAAAGAACACTGTAATTCTAGGCATAAAATAAATAAAAATATATAAGTCTGCTTTCTTTAAGTAATTTGCAATTGATTTTTAAACACTCTCCTGTGGTTAAGTATTTTGTCTGTGATGACATTCACCATTTAGTCTGTGACACTTCAGATTTTTTTTAAATATTTATGGAAACATAAAAAGATTAAGCTAACCAAAATCCCGACACTGCCTATAAATTTATTTACTATTTACTCAAAGACAAATTTGGGGCCTGCCAACATTAACAACATGATTAGCATTACCAAACAATGTAAAAAAGAAAATTATTGTGCAACAAGCAACAATGTGATGTTACTTATCTAAAAATGATCCAACTTACAATGCTGTGTATCTGTCCATTGCAGACTGTACATCTCTACGGTAAACCGTTCGAAGTATTACCATGACAGGGTCAAATTCCTTATCCCAAACTTCAGCTGTTGTTTAAAAGAAGTCATGTGTTAAAATTCTCTTTACAGACCTTAAAACTTGTTCTATATTCTCTTCTTAACTAGCTTATGTGATTATCTGGAATAACTTGCAGCCAAGTACAGTTACTATAGTCATTATTAAGTATCAAGATATTAAAATTTCACAAAAATATTTTCCTTAGCTCTAAAACAAAAAATTGAAAATTTATTAAGGCAGTAGATCTTTCCTATTAACAAGTCTCATTTTAGTGTCTTTTGTGTTACATAGCAATTCACAATGTGAGATAAATGATAAAAAGAAAAATCACCAATTTCTAATAAAGTAACAGTTGTAAAACATGCTGAGGAAAGTTTTAAAACAAAAAATTCCTAAATAATTTTTAAAATCTAAGTATTTATACATTTATTCCACTGTAAGTACACGAAGGCAGCCCCAAAAAAACCTTTTATGGATGCATCTTGTTTTACTCTTTTTAAATTTCCAAGTACATGTAAGAAGAGTTTTATTTTATTTTTCACTTGGTACTTGATACATACCACTCCTCTTGGAAATAGGAAGTAAAGACAGTTAGCAGTGGTATTTAAGTGATATTTAACTGTTAAGTACAGTGAGCCAAAACACTACACCACCACAATTTTTTCTCCAGTCTTGAAAATGACCAAGCTTCTTATCAAATAACATTTGTGATCAATCCTTTACAAATATCCCTTCATTTTACAACTAATATCTATGCATTATTTTGGGATAAAAGGCTTAGAGATCTCTGTTTAACTTAGCAGCTATAAAGTAATACCCAGAGTGGCTTTTCAGAGCAATCAACCAGAAAAGTCTAAACAGACTACAAATAAAGATATCCCATTTAACTGCTTTTTTTTTTTTCTATTTCCAAGTTACTAAAAAACCCCAAAACTAAGCTTCCAACCTAATGATAACTGAAGATATTAATTCCATTTAATTGTTTAGAAGTGTTTAGCTCCCACAACACAGCAATAGGAAGGCAAGACTGAACGACTCCAAAGGAAGAAGAAACCCAGTGGATATGGAATTTTAGCTCCACCAGGAGGCATAACACAACACAAGCACTTAAAACACTCTTCAAAGTTTCCTCAGACAGAAGTAGGCAGCTTTACTGAATTTTTGAGATTTATTTCCCCCAGGTGGGAAGCCAATTAGTCTATACTCCTATTAACCCCTGCTAATGTTAACATTTGTACAGATAACTTCATAAGCTGCCAGAAGAGAACATCTGGCATAGCTTCCACTACATATGAAATAAGATCAAACTTTGTTTGCATCCATTATTTTCTTTACTGCAGTCTGGAATACACACTTGTTTGGGCTACTAATGCACAATGAGGAAAAAGGACTAAGCAAGGGAGCCATACAGAAAATATTAGAAATGCACACAGCTCACTCTTATCACACAAATCCATAGACAACAAGAACTATGTCCTTTTTTAGGAAGTTGGTTTGAGGTTTTTTAGAGGTTTTTTAAACTGATAGTTAATGGAAGCAAAATCTGGGGCTTCTGCAATCTTGCAGTAGATTCCCTATCCCAAATTTACAGAAACAAGGGAGCAGGATTCTTTTTCAGAACCTATACAGTCTTATAAAGATTATAAACATTTACAAGGCTATAGTACACAAGACGACTGTATTGGCTTTCATTCTTGCAGAAGCTCTTTGTTACTTTAAGAAAATGGGATCCTGCATAGTGTTGCAAATTACTTCAGCAGTAACTGCTATACATGAGATAATTAAAAAAACTCTTTAAGATAATCTGTTCCACAAGTAAACTACATTAAAAAAAAATCACCAACATCAAAAACCCTCAGAACATTATAGACTGGCATCAGACTCCCTAAATATAAAGTGTTATAATTAAAAATATAATAACCCTATTTTCTTCACATTGTGTTATGAAAAAGACCAACATGTCACAAGCTCCAGAAACCATACGTGACATAAGGAAATGGAGTTTACAGAACATTAAAGATATTTCAAATACAGAGGTGTTAACTTGCCTAATTACAAATTGAGCAACTAGAAAGAATCAATATGAATCAATTCCCAAAATACAAAATTATTTTACTGGTTGTTAATTTGCATTAAGTAAGAATTTCACTGACTCAGTCTAGTGAACTTAGTTAACTTAGTTGTTAGTGAACTTAGTTGTTCACTAAAACTGGTGAACAACTCAGTACAGTATTAGTTCTTACATTAACAACAACAAATCCACAAAGGAACACAACCTATAAACCAAATAGTTTCAAAATTATCAGACCCTCAACTCTCACAGTTCTCAAGGGAGGTACCCAGAGTGGAAGGAGTTAATCTCTTTTCAGCTTTGACATGAGCTGAAGCACAACCAGAGCACAGGGAGCACTTCAGCTTCCTACAGGCTTATCTGCTCAGTGACAGGAAACAGTAATGGAACACTGAGCTCTTAAATTCTTCCTCTCCTTTGATATTCCAATGCTATGCTGAGTCCAATTTAGACGACAAGCTGGTCAGGGGAACTTGTCATCTTCGCACCGTATGCATTGCAGAATCACAGAACAATATCCTGTAATTAGCCTAGCCTGAACTCTGTTGTTCTAGACTCTCACTATTGACTGGGAAAAATGCTACGCTACACACTACTAAGATAATTAAGCAATATAAAAGAAAGAATTACGTATCATGATATCTCTGATAATCAAAATACAAAGAATTTCACAGAAAATTTCTTTACAACTGACACCTCACTTGTACAAATAATTGTAAATTCTGCTGAAAGTACATTAGATTTTTTTAAAATCACATGAATGATTAAATATGTAGATCAGTGAAATACAAATAACAATTTTCCAGTTCTCCATTTTTCCCTTGCTTCCTAAAGGTACTTAATTAATATCAAAAACTCATTTTCACTCTAGATCAAAATGAATTTATTAAAGGCTATTAATAATCTTTAGCAATACTCTTAAATATGAGCAATAGACAATAATGAAGTCAAACAAGTTTTGTGGGGTTTTGGGTTTGGTGTTTTGGAGAGGGTAGTTCTTTGATGGCTTGGGGCTCTTTGTGTTGTTTGTTGGGGTTTTTTTTAAGAAAACGCCCTCTGGTTAAGCATCTTACACTAAGTTCATTATAAAAAAATACTGATTATCATACCTTTAGGTGTGTACATTCCTTGCTGCATGGAACCTCCAGGCTCAAAAACAGGAGCTTTAAAATCAGCAACTGCTGACAAGACTGATTCAAAGCTTAAACTTCCTGGAATAATACCACTTTTAGGATTGGGATTTTCTGGAATGTAATATTTGTGTTAAGGAAAGCAAAGTTAACTTAGTTGGAGGGAATGATGTTTTACTCTCCCCTTGACACTCTCAGGCACTCATTGGAGAGGCTACATTTTGGTAGTGCTTGGTATTTACCACAAGAGGTCTGTATGCTCCAACTGCTGTAGAACAGTAACGGCTACTGAAGTGAATCAAAGCCTCCTAGTTAAGGACTTTAAACTTCTTCCATCTAGCAAGCCAACTGCTACATGCTTGGCTCAAGAAGTAAGTATTAAATGAGAAATAAAACCGACTATCTGTAGTGTATATAAAGTTTTTGTACTTGTCTTTACCAACACTTTGGCTCTCCTCATAGCAAGAATATTTTGCATTTATAGTTAAGTGCAGAAAAAACAAGTAAATAGTTTGGGGATCTATAAACACTGTAAGCCTCCACCTTGGATTGGCTATTTCTCATTCTTGTAGCAATGCTTAATTGGCCTACTGACATTACCCCAAACCACAAGCAGCAACTACAAATAAGGAATCTTCTGCTAGTGGTCCTTGCTTATAAAGATCACTCACTTATTTTACACAGTGATTTGCTTAAGTGAATCTCCAAAAATCCCACTATTATCCAGGTACCTGTAATTCTCATTCATGCACATTAGCTAATGTATTCCAAGGATATGAGATCCAGTAATGAACTGTGTGTCCTGTCATTCATACAGAGTTGGGCTACCATCTCTGCTCTGAGGATCTCATCGTCTGTCATTCCTAGAATAAAATTTGAAAAGCCATTAAAATAACATGAATTTAAAACACACATTCAGCATACATTTGCTACTGAATACAAGTTAAATTTGATACAAACATTAACATGAAGTAATAATACACCACTATAAAAATACAGGACAAAAAAAAGGGAGTGGAGAATGTAAATGTTATGAGACAATGTCAGTCAGGAAAGACAGGTATATACTAAAACTGCTGTCTTTCTGAAAAACATACAAAATCTTCATGTGATCATATACACAAGTCACCCATTTCCATTAATGCCATTATCCTCCATTTCTATGTATTATGTTCATTTCTAATTCATAAGTGATTAAATTCAGTAACTGCCAAAAATGAAACCAGATGTTGAGCGCTTTTAAGTTCTTTTATGACTAATCAGCTTTATGGTAGCCCCTAAATGTTGAATATAACTGAACAAGCATGTTTATACACAAACACACACACCCACATACAGGTATTACTCAAGCAGTGATTCTTACCTAAATGTAAGCGAAGACTTAACAGAAGGACCAAAAATGTTAAGGCTCCTTCCAACATGGACCTTTCGTGCTCTGAATCAAGAACTGTATTTTGATGCTGTGATGCCATTGTTAATAGATCTACCACCTTAAATCTACACAGCAAAGATTAAAGTCAGAGACATAATTCTCCAACATTAAAACACCAATGTGAATTATCTCAGGATACCATTCACAACAATCCAAAATGAAAAACATATAATGCAGTATTATGCAAACATACATGAAAGCCCTTTTACTTTATTTATCTATGGAATGTGATATAGTGATATGGACTCCATATGAAAACACCTTAATTTGCATTAGCTTTTACATGTTCATAAATCTGTTTTCAAATGCTAATTTTATTCTATCCAGAAGAGCAGACATCTTTTCTGTCTCTATGATCATAGAATCATAGAGTGGTAGGGGTTGGAAGGGACCTTTAGAGATCATCTAGTCCAATCCCCCTGCAGAAGTAGCTTCACCCAGATCAGGTTGCATAGGAACATGTCCAGGTGGGTCTTGAAGCCCTCCAAGGAAGGAGACTCCACAACCCCTCTGGGCAGCCTGTGCCAGGGCTCCCTCACCTGAACAGTGAAATAGTTTTTTCTTATGTTTAAGTGGAACTTTTTGTGTTCCAGCTTCATCCCATTACCCCTTGTCCTGTTACTATCTCCTATAGAAAAAAAGAGACGTCCCAACCTCCTGACACCCATCCTTTAGATATTTATAAATGTTAATAAGATCACCTCGATCTCCTCCAGATATACTTTGGGGCAGCTCTTTCAACAGAGCCCTTAGGTCACTATTACTTTAAGCTAGGCAGAGTTGTACCACTTAATATAGCGTAAATTAGTCAACAGCTATCACAACACTGATCAAGAGTATTCATCTTTTAACCTTACCTTTCAAAAACAGATGAAATAAAATAATCTGGGTCCAGCCTGGAGGCACAGACCTGTGGAATGAGAATAAATTCATTTTGCTCAGTAGTTTGTAAACAAGCGTTGGCTTGGCTTCTGAGCAAATGTAACTTACTTGCAGCAGATAAATGTCAGGATCAATCATTGAATTGCAGAAGTGAGACTGCACATAAGTCATGGCCTGTCCTTTTATTTGAAGACCATTTCTAACCCACATGTTGCTGTGAATTTCAGAAAGACTTGCCTGTTCAGGGAAAATAAATTTTTTTAAAGTTGCAAACATTTCAGGGATATTCACCTATTCAGTTTAACATCAGTAGATTATCACTGTATTACCAGACATACAAATACACCTTTTATATAAACTATACTTTTTACAAATTTACTTCTCCTTGGAAATGAAAGCTGAAATCACTGCATGTTTATGAAGCAGATGCCATATTTCCATATGAAAGCGTATTTCAGGCAACAACAAGTGATCAATGCAAATTAAGTAATTTGTTTATGTATTTATTTATTAAAGATTTTAAAAGTACTCCAAAGGTCATGGTTAAAAAGAAGTTAGATAAAAAATTAGTGATTACACATACTGCTCACTTACATACAAATAAATACAAGTTTATAAATTGAAAAGATGTTGTAGGGTGCATCCATTCTAGAATGCACTCTCAATTTAAAATATTACATTTTCATATTCAGGTTTCTTATCAACTTTTGCTCCATCAGTAGAATTGCATGTTCATGGAATAGCTATGCTTTCAAAAGGCTGGCTCTTCTTACCCTTTGAAAAATTATTATCATGAATATTAGCTATACTCTCAGAAGTATGATAATAATGCTGCAGACTTCACCTTGGAAACAGGAAAAAAAAGTTTATCCTAACTACTCAGTATATTCTGACCATTGTCATCTTTTACTTATTTTGATATTCCATAACTAAGACTTAATCCTCCTTGTTAGATATTTCTAAACATATTTCAATGACTGGGGTTAAAAGAATCAGACAGCAACTATTTTTTGTTTGATTAAAACAAACTATTGTTTGTTTTGATATCTCTGCATCAAAGTCAGAAGTCTGCTTGTACCTGAATCTGAAGTGGGTGAATCATTAGTTTCATCAGCATCTCCTGATCTGGCAGGATAGTATCCAGATCTAGTTCTTGGCACTTGACAGCCTAGAAACAAAGCAAATAAAGCAAGTACACGCTGTACCTACCATACAATCACACTCAACTGGGAATTTCCATCTTCCATGTCACTAAAACATGTGCTTACCTTACTTAAAAACATGGCAAAGTAACGGTGCAGTGGCAAATGAAAAGTAACTTGGTTTGGAGCTGGCTGAAAGTACAACAAAAATGTTTTAATATCACCTATTAAAAAACAAACCTACAAATGTCTTTGTCACAACTACCAAGAACAGGATCTTGAATGTCTTCATTTGATGGACTTACTTTCCACTAACTTAGTATTACATCATTCTCCTGCACTTTCCAGTGATTCAGAAATTTCCCTTATTCAGATAACTATAGTTAATCTCTTACTAAGCCTCCAGCATTTAATGACACTCTCAATTGACTGAGAATATTGCTTTCTAAGGTGGCAAAGCTGCTCCCCACTACCACATCAGAAAAGGACTTCTGTTTTGCCATTGCTTCAGGTCTTCCTTCAGCAGAACAGTACTACATAAATGACTCTGCTTTTAAGACTCACACAGCTGAATTTACATCTCCAAAACTCTACAAATAAAGGATCCCAGCACATAACATTGCAACTATTAACTACAAACTCAAATTTCAGTATGGCAATCCTTTCTCAATCAGTATTTAGAGTGATTATTTAATTTAAGTGGGAAGCAGGCAAGAAGGAGTGTATCAGCTTTGAGGTTTAACCAGACTTTAATGCTACTTTACTTAAATTCACTAAGGGCATTTACCTCATCTACAAAGTTGATAGCATCAAACCAGTCCTGAAGTGCTTCAAGGCAGTATCTGACAACATTACGTGTGTATTCCTGTGTTTCCTGCAGGAAGAGAAATCAGTTTACTACATGAACCAAAACAGTTTTAATCAAGTGCCACTGTTTTTCTACTACAAATATGATTATTTCAAGAATATTTTTACAGTATAAGATTTACGTCCTCATCACATGGAAATGATTAAACATTGTTACTCTAAAAGATGAAGTTGGCCCATCATCAGCTGGCTAACACAATGCACCCTGCTATGATTGTATGATTGTATTATATAGTTCTATAACAATGGCCTAAAACTATAACATACTTCAGATTAAATCATGTATTTCAAGATTAGAACAGTGCATTGCCCTCCAGGAGTAAAGCACTGATGTGTAAGTGGGGAGTGTGGGAGGGGTGCTAAACCAAATTGCTCTGTGATCAGCAGAACTTACAAAGCCTCATCTCTTAAAAGAATTTTCCTTTGATCTTCCCTTCCCCTTAAACACAGACTCCAGACCTGCCTCACACTTCGGATATCGGCAAATGGGATGAAGCTGGAACACAAAAAGTTCCACTTAAATATAAGAAAAAACTATTTCAGCTGTGAGGGTGACGGAGCCCTGGAATAGGCTGCCCAGGGGGGTTGTGGAGTCTCCTTCCTTGGAGGTCTTCAAGACCCGCCTTGGACGTGTTCCTATGCGACCTGATCTAGGTGAATCTGCTTCTGCAGGGGGGTTGGACTAGATGATCTCTAAAGGTCCCTTCCAACCCCTACCATTCTATCATTCTATGACACTTCTCATGTGAAGCCAGCATTGCTTTGGCCATCCTGAAGCTGTGCAGGTGCTGACTGCCTCAGTCAGACACCCTTGTTCATCAAAAAAAGCAACAGTCATGCTCTCACCCCATTATTCCACCCTCTGTGATGGCCAGACATCTATCAGCTTCCCCTGCTGAACAAGAGCTGGAACTTCTTCCCACCTATCAGGTTTCACTAAATTAATACATGAAATTTATAAATTACTTTCAGATTTATTAGGAACCAAAGAGTTCAAACATGGGGCTGAAAACATGACTGACAAGCTGACAGGTGGAACAAGGAATCATATAGGCCCTAAACAAAAAAGCAAACCAGACCTTCCCACCCCGAAGCTAAAAAAAAAAGCAAAACTTCAAAAAGCCAGAAGTTATAATGTAGTTTTTCAAAGGATAATTTATACTTAGAAATTGATATATTCACCACGTATCAGTATACAGAAAGGCTTTTGCCAACTGCTTTACTTAAACTGGTTTAAATGTGCTTAATATGTTCTTAAACACATTTTTTCAGTACACAGTTTAATTCAGATATTAGTGTCTCACGGATGCTATTACATATCTGAATAACATAATGTCAAAGATAAGTATTTATTTCAGTAAAATCATCAAGAAAAAGTTTTCATGTGTTAAACATTCCTACAAGCTGATGGATTCCATTTTTACTGCAACTTAATATATAGTCTAGCTAATAACAACTCTTTGTTAGAAAACAATGAGATGTCAAAGCCTAAGAGGCTTTCACCTTGGTTGTCAGTAAAACAACACAAATCCATAAATTAGTTCATTCCCCATCATAACAAAATATCTATTTGCAGACACAATCAACATTATCATCACATACAAAGTCAGAATGACTCAGACACATTTTATCAAGTTCTTCATCAAATCATAAGTTATTCCATATGTACAGTCATATGGAATGACTGTACAAATCCCAATTCTGTAATCTGAGTTCTGAAGACAAATTAAGTACAAGCATGGATTCTATACACACAGAATCTGACTTGACCACAGTTTTACGTATTTGGCAGAGAAAGACAGAAAAATCCAAGTCTCTTTTAACACGAACTACATCTTTGAGATTTCTGCTTCTGTGATTTCAGAACTCCAGAATAAATAATGAATAAACCTCAAAATAATGACATAGAAATGTTTGTCTTACCCTAACTTTGCAGTGTGACAGAAGACCCCACATTGGCTGGGCACAGGCTTCCAGCTCAGCAGCAAAGGCAGCATAGTACGTCTGCGATTCGAACTCCACATGCTCATTTAATTCTCGCTTATTTAAATTCATACCTTCAAAGACATAAGCAGAGTTATACAACCAAATATTTAACTAGGGCTAAGCAGAATGCAGTATTTTTAGCATTATACATTCAAATACCTACTAAGACAAAAAAAAAGACCCTTCAGAAGTATAACAATCTATCTTGCATAGGAGCAGAATGACAGATAAAAAATGAGAACAAGCATCAAAGTTCTAACAGAAATAGACCAGAAAAGAGCTCTACAGTGGCTAGTAAATGCCATCCTTGCTGCTCAGGTGACATTATCCCAGGCAGCAGCCCTTCTAGTTGGAACCTCACTCAGTAAGTGAGAATATTTGGATGGAAAATATCTGATCCTCTTTCTAGGCAGAAAATTCATCAGTATTGAAAGTTCACAATTTTAAAATATTTTTAACAATCAAGTTTCTTCACAGTAACATTCAGAAAAAGATTTAGATTTATCAGATCAATTCATCCAATATTTAAACTTAGAACTTAAGCAGTAAAACACCTCTAGCACAAGTTATAATGCATACTTCAAAAGCAACCTGAGAATTCTGGCACATGAATCTCAGTCGAGTGTGATGCAATTGCTCTTTAGCTAGTCCACACAAGACAAAGTTTCATTAGATCATTTTCAAACCTAGCTGTTTTCTAGAACATACTGTTCCCTTCCAGGAACACAGACTTATTTGAATACTAATTAATTAAATATTTACATACAGTAGTGTAAGGATTTTGCTACTGCGAACATTAAGCTGTTTTAACATCCTTGGATTAGTACTGACTATAAAAGTCACATACCTTGAAAGAATGATACAAAATTCATCCACGTTACCAGAAGCCCATGATCTTCCAAAAATTTCTTTGCCACACTTTGGTGTGAAAGTATGTTTATAAAATCACTAACCAGGGGCCAGTAAGTATTATTCTTTAGTAGTGCTTCCCCACAGTTCACCACAACATGTAAACTATTTTCTTCATCTAGGTTTAAAAAAAAAAAGAAAAAAACCTTTTTTTTTTGCAAAAATAAAACTTAGAATTTACTGTAATGTTAAGATCACATACAGAGAGAAAAGATTATTTTGTGGTGTCTCAGGTTGTTTCTTCATCATGGATTCACCAACATAGATGCTATTCAGTAGGAGAAGCACATACCTCGAACAATATTTGAACAACCTTTGAAAAGCAGTGCATTAGTAAACCCATCATAACTATGCCATTTTGGAATACTCTCAAGAAGTATAAAAAGATCAAACAATACCATTTCTATTATGAACATTTGAAATCTATTTTGAATTTGATGCTTCCAGTAAGCAAACTACCTTACAGCATGCAAACAGGAATCTGGTCATTAAAACCTACACTGGCATGTTGAGTCTGAGAAGGACAGCAAAGGAAAGCATTTACACTCTTAATCTGGGACCAAACAATGGTTTATGCAGCCTTCCTGAGACTACAGCAGGAAAAGGTTCCCAAAAGAAGGGGAGAAGAAAGCAAGAGGGTGGGAAAGTGTAGAAGTCTCCTCCTCCAATCACAATATATCCTCTACAGCTGCCAAATAAATTTCTATTTTATTTTCATATGAGAGACTCCTGAAAAGACCAGAAGGGAAACAGGATTGGTCTTGGACTCACAATCCAAGAGAAATAACTTCCAGCACACATCTGTCAGTTGCTATTCTACTCCAGCAAATAGAAGAAAGAAAATCTTGCATGTAATAATTAGCCTAGGAAATGGCTCCTGTCCCGTTCATATGTACCAAAGAATCCTTGTGGCTATACTTTATACAGTGATAAGCAGTAGAGCACAACCATAGCTAAACAGACACCACTATTAAGAGATTCCAGTCTCTGTCTGATGAGGTACATCCATGTCTGGAGTGGCTCCCTCTGGCATATATATGAGCTTTTTTCCACCCCTTTGTTGTATTCTTGCCTTTTGTTCTGAGATTGCTTGTTTTGTTGATTTATTGTTATCAGAAACAAAACCAACCAACCAACCAACCAAAACCCAAAAAAATTACTGTCTTGCCTGTTATATCAACAGGTTTTTGAACCTGAAGTCATATAATATTCTGATCCTCACAAGTTTTACTTTCCAAGAACAGAGCACAGTCTTGATCTGCTCACAACTATGAACAGATTCCTTCTTGTTACCATAGGATAATATAGAGCTCCCCATTTCTTAAGACTATCTCCTATCTATTACATTGAAGTACCATAAGGTACAGGAAACCAGAAGTGCTCTGTGGAGCTTCTCAATTCTGTCACAGTTGATCAAATACTCCTTAATCTCTCTCCTGTTATCTGGTACATCTGCAAAGAAAGGAAACTAGGTCTTGTTGCTCAGCTGCCTAGTTCTCATGTGCTCACACAGCCTGTCCAAGAATAGGATAACATACCAGCTAGCTCTGTCTGAACCTGCTAGAGGACATTGCAAAGAGCCAACAGCTACACGTTGGTGATTCTCTGCCCCAGTACAGATTAGACAAATCCAGAGTTACTTCAAATTGTCTGCGGCATTGCATCTCTACAAGTGAGGGTTAATATAAGGTCAGACACAGGAAAACAGTGGGGGTTTTTAAAGGATGAACCATTGCCAAAACACTTTTTACTTGGGGTATAAATTCTTGTCCCATGAAAAGTTCTATAGGAGGACAGTAGTGATAGAGAGGAAAGAAAGTCTCTAAGAGGACACAGGAACATAAATCTAGAGACTCAGTGTTATCATATGCACCCTTATTTCACCTCCTCCTCCTTGCACACCATGTATGAGAGAGGTAAGCCAAACTAGTAACACTTTTGAAGTTAGTATCAACACAGCTCCTAGGTCAACTCAGTTTCAGGAACAATTTGTCACTTGATGTCCACAAAAACCCATAATGAACTGTATACTTAGGACACTTAGGATCTGTGAGCAATGCAAACTAAACATGCCTTAATAGATACAAATCTTGCGCCATGTTTTCATTGCTCCTCTCCAGCATGTTTTCTCCATCTATTCATTGGCTGGATCTGTAAACTTTGTCTCATTCAGATACCAAGTGACCTTTTGTTTGCATTAGCTGCAAAACCAGAATTATTCTCAATGTATCTAAAAAGCATAGACTTCTTACTATTTCCAGCATGGTAAGAGATACCTTGGACTAAACACAACATACACAAGCCCACAAAACTGCAAAAGATGGTCCATAAAAATATGAGAGGGTAAAAATCCAATGAAGTTGGGGTTTTTTTTGGTCAATTTAGAGTAAACAGAACCTCTTTTATATAAAGTTGTGAGGAAGAAATGTTGTGAAAACATTGGAAAGCACCAGACAGATTCCATGACAGAGTCTTAGCCAAGATAAATCACTGGTGCTGGGGAAAAGAAACAGGTAACTTCATATGCTCCAGGGGTCTTTTCTCACAAATATATCTACTGTTATTTAACTTACTAGCTCCAGCTTAAATAATTAATTACCAGGAAGCCTCTTCAGAGAATGTCTAATGACAGCCTTTTCCTGTTTGGCTGCAAATTCTGAACTACTACAGAATCTTACCACCATGCTAGCAACATTCCATACTGACCAAGAAAAAAATAACTACTTAAAAGTAGTTTTAAATGCTATTCCACCAATATGACATTAGTTTAGCAAAAGCCACTTGACATACAAACTGGTAAAGAGAGAGAACATTTTTATTTGAATACTATAAAGTAATGTATGTATGGCAACAGAAATATTTCTCATTAAGTGCAGATGAATGAGAGCACTCTTTACAGCTAGATGACTGAGGATTTCCCATTTCAGTACAGTCATTCCGTACTAGGCCACACAGAGTAGACTCAGACACAAAGGATACTTCAGACAAGAAAAAAAAATTATTTTATGCAGAAGCTGACAGCGTTTATTTGGCAGCAGCAGTCAGACTACCTGGAGAGTGTTTTCAAATTCAAAATAGGAAGAAAAGGGCTGAAAGGTCTGCAGTCTGTTAGGTACATAGAAGTGTGAAAAGCAGAAACCAGCAAGACTCATTGTGCCACCATTTTCAGACAAAGACAGGTAAAACGAGGAGGGCAGAAACAGCATAAACTAGTTAAAATTGAAATTGCCATTCTGTCAACCAAAAGCTTGATCAAATATTATATTGAGAAAGAATTAAATAATTCTCCTTTCATTATATTAAGTTTTATTAAGGCAATCACAGGTGAGAAGAGTTTGAACAATTTAAAATACTTCAAATAGCTTGTGAAATACTTTGAAAATATTTTTTAATTAACAGAAGTCTCAATTTGCATATATAATTTCTCATTGAAATGAACTTCACAAACAGTGTTTATGAACTTTACCCAACAAATGAAGCACCTAAAAGATAAATAAGATATGTCATATTCCTAAAAAGAAAATCCTACAAACCAAAGGATAAAATATCAGCATCCTTCTTGATAACTATTTTTACATTTCTAGGAAGTTTTGAGACTCAGTCTCTACCATATATTACTATAAGCTGTGCATTTTTTGGAAGGAGTTAGGGAGTGGACTGACTAACAAAGAAAGAGACTGAATTTCCTCTATGATCAGTTATAATCTACGGAAATAAGCAAACAAAAAATCAACCTACCTTGCAATTCACTTTTAATAAGGCAACTTTCCATCATATATAACAGAACAGTGACCATAATATCCAGTAGCTGACATTCCTCTGTTACTTGGCGTGCTAGTTCTTCGTTACTGAACAACTGAACACTGATATGCACAATTCTATTAGACATTGTGTCCGATTCATGGCTTTTCTTCAGTGTTTTCATAATAAAAGCATAATGCTGAACAAAAGTTTTGGTAAAAGCAATCTGCAAATTATAAAGAAATTTTGATGTTAGCAAGCATAATTCAAAAATTATAGCTTTTTTATCATAAAATATTCTTTTACAGAAGTACAGTCATCATGATATCCTATGAAACACCACTAGTTGCTATGACAAACCAAAACTGATAGTCTAATTATGCCATGCCTAGTTTCTATTTCTTTTCCACATGAAAAGATCTAGCTAAAGAGAATGGTAATATCTCTCCAATTTTACTACCTTATACCAAAATCTAATCTCATTATATACTTTCCACACTAGAAAAACACTCAGAAATGCTTAAACAAGGAATACAAGGTTTTAGCATACCTGTGAAAGCAGTTTAGTTCTAATAATGAATTTATCCTAAATTTTTTACATCCTAAAACAGGGACTATGTCCCAAAATGATACACTATGAACAATGAGAGTAGGAGTGCCTAATGAAGTTGCCTTACCACTTGCACTTGTCTGCCCATGGAGTAACAGTTTCATTGATCTGTCAAGGACATTTTAACACTGAATTTTATCTGTTGTCGTAACATCCTGGATTTTTTTTTAAAAGTCTTTAATGCTTTCTTCTAAATAATTAGTCATCAGCAAACTTTGTTCTTCACACAGCTGTTTGGGTTTCTTTAAACCAGACTAGTATTTAAATGTATTGACACACAGATATATAAATCTTCATACCATTCCTTGTCCCACTCCGTTAGCCTCAAACTGCACTGTAAACCAACCTTCTGCACTGCATATACATATACCTATCTGCCAAATTTGAAATCACTTCTCACTTATATTTTTAAGTTCTGAATTAACACCATCTGGACTTCTTTGCCTTAACATGAAGAGGTAATACAAGCTGTGTAACAATGAAAATATTCAGCTCACGTCTAAACTCCGCTATTAATTCTGGAAGCTTTACTCTTTCACGAGTATAAAATTAGAAATTTTAAAACCACCTTCAGATGTTTTCACCAGAGTGTATAACAATCACTACTTCATTTTACCTGCCTCAAGATTCAGTAGTCTCATATTTTTATTATAGCATTTCTATGTTATTCTAATCTAGAATATCTTTCCAAAAATATTATAATGCCATAACGCTGCTGTTGGGCATAAAAACTTCTTCAATCCAGCAAGTATCATCAAAAATAAAGTTGTTAATGCAAAAAAAATAGACCAGAGCGGGGATGGGGATGTCACTGCAGGAAATGCTACAACACTGTTTAACTTGCCTTCCCTTAGCTGGTTCACAATGATGGAAACCTGTCAAATAATTGAAAGTGTCTTCAACATTCAGCACCCAGCACAATTTTTTCAGAGAAAGTATTTTTGAAGCAACATATTTGCAATACTCATACAAGTTAATATATCATTCTGGTATTCCAAGTTAAAAGAACCTATCATATAATTTCCTTTCATTTAAAGTTCTATGAACTTTAACCATTGGCAATGACACTTAAACATCAAGATGTTTACACTATTAATGTTAAGCCTCAGACACAAATGATATTTTAAGAAGTTAGTTTATTAATGCTGCTAGTAAGAAAAGTATACTTTATTTACATATTACTTCTTCATGTTATATTACATTTAAATAGGATTTGCAGGTTTTGTGATGTAAAAACTACATTTTGCTTGGTTTACATTGCACTCCAGTTGTTTGCGAAAACATGGTCCTTTTCTAAGATTTATCTGTTTTAAATCAGCATACATCAAAACTTTTGTGTCTCATCCATAAATTATAATGAATTTCTGTAATTATCAATATGATGACAGAGTTTCTGTAATAAACTTAAATAAAACATCAGGTTTACTCCTACATTCACTTGAGTTTAAACAAACAAATACAATACTTTCCAATTTTGAGAGGAAGAAACTGAACTCATTTCCAGAAGTTAAAACGCTGATATACTGTGGTAAACTGCCATCATACATAAAAATAGACATAGTAGGTCAAATCAATATCTTGTCTTTTGAGCAACCAAAGCTCAAAGTGTACACAACTAAGGAAAAATATAGAATGGAGCAAGAATGCAGATTCTAACGTGTCTTTCCAAATACTTACTCAACTTCCGACCACTTGCAAGAAGTGGCTTCCTAAGACAGATACCTTTTCTATATATTTCATTACCTTAACTGACTTACTCTATGACCTTGTGTAGCTTACAATTTTCCAGACTATGCCAAACCAAAGTTATTTTTTCTATCTGGCTTTTCCTTTTGGTGGTCACTCAACAATCCCAAAACATCTTAAAAGCCAAATATCAACCTCACGTTTCAATTACAACTTGCAACTCCCATACTGATGTTTTCAATCCAAAAAAGATAGTTCTGCCAGGTGAAAGTTTAAAATGAAAATTAAATTTCCAGTAGAAAAACTGTGCTACAGAATTTGTAGATCAGAATATCCTGGGGTTAATGAAGCTCTATTGCTGTAACAACTGCCTCAATGTTCACTACAGGAGATGTCTGATGAGGCACAGAATTTCTGATTATTGTTTGTTGATTCACTATCTCTACCAGATGCTTTTGCATTTCTGCTTCTGGTATTCCAGATTTCAGCAAGACTCTGCTCTTGCATGAGTTACACTTTTCCATCAGCATACTCTTTATTGCCAATCCCTTCTCTGTCTTCTCCTTGGTCACATGAAAGTCAGTCCTATTTCTCTGGCCTTTTGTTTTCCCTCTTGCAGAGGCTTTGTCCACACCGTTCTTGCAGAGGCCTTGTCCACATCTTGCAGAGGTCTTGTCCACACCGTAACAATCTCTAATTTCTTCTAAGCTCCAGTAAATTTCTCTTCTGTTTTCTTCACTTGTAAGTCTTCCAAATGTCAGAGAGTGCTGGAAGGGATGCCTCAGGCACAAATACTGTAAGGCAAAGACCACCCTTTCAGTTGTGTTGTCTCATACACAAAAGACAGGAGCGAGGGGAAGAACTAGCTAACCCAGGGTTTTAGCCCACCCCTTTCAACACTTCACTACTGGGAATCCTAGAAGAGAAGTTTGTTTTAAAACAGAGCAACTATATAGGACATGGATTCAGTGAGCTCTACTACCTTCACATTGGAGGCTGGAGATTTCAACAGTTTCGGAGAATGCACAGATAAACAGATCTGTGCTCTGTGTTTGGCTAGTTTATTGGAAACTCGGCCTAGCAGAATTCTGCTAATTTAATGAGCTAATCAGCTCATGAAGAATCAGACAAATTGCACAACAGCAAAGACAGAAAAAAAAAAAAGACAGTACACGTGTTGTAGATGTGATGGGAGAAAGTAACAGAAAGCTGACATTATTTCGACAGTTCATATCCCTACAGGTGTTCTGACTGTTTGAGTATGCAAAGTGGTTAAACAGCAAATAAACTGTTCCTTCATTAAATGGAAGCTTGAAAGATAAAACATTCTTCTAATTCATCCCAAAATGATATGTTCTCCCTGTACACATATAAAAGGCAGAGCCACTCCTTCTAAATTAGCTACAATCCTCACAGACTTGTTTAAAAGTCATGCATCACTGATACAGTTTTGCAACAAAGCACAGGTAGCTTGAGAAAAAAGTGTTACTGCCTTTCTAGTATTCTGTATGATACAACTCCTGCTCTGAGTTTTCTTACGACTGAAAAACATATTTTAAACAATTACAGCAATTAAAATAAACACAGATTCTAAAAGACTTCAAATACTTGTGATTTGTGCTAGTAATAATGTCTGTACATAGGAATTAACTGTTTCATCAAACACATCATCAATCTGGTAATAGCAAAAATAAAACAAAAAACCCAACAAATAAAAAAAAAAAAAACAACTCTCAATCAATCTTTTCACCTGCCCATACAGTACTGGTCAGTGGAAGATGGACTATTTCCAAACAAAGGTGGCAGCCAGCAAAGAAGCCAATAATACCATGGCCTCCATTCTGAGTACAGAGTGAAGAAAGATTAGGAACACAGCAAGGAAAGACTGTAACTTGTCAAAAGAAAGAAGATCCCATGATCATTGAAAGTTGTTGTTACTACATAGTATAATAAAAATGTAAACATAAAACCACTTACCAGATCCTTCCACGTGCTGCTAGCAGTTGGATGTTTTTACAGGCAGGAGTTTAGCTGGCAATGGATTAGGAGAACTGGATATCCACATGGGTCTTGAAATATCAAAAAGAAGTCAAGCTTCACGGCAAGGGATCATGACATAAGAAGTCCTCATGTCTTCTTATGTATTAGCTGAATCTGAGACCATGATGAATTTTTGCTGATATCCCAAACCAAAACACTGTCTTGATGCGGACAGAGTACTGCTGAAATGCTGTATCTTATCTTTTTCTTCCTTGCAAGTTATCTTTGTATCCTTGTGCAAGGTTTTAAGGGAGCATGAATGCAGGGTTGTCCCATTATAAACAGACAACTTTGAAGAAAATTGCATTCCTGGACTTCAGGATTTCTTCATCTTTGGTTCCCAGCAGAGATTGAGAAGGTCCAAAATATTTGCAGGCTCCAAGGTATGACATGGTCAGAGCAAAATGTTAAGCCTGATTGCTATGTACACTTGGTCTTGGAACACAGCAAGCAATCAACTAAACCTGGCTGCACACCAAGATTTAAAACAGGAAGATGACATCCAGTCTCCATGACTCCAAGCCAGGAGACACTTGGTACAGACAACTGCAAAACTCTGTAAGGAAGCAGCTGGAAGGCTGCCAAATTCACCTAGGGCATAGCTGCAGCAAGAGCACTCACACCATAATGACTTACATGGAGAAATCACCACCTAATGCAACTGTTGAAGCAGAAATTAAGTCAATTATTTACCAGTCACACCACACTAAATAATCATATAGTGAGGATCCACATCTTTTAACTGATAAAAATTAGATTTACAAAGTAAAACAAAACCAAATTCAACAATGCAAATCTGCACTAATTGGACAAAACTGAAAAAAGCAAACCAGGAGAACAAAATTAACACTGCTGCTCCACAGTTATCCACCTTGTTTTGTCCACACCTCTCTTCAAACACTATACACCTTAGACCTTCTAACCTTGAGTAAAATATTGTACTCAAGGTAAAATATTTGCATTATTTTACTGTTTATTATTCAAATAAAAACAGATATAGTCTTATGCAAGGCATAATACACACTAAGTATATGAGCAAGAAAATAAATTTAAGTTTGAATGAAGTAAAGCAAGTACCTTATAATCTTGATCTGGCAGCATGTTGAGTAAGAAAGTCACCATCTTCTGTGGAAATTCATATTTTATTGTCCAGAATAATAATTCTTCTAGAAAACATTTATGCTTCAAGACATCCATGATAGATTGATCTGCATAAAAGGTTGGAGGAGGGGATGTGTAATATGATTATTAAAACTAATGACAATACAGTTGCACTGTCACATAAAATTTAAGAGCATATTAGTACACTCTGTAAATAGGGGTTTTTTTCTTCAGAACACTACGAATTAACACGGCCAACGTTGAACAGTCAGACAGCAACAATAAAAAGGACCTCCCAGACAAGTCAGTGAAAGCTTTCAGTACAATTCTACCACAAAGTCCAGTCTTCATGGATTGCACTTAATAGTGTCACGCTACTGTAATAGCTCTACTGACTGTAATGAACAACAGTAATTTGCACAATATTTACACAGCCACTTGAGGGAAACCATTAGTGTAGACTACTACTTAATCATAAATTGCATTTTGTTGGCTACATAACAAGTTCTGTCACCTAATAACACTTAGGTTCTGTTTACAAAGCTCTAAAACTAAATAGAAGCAATGTGTTAGTTTTATTTTTAAAGCAATGTATGTACAAATTGATGAATAAAAATTTGTTTGGTCATGGGGGTTTTTTAATATAAAAATTACAGTAATCGGCCAATCAGACACCAGGCGCTGATGGTACCAGAAGAGACAACCTCATCTTTCCCCATTCAACTCCTGGCCATTCAGTCTCCCCACTTACTCCTGCAGACATTACAACCCTATGGGGTACCTATGTAGGAATCAAGTCATCTTCCCATCTTGTCAGCTGCATTTTCAAGCAGATCGGTTTTGTGATTGCACAGCTGCACAAACTGACCTCTGCTAAGATAAATTGTTAATGAAGCTACAGTTTGACAGAGCATAAATCATACTAACCCCATTTAAGAAATGCAATACAATGTTTACCATCATTCTTCAAGAGGCCGATGTTTTACGATTTAAAACTACAAGAGGCATTGGTCACTCCCATAACAGATAAGGACTAAATAATAAGATGACTCTCATATACCCAGAAATGAACTAGACCCGAGGACACAGCCTGACACACAAAATCCCATATTTCAATGGACTGTTTGAAGGGCTTCCATCAGCAGAGACTCAAAAAATATTATCTGGCCTTGAAGACTTCCTTCTTCACTGAAGCATGACAGTTTTAGGGACTGCACTGGATAGCTTTGTGCCTATCCTGAACAGGACAGGCATTTGTGCTTTTCCTAAGTAGGAACCACCAAAGATAAGAATTCCTCAGCCAAGTGACCTATCAGCCCAAAACATCTCAGGAATTTCAAAAGGCTGTGAGAAATATTGAAGAAATTAAATTTAAAGGACCTCCTCAAGACTTTTGGCAAGTCACACAAAGAAAAAGGTTTTTTCTATGTACTCTACAAGTGTTGACACAAAAAAATTAGCTTAACAGAGTCATGAAAGATATTTTAATCTTAAAATATTTTGTAAAGCATTACAGATCACCTACTGCAGCAAACAGATGACCACCATTTATGTTCTCTCCCTCATCTCCTGTTAAGAAATTGCGTATGTGATTTGACTGCCCATGAAAGCTCAGTAGCCATGCAGGCTGAAGTCCTCTGTCCACAGAACAGACAGCACAGGTACATGCCAAATGCCCCAAGTGAGAACAGAGGGTGTGAAGACAAGTGACACAACACCTTATCTGTCACTGAAGCACAGCTTGCTCTGACACAGATCACAGTTGAACAGCGTGTATCACATTCTTTATACAGCAGTTTCAGGCAGAGACAGAAGAACATAAATCCACTCGTACCTGCTACAGAATTTAAGTAGGCAGAATACTCTTACTCAACTTGGAAAATTTGTCAAGAACACTGGGACTAATGTTCCCACTCTTGTGAAATGCGTCACATGATTTTAAATTTCTTTCAATGAATTAAAAAAACAATAGTGCCTGTGGGTTCAAAATTGTCTTAAACATCAAGTATTTCAGATAGATGTAGGATGCAAATCTTAAAAAGGTCAAAATCAACATTTTCTCAGTACTCAGTCCCATACCTGTATCAGTGAACCTCAGCATAAGCCTTCTATTTTCTTTAAAGAAATCTTTTATTCTCTCCTAGTATCACAGAAGACCCCATAGACTACTGTCTATGGAATATGAGTCTTAGCATTCCAAGATACTCCCAGTCTATCAATAACTCTCTAAATAGATAGTACCACTAAGGATGGGATAGGGAGTCTGCTTATATGGAAAAGATAAATCTGTTTTTATTCAATACTCAGTTTTCTAAAATTTTCTTTTTATACTCTTATTTTATACCCTATTGGACATAAAATATGAATACTGAAAACTTCAGAAAACTATTCAATATTTAATAAAAACAGATACTTACCCTTCCCCCACTGGCAGACTCCCTCCCCTGGGGCTGATATTAGGAGCTATCAACATCATGAGCACAGTCCTCAGAGGGGGAAAACTACAATCCTGGGGGGAAATGAAATGTTGAATTCAAGTACCACTTTTCCTGAAATGACATTGCTGATACTGGTTATGAGATCTGGCAGCTTCTCAACCTGAACTTCCTTCCTGCCCTATTTTCCTATTTTTTGACTACTATGCAGCAGAAGAAAACCACTTTTTTCTTGCATCATACCTGATCCTAACTTATCTTTTAGACAAACAGCCTCTAAAATTCAAGTAAGAGAGTCTTCCTTGGATGTCTGTAATGTTCCTGTATTTCTCCAAAACTACCACTTCTTCCACAATATTCTCTGTGACAATCATTCACACATTTCTAAGACCACCTCTCAGTAACACTTGCTAAATACTTCATTCTTTGCTTTTGTCTTCCAATCTTTTCTCTCCATCTGAAATCACTAGAAATGATCAATCTTACTTTCCCATACTCCTCACACAACCTTCATACCTTTTTACTGACTTCATGAACCCTTCCATTTCAAGTTCCAAACCTCCACTCCAAAGCCCTCCCAGAAATTTCATTCCATCTTTCAACACAGTTTTTCACCTGCCATGCTCTTTTCTCAGGGTTTGCAATTTCTTTGTGCTTCCTATGTCGGTTTCCTCATACTCAAAAAAAAACCCATATAAAAAATAAAGTGTTCTTTATTTAATAGCAAGAGTTGAAATATTATTATTTAAACACTTTTTAGCAAAAAAACATGTCAATGACAAGCACAGTACGGAGTAATCTTTTCTCTAGCCTACATTCATTCTTGAATTAAAACTTGCACTGATCTTAGTGTGAGTGCTGCTTGTGTTGGACTAGAAATTGCAAAAAGGACTAATTTCAATCTAGGAAAATAATGGAGTAGTTTTAAAGGAGACTTTGTTCAAGTACCTTTTCTTAAATGTTGCTAGGACAGTACAGAAAGACCAACTAGAACCAGAGAGAATCATTCTTGCCTTGCTAAGGACACAATCATATGGTACAGTGGCATAATGAAAAAAAATCATTAAGAACAAATACATCAAAAACTTGATGTCAAGCTGTATTGCAACCTTCCCAGCCACAGACTGAAAACTGAATGATTTTTTAAGAGGTCAACTTACAACATGAAAATGACAAAAATGACTGGTGAGAGAATCCCAAACGGTGGTACGTACTCAAGGGAAATCAAAGTTGCCAAACACCACAATTTCAGTTGTTACTTCATTTTAGATTTTGCTGTCTTTAATCTTCTCACATGCAGCACTACAATGCTTGGGAAGTGAATGAATATCCCTAGATATTTTTTTTTTAACAGACATAAAGCAAATATGATAAACTAAGATCAGTACTTTATAAATACCTTTGGTGGTGCTGCTTAGTTTCACCCTCTTGCGCTTGCCCACACCTTGGCTACCATCTTGGTCCTCCTGGGGTAGGGGAAGAGTTTAAAAAAATTGACAATCGTATATTTAGAATTTTATTCCCAAGAGATGGTATGCTCTCAAAATTCTAGCTTAACCATCAAGCTACAACAGAAAAGCCCTGAATACACCCTTACCAGAGAAACACTTTTGCTGCTTACAGGAGCCATTGACTCCATGCAACTCATTAGAAAAAGCACAATTTTTTTCAAATGTCTTTTTCGCCCTACAGGAAACATCATCATCTACAAGTTCAGGCATCTTCATCTATTTAATTAATTTTGTAAGGTGATCTGATTTCTAAAACTGATTGCTACAAAAATGTTTAATATTACAAAATGTCTAACTGTTGCAATCCAAGGTTTCAGCTTATTTATCTGTACAGTTTGGCTGTTTGGGTTTTTTTTTTCCTAAAAAACCAAATAATCTCATGTATTGTGCATTAAAGTTGTCAACACAAGTAGCTATATATTTTCTAATAAATATTTGGATTTATTAAAATACGAAGTTTTGAACCAAGAACAAAGTTTTGACACCTTTAAGAGGCCAATTCTAATTGCTGAATTCTAATCGCTTGTTCTCTAACAGAACAATGGAAGCACTTTATGCAGGCACTTGTCATCAGAAGGTTTCAAGGCACTTTGCAAACAAAACACTGACAAAATACAATGGAAGTGAAATACATCATCACCCCCACTAACTGGGTGTTAAGAAGAATGTAACATTACAGGGCTATATGAAATGCTGCATGGATCTTCCTTATGAGGAAAAGCTATGGGATCTGGGACTGTTCAGTCTGGAGGAGACTAAGGGGGACCTCAATAATACTTACAAGTATTTAAATAAAAGGTGTATGTCAAGGGGATAGGACAACACTTTTTTTTCTGTAGCATCTAATGATAGGACATGGAGTAAAGGACAAAAGTTGGAACACAAGAAGTTCCACTTCAGGAAAAAATTCTTTACTGTAAGGGTGACAGAGCACTGGCACAGGCTGCTCATGGAGTGTGTGGAATCTCCCTCTCTGGAGATTTTCAAAACTTGCCTGGATGCATTCCTGTGTGACCTGACTTAGGAGGACCTGCTTGAGCAGAGGTCCCTTCCAACCTCTGTGTATGTATGTTAATGAAAGGTCTGAATTTTCCTATCCTTTCAGTACCTCTATCTATAAATTCATTTGAAGATGGACATACATTTGAACTCCTAGGTGTCCTGTCGTCTTTGTGAACACATGCTACTTTTGTACTTCAGCTGGGAGTCGTCAGAATGCAGGATGTTACCACTGCCCACTCCCTCATCAAGGGAGCCAAGTACTCTAAAGCAAAAATCAGACTTGCTGACATATTACTATGAACTGCAGGAGTCTGCAATTTATGCCTCCTGCCCTGAAGAAAAGGAATCTAAATTCCTATAGCTAGAAAGTTGCTAACTGGAAGTCTCAAGACTTCTTCATCAGTCTCAACTAACCCAGAGAGTTGCTAGAGAGACAGTAAACAATGCATTTGGGTATGCAAATGGTGATTAATGTGTTTCATTCTAGCTTCCAAACAAAAATACATTTCCTCTTTCACAGTATGTGAAAAATTTAAACATATAACAGCCTTCATTGAAATCTCTGAAATAATTTCACTAGAAAGAAGAAAAATTATGAGTAACTTCATGATAAATGCTTTCTTGATAACTCTTTTTCCTCAGTATGTTAGATACTTGGTTTCCATTGCTGCAGTAAGCTAGGGTAAAATCCTAATGACAACTGCAGAAGTTAACAGTCCAAGCCCAGGGACCAAGAATTAGACAATGATTAAGCAAATGTAGAACACCTTATTTTTATCCATTGGATAATGGTGTGTAAATATACCTAGATAACAGCACAGTTCTATGTATATTTACTTAATTGAATATTTAGCAGTATGTCTAAGGTGTGCCACATCTGTTTAAAATTTAGATAATACACTTATGTAATTTTAGATACTATACATAGATTTTTGTACTATTATATTAAACAGCAACTGGAGTCAGTAACTATATAACTAAGTAATAAGGCATTGAGTGCTCATTAAACTACAAGGGCAGCCCAATTATGATATCTAATACAAAAGGGTTTAATCATCAGTGTGGTAAAAGCATTCAAAGACCGCATCTCACTTGATTTCTTGTAACATAAAAATTTCTTCAATAGGAGGACAGGTTTATAGAGAGCCTTTTTTTCTCCTTTTGCATAAAGTAACAAATGAGGAAGAAAAGCTAATTAAGCAAACTAATGGCAAGTTCTCTCCAAAACACCGGAGGATAGAACACAAATCATTTGAGAAGTAAAGTACAAGTGAGCTTATACTGTTTTGGAGAGGAACAAAACAAAGCAACTCACTACACATCTCAGGATACATCCATTCTTCAGAATAATTTCTAGTTTAGAAATATCTACTGTTGTAGAAGTGAAATGAAATACTGAACTTTTCAAGTTATTTAGTTCTCTGCAGAAGCACTGCTCTAACTTGTAGACTACTGTAAATTTTGTAATCTAGTCTTTCATCTGTGAAACAATGCTACCTTTAAGAATCACTGGGTAAGAAAGAACATTAACTTTGAGACTGATCTTGAATACTAGAAAATGAAAATACGGTTAAAAGTGTACTCTTGTCACATTTCTCGATTAGAACGTAGTTTTACTCTGCTATAAAGAGAGTATACTAAGGCACAAAAAATGCTGTGAACGCCCTTTGTAACTTATGGGTGAGGGCAGGGGAAAGGAAGAGAAGTCATAAACCAAGACAACTTCTTCCTCATTCCTCTAGGAAGCATTTCTCTAGTCACATCATTTTTCTACTAAGTATTTCAGCCTTCTACTTGCACAGTTCTATTTTGGCTTTTCTATGAAAGGAATGGACTTTCTTTTCAGCAATTCATATTGGTCAAGCAGATCATGATTAAGAAAAAGACTATAAAATAAGATATTAAGTGTCTTTGGAGATGCCACCAAGGTAGAATTTTGCTTTAAAAAAAAAAACCAAACAAATAACTTTTGACATTTAACTGCATCTCATAGTATATCAATGTGATATTACTGAAGATATAAAAGGAAAATACAGAAGTGAAAATACATACTAAACATTTAGAGTGCTTATTGTTTTATCTTCATGTTACTTCCTCATTCTTTTTTAAAGTTTTCTAAACACAGCTTTCAAAACAGAGTCTTATGCTTAAAAATTGATCCCAGGTATGTGAGTATATGTAGAATTTCAATTTAGAAAAGTCACATCTGCAGTAACATAATAAAATATCTGCACATGTATTTATATCCTGGTTATCAGAAAGTAAAATTTCTCTAGAAAACAGGTATCTTTAACTGGCAAGCTGTAATGTAGTTCTTGCAACTCCTCCCTTATTTATTCATAAAGTCTTTTTTCCTTGAAAAAGTTCTGTTCTTGATAAAAAATTTCTTCTGCCTAAAATACCTCTCTTTTCTCTGTCTCTATCTTAGATTTGTCTCCTGAAAGAAGTCAGCAATATCCAGTCTCTTTTCAGACTCTTAACTTCAGTCTAGTCTCCTCTCATCATTTAGAGGGTAAAACGAAAGCATGATAAGCCATCTTAAGTTTATTTGAAAATACTACTTAGGGCTATTAACAGTAATTTGAATTGCTTTCTCTCACGGGCCTTTAAAAGTGATCCTGTCAGTAGTATTTTGCTGTGTTGTGGGTTTTTTGTCTGTTTGTTTCTCAAGCAATGGTAAAAAAGCAAGCAGCAACGCGTCTAAAGATCACAAATTATAAATAGCACCGCTGAAACTGTAACAGATGCTGCTGTGCTTGTGACAGAGGCAAACATATCACACAACTGTTTTAGACATATGCAAACAATTGGTTTTACTTCGATACTTATTTACATAGAATTCAATGTAATCAAAAATCCTACCAAAAAAATTATACTTTACATTATTTGAAATTTGTGATGCCACCCTACCAGAACGGCCGCTAAGGTTTACTGGTTGAAATTAGGTTTTAAGTGGTAGGCCAAAACATGACAATAAATTCTAACTCTACTAGAATTTAACTTCCCTCATTAAATTCCATTTATTTATTATACCATGATCTAAAAGGAGATTCCCTCCTTTTTACTCTCAATGTGTTTGGTTAAGTCTACATATGGGAACTTATCTACAGAGAAATTCTCACTGCTGCTATCACCAGTTAAGCTGGATTTTCAAGTGCCACAAACTTCTAACACAGTTAAAGTTTGCTTTAATGAAGCCCAATTCACTTGGCAGTGACTTTTGAGCTACCTACACAAGTTTATTCTACATTACATACACAAATTAAACTGAAATAGTGTTAGCAAAAATAAGATTTTTTTTCAAGGGATCCTTAGTAAATCAAAGGCATGACATCTATTCCTTTATATCTCCATCCTGTGATAGGTAGAAGAGTTAAGGTTTGTGGGATCTGGCTGCAAGCACTGCCTCCAATTTTAAATTCTGTTGTAGTTCATTATAGTCTTTAAAAACAGTCTCACCTCATCTGAAGAATCCCCTTGTCCTGATGCTGCCGTAGCACCTGCTAAACCTTTTGAAATAAAAAAAATTCAGAGATTCCTTTCATAAGTCTTATACTGAAAAAAAAGAGTATTTTATGATATGTAATGAGCCAGTATGAAACGAAACACTACATTAATTTTCTTTAAAAGATACACAGCAGTGGACTGAGAAGTTGGATTAAGATTTCCAAGCAATACAAAAATAGTGATTTGCAAGTATGTTCCAATGCGGAACTTCAACATCAACAGAGATGTGTTCTATCAGAAATCGTAAAAAATTCTGATGGCCTTCAGAGATCAAAAAAAAAATCCACAGCACTTTTGTAAGAATGGGTGGCTTAACTTAGTCACAGTGACAAAATTCCACTACAAGCAATTTCATCTTGCCTACTCAAATTCCACTAATGCTATGACTGCAAAATGATTCTTACTGTTGCTATTAGCAACAAAAAGTTAGTATGTTTAGCTTTGTTGATACAATTAAAATGAGTCCTGTAATTTGACAGTATAATAAATAACAGGTAATTCCTTAACTTTCATTAAGCTACAGGGTTTTTAAGAACTAAAATAAAAGAACAGCTTACACAGAAAACAGGAATAATCAAGTTTTCTGTTAAAATATATTTCTACACAAACCTTGAACTGCTAATGTGCTAGTTCCAGCTCCTTGTTCCTGCATACCACATGCAAGCTTATCCTCGGGAAATGCCAGTCCAGAGCCTTTCAAAGCAATGAGGTACTTTTCATGACTTTTCTTTGCACACGCATTCTCTCCAACACCTTGAATACATACATAAAACAGCATTAAAGTACAACAAGACAGCAATAAAACAGTGTTAAAGTATCTGGTTCATAAGTTTCATATTCTACACAAGCAATCTAAATAAATGGTCCACAATGTTTTAATAAGCTGTAGAATTATGACACGTAGAAGCTAAATTTTTTTTCCAACTAATGAACTGAAATTCTAAAGACCAGAAACCACCTCAGTTTTTCCCCTCCAACAGGATGTTTTCTTCTAAATGATGTACTGTATTTCTATTTTAACAGCACTGCCACCATTAATACTACAACAAAAAAAAAAGGATTTGTTTTGGTATTTTAAAACAGTTGGTTTTGAACAGAGAAGATGGGGACCTATGATTTCCAACAAAAATCAGTAATGGTAACGTGCCATAGATACATTCTAGTACTTGGTATTTTTCTTTCCAAGTTCAAGTTTTGACAGCTGCAATTAATGAAATACTATTCATAAAGATATCATCATTTCAACTCTTTGATAAAGCTAAGTTACACTGCATGCTTGGGACATTCAATTTTAACAAAGAAACGGATTCAAATAACCCAACATATTTGCTATGTAAGGAAAAAATAAACTTGACGGGGTAAATCATGTCAAGTATTTAAGGAAAAGAAAACGTGGAAAAGATTATAGCCGTGCACCTTCTGCATGCAAAGTCAGAAGGGTAGGTTTTGTTCTAAAGCCCCCTTTCTCTGTTTTTGGTTTTTTTTTTTTTTCCCAGAAACTGTACCTACTCAAGACACCAGTATTCTTCATTCCAAGAGCCCAGATAAGAATGCCTTACTTTCCATTACATTCTTCTAACACAGGAAATCCATCACACATAGGAAAAGAGAAGTCATTAAACTTCTCTCATGAAATATTATTAAACAGGAGAGAAAAAGAGGAGGGAAACGGAATAAAGAATATCATCCCTGAGATGTTTCTCTTTCCAAATAAATATTTGGAGTTTGCCTGCTTTTCAACTAGCTGCTGCCTAAGCCAGTTATGGCAACCTAAATCTATCCACAGTAATTACTATTTGTTCCACACAAAGGAAGCATGCAAAGGACTCAAGAAAAGACCCTTTCTAATGACAAGAAAATAAGATGGAGTTAATTTATACTAGGTAGGATTGGGTTAATGGTGACCCCCCCCCCCCCAACACTTTAAGATTCACTGCAATTTGGTACAGGATGGAATAAATAATTGGGAGGAGCAGGGGGTGGCATTTTGAAAGGGAAAAAAAGAAAAAAGCTTTGCACAGAAGTGTAGGACGGACAGCGGCCTTTCTCCATCAGGTCTCCTCCAGTAACCTCTGTGACAGCAGATTCCAATGTATGTTAGATATATTCCACTTCCATAAGCTCCACATGCCTTATTTGGAAGTACTATGTTGCTGTGTTCACTTCACTTTAAAGAGAACTGACAACTTATAAAAACTCTTTTGAAATTATTTATCTTTATACAGTTTTCTGGGACATAGAAGATAAGTGATTTGTTCTTACAGGTCTTAACAACAGATGCTTCTGTTTGTTCCTGAAGCCCACCCTACTTCTATCAACAAACAACAAAATATCTTTAATGAGATGCATGCTTCTGGATTTTGAAAACTCAAAATCATGCAGAAACAGAGGTGATAAACAAAACTTACGCCCTTAGATTCTTTATAATTTGAAAATTTAATTATTAGAAGTAATACAAACATACCAGAGCTAAGGTCTTTGTAGAACTGTTGGCTAGTCAAAACCTGCGTAAGAACTGACCGCATTGCTCCTCCCATTTTGGTCAGGTCTTCTAGAAAGGAAACATGAGGTTCCAAAACCTGGAGGATTTTATGAAGGTCTTTCTCTGATGGCAGATCGAGAGCTGAAAACCACAGAACAAAAACTTATGGTGTAAATGTAATGTAATTTGACCAAGACCTTCACATGGCAGAACAGCTATTACTACCACAAAATAAATTAATTTATATGTTCAGAATGCTCTAAAATTCACATGTACAAGTTCCAAATTAATCCTGATTTCATTTTCTGGAGGAGCTCAACATAAAACTATCCTTGAAACATATTTAAGAAGCCCTTCAGCAAAGAACAAACAGATCACCTAGTCAGATAGCAACTTGGTTAGGAAAAGATGCACAAAATTCAGTGATTCAAAGTATAGAGAGCATCTACGTATTCCTGTACTGTGTCTTACAAACTGCAAAGCAAGAGACAGCTGCACAATTCCTTAATCACTTAATTGCGATTAAGTGACAAATTGTTTAATTTAAGAAGATAACTATAGATACATGCAAATTAAAAACATACCAGGTTCATTATATCCCTCTCTTAAGTGCTGAATAAGACTAAAGATGAACTGTGGAAGAACTAGTTCTGACATCATCAACAAGTCTTTCGGGACACATGGAACATTCGAATTTGACTTAATCCGGTGTCTTTTACAAAACCTATAAAACAGACGAGAAAAATGTTAGCCAAGCACAGCTCAGCAGAGTTAATGGAGAAAACCATTACTTCTTCCATTTTTCAGGGAGTGTATACTTGTATATTAAACATGGTCCAGAATTAGTATTCTGAAATTCCAACTACTATGTTCAGACTCATTTTGTTTCTGATGCCAGCAAATTATATAGTCGCAATTTTATTTCCTTTCTCAAAGTTCATATATCATGTTAGAAGCATCTGAGGTTGAACAACTTGAAGAACAATAATTTTTTTCTTTATCAAGACATACCTCCCAATTTCTAAACAGCCTAATTTTGAATAATCAATAAAGTTCCTCTCCTTTCTGTGAACTAGTCAGAGGCTGGTCTGATTTTTCAGGTCCTTATTCAGATAATGGCTTTTTAAATGTCATCTGATATTAATAAAAACAACTTCCAAAAGCATAAAAGCTTACAGAACGAGTATTTAATTCAAATGTAAAGCAACTAAAATTTACTTATTGAAGGATAATAGTGACACTCTGCAAAAATTGTGCAAATTGCTTAATTTAAGAAGAAAACATTCATTCTTTGGAGAATTGATGTATGGTACTAGCTGAGGCTTGGCTAATGCACAATGACATGAGGCTGAGCCAAATCCCAATAGAGCAGACAGAATGATTTCCCACTGACTTAACATGAGCCTGACTCAGAGCTGCTGAATACTTTTCTGCTCCCAATCTATTTTTAGAAAGGACACTTATACCAACATGAGCTATTTATCCATGTCAAAAAAAAAAAGAAGCTAACAAGGAATAAAGAGCCTAAAAATATATCACATAGGGAAACTTCACTAGATTTTACCAGTAATTTTTCAAGATAAAGATTCAGAAATTGATTCAGCTTTTAATATGAAAATTGTTTTCTAAATTTATTCATATCTCCAGTATTTGCTATGCCATATTTTCCAGAAGTTGTCTGATACTTTCTACAACATAAGCCTTTCTTATTCAAGGACCATTAAAGTATTACCTTTTAAGAGATGACAGAAATAAAAGAAAGCCACAAAACAAGTACCTAAATTTAGAGGTGAAAAAAACAAAACAAAAAACCACAGCACACACAAGACTAGTTATGGCATTTTCAGAAGAATGGCTGGCATCTTCACAAGACTAAAGACTAAGAGCTTCTTGTTTGCTCTCACACATGACACGTTTTATTAAGAAAAGGTAAACAAGTAGAGTAGTAGCCAGATGATTTGAGTTTGTATAGACAGTCTATCCATCTCTGGGTGTGGGGAAAAGTGACTGACAGAAAGAGCTCAGTGATGACTGACAGTTTTCTGTTAATTAATGCATAATCAGATGATTTTCGCTTTTGTCATTTACGTTCTATGAGGTTCAACAAGGCCAAGTGCCAGGTCGGGCATTTCAGTCACAACAACTCCACGCAATGCTACAGGCTTGGTGCAGAGTGGCTTGAAAGCTCCTCACTACAAGAAGGACACTGAGATGCTGGGGAGTGTCCAGAGATGGGCAATAAAGCTGGTGAAGGGTCTGGAGCACAAGTCTAATGAGGAGTGGCTGAGACAGCTGGACTGATGGACTGCTGGACTACTGAGTACAATCAGAGGAAGCTGAGACAAGATATGATCACTCTCTACAACTACCTGAAAGGGGGTTGTAGTGAGGTGGGGGTCGACCTCTTCTTTCCAGTAATGAATGATAGGACACAAGGAAATGGGATCAAGTTTTTCCATGAGAGGTTTAGATTGGACATTAGGAAAAAGTTTTTCACTGAGAGAGTTACTAAGCATTGGAATGGGCTGCCCTGCCCCACAGATACTCGAAAGATATGTACATGCAGTGCTGAGGGATACAGTTTAGTTTAGTGATGAGCCTGGCAGTGTGAGGTTAGTGGTTGGACTTGATGATCTCAAAGGTCTTTTCCAACTGTAACGATTCTATGATTTTTGAAAATTACATTCACATAGGTTATCAAAAGTCATTCACTATTTCACTTCTGTCATTTACTTTTGTCTTATCCCCATACAGAAAACTGAACTGCCATAAATCACAAACCTGGCTTGACCTATCCTGTAATATAGTACCTCATTTATTACCTTAAAGGCATTTGGTTTCCCTCTCACCAATATACTTAAAAGAAGAAATCAAAAGTAAAACTTGAAAGAATTACTACAGAGCACAATTGTCCTCTCTTATAATTTGCATTCATCCAAAAGACATTTTCACTGGTTCTGAACACAAGCTAAGGAAGCCACAGTAACAAAATTCAAAGTAATTTTGAATCTCAGCTTCTGCTAAACACAAGGCTTCCTTCCACAGAAAATAAAAAGCTCTGCTTCCCAAGAAGCCTATGTCAGCATACCACCTGTGAATCAGCCTATGGTTTAATTATCCTAAATTTAACATATCCTGTAGCTGAAGGTTACGAATCATGTCTTCTCTTAAAATTACCAAGAAAGCACCATTAGTTTAAAAGATGTGTTATTATTATTATATTTATATAGATTATGGAAAATCAAGGAAGAACTCAAATTCAGTTCACTGTAAGGAAACATCCTTTCACTGCTTAATGTGAAAACTACAGCAGTTCCAAACAGGAAACGATTTCTAGATATCAGGCCCTAATCTTTTCACGAGATGAGCTACATTCTGTATTTACAGTCCAAAGACTGTGGTATTAAAGTATTGTCTGAAATTAATATACTACTGTAGCTGTTCTTAACTAACAGTTAGAAATGTCCTTAGTGTCATGACTATGACTTGCCACTGCACAAGCCATATTGAATTTCAAGGGCAAGAATTAATTTAAGTCACAATGATCCAGAAAGCCAATGTTCATATTTTATTATTTATAAATCAGGCTGAAGAAATCTTACTGAGCTCAAATATGAGAGTGTTTTACACTGAATTACAAAAAAACAATCCTGTCACCATACAGTACTTCCACAATCCTGAACTACCTGTACTCTGTTGTGCTCAAATCTCCACTGCCTTTTCAGATTGCTATACAAGTCTTCTACAGATACTGACCAAAATACCAGTCAAGGACTTGGAAGATCTTCAGAGTTAAAACAACAGCTGTTTTGACTAAAGAAGAGCCAGAAACCCAGGCTGTGCCAAGGAAGAAACAAGTTGAAACTTCCTATACAGGCAGATATATCCGTCACAAAGTTCTCCAAAGGCTACACAGTGGCTGGACAGACATCAGATATGTTCCATAATCATTTCCTTATACTTCTAAAAAAAGTGTCCTTACCACAGCATCAATTAAAGAATTGTCTGTCTAAATAAATGTACATTTCAAAATGCTTCCAAGACTAAAACAAGCATTTTCAGAAATTCCTCCTCATAACATCAAGACTCAGAAACCCACCACCTGGAGCAGGCAGGAGTCATAAGGAAACGTGGATATCATCTAGCTAAGAATTTTTTTTTCCCTGAAGAAGCTCAAAACTTAACTACAAATAAGAATGACTAAATAACTGATATCACTTTAATCTATGCTTTACTGCATTATTTCAATATTGCAAAATACTTTTTCCAACAAGTCTGTAGCTCCTATTTAATCTTTAGTACCTCATACTGGTTGTGCTATAGTCTTCCTTGTAGATATTTTTACTATTATACCACAATGAGCTTTAAGAACAAGAGTATTTCAGTGAGTGTCAATTCATTAACCAGAGATACTGAAGTCCTGTCTCGCTGAAGGTCTAACATGGACATACTAAAATATAGGTCTACAGTGAGACAAAATCATCATTTCTACTTATTTTTTTCTCCAGTTCCAAAATCTATCCTGGAGTTTGATCTTCTATGCAGTTTGCTAACTTTGAAATTACTTTTTTACCAAAAGACAAGGCTAATTTTAGCAAAGGGAGAGAGTAACACAGTAACCTGCAGTTAAATAAAAACGGAGTTTTAACAAGTAATCTTGTCCACCTGACTTCAAATATAATTCCTGAAAATCATTATGCTGCATTGATATATTTCTTGTAATATATAGACCACTGCAGACATCCACATGAGTAAAGAACACTATGTAATATTAATATGTGGCATTAACATCTTCTGGAAAAAACTTCACTTTAGACTTTCTAGATTTATTCCATTCTCTCCTACTATTTCCATCTCGAATAATTCTACTGGGAATTTCAAAACTGTATTGTAGAATTGGCTTCTGATAAAATAACTCCTTTTCTTTAGGTTACAGTTTCACAACTGTTTAAGTTGAACTAGGTCAGTCCTGCCACAATTCTTGTCTTCAGACCGCATCTTTGTTCTAGCACTGGTAGTCAGTTGACACTATGTTAAACCAGCTCAGAAGCTAAGCTCGCAGAAATTATTTGCTTCAGGAAAAAAAAAAATGTTGGGTCAGCTTAAATCCAAACCTCACAGACCTGCCTACTTGGAAATCCCACTGAAATCCTCAAATCATCCTGTCATCAGCCCTTTCCTCCTTCACCTGACAAGGAACAAAATGGAGAATGACCAAAAAAAAAAGACCCGCAAACAAAAAAATCACAAACAAACTAAAAAATAAACAATGCAGGAGTATGCTGTCCTGGCCAATTAGCACATCAGATAGATACAAGGCTGGCTGTAACGAAAACTCCAGAACTGCAAAGGAAAATTTTTAAACTTCCTCAGTTATTACAAAAGCTGATAAAAGTCTTCAGTACCAGCAAGACCACACCTTTACAGCTTTTGAACATTTGCTCAGCCATCCTTCCACTACATTCCACAGTGTCTCAAGTATCAGCTGCATCCCAGAAACTTGACGTAAGTTCATGCATACACGGATCATCTTTACCCTCACTTTTCTCTTGCTATTTTGTGCCTTGCCTTCCCACGTTTAAAAATCATTTGTTATAAGTGGATCATAAAGCAGTCAGAAGCAGGTATTCCATTTTCACAAGTCTTACAGCACTATGAGTACCTCACTCCAACAGAAGTCTTAGGGACAAGAACCTGGGACCCAGGTGACAGGACACAAACAAAAACTACTGGAAAACAACTCCAAAGCAAAGAAAGTAAACTTGAGTTGACTCTTCAATTCAGCAACAGTAAGTCACAGCAAAACTGAGCTTTTAAGACATTACATACATTTCACACTGTATACCGCAGGCCTGAATGTCATCTAGCATTTCACATAGTATTCCAAAAACATGAGTAAAATAATTCAACACAAAGTTTAAAAAGTGTAAAACTAAATACATAAATACTACTCTTACATACACTGTATCTGTAAAATTAATGCAAGATGCAAAACACTTTTTGAGTGCTGCATCTGTCTCAGAATTCTTGCAAAATTATTTTTCATTCTTTACACACTGGCAAAATGTTTTTTCCTGCTTTTGTAGTTAACATGAAAACAACTCTTAATTCAGAACAAAATACAACTTGCATGACCAGGATTAGTAAATTATTTTGATGAAAAAGGACTTTCATACATTGCAGCTTTGCTTCATGTAAATCCACTGTCTCACAACAGTAATTCTGAAGAAATGGTGAGAAATAAACTAACCACTCCTCTGAAAATTAAGTTTTGTGTGTTTCTCATACACACTCTAGTAATTAAATTTCAATAGTTAAATTCCCTTCACCTGCAAAACAAGCTTCAAAAGTGAATTAATGTGGTAATGACTTTAAGGCCTGAATGACAGCTCTGCTCTTTAAGAAAGCTGCAAGCTACTGAGCAGTTCAGAGACAGAACTGAATACTTGCATTTCTGCTAATAAGGATTGCAATGAGAAGCAAAGCTATTGGGAAAGATGCCAGTCTAGCCTTTCCAACCAGAAAAGCTCTGAAGTAGAGACACTAGAGTCAATAGTGGAGGACAGTGAAACAAGGCAGAAGTAGTAATGGCTACTCAAGAAGAAAAGACACTGAACACCTTTAAAGGACATCTTTCCAGGCTCTGAGCTTTCATGGGAAAGCTGGTTGGCCAGGTTAGGAGGCTAGAAATTGCAGATTAGACACTTACAAATTATTCCAGTCCTTCCAGAACAGCAGAAAGAGAGGTAGTGAGTCACCAGAAGCTCCCCTGGTGCTCAGTGCTACATTTAAGCACCCATCAGTGAAGCAAGCTCTCCAGTTCAAAGAAAAAAGCAGACAAAGAATCTCCACTGAAAAGCATTTCTACTGGTCTCCATTAGTCCTCAGACATGAACATCTTGTACAGTAGCTAAAACTACAATGAGTTTCATTAATATACAAGTGTCCACTATCAATCAGAAACAGAAGAACTGTCAGCTTCAATTGTAAGACCTTAGAAATACAGTGAGAATGAGAAGGAATGGATCTCTGAGTAGAGCTGAAGCTGAGCTCATTGATTGGTTGAATGGACCCACAAAGCTGTGGGATTTGAGCATTTTAATAGATAATAAAGTAATTCAAAAGAGTAACACAGTCTTCTGCTGCAAAAATACTGTCTTTCTAAGGGTGGATGTTTTGGGATCTAATTCCTGTTCTGCAATTGCATCTAAGTACAGCTGACATTTACCTCGTTTGGTCAAAAAGCCTCCATTTACACAACTTAAAATGTATTTATATAGTAACAGATATACAGCTAACTCATTCTCTTTTGTGCCTAGTGATTGCAAAGTAAAACCCTTACAAGTTAGAAGTGCTTCAGTTATGCTGTTAATGGCAATATTAAAATTATTTAAATTATCTTAATTCATCCATTTGTATGTTTGAATACAGTCTCTAACCATTTTTGTCCAATGGGAACTGCAGCCTCTCCAGTTGAGAAAAGGAACAGTAATTCTTAAATGAGCAATTAAACTTACTACTACTGAAGAAGGCATTGACAAGAATATTCTTCAAATGCAACTCTAAAAGGCAATCTTCATGACAGTTAACATTAAAAAAGTCCTCAAGAAAAATATGTTCAATTTTGCAGTATGGAGTCTGAAGGTTTAGTTTTGGGGTTTTTTCTTAAATATGGAGCTAAAGATACAGAAAATAAAATCCAATGCATATTCTGGTTCTGGTTGCTTAATTTCATAACTTTTAGAATCTGATTATTCAGAGTTCTTAGCCTTATACAACATACACATGGCAGAATTCCCATCTGACTTCAAAAGCAGGTCTGAGAGACAAACAGATACAACAGAATGTCTGGTCTTGAGCCCTCATCAGAGTCATCTTTCCGTGGTCCTCACTCTCCCCAAACCATTAGTTCTCATACAGTCCTGATGACCCGTTCCTTTCAGGATCCCATCAATTATCTATCTTAAACCACATGGACAGCACATCTTTCACTTAAAGATCTAAAACCAAGCTTCCAAAATAAAATCAACAAAAATATTTTTGTAAGAAAATCTCCCCACCAAAATTTAAGCAAGTCAAACATATTGCATGTAATATTTTGGCCCCAAACCTTCATTTAACAACGTTCTAAATTACTCTATAGCGGTAGACAAATGTAAAAGCAACCTTCATTTCTTCAGGATTTGAGTAAGATGTATGGATTTTGATAAAAACTATCAACTTAAGCTTAAAATACCACTGTGACCTGGTTTCCTATCAACAAATTGCCTATATATGTAATTTGAGGTTTTCTCAGAAAGGTAAGTGTCCCTGAGATTCAGGCCAAAGCTGTTATTGCTGCAGGCACTGTGAAGAAATGGAGAAATGCATCTTGATGAAGGTAACAGAATTCATTATACAGTCTTTGTTATTGTAAGAGCCAGATGGCCATCTCTATTATTTTGATGTAAAGAAAATTCATCATACTGTTTTCTAAGTTTACTACCAGAATGCTCCACAGAGGAAGGCACCTGGGATACTATTATTTTAAATCACTTGTGGTTGTCAGATATACTTGCAAGACTATTTTAACATGTAAAATTCTGATATTCTGTAAGTGATAAAGAAGAATGGCTTGAACTCTGAATCAAACTATATTACTTGTTATTAAGAAAGATCTGAGCCAAAAATTCTTTAAGAATGTATTCCCATACACCCAAAATCACGTTTATTCTGTTGCTAACAGATCCATTGACAGCTCTATGTAGATCAGATACGTACCAGACAAATAACCCTCCACCCTGACGTAGCAAACTTAGAATCCCAGACAGAGTACAGTTTCACAAAAGGGATAAAAGGAGAAGTTTGTTGGATCAAAGCAAACAAACTGAAAATCAACACCTGTCAGCCCAAATCTACACAGGACTATTTTCACCTCCAAAACACCAGTTCTTGAATTGAATGTATACCAACATATATTACAAAGCAATGGACAAGTCATATAATACACAAGCCAATTTCAGACAAAGCAAGATATACACCAGTCCTATCCTGTGAGCTCAGTCTTCAGTAGTGTTCTGTTCTGCAAACCATACAGGTCTTGTCTGTAAAAGCTTTGGGGTAGAACCATCATTGATTTTAAATTTGATCAATGAAAAACACAGCTTCTAAATGTTTATAATTATACATCTAGATACATTTGGGTATCTTATTGACATCTTTGAAACAACTGCATGTTACTCCTGATGCATGTATAAAGTACATGGCATCTAGTCAGGCCACAGCTCTAAAAGCTGTAATTCAAAATTATCACTTGGTTGTTAACCACTTGGAAGACACTGCAGCAACTGATTTACAGGATGATGTAGTCCTAATTAGAGACACTTAAAAGAAATCAAGATAGGCAGGTTTGTGAACTGACTGTGATCACTGTGGTTATTAAGTCTGAAAACTATTTTTCTTTCCAAAGAAAAGACCTAACCTTAAGTTTTGCAAAAGCTACTGTTACTGTGGAATCCTAAGCAGTAATATAAAATAACGAGCTTTTCATCTGGGGGAGGTGGGGAGGGCAGAGGGAATCAATTATTTACGGCACTGTAACTGTGGTTCTTTGAAACGCTGTGGTGAGTGTCAAGCCCAGCATGAATTCCTGTACCTTTTATGTGGAAGATCTGATAGTGGAGTTTTTATTCTGAAGAGTCACACCCACCACCATGAGCGACCATGGGTTTATTTAGACTCTCATGCCAAGCTAACAGACAGTACAGCTCAGACTCCTCAGTCCCTTTCAGACAGAAGTCCTTGGTACCTGAAAGAACTTCAAAAATCAGAGAAGCTGCATGGATTTGATAAAGGACCCTACAGAACATCGTTTATAACCAGCTCAACAATCCTGAACATAAGGACTTTCTTATATAGTTTTGTAATACTCAGAGGCTAAACTCTTTGACAATGTGTAAAGTCTCAGCCTGTTGATAAAACATCTGTTTTAGTAGCTTCTTGAAGAAAGGTCTAAAAGAGTGTCCTCCCCTCCTTGAACCTGCATGACAAAACCTAGACTAGGTCCTGGAGAACTGAAACCTCTTCTCTGCTGTTAAAGAATCGAATTGCTAGTCACACTGGAAGGGACAACCTTGAAGCAGCAACACACTATATGCATGCTAAACGGGTGATTCACTGTTGCAATACACTCCATAAAATAACCACACAATCTAATTAATGCCAGTAAAATAGTTATTACCAGTACGCCCCAGAATCCAGGGACAGATAGATCTGACTTAGTTCTAAGTGGATCACAGTTGCTACAACCCAAGATGACAAAAGAGACTTGCCTGATGAACATGAATAGAATAAATGCAAAAGTATGTATTATAATACTTTCCCAACAACAACTACTTTGGTTTTTTATCATCATTCTATTTGTTAATTTTTTCTCAAGTCTAGAACAGGACAAAAGTCCTTTACTTAGTAACAGAAAGTAAAAAAAATTTAATAGATTCTTCAACAGTTCCCAAAGAGCATAGGAAGACCATTTCTACTGAAAAAAGTACCTGTAAAGGAACTCTAAAAAGGGATAAAATGAGGAATCAAGTCAAAAGGAGGGAAAAAAGGTGATGAGGACAGAGCAGGAAAGGTAATAAATAATAGGTATCTATTGTCTAGTTTAACTAAAATTATTCAATAATATTTACCAGGTGCAAACATCTTAATGCACTGAAAGAAACAGAGACAATTCTAAATGAATGAAAGCAGAAGAAAAATAGCAGGCTAAAAACTAAGAATATACTTCTCATGCTCACTGGCAGGGAGAGGAGGCAAAAAGAATTTAGCAGCCCTTTCCTAAGGGATCATGGCAGACCTAAAAGATACATGAGTCTCCTAGGGAAACACTATGGGGGGAAAAAAAAAGAAAAATACAAGAGAGAAGCCTGATGCAATGTGTAGCACAGACAGGATCTCCATGATACCTACACTGATGTACATTCTAAGACATAGAACTAAATCGATTAGAGGCAGAACTGCAGAAAGCTTAGACGTAGGTAGCTAGAAGTGCTTTTGAACACCTGGCACTTAACATCAATCTGTAAGTTACCTTTCTTGTAACTGTAGGTTTTTATACCCTACACGTGCCTAGTCATAAAGAAATGGCCCACTGTTGCAAGTGGTAATTGATAATTTCTTACACCCTTTGATACAAGTCATAAGAAAGGCAATCCTTTGTCAATGGAGCCAGTGGTTGCCATAACTACCTGCAAATACACAGCAAACACCAATGCAAAAGTCTGCTTGATCAAATTCTTAACCTGGCTTTTTGCCTTTCGGGACACGCAGCTCTTGATGGAGATATTATTCTCTTTGTACTGTAATGCAGCACTAAAACATCTGCTTCCCACATGATTAATTTAACAAATAAGTCAACACACAGTGAGACATACTCAGAAACAGGACACAGGGGAATGAAATAGCCGAAGTGTATAGGCTCTCTAGTGTATCAAGTTATTGTCTACAGACTCAAAGGGGAAACAGAACAAGACAGCCACAGGAACAAGACAGTACTCATCAGTAACAGATTACCGACTAGTTATACTCTTATTACAACCACATGGCATATTGCTTTCCTCAAGCCTATTTTATAAACTGTCAAGTTTCATTATAACATGAGACCATCCACTAACCAAGAACTACTCATCTGACTTTTCCCCTATCCAAATGCATGGTTTCTATTTTTCCTCCAACAGATGAACTCATCTGCTGAATTATGAGCATATGTGTACTATAAATGCCTCAGAACCAAAGATTTTGCCTTCTTCAAAACATTATTATCTCTGATGGAACTGCAAAATGTCATTTGCCATGGCTAGATACCATATGGGAAAGGACTATAAATTATTTTCACCTACTGACATGACACGGGATCTTAAAATCTATTAAACCTTGCCACAGTTCCAGTTTTTAACGCTTTAACAACCAGCAACATTACATATTTTGCTAAAGTCTAAGGTATACTGTAGCGGATCAGACCAATTGCAAATAACTTCACCAAAACTGCTGAAATTTGCATGCAAATCAAAAAGTTCAAGAGTGTGGCAATATGATTTTTCTAAATTAAATGCAAATTGCACAAAGTACCTAAAAGAAATCAACACCCATCTATTAAACTATATTCCAGCTTCCTTATAGAAAGGCATCAGAAATAAAAAATTAACACCAAATTAGCTCTAAAAATTAAATTATAGATGTCATTAGTAATAAAAAGATTAACACACATCCTTATACCCAGACCAAACCATCTCTAGATTTACATCCTTAAAGCAAATGAAAAGATATTCCAGATCAGTTAACTAATGTCATCAGAAGTATATTTTGAGATGGCTCAAATCAAAAACCTCTGAACATGGATCGCAGATAACAAAAACCAACAGAAACAAATTGCTGTTACTACAATATTCGTATTCAGTTATCTACACAAAATTTTATCTGACCGGGCAGATGGTAGATAAAGTTCATAAGTAGGCTCCACATTTGATTCCCTTGCTATTAATAGAAGTCTAGGCTGTGGTGGCCAAGGTTATATCGGGCTAGATGCACTCCAGTTTCCTGACTCTACCACAAAGGCCTCCTAACTTTAACATGTAAAGCATTACCTTTGTAACAGTGATATTGATTTGTATACACAGTTAGATCAGTTTATCTAAACATGCCGTATTGAAGCAATTCATGTCAACAGGCAGCACTGTGTGTTTGCACACATTAATGCTTTTACATTGGTTTAAGCTTAACTTAGTCTTGCACAGCAAACAAAGTTCCTAGTTCACCTGATTGCACTGGCTTAACATAAATTCTTCAGATAAGCAGGAATGACCTTATGTTGAGTGCAGGCATCTCAAATACTGTCATGGACTGTTCTCCTGTACGTCCACGTGGACTAGAAAATCTACTGCTTGATTCAAGAGTGTTATTCCTGAATAGCTACTAAGGAATTCCTTATCTAGAACAATCAAACCTCCCAAACACCCAGAGATAACTTACTCTCAAATTCTACTATTAAAAGTAATAAGAAGCATAAACATAACAGAGAAAGGAGGAGACTTCTTAGCCCCTCAGGACTTGCATCTGTTTACACTGAAAATTTAACAGCATTTTTTATTTTTTCATTATTAAACCGTCCTTCTTGAAGAAGAAAACTGTTTAAAATAGGAAAAGGCAATTGTGAAACCTATAAACTCTAGGATGTGAGCAGTATCAGAAGTTATTTTAATGTTTACTTAAAGTAGGTGAATCTGTCTGTGTTCTATAAAAATCCTACCACTAAGAGGAGCCCTAAATCTATCCCACACAGCACTGGAAGAGTGACATTGAATTTTTCTTCTTACTTCTCAAGACGAAGGGGAACTATTACTTCAGTGATACTGAGAACAGTAGAATCTACAGAAGCTGAAGAAGAACTGATAAAGAATCACTTCAGGAGTAGCCCCCTGAAACCGTTGAAGATTACTGAAAACAAAAGGAAGAAAAAAATCCTAAAAGTAGACTCCCTCCAATGGAAGGATAAGATCCGTCAAAAATGAAGAACGAAGAGATGACGAAGGCTGGTAGTATGAGAAACAAAAGAGGGCAAAAAAACCTAACAAGATACAAAGAATGAAGCCATGTCAAGGCCTAGTGAGGGAGGATGACTACAGACACAAAGTGAACTAGTGAAATCTCAAGAGTAGAAATGCAAAAAACAGAAGGACTATTAAGTAAACGTTAAAAACATGAAAAGATTCAAGGAAAATGTTTCAATATTTCTATACATTCTCTGCTAGGTACGCCACATCTCAAGATTTATTAGGAAGAGATGAGACAGCTCTTATGAGAGTATGCCATCTCACCAAGGCTAAGACAATCAAGACACAGACTCTTCTAGAAAGCTAGTCAAAAGCCTCACTCAAACGCAAATGATCAGGAACACAGGGATCTCCAAAAAAAGACATCCTTTTGTGAATTTTTGGAGTTTACTGGCTAGGTTTCACCTCCACCCAATAATTGGTTGACTTTTACCATGGGAAACAAAGAAGGCTACAACGAGGCACCACATTCCTCTTCTTCTGAGCCAGTATTTAAGTCTTGCCTTCCACAGGTATGCATGCTCACACAACCCAAAGGACGTCTGACTTCCCCAAAACCCTGTCCTGTTGCACTCATCCAAGAGTTACTGAACTCCTTGACTTTAGAACTGAGAACAGCAAAAAAAGAAAGCAAGATGAACCACTGTCTGGGAAAATACATTAATTTGCCTCTCTCCTGCTCAATCAATTTATTTCTGTGTATTTTCTCCCGTCAAGTCCAAAACTACTTGGAGACACTTCTTGGTTTGCTGTGCTAGGCCAAGGCAACCAGCTGGGAGCTGACAGGTACTGCCTCCCGATGCCCTCAGCCTTATCAACTCCCCCGAAGGGCAACACTCACCGCAAGGGCAATGAGATTTGCGTTAGTGTCCTAAAAAAAGGCACACACACATCAACATAGAAGGAAGCCACCTCGCCGAGCCACCGCCGGGGCTGGCGGCCGGGAAGGCGGGCCCGACCCTCTCTCTCAGCCCGGCCCGGCCGCCGTTTCCAATGAGCCTCGTCCCACCAGCGGCCAAGGAGGCGACTCAGACGGAAACAGGTGCCCACTTACTCCTGTGACCCTCGGCGCGCAGGGCGGCTCCGGGCAGCTGCGAGCTCCGGAGCCAGCTCTGCCACCCAGCGGGGAGGCTGTTTCGGCCGCGGGGCCGCCCCCGCCGGCAGGTGCCTGACCGCCCGCCCCGCCGAGGCCGCCCGGCGCTCACCCGGCCTCCCGCATGACGTTGCTGTCGCCGCAGTCGCAGGCGCCCCCCGCCTGGCTCCGGAACATGTTGTAGTCGTGCCCGGCGTGCTCGCCCTGGTGGAAGCACTCGGCGCACAGGCTCATGCAGGGCGAGATCCCGCACGTCCGGCACCGGTAGGCCACGAAGTTGGCCGTCCACACCAGGCCGCACAGCGTGGCCGGGTCGTAGGCCCGCACGGCTTGCACGAAGCTGTCCCACGGCTCCCCACCCGACAGCAGACAGCGGCACCACTCCAGCGCCTCGGCCGCCGCCTCGCCGCCGCCGCCCGGGCCCGCCACCGGGGACAACACCCGCTCCAGCAGCGCCCGCAGCTCGCTCGCCGCCGCCGCCGCCCCGCTCTCGCCGCCCAGCGCCGTCTTCAGCCGTGCCGCCGTCGCCCGCTTATCCCGACCGCTGGCACCGGCCCCCGCCATGATGGGAAACTGAGGAGCCGTTACGGCTGCGCCGGGCTCCCGGCTCGGAGGCTCCCCCCGCCGCCCTCTCTCCCCTCCCAGCGGCGCCTCCCTCTCGCGATAGCCGCGGCACCGCCGCCCGCTCCCTCCTCCTGACACTGCCTCTCCCCTCCCCTGACATTACCCCTCCTCCTCCTCTTCCTCTGCCCTGCCTGCCGGCCCGCGCCGCCCTGGCAGCGCGCAGGTGCGCGGCCCGCACCGCCGCTCCGCAAAGTGCCTCCCACCCGCTCCCCTCAGCCTGAAACTTCTGTCAGGACGGGAGACCCGGGAGCCGCGTACCGCCTGCCATCGCGGCCCCCTTCGCCAGGAAGGGCTACTTGGGCAGACCGGCTTCCCGACGGTACTAGAGCCCTTTGTTACGGAGCCGCTCCTCCAACGAAGCGGCTGCCGCCAGTGCGACCAGACCGCGGGGGTCCCGTCGGGCAGAGGCAGAGTGGGCGACGCGAGAGGCACCGCTGAGGCTTCAGGCCCCGGTTGCGCGCTCGCTTCCGTCAGAAGCTCCGCTGGAGGTGGCGGAGCATCCCCGGGCTTCGGCAGCAGCGCCGCGCCTCGCTGGGAGCTCCCGCAGTTGAGAGCCGTGCTCCCGGCGGGCTGGCCGGGGTAGTGCGTGCTCCTCGCGGTCCCAGCGGGCCGACCGCGGCTGTCAGGGCCACGCACCGCACCGCTCTCTGAGGCACCGCAGCGCGGCTGCACGCTCCCGCCAGGAGGAAACCTATTTAGATACGAGTTAACAAAGCTTACATACTGTCCAACGGGTTTAAAACTCGACAGGCAGACTTGCGTAATGGAAAAACTTTAAAACCCCCAATCTGTCCCTAAACGAAAGTAACCTTTTATCTGAGAGTAACGAGACCCCAGGTGCCCAAGGGGGACGCCTCGCTGCTGCCTTTGCCGGCGCGTTGCCTGTGGCTGCCCCATATCCCGGTGTCTTGGGTTGCGTTGCAGTTCTAAGGGCTGGGAATACCGGCTACGTGGTGCCGTAGGTCGCTCTCCAGGATTATAGGAAGGAAAACGTGAGAAAAGTAAGTAGATCCGTTGTTTCCCTTGCAGTTACTGCCCGGACACCGAAGTCCTTTTCCATGCTTTTTGTCCCTAATGGTACTCAAACAGTTTTCAGAGAAAGTACCCGGGAGATCAGGCTTCGCAAACGCGTCACGCACACGTAAGGTTGTTATAAAATATATCATGGTTATGTGACACTGAAAACTAAAAGCTGTTAATTAAAAAGAGAGGCAAAGCATAGTTGCGTTTCGTTCCTGCATGTCCCCGTTGGCCGCCACAGATCCCGGGGAGGCAGGGGCGGGGCGCCCGGCGCTCCGCCGCTCGGGCCGGCGCTGGGGGCGGGCGGACGGGCGGCGCGGCGGAAGTACGTGCTCTCGGCCCCTCAGCCCGCCCCGCTGGGGCCGCGGTGAGTAGAGGCGGCGTTGCAGGGCGGCACAGGTGTTAGCGGGTTACTGGTTTCGCGGCCGTGGGCCGTGTCGGCCACTGGGCTGGTGTGGTTCGCGGAGGTCCCTGAGGCTCGGGGCCGGGTCCGCCTGTGGCGGCGACGGGCGGGGCCCGTCGGTAGGAGCGGAGCCTCAGGCCTCTTCGACGCCTTGCCCCGGGGGGGAGGCGGTCAGTCGGCGGCGGTGAGAAACGGGGCTGGCGCGGACCAGGAACGGCCTCGCGTTAGCCGGCGCCGCGCTTGCCCTCGTCATCGGTGTGCCGTCAGCAGGGACCCTGGGACTGCAGGAAAACACTGGGGAGATGCTGAAGAGCACAGACGGATTTTAAGTATAAAATAATGTTAAGATAATGTGTAGTTTATATTAATTGTAATTGATTACACATTAATTTCTTCAGCTAAGCTACAGACATGAAGAAATTAAAGCTTAAAGAACTGGAAAGCTATCTTCAACAAGTTGATACTTTTGAATGTCCAAAACTACTCCTTGAACAGTATCCAACAAGACCTCACATTGCAGGTAGAGGTTTCCTGGTCTCTTTTACTCGTTCATCATCACTGTAATAAAAGTTTTTAAGTGTTTCTACTGCATTATCTCATTTGCAACCTTTACAGTAAAATTGAGAAAATGTATACAGAAGGAATGTAATTGTTTTTTAACGATCTGTTAACTTATGAGAAGTATACTGTTAATGTACAATCCAAAAATCAAGTAAATTGATTTAAAAGGTAATGCTGTGAATAGAAACAATCTGTAAATTGAGAAAGCTGAAATGGGCTTATTTCATGTCACACAAAAACCAGTAAAGTGTAAATACAGATTCTCATACATTATTTCTTTTTTTTCAATATTTTCTGTCCTATTGTTTTTCCCCAAATTTAGAGGCATAGCTTTTCTATAGATGATACTTACAACTCGATGTAATCTGTCCACCAAAGATCTGGAGTTCTGTAACTTCTCAAAACGTTTTTGACTTGTTTTCACATATAAGTGAAAATGAGAATTACAGGCCCTGAGAACATCACCTTAATGTTGCATGACAAACATTTACTTCAGAGGAAGGCAGAAGTATCTTTTCTTGATGAATCAGATGTATATTTGGTATTATTGACCTCTGGGGGTTTTTTTGTTTGTTTTCCCAGCATGTATGCTTTATACAATTCACAATACTTTTGATGATATTGAAAACAAAACCATTGCAGATCTAGGCTGTGGTTGTGGCATGCTAAGCATTGGAAGTGCAATGTTAGGAGCAGGGTAAGTACTTAATACTCTGGTTGTGGGGTTTTTTTCTTACATAGAAGAGAAGATTAGAACATAACAATGCTGAACTAAACTAAATTTATAAATCTAATCTTGTGCATAAAAAGGCTTTTTAGTATGTTTACACAGACAATAACCACAAATAGCAAAAGAGATGGGCAGTTGTCATGCATTTGGAAACTTTAAAAGAATATTCAAGAAAGGGCAAAAGAGCTTTATCAGCACAGACTTTATAGTGTATGCTTGTTACATTTCCTAGATTAAAACAAGTTGTGTACATAGATCCCTTTCAAAACTTAAGAATAAACAGCATTTTAGTTTGTAGGAGACTAATATGTGACTTCTTTTTTTTAATAGATTGTGTGTGGGGTTTGACATAGATGCAGATGCACTGGAAATATTTAATAGCAATGTTGAAGACTTTGAGCTCACAAACATCAACATGGTTCAGTGCGATATCTGTTGTTTACCTGAGAGCATGTCAGAGACTTTTGACACAGTTATTATGAACCCTCCGTTTGGTACCAAGCATAATAAAGGTTGGTAATTCTGAAAATCAGTTAGAAATTATTAGCAAGGGAACAGCAAGGGAAGCGCTTCTAATGAAACATCTCGCATCTCTGTTACAATTACCAATTTTAAGTATGTAGAGTTCTGTTGAGCTGGAAGCAGTTTCCCAAGTACAGGTTAATAAGTTCAACAGTGCAACTAACAGTCATTGGGTCTGAAATAAACAATACTAGCTATTTACTACTTTTTTTTTTTTAATAAAATCAATCTTAAGTTTTAGAAATACTTTCTGTACCTCAGTGTATTCAGTGCTGTTTCTCAAATAGCTGTTACTGCAGGAAAAAATGAAGCATGAAGCAGTTCTTGAAATCCTCTAGCTTAAACTTGCATCTAACAATTCTAATAATTTCATCATTCTTTCAGGAATGGATATGATTTTTCTGAAAACTGCTTTACAAATGGCAAAAAAAGCTGTGTATTCCCTGCACAAAACTTCAACAAGGCAGGTAAATCCTTCATTTTAGCATTAACCAGGCAATTAAACAGCTGGCATTTTTTCTTGTATATGTAGCTTCACTAATTTGTTCACACCTCTATGGGGTGTGAGATTTGTTTTGAATACTGACTATGTCAAGTAACTATGATCTTACATAGATCAACATAAGAGTGTCATTTACTGTTTCAGCTTGAAAAGCAAAAGCACAGACTCCTCAAGTGCAGGGGTGTCAATGTTTATCAGACATGTAGAAACAAGCTTTTAAATTGACCTCTGTTTAATATTGTAGCACATTCAAAAGAAAGCAGATGAATGGGAAGTGAAGATGGAAGTCATAGCAGGTAAGACTAATTTGTTGTTAAAGGGGGCTAAGATCTAGAGCACTACTAGCCAGTCTTAACAGCCTGAGGTAAATTGAAGTGTGATTTAATATTGCAAATGACATAGGTCTTTTTTTTTAGCACACCCTTTTTTTTTAATACCTTGCTACCAGGGTAGAATAGAAGCAGGCTGTAGGTAAAGCCCTGAGAACACACATGCTGTGCAGAATTAGAACTGTATCTCTTTCTGGAGTAGATTTTGCCTTCAAGCCTAAGTTAATCTACCTTCCTGCTTCAAAAGAATATTTATGCTGAATAACAAAAGCAAAGTGCAGGTCAGTTTTCACAAAAAAGCATCCTGTCCTTCTGTCACCCAAATATTTTTCTGACAGTTTTAGCTATCATCTGCTGGATGCTTTCTCCAGTCACACAACTTGAGACATAAAAGTTGTGCAAGTACTTGAAACACAACTGTATTTTAGCCATCCTTTTACTTTTGGGTTGGCTTAAGTGTTTTTATCTCTACGGTTGAACATTTATCTAGTCCAGGGGCAACAGGCAGGCAGTAGAAGAAACAGAACATGCGTGCAGGCTGTAAGTCAGTTGACTAATAATCATTCTAGTGTAACAAGTATTCTTTGTACTGTTCACAGAACTTAGATATGACCTACCAGCATCATATAAGTTCCACAAGAAGAAATCAGTGAGTATAAAATGTCATGTAACTAAGATAATGCTTGGTTTCATACTAGGCAGGTAAATAAACTCTACTTCAGAAAATGTAAGCAAGGGCTATGTGTACTGGAGAAAGGATGCTCTTACACTTCAGACAAATTCACTACAATGGCATTGAGTTCTATTGCTGTTACAGTAATTCTTTTCCCTTTTCAACTAGAAAATGTACTAGTGCACGTCAAAGCTACACATGGAGATTAAAGTCAGCACTGCAGATAGCCATGAATAAGGGTAGCTCAACTTTTAATAGTTACTTGCTTGATCCCATCTGCACTGGAACTCAAAAGTAAGGCCAGAATAACTAGGATTTTGCAGCGTTGTCTCAGTGTTTTGTTCTCTGTGCTGTAAATAGGTACAGCCAGTAAAGTCCCTCATTGAACCACCTTAGAGGAGAGAGATGAAGCTGATCTAGTCAGGCTGCTAGAGCAGGGAAGCCTAAGTCCACAGGCCAGTTCCTGTGTACCAAGTACTCGCCTTGAATGCCTGTGTCTCATAACCCTAGGGGAAGCAGGGAGAAGCCTGGAGAAGACAGAGTAAGATTTGAAGACTGTTAGATACACTGAGTAGCAGACTAGAACTTTCCTTTGGCTCCACTTATTCTCTTGGTGACTTGAATATAAATGGACATCTGGCCCTCAGCTTTGCTTTATTCTCCATTAATATCCAGGCTTCAGTAGTAAGCAGTTTTAAATTCTGAATTTATTGGTAGCTGCTGTTTAACATAACCGCAAGATTACAAAGTCCAGAACCTTTTACATTTGAATGAGGTGCCAGAGAAGTTGAGAGGATCTGACAGTATAAACAAAACTATAAATACAAAAGTTTTCCAGGGTGGTATGTTAAGAGTAAACATGCTTACACAAAAAAACCCAAAAATAGAGCAAAGCTGTAACTCAATAATATGAGGCTTTCCTCTCATTGTAGGTTGACATTGAAGTGGATTTCATTAGATTTTCTGCCAAGAAACTCCTGAACTGAAGCATGTATTTAAAACCTATTGAAAATGGAACAATAAAACCCATGATTTTTTATATTTTCTTTTATTGTTCTATTACTGATCTCCATCTCCATTTTCTGTTTTCAGTTGTTTTGGTGCAGGTTCTTCCTTTTCCGTTTCCTCTAGTGGTCTCTTCTTGGGACTTGCTGGTTCTGCAAGATTGAATAGGTAGTCATTTATGGTAAAGGGAAGTATTTCAGTATTACCTGAAATCTTTTGCAAAAAACCCAAACCCACCCTTTTTACCATCTAAGTTCAAGGACAAGTCCAGGTTTATCCAGAGGCACTGCTATACTAGAATTTACTTATTACTATAATGTAGAGCTTTTAGATGTTTTAAAATACCAGCTTTGAAGAGCTTCTTCCATGCATAACTTCACAGCAGGAGGGCAGGTAAGAAGATGGAGGAATACAATCTAACAGGAATAAGTATTTCACCGAATTTTGTTTGAGCAGGTGCCATATCTAGTGAACAGAAGCTTAGCTCTGTCTTTTCCAAGATAAATAGCACTATGCAGAACTATTAGTCTTCTCATACTCTGAAGAAAGAAATCACTGCTCAAGAGACTGGATCTGTACAGTTCTGTAATGGTGCTGACAGCCACCGTCTTCCAGCGCAGAAAGCTTTCAACAGCCCTGCAGTAACAGCTTCAGCTAGCTAGTAATATGCTTTTTGGACAGTTCTGGAAGGAGTCAAGCACAAGACCCTTAAGTTATTTTACTGATCCTGACACAACACAAATACTACAACGGAGGGACAAATCTTAAACAGAATCACAGAAACATTACAAGAAACATGGCTGCTTCTCCAGGAAGTAGTTCCATGGACTGAAGCAGCTGCATCCAGTACACAGAATGTCATACCTGTTTTAGTATCGCCTTCTCCACTTTCCTCTTCATTCTCAAACTTTATTTTCTTGCCCTGAAACTGTACTTTTCCTTTCTGTGCACCCTGAGGTATCTTTCCCCCTCTTCCTTTTCCTTTCATTTTACGTCCTGTGGGGACAGATGACGTCAGGAATGTTTGTCTTTTAACTGGCAAGCCCAACAGAATGCTTTACAGTTAGTCAGTGTTTGGTATGTATTCACTATTTACAGTTAATTTCACACAATACCACTTCTAGGACGTTACAAATTCTTAAACCAATAAAAGGAGAACCTTTTGATTTCTGTTTTAGTAATTCTTGCTGATCTTCCAGTATTTTTTTCAGAGCTTCTTTCTCTGCATCCCCTTCTAGCAGTTCCCACATAACATCCTTGTTCCGAAGCTGTAAGTTTCCATTATGTGCTGCTTTGGCCTTGTCCAGAGCTTCTTTTGCAATATCCTTAAATAGGATAATTCCCTTAAAAAGAAGAGTGGCATTTGCATTTGAATCATACTGTGAAAACATTTAGCTAGAACAATGAACATACAGTTGCATGAAGTACAATATGTCTAGACTGCAGCAAGACCCTCAGACTGCCCTAACAGTCTCAGTTTTGACGTTATAAACTAGGAAGGACAGAACCTTGATCTGTTGTTTTGAAAGAATTTAAAGGGAGTAATTTAAGTCTTTAAATAGTCTGCAATTCCACAAGTCAAATTATTTCTTACTTCATTACATAAGAGAACAAGCATTTAATCATTCCCTTTCAAACTTCAATACAGAGATCTTAAGTCCTTGTCTAAGATTCTACTGACCTCCTTTGCACCTCTGACAAAGTGTATCCATTTGATTTCTCCGTGACTAGAAAACACCTCATGGAGATCTTCTCTGCATGTTTGATCATCTAGATCGCCAGAAAACTTCAAAAGACATCCTGCCTTTTCTTCCAGAGACTTCTAAATTAAATTTAAGAAAACACACAGTTTTGTTGAAGAGTCAAGCTTGAGTATTATTTTTTTTCCCATCAATCCTGAGACAATTAACACATGATAGTTATAAATAAGCAATGGAAGTTGCCTCCTTAGCACCACCAGTAACCTGAGCATTCTCACTACATAGCTTATTTATGCTGATGTCCGAAGTCTTACATGGTATGTATCCCCTTTTTTTTGTTCCCTTCTTACCATGATACATTTATGTGGAAGATAGGACTCTTTCCCCATAAGAGACTTACACTCCTTACAAAATGGTGTTCTGTAAAAGCTGACACATCAAGTTGATGATTATATAATAGCGACTAAATCCTTACTGTATGCTTTAAATACCACACAAGAACAATCATCTCGCTGCATTTAGTGTCCCTTCTGAACAGGTAGACATGCCTCATATTTATATTCAGAATACGATCCTTTAAATAAAATTAGTCTCTTGAAAAATAAGATTAAATACCATGACAAAACAAAGCCATACTGTAGGTTAGTTGGAAAACCTGAAGTGACTTTCTAGAAAGTGCTCTGTATTCTAGAATGTCAAACTGAATACCCCACATATGTTAGCTCTAAAAAAAAAAATGGAGCTGCAGAAGCATGTTTGTTTTTGTGGATTGAAAAGCCATTCAAAAGCAAGCATTGCATAGTTTTCAGGTATAGAGACTGAAGAAACTCATACCATCCCAGCATCTGCAGCTTGTTTCTCTTTTTCTTCTTTTTCCCTGTAGAAAAGTAAATTAGTTAAGAGTTGGTTCATGTGTGGTCAGGTGAGCAAAACCAGGTACTTCAATTAATAATGACTTACTGTTTAGCTCTTGCTTTAGCTTCTACTTTGTTTTGTTTCCTTTCTTCATTTTTCTTTGTACAATACTCCTCCCTTCAACAGAATATAAGCCAAGTTAGTAGCTCTTAACGTATTCTATTCCATTAGAAGACAGCAGTAGCGAAGAAACAGCTGAGGTTATCTTTTGGAGTTGAGATGCTAGTCTCCAAAAGGTACAGCTATCAATACCTGTACCACAGTGCAGAAACTTACACTTCTCGGGTCAAGCCAGATTCTTGTCTAAAGCTATCCTTGATCATTATTAGTTCATACATCAGTTAAGTAGACTTACTTGAAAAGCACTATCAGGTCTGTGTCTTTGTACTTTTGGTTTGGGATCTCTGTGAACTTCTTAGCAGATTCAACGCTATCAAAAACTGCAAATATTGAGCCCTGTTAAATGGTGAGAGATATTCAGTGTTATCAAACAGAATATTGCCAGAAAGGATCCCTGCCCCAAGTCTAACTGTTCACTGCAAGAGCTACCTTAAATGTTTTCTGCAATGTTCTCCTCATTTGAATGTTTTCAACTGGACCTTTATCTTCAAGCCATTCTTTGATATCATCAAGCGTTGCATCTACTGGAAAGCCTTTCTGCAAGATAGCAACGAGCTTCGATTATAGGCAACAAACTGACAGAAACTATTACCTGTCTAGTATGAGTTAATTCAAGCATATGGTTTTCAGTCAACGCCACGCAGAGTAGCACAGACCAAAGGAAGATGTTTACTTACAACATATACAGATCTGTTTTTAATTGCAGCCTTATACTGGTCATTTAATTCAGGAAGGGGTTTGTTGGGAGATCTTCTGATTTTAGTTTTGTCCTCATTTATTTCCATTAAACCGGTTTTGGATTTTCTTAGTGCTTCCACAATAACACTAAAATCTTTTGAAAGGCGACTTAACCTATTGAGCAAGCAAACACAGGTTATTACAAGTATGCAGGCAAAGGTGAAGCCAAATGGTAAAGCAGCAATAGGAGCTGTACATGCAGACCAGGGACATTTGGTCTCAAATACAGACACATAGTTGAAAGTTGCCCTTCCATCCAGATTAGTTGTACTTAAGTTTTACCTGTTGAATTTGATCATTACTTCTAAAGGCACCCAGCCATCATCTAGTTTGATCTGTTCCTTTAAGAACTTGTCTCGTGGTAGATTGTGATTGCCAAAATAGTACTAAAAAAAAAAAAAAAAGTAAAAAAAGAGGTTAGGGAGGCAGGGAAAGAGAGCTTACTGCTCAAAAATCATTACCCTGAACAATTACAAAATCTGAAATTATTACTTCCTGCTTTAACATTGTATTTAAACATTTCTGAAAGTTAGCTGCGTCACATAAGCTGTAAAAACACCCCAGTGCTTCATCCAACTAACCAAGCAAAGGTAAACTGCAGTTTTGTTTAGGAGAGGTGTGCAGCTTATTCCATCAAGCTCTGCAGAGTCAAAAGTCAAGTTTGTCACCAACAAATTCAGGTTTTATTATTATTTAAGGAATTTATAAGCATTTGCCACACTAAGAAATCATACACATAGACTAGAGTTTTTACGTTTCATTCAAGAAGATGCTGCAAGATTAAAAGTATTGCTTTTATTTTTATTTACTGTGTTCTTATTTTGACTGTGTCTAGCATGGGAAGACAAACCAGTACAAGACAGACAAGTTTATCAGATTCTTTTGCTCAGAAGTCATCTAACTACGGTCAAATACCTGAAGCCATAGGAAAGGTTGGGAATATTTTCACCAGTCTCATTGGGCTTTAAAAAGTCAGTGCAAGTTTTACAATACCTCTCTCTCTAGTATACCTCAAACTCACATTACCACAAGGTCTAGCTTTTGTCAACTATTCTTCCCCCCTCAATCTCTGGGTTTTGGTTTGAGTTTTCTCATAAATGCCAACTATAGCTCCCCTGAATGGGGCTTCACATGCAGCTGTATTTTTATCCTTCAGGGAAACAGTTTCGTTCTAGCTGTCACTTTAAGCAACGTGCTCAGTTTTCTATTGTAGAATAACCCTCCAAAGCCTCTAGAGTAAGAAATTGTTAATCTAACTGGGCATTTTAAGTTTAGTTGTAATTTGTAGCAAGCAGTAAATCACAACAGCAAGTTATGCAGTGTGCAAATATTTTGACCAGCACAGATACCTGAGCAGAAGGATATTTTTTTTTTTCGCAAAAAACATTGTCACATAGAATTAAAATACATCTTCCTATATGCACAGATAGAATAACCCCAGTGAACACAGTAGTAAATTGTTTAGTGATATCACTTGCTATAGCATCCAAAACACTAGCAATTTAAACCTTTTGTGTTTTTAAATAGGGGTTTCACAGGTAACTCTAGACAGGTGTAACTTCTGACTTAGACTACAACTATCAATTATCTTACAGTGTTAAATATTTGTCATAGACCTACAACAGACATAAAGAGATGAAGAATTAAGTCTTAACTCTCTATGAAGTTAACTTCCCATTACCCAGGTCCCAACCAATAAATGTCTCCAAAACTACATCTCGGTCCAGATCCCAAACTAGAAATTGAACTTACCTCAATCTGCTGACAGATTTTGCTTTCCAAAATAGACATGTTTTCAGCATCTCCATTTTCAGCCATTTTCACCAGCTGTTTTGAAGAGAATATAGAACAAAGGCACTTAAGTACTTTCTACATCAATATAGTGTTGCATTTCAATGCAGCCTTATCTAAACAACAGACAAGTTTTTTAGCCATACATTTTATGCTCATGAGATAACTTGAAACATGACTGCAGAACTCTAAGGGAATACTGCAAGAACTGGGGGAAAAAAAAACAAACCAAAAGCAAGTAAAATGCTTCAGTTGTTAAGGCAGCATTTGACATTCTACATTCAATATGTTAAAAAATGCTGGCACTTTACAGCATTGTTATTTACCGTTTTCTAGGCACAGAGCTTCAGTTGGTACTGAACAGCAACAAACCTGAGAGTCAATAACATTTGTTCTTAAGTCAAATCCCACCTCTCAGTGAGGCAAAACATCAATGACAAAATTGTTTAATACTCCTAAATAGGTATAATTAGAAACTGTGGGAAAATAACAGAAGAATGGTGAGGAGGTTTGTAAACGGCTCCAATGACTTACAGCTGGGGCATTGAAGAACACATGTATCATACTAACTGTTGTTTTGGTTTTGTGCTGGACAAGTAGAATATCTGTCTTTAGATTACATAGGCCTGTGATAGACTTAGAGGCAACCTATGAAACACATTTGAGTCTCTACATGCACTAGAAGGTTAGTAAGAAAGCAACTACTGGCCAGAAAGTTAACTGGGATCAGAAAATGTCTATCTAGTTGCTCTTAAGATAAAGACAGAGTATGAAGAGTAATCCTTTAGGAGAAATGTAGCTTTATAAAGCTGTTGGAAATTGGTTTGAATTTAGTTTTGAATTTTTAATTATTCTTTCTCCCTTTGGGCACTGTGACACTTGTTAAATCCAGCTACAGAAGATGAAGCAGTCCTATGGCCCTCGGCTGCTCCATCTTATGGGTCACTGACCATTGAGACTAGTGGTAAGGCTGTGTTCAGTGCCCATGCCTTGGTGGTTTATCAGGACATTTAAACATACACATTCTGTTCTTCTACCACTCACAGCACAATAACACTTTTCAGAGAATCAAGGGGACTGACAACGTAGGAACATGGAAAACTGCTCTGGGACTCCCTTGTCTTGGGAAAGTATATTCTTCATGAGAACACCTACCTGAGCAGCCCAATCTTATTTTAATATTTTAATTCACTGATTGTCTGCAGTATTCCCATTTCCTCCTCTTCCTGATGTCAAGGCTGTGTTGAATTCTTTGACTTGCTTTTAATTCCTTTTAATTTAGGCACAGAGCCATAAAAGGTGCATCCTGGACTAGTGGACTTCCACCCATACCTAACGTTTTAAGACTCTTTAAAGCATGATTTCAGCAAGTGTTAAGTTGGCAGCTGTGCTCAGTGTGCATCCATTTGTCTATAAAGCACTTCACAAAAATCCATCCCATAGTACCCGCTAACAACAATTGTACTTGCTTTAGAGATGTCTCACAGTAGCCACACTGACTACAGGTGACTTAGTTCACCACCATCCTCAGGTGCCAGCACTATCTTAACACTCCCCTGCAACACTGTCCCCAACACCTGACTTGTGAGAGAAACCAGTATTCTATTTTCCATTAGACCTAATTTGGTGTAAATTAATGGCAATCTATGGATTAGTCTTGGCCCTTTCTATTGGATCAACTCATTGTCCACACTCCTTGTGGGTTACTGTAACACCTGATCCAACAGAAAGTTAACCTCCACTGAAGAAAGGGAATAGTTCCCTTGGATAAATTTATCACTGGCTTGTAGAAAACACTAATGGTGGAGCTGCTAGGGCAGGGAGCACGAGAAAAGAAAACAGAAAAACCTCTCTGTGGCAGCAAGCAGTTGCAGCAGGTTAGGTCTGATGATAAGCTATATCCTCAGGGTCAAGAAAAAATAAGCACTCGATGGCACCTATGTGAATCTTCATATTCCCAAACCTTAGTTTGGTGATTTAACTCATATTGCAAAGTCTCTTCTTCAACTGTGGTAGTTTTTTAAGCACTGGGCAACATATTTAAGAAAACCATTTTTCAAGGAGCGCTTTTCACAGTACAGCTCAATGCTTAAGAAGACATACCAATTTACTACAAAATGGGAAAAAAATATGGCTTTCTTGCATATTCTGAGGAAAAACATCAATCTGGATTTTAGTAATGTATCCCATTTTAAGAGAAAATGCATTAACAATATGTGCTGGAACTCTTATAGAGACAATCTGCTGGTGCACACGGAACTACACATTGAGGAGGACAGAGGAATCTTCCCTCACCATCTTCCATTTGGTCAGCTGGTCTCAAGTATTCTGAGTGGAGACAGCTGCTCTGTACTCCTCTGTAGTGTGAAATACAGACTAGCCTGGGTAGGCTGTAGCTGCTTGCTCCTTTGGCGGTCTCTGCTGTTGTACCTGTTCATGTTGAATGGTGCAGATTCCTTGGAGCAAGTTTTCCTTTAATATAAGTTGTTAAAGTAAACATTGAGGCCTTCTGGCTGCATGCTACCAAGTCACTAGCAGTTCTACTTGAGTTAATGAGATGAGGATTACGCAGCATGAGTTACGTATAGCGACAAAAGAATTAACTTGTAAAGCTGGTGGGTTTGGGTTTTCATTTGGTTTTGTCATTTAGAGAGACCCTTCCCTCTCAATCTATCCAGGGTAATCTGTCCTTCAGGCCTCACCAAAAAACTCACCACACTGAAATACCCAAGAAGCCATTAAGAAATGCCAAGATAATGCTGTGAAGCATTATGGAAAAACACTTTTTGTATTCACCTAGCCTCTGCCACCAAAGCTCCTTCAGTATTGTTATATCCCTGGATACCCTGCCTTCCTTCCACTTCTCCCACTCACAGTGCATCTGCCTCACTCTGGGTACCAAATCCCAGAACCAGCAACTTGCTTTCCACAGAGTAAGGCTCAGCTCCACTGCTAAGAAGAGTTGAAAACCAAAGTCTATTTCCTTAGTGGTATTTTCAAGGTAAAAAAAAAAAAGGGTAGATAAGCGTAAGGCAACACAAGACCTAAGACAAGCCCTTCAGATTAATTCTTACACCAGGAAGAATTTTTCTAAAATGCAGCTGTTCAGCTACAAGTTACAATAAACTGAAGGCAAGACAAAGACAAGCTTGCCATGCATGGAATTCAGTTCAGGCACTGATGGAGCTCCAACCTATTTAGAATAAAAACAGACCCAGCTTTATAATTTAAGGGAAATTCTACTCTTGCTGCACATGCTCACTTCAGACTCCTTAACTCAGTCATTAGCACAAGCCGGTCTTCTGTATCCAACATTCAGATCAATAGTTTTCAGTTGCTGTGCAGCAGTGAAGACTGATAAAGAGCTAGCACTGCCGAAGAACAATCAGTCTGAACAGCATACAAAATCCCACATAAGATTTCATTCCAAGTGTTTTCCTCATAGCCACACTGATGTGTTCTTTCTGGGTGCCAACAGTCTGTATCAGTGCTGCTTGGAATAATGAAAAAAGGCATGAGATTTAAATTACAACTGGAAAATGACAGTCAAGCCCTGTAACTAGAACAATCTGATCTCACGCTATATTAGCTAGATCATCCCAAAATAACTCTCAAGTGGATTTTCATCTTATAAGTCATTGAGTTTCAAGATCTGGACAAAGCTCAGTTGCAGACCACCTGGATTTACCATTACTGTAAGAGAGTGAAAGGCTTTATTTAAAAAACAAAAAAATAAAAGTCTTCCCAAAGTGACATGGGACTGTTAGTGATGCCATGCGTTGGTCAGGAGCTCTGAGCCTTCGACCCCATTCTTGCATCAAAGCACAAGTTTTTAGCTAAGGTGAGGATTAACTGTCACTACCCCTTATCATGGAGACAACTTTCATTGTTGGTTTCTGAGTAGAAGCAGCGGAACACAATTAGCAACGTCTTATAAGAAACACCTAAGTTGCAGAAATCTCGTCCCTGAAGCTTATGTCTACGCTGGGAGACTGACAGTTTGTTCCCAGACGCATCTACGCTCCGACGACGCATCGTGCCCCTCCAGAGACCCACGCGGCCTGCGGCCGAGGTTCGCGCGCCGCGGCCGCCTCGGCCCAGCCCGCAGCGGGGCGGGAGCGCGGCCCTTCCTCCGCCACGGCGGCCGCGGGAAGCAGCACGCGGCGCCGAGAACCCCGCCGTGTCTCGCACGCACCCGAGCGCCGCGCGGGGCGCTTCCGGCGGCCGCAGCGGCGCGCACGGAGGAGCGGCAGCGGCTCGCCCTTCTGTGGCGGGCACGGCCGAGCCCCGCGCCGCCAGCCGGCGCTGAGCGCCTGCACGTGCTGCCCTGCTTCGGCCGCCCCTCCCTCACGGCCCGGCCGCCGCTGCCCCGCCGGGCCCCGCCACCCGGCCCGGAGCCCGCCCTGCCTCGGCCCGGCCCGCCGCCGCCCGCAGGGGCCCGGCCCGCCGCCGCGCAGCGTGACCGAGCGGCCCCGCCCGCCACGTGCGGCAGCCCCGGCACCAACCTGCTGTAGCCCGGGAACCAGCCCGCACGCGTCCCCGCTCCGCCGCTTTAAAGGCCGCAGTTGGCGCCGCGCTGCCCAGCAGCCCCCGCGGCCGCCGCCAGCCCGCCCCTCGCGTACCGCCGCTTCCGGGGGCGGAGCGGGAGCCGGCCCCGGCCCCCTGCACTGGTCCCTGTGGCTGTGGCAGGCGGCGGTACAGCGCCGCCCTGCTCTCCTCAGGGCCCCGCTCCGGCAGCCGGCCCGGCGCACTGCCACCCCCTGGCGCGGAAACGCGCTCGTGTTTGTTCTTGGGACAGGCGCACGCAGCAGCGGGAAGGGCCGACACTGCACCCAATACCGGTGCGGGGGAGCGGCGGCAAAAGAACTCTTACTGAGAGCACATTTGTACACTGATGCTATATTGATATTTATTAAGTATTACAAACCTTAAGTATATAGATGTGCTGAAGCACTACAAACGTCTGGATCACGTGAGCAGAATTTTTAATAAACAGTACTGATTTAACCACTGACTTGACTTGTGCATTAGTAAATTTTCTAGTTTACAAGTGAAACAGTAGAACAGTGGCTACCATATTACAGGTCCACACTAAGTTAGTGCTCACATTCAACTATCACTATTAAAAACATAACCCCCAGAAGGCTAACAGATGCCCTGCTCTGAGCTTTTCCCCTCTCCTTACTGACCAAAATCCCACTTCCTCTTGCTGAACATACTCCTGTGTATGCTCAAGACTAGTTAGCTTCTTGGGATGGGCTATGAACATGAGCTAATTTTAAAGGGTATTGTAGGCTATTGTTACAAATAGCACCAGTTAAAATCTAAATGCAAATCTGAAGTTACTCTATCTCAACACACTCAAAAATCTCTAAAAAATGAGGACTTAGCTGTGGCCCTAGGCCTCACTGATTTTTGTTTGTGCCATACTCTCCTAGCATGTGAGAAGGCTTTTTTTTCTCCTTGCAGTTACCTGCAGGCACCCTCAGGAGAAAGTGGCTCCCAGTGCCCATGCCCCAGCCCTGGCACAGCACCGTCTCCCACCAACATGAAGCACCTGGTTTAGAAGCAGTGGACAGGTGGACACTTGGAGGCTTTGCTAGCCCTCGCTTTCTTCTCACATCCTTTCGCCTCTTTAGGATTGTCAGTGACAGGATACAGGCCAGAATGAGACTTAAGGCCAGCCACAAGCAGCTGTTCTATGCTCATGTTTTTCAACAAACACAAAGCTTCACAACTATGCAGTTTGCACTGAAAAATCCCATACACACATCGAGTTCACTGTGGTTTCATTCAATACAAAGATCACCTTTCTGTTCTTGTGATGTTGTCCTTTAAATCTCCACCTGCCTTTGAACAATTGTCAGCTGTGGAAATTTCCAAGAGAAACAAATTCACTTTATTTCTTTTGCCCACCTGCCCAGTGCACACATTTCAAACAGCATCAGAGTTTAATTCCTCACACCTCTTTACAGTTTAGAGTCTTTAAATATTACACTGGATCCTTAAATAGCTCTTGGTGGGATGGATAACAAAGGAAAATGCTGAACCCCCACACACACATGAGCTTCTGACGTAGTAAGGTGACACACAAAGACATCAAACCAAGAACTGTATATACCCTGCAGAACTTATTCACATCAAAGCTCACAGCTGAGTGCTGCCTGCTACCGGCAGTCAAATGCAAGTGAAAAATAGCATTAAAAAGTCAAAGAACACATGTTTCAAATGCTTATGATCAAGAATGATAAAACGTTATAAACTCGGGGCTTACCTCTTTGGAAAACTCCTTTATCTGATAAACCAAATAAAAGCAGAATTTCATTGGAGGTGGCAGTGCTGGCGAAGGAAGTTCCCACCACACACTGCAGCAGCCCTGTGTTTGTCCCTGCCTCTCATGCTGATGTCTAGCAGCTGTTTCTGCCACCATTTTATAAGCTGGACTGGGGAATCAGTCTGGGCTAAAAGAGCTTCTCTGCTCCTCAAGGCATTTCTTTATTTGGATCATCACTCTCAGACTGCATGGCCCCACGGCAGCTGAAGTGGGACTGGCAGCAAAGGCAGGAGCAGGACCACTCCTCTCAGCTGCCTCTTCAGCACTGAGAAGGCTTTGCCATCTTGTACGTTTCACACAACTCGTGTGCTCTCTCCCCCTTTTATCCTGTTACTGATTTTCATAAAACCAGAAAAAATGTCTATTTTTAAGGCCTATACCTCCCTGTAGAACACGGCTGAACCTAGACAAGTGAGTCCAGCATTAGAGAGGAGCTTATACATGAAGAGAAACTCAACACACTTGCACCTTGCTCCCTCAGGGAGCCAGGCTAACAAGAGGCCCCACATTATGCTATCTATACCAGCTATGAGGAGAAAACAAATCCTAAGAAGTCACTGCCATAATGATTCAATCAAATGCATTTGTGTTACTACCTACATGGCAGGATGTGGGAGGAGAACTGGTGAGAAAGCTGAGGGGGACATGATCAAAGCACCAGCTATTGAAACACTACATATGGATTCTGCTTTCTGCCGGCACTGGCACTGCCATGCTGTAGGAGTCTCCCAATGAAGAGATGATAAAATTATGACCTTCCTACCCATCTTTAGTTGCTTTCCAAACAGAATTTGAAGATATCATGTTATATTCACAGAGAAATAGTAGATTAATCCAGTGGACATTTCTGCATTGTTTCTTTACATATAACATATTTTGACAAGTTTCTTCAGTTGCCACCTTTAGTAAAGTCACAGCTTAGTACTTCTACAAAAGACCAAAGAGTACCAAGCAAAGTAGAAAAGTTTGTATTTCAGAGGGATGTTGGCAACTTTGCAGTCTCTCTCATTCCCTTCTTCTGTTCCACAAAGGCACACTTTAAACTACACAGAATCACAGAATCATTAAGGTTGGAAAAGACTTTGAAGTCCAACCACTAACCTCACACTGCCAGGCCCATCACTAAACCATGTCCCTCAGCACCTCATAGAATCATAGAACGGTAGGGGTTGGAAGGGACCTTTAGAGATCACCTAGTCCACCGCCCCTGCAGAAGCAGCTTCACCTAGATCAGGTCGCATAGGAACATGTCCAGGCGGGTCTTGAAGACCTCCAAGGAAGGAGACTCCACAACCCCTCTGGGCAGCCTGTTCCACTGTTCCGTCACCTGAACAGTGAAATTGTTTTTTCTTATATTTCAATGGAACTTTTTGTGTTCCAGCTTCATCCCATTACCCCTTGTATGAGGAAAAGCTGCAGGAACCGGGGCTGTTTAGTCTAGAAAAGAGGAGACTGAGGAGAGAACTTACTAACATTTACAAATATCTAAATGGTGGGTGTCAGGAGGTTGGGACATCCCTTTTTTCTATTGTAGCTAGCAACAGTTCCAGTCCCTTGATCATCTTGGTGGCCCTGTGCTGGACTTTCTCCTCTGTCCCTCTCGAGTTGAGGAGCCCAGAATTGGACACAACACTCCAGATGAGGCCTCACCAGGGCACAGTAGAAGAGGAGAAGAACCTCCCTCAACCTGCTGGCCATGCTCTTCTTGATGCATCCCAGGATGCCATTGGCCTTCTTGGCCACGAGGGCATATTGCTGGCTCATGTTTATTATCAATCAGGACTTCCAGGTCTCTCTCTGCAGAGCTGCTCTTCAGCAGTTCGACCCCCATCAACATGTCTGTTGAATAGGGATGGTGACTCAGCCCTCATCCTGGGCAGCCCTTCCAATGCTTAATAACCCTCTCAATGAAAAAGTTCTTCCTAATGTCCAATCTAAACCTCCCTGGAGCAACCTGAACCCATTTTATCGTGTCCTGTCATTCATTACTAGAGAGAAGAGATCAACTCCTACCTCACTAAAACTCCCCTTCAGGTAGTTGTAGAGAGTGATCATGTCTCCTCTCAGCCTCCTCTTTGCTAGGCTATAAACATCCCCAGCTCCCTCAGCCACTCTTCGTAAGACCTATGCTCCAGACCCTTCACCAGCTTTGCTGCCTGTCTCTGGACATGCTCCAGCACCTCAGTGTCCTTCTTGTAGTGAGGCACTCAGAACTGGACACAGTATTCGAGGTGCGGCCTCACCAGCGCTGGGTACAAGGGGACAATCACTCCCCACACTATTTCTGATACAGGCCAGGATGCTGTTGGCCTTCTTGGTCACCTGGGGCACATTGCTGGCTCATGTTCAACTGGCTGTTAATTACTACTCCCAGGTCTTTTTCTGCCAGACAGCTTTCCAGCCACTCTGTCCCAAGACTGATTAATTGCATGGGATTGTTGTGGCCCAAGTGCAGGACCTGGCACTTGGCCTTGTTGAACCTCACACAACTGGCCTCAGCCCATTGCTCCAGCCTGTCCAGGTCCCTCTGAAGAGCCTTCCTGTACTCAAGCAGGTCTACACTCCTGCCCAGGCTGGTGTCATCAGCAAACTTACTAAGGGTACACTCAATCCTATCATCCAGATCACCAATAAAGATGTTGAACAAAACAGATGTCAGCACTGAGCCCTGGGGAACACCATTGGTGACCAGCTGCCAACTGGATTTAACTCCATTCACTACAACTCTCTGAGCCTGGCCATCCAGCCAGTATTCCACCCATCTCACATTAGGTCCATCCAAGCCATCAACAGCCAAATTTGATTTTAAAAAACAGTTACCATGGTAAGGCTGTTCTCTGAAAAAAACCCCAAAACAAACCAAAACAACTCAAAACCACCAATACCTGTGCATCAGCCAAAGCATCTATTACAAAGCCAAAGTCTTCTTTTACTTCTCACAGGCCCTGCCAATGTGACAATGGCAATGCTAGCACTTTTCTCAAAGTTCCTTGTACTGCAGAGCACTGTTCTCCTTTCGGAAAACTAGCATACATTTTTGGCTTGTGCTCAGGGGCTACCGCACAACGTTTCTTCCCTCTGTGATGGATGCATTCGACCGTCCTCCCCTCCTTAATCAAACTGGCAGTAATTTGGTACAGGCTCCAAAAGACATAAAGACCTGAGCCCCAGCAGGGCTGAGAACTCACACCCACCAAGGAGCAGGGAACACTGAATGAGGATCCTGTGATTAACACATGAACAGCAGCTGTTTTGTTCCAAGACTCATTTATCCAAGAACAGAGAAAGTTATGGGTACAAGGAGTCTCAAGAAATACCTCTGCCACTGTATGCAGTTTCACTAGGAGCCAACTACTTTATCCCACAGATATGGCTGTATAAGTGAGTCTTCTTTGAACCTTGTCTGCGAGGCAGTGTGGCTTCAGGGCAGTGATCTCTCCTTGAGCATGCAGAGCTCTCAAGGTGGCTCCTCAAAGCAATGAGATCCTTTTGAGATGACATTGTGGGATAAGCCCAATTTGAGTTCTCTGTGGACAACAACTAGACTGCACACCAAGCAACTCTCCCCTTGAACAGGGATGCCTCTCAGTGTTAAGAGGTATTAGTTATTTAGCATAAATAGGTACATTTTAAATAGAATTAATCACTGAATTGTTTTGTGATTTTGTATGCTATTTGCTTAGCTTTATTTACTTAGCATGAGCAACTAGATTTGCGGAAGTCTCAGGCTGCAAGCTGTAAATTTTCACCAAGATTTACTGAACACATACCTACTCAAGCAAAACTTCACAGCCAGCACAAACAAGAAGATAAGGAGGCTACAGCCATCAACAACAGCTGCAACAAGATAACCATGTCAAAACAAGATAATGAGTCAAAAGGCCTCAGACCAGAACCACTATTGGACCACAGGGCACGTGGAAAGCATGGCAAGACAGTGTGAAGAATGCATTAGGGTAGGTCATCTGTGAGGGTATAATTGCCCAGAGATTTCTTTGTTCAGGCACTCTCCCAGCCTCCACCCAGCTCCAGTGGATTTTGCTACTTTACCACTTTATTATTTATTTTTATATACTTCAGTGCCTGTGACTCTACTTTGAGAAACGTAGGGTTAAAACTTTGAAGCGAACTAATGCCAGACACTCAGTAAGCACTTCTTTAACATCAAAATCTGAGATTCCCTTCCTGAGACTGAGACCCTTCTTTACCCAAGCCAGAGAAACTCCTTATACAGAACAGAATGAATCCTCAGTACATGACTGATTGCACACCAAATGAATGTCTAATAAAATCCATGTAGTTAAATTCATTAGTCATAAACCACTGACCAAGTCTGGGACTGTCTGGATCCAGCCACACCTACACTGCTCTCTGAGGAGTTTCAATAGCAAGGGAGTCCATTCTGAACCCCATGACTAAATGGGAGGTTTTCCTTACCCTTTTACATCTCTTCCACTAGACATAAACTGTTGAAAAGGCTGAGACTACAAAGAGACCTAGTCACCCCTAAGTTCCATCGTAGGAATAATTCTAAATCAATTCTAACTCAATTTTCCTTTGTACGTTTCTTCCATGTAGTAAGTAATAAGAGTGAACCCTGCCACTGAACTCTGTTAAGTCACACTATTACAAATTCTATTTTAAAAAAATCACTTTTGCTTATCTTTAAGTGATCAAAGCACTTGGCATGATCCTAATTCTGGATCTCTAACATTCTCATTCCCAGCCTGGGGTCGTCTCCATTCTGGCATCTGAAGGTAAAATTACATTCTGTAGCTACTCACAAATTCTGGATGTGGTAACCTAGCTATTCAAGTGATACTGCTCTGGACATACCACACTCTTAGCTTGTGCCTATCAACCATTTCTCTAGCTACATTTGGAGTAACAAAGATATCCTCTTAAGCCCAGTTGTCCATAGAAATGCAGAGTACTTTGGCTTTAATCACCTTAGCACCAGATCATAGTTCTACCCAGTGATTAATGAAAACAAAACTGTTTTTCACAGTACTTCCTGTATAGCTGCACAAAGTATTATGAGAGAGACATTTGAAAACTTTCACAACAATGAATGATTGGACTGAAAAACATATGGAAAACTTGTTACCACATTTATGTTTCTGAATTGTTTTAAATAAAGACAAATTATACCTAGTTTTTAGTGATATGCACTAAGAGACTGTATTAGACGTCTCATTCCTGAGGTAAACAGCACTATTGTGAATACTGCATCTGCTGTTTTCTGTAACAGCACTATGAAACTTAAATGTTTACAACATTGTACACACAGACACAGCCATGTGACCGCATAGCGCTGGGAAGATTACCTACTGCTTCCCATTTGTTCAGTTCAGGGTTGTATTTCTCAATACTCTGCAGATATGTTCCTTTGGAATAGGAATATCCTCCTGTTACATAGATGCATCCGTTCATCACCACCGCGCCACATTCCATCCTCCTCTCCATCATGGGAGCCATCTGCTTCCACTCGTTTTGCTCTGGGTCGTAGCAGTCTGTGATTGTTGTCTGTCCACCCACAAAATAGATCTTGTTTTGTAAGGTAATTGAACACAATCCGTATTCTTTGGGAAGAAAGGAACACAATTCAACTCAGCATGGTATGTTAATGTAAACTGTACTGCATCTACATGACAAGCATTGGGCACTACTGAAGGTGGCTGCGTTTCTTCACTGAGCTTAGGAGACACCTCAGCATTTTCTGCTACACTTGGTAAAAGCAAGCTCAGGGCATTACAGAAGATACCAACATGAGCACCTTAGTACTTTTATCAAACGTAGAACACAAAGAAAATCCTTTTGCAGTTCATATAAATGAGCTTTTTTCAACGTCTACAAATAGATAGATTTTTACAGAAAGATATTTTACTATGTTATTTAATAGAATGCAGTCATTCCTTAGTTCAAAATTTGCATAACAATTTCTAAAGAACAGCAGCTTGAAGAAGGTCTACTCTTGCCCTCAGAGTGTAGAAACAGGAGGTGATCTCTCTCTGGCCCTTTCTGACCGACAGGTATTGTTTCTTTTATTAGGAAAGTTCCAGAAACTCTTCAGTAGGCTTAAAGACAAATCAAGCTCTACACTTGTTACAGAAATTATTGTTACCTGGATGCGGACTTGTGGTGACTATACTCCACTCATTGCTACTTGAATGGTATCTCTGAATTTTATCGTAGGTGCAGCTTCCCCTGTACCCATAGTGACCTCCGGTTACGTAGATGACCTCGTGCAGGACACAGGCAGTGGCATTTCCAACACCTGTACACAGTGTGAAAGTCACAACACACCTTCAGACTGCACACGATAGGCACGCTCCCTTCTATCCACAATCCCATTTCAAATGACCAATTCGTGTGTTAGGGTGAAATTATGTTTGCAAGTATTGAACCGAATGGGAAATCAACCAAACCCAAGACACCTGATTTTATCAGTGTAAGAGCAATTAAATGAAATTTAAATGTATCATACTGCATATGATACAACCACACAGTATTTAACAGAATCTTAAATGCAGTAGACACATTATCACATTGGTTTTAGAATAGCGAATTTCAGCATTTCACGAAGATAGAGATTTTTTAAGGACAATGGGAGTTGAGATCATTCAGTGTTTTGGGGTACCTTTTCTGATACTCTTAGCCTTTCTCATGGTGGTATTAATTACGATATTGTATAAGCAATGACACAAACAGAATGGAGCCACGTTATCTCCATCTCTAGGAGAACAAAATAAAATAAAATGTCTCTGTCAAGATAAAATTGATTGAAATTAGTGTGTTTTTTATAAGCTTCCTTATAAGAAGTTTCACACAGTAAATGTGACAAATGCTCAGAATGTGTAACTGCTCACCATATTAGCGTAGTATTTCTATTTTAAAATGAACTGAAAAACCAGCAACGTTTCTGGTAAGCGTATGAACAATGAAGAACATCGTAGGAGTATTATAAGTGTTTTTTCCTGTTACAGATACCTCCAAAAACTCTCATGTATGTAGAGAAATACTACATTTCATCAACTTACAGTAAAATTTTACAATTAATTGTAAACAATAGCATTATTTTATTAAATAAATCTATGCTACAATGTGTATTTATAAATTTTGTAGGAAGATAATACCCTTTAGTTAGGCTGTGGTCCAAAATAATAATTTTTTAATAAATCATCATTTTGGCTGCTAGAAACAAGTATTTGCGCTTTTCATTATCCTCACACTAATGATTAAACTAAGGATATATTTCACATATATTTCATTTCAGGAAACTGCATGCAAGAAGTTTTAAATGAAGATGACACCTTTACAAATGATTGCACAGAAAATCTTAGTAATCTGCTCCTACATTAAAATAATACAATACCTTTATTGGAGCTTGCTTTCTGACTCTAACAGATTCTAATCCCAGATAGTTTTTGGATTTCTTTCTAATCTCAACAGCAATTTTACTCCTGAAGGAGGGTAAAATTGAACTGAGACTACCACTTATTTTTCCAACCTAATGTTTTGCAGCACAGCCCAGCATAGCATTTGGATGTTTGCAGTTGTTCGGTTAACAAAGACCCGAAACAAAGTCCATCAACATTAAGAGGGGGTTTCCATGGACTTCACTAGAATATGGATCAATCTCTAAACATCCATGGCACCTGAAAGAAGAAAATGCAAATACAAAAAGATTGCTATTTGAGGCAGGTGCTGTACAAAAGCTTACCTACCTTTGATCATGTTTGCAATAGGAAGCCATTTCTTTTTCAAAGGATCATAGAACTCAGCTTCTTGCACTGGAGCTCCCTTTCGGTAACCACCCAACGCATAGACGCAGCCATTTGAGGAAACTGCGCAGTGATAATACCTTGCATCAAGCATGGGGCAGCCTTCTGTCCATTCGTCTCTCTCACTGTTATATATCCACATGGTGTCAAGGGCTTCAATGCTCTCCGTTCTATAACCTCCCGTCACATATATGTCTGGTCCCAAGCTGGTGACCCCATAGCTCTCTCTCGTGTGATCTGGCATCTCTGTTCCTTGGACCCATGTGTTGGTTAAAGGATCCCAAACATGCACTTCTGATAAGGGATGCCAATAATATCCTCCAATCACGTACATGGCTGCAGTGGGTCTTCTGGAAAGACCTTTCGGGTTGATGTTCAGGGCACTGTATACAAGTGATCTTATCTTACTGTCATTAAGTCGGCTTTTTTTTTGTAGGCTTAAAGCTGACCTCAAATACAAGTTATCTACATCTACTTTGATACAGCTCAGCAGTTCATAGATGTCTTCAATCCTTTCTTCTACATTGTGTGCAACCCATTTAACAACTGCTTCGACGGCCACCTCTTCTTTCCAAACATTGAGATTCTCTCTGGAGAGAATATACGAGAGCTTCTCCTTGCCAACGTCCAGAAACTCTTCCTGCTTCCACACTTCTTCAAACTGCCATAACAATATCCTCCTGGCCTCTTTTTCTAGCTCGGAGCAATTGTGATATTCCGCAAAGGAATGCATCCCTATACAGTTGTCAGTATCCAAGTGCCTCACCAGAAACTGCTCGCAGGCTTTCTTTACTGACACGAACTGGAGGAGGTCTGCAGCCTGGAGAAGGCTTTGGACATTCCTCTTTGTTATCTGGATCTGTGATGTGTATGCATAATTCACGAGGGCTTCCAGTACGCCATGGCTGAGCCCGGGAAGTCTGATCTGGTTTTTAGATTTCTCCTTCATATCGGCTGTGAACATGGCTTTAAAATAACTGCTGCAAGCCGCCAAGGCGGCTCTGTGGCAGTGGAAGATGACCCCCGAGGCGCACTGCAGGGTGATGTCGGTGAACAGCCCGTCCCGGTAGAACGCTCGGAACGCCTCCAGGAAATCGGCGGCGTGAAGGGAGTCCTCGTAGCGGTACGCGCAGTCCTCCTGCCCGGACACTGCCATCGCCTTCCCCCGCGGCGCCGTCCGCGCCGCTTCCCGCCGCCCGTCCGGCCTCCCCGGCGCGGTACTTACGCCCGTGCGGAGCGCGGCCGCGGCGAGGGGCGCTCCCGGGCTCGCGGCGGCACCGTGACCATCTTTGGAAGCGCCGCTGCCCGCGGGAGGCGGCGGGGCCGGACCGGCTGCTCCTATTTCGGTGCCCCGACCGCTTGCCCTGCCCGCCCCCGCCGACCCCTCCGCCTAGCCCGGCCCGGCCCCCGCCCGCCGCCTTCCCCCGGGGAAACTCCGGTCCGACCCACTGCAGGGGGTTAAAAGGCTGACTGCGCGAAGGCTGACAAAAGGCCGCGCGTAGTGGGACAGAGGCAGTTTGCCCGGGGAGCGTCGCAGCTTGGTGATATTCAGCCGCATAACAAAGGAAGGAGGGCTCCGGCTGCCACTGACGGCGACCTGAAGCCGCCCCTGCCCGGGCAGGCCGCCCTCCCGCCGCCGTGCAGCTAGCCTGCAGCCTCCCGACCCCGCAGGGTGACACGGTACCGCAGCACCCCGCCAAAGCCTCCGCCTGGCCCGGGGCAAAGGGCAATCACAAACTGTGCTCACGAACAGAATGTGCAAATTACTGCACATTACCCATGAGCAAAGTATTCGGGAAGAAGGTCAGAGTGGCTTTTGCCACTTCTGGAAACGTGGTTCACAATTTAAGAAGTCTTTGTCTTCTAGCAAAGTGGAAGACCTTTACTCTTCTGCAGTGGAGACCTTTAAGAGCATTTTGAAGCACCCTGTCCTCTGGGTTTAAGCTGCTGTGTTACCTCCTTCAATAGCAGCAGGGTTTGGATCCTTTGGATCCTACACAGCCAAGCTCTCCCTGTCCTGCCAGAGCTCATTTGGACTGAAGGACTGGCAGTAGTTTCTCCTACCAAAAGGAGGTGGATATTTGTTACTATTCCAAAAGGAGGTGGATATTTGTTACTATTAGTGAAGTGCCAGCACTACCCAAAAGAGGTTAAAAGAGCTCCCCCTCTGCAGAGATTTTTAAAAGCATAGCTTATTTCATTACTAGTGGTACTTCTTCCCTGATGCCTATCAGAAGTATGAGCTAAAGAAGGAATCTGAAACTGCAAAGTGTACATAGACATAGCTCTGCCATCCTTACTCACGTGCTAACCCTGCAACAGCACTCAAACTCGAGTGCCTTCGGCCTTTACATAGAAACATAAGACATAAGCAAGCCAATCCAAACAAAAAAAAACAATAAACCCTTCACACATCTGTGCCTTTAGTTTTTCAACCACTCTTACTGCACTGTTAGCCCTGGAACTTGGCATTTTATGGTGTAACCCAGGAATTATCAGCAGCCCTGCTGCCTCTGACCTGTCCCAGCCTTCAGCTACATTTCTCACACTGTGCCTCTCTGTAGCATTCCCTTGCACAGCCCCGGGTCTGCTCAGACACCCCCACGCCAACAGCTTTGTTTTGATGTGGTTTTGCACTTTCCATTTCATCATCTTCCTACAGACACACAGGAACTTCTCCTCAGGTCTTGTCTGTCTTACTAGCACACAATACTATGGCAAAGTACTCTTCATAGTACCTGGGGTACAACAGCTACCATATCAAAAATCCCCCATATGCACGATATGCCTTCCATTATGCTTACGTTTCTTTTCATAGCATCTTTACCCGCAGAGCCCGTGTTGATTTCGCCTGCCAGGAAGTCTGGCAGTCAGCAACACTCAGTACTGAACAAACAATCTTCAAGGAGCTTCTCCCTTTCTCTTTTGGCCGGCTTACCAGCTTAAAACTGTCTTCATGCTTTCTAGATACATATCTCCCCTCCCTTACATGCAGATGTGGAAAAATTTGGTAATTGTGGTGCTTCAGAAAAGTTCTCCTTTTTTATTAACAGGAATAAAAAACTCAAAACAAGGCCTCATATTAATACCTTAATGGCTTACCTACTGGAATTGAAAAACGTCTTCCATCTCCAGCATGCTCTTTGACTAGAACACAGTATCAGCTCTATCCTCTACTTCATGTGCTTGGATCGTAATCGCTACTATTTCAAGTAGTCCACTTTACTTAATCTACTCTTAAGTCCAGCTTCCGTACTTCATCAAAATCACAAAAAAAATCCATTTTTGAGCATGAAAATTAATTTCTCACTCATTTTCTCAAACTCACAGCAAACTGGGTAGGTTCCTTAAGAGTAAAAGTACAACAGTTAATATAAGTGGAAGAAAGAGATGGATAGTTATTTATATACTAGAGGGTTTTTTGTTTGTTTTTAAATAAGCAGAAAATGAGATCTGTGGACAAACAGAGCAAGCTGTCCTTATAATTGAGTTCTGAAAAGAGCAGAAGAGTCTGGGACAGAATCTGGAATATTCAGCAGCACTTCTAGAATGAAGGAGACACATAGCTAAGAAAAAAAGAGTAATCAGACAAAATTGTACTATGCAACAGTCGTTGCTATTCTTTTGTATCACCTGCGAATCAGACAACTTGCACCTGCCACAACTTGAGACCCACTAGTTCTTCAGATGCTGTCCTGATATCCTTGCACAAAACAATAGGGTAAGACTTCTAATACAAACATCTTGGGCACTTATCAGATACCCATTGTTAAAGCTCCTGAGAACTCAGGGTTATTATTCTGGACATCTCAGACAACAGGCTGTTGAAAGCAACCTATAATTCATTAAAATTGGTGAAGGGCTAAAAGCAGGACCACTTACAAAGAAGATTAAATGGAAATATTAATTTATATACACTATCAGCCTAGAAACAGGCAAAGCTAGTCCTAAAAATCTTTAGCTGAGAAAAAAAAAAAAGGCAGTGACAACACAAAATGTCAGTAAGAAAATGAGACCAATGGTGCACAGAATACAGGGGAAGCCAGCTACAGCTGCGGGCTGCTGAGCTACACCTCAGACATCTGCAACCCAAGAGCTGCAAAAGTTGGGCCAATTTCTCAGTTAAGGCACTTCATCATTTTGGACCTTTTGTGAGACCATAAGAAAGAAAACACTGGGCATGAAAATACATTATTTCACTTTAATGAGACTTATTTTTAATATCTCTATATGCATAGTTCAGCTCTTGGGGCTCATCTCGCTGTGAGTGGTAAAGTGAAAGACCATACGCTCACAAACAATTCTTTAAACTATTTAAAGACTGAATAATTCTGTTAAAAAGTTTCAAAGGACATAGATGTTCCCTTCCAGCCTGTAAGAGAGGATTATCCTATAGATATGGATGAGAGTGAACAGGTAAAAATCAGAGTAAATACCCATACACATGTACCATTCTGTGGGTCTGTGCATTGCAGCAGAATTGCATCAAGAAAAAAAGCCCGTCTGCCTGTGAGCTGCCAACAGGGATGATCAAACCAGCGTCAGTCCCATGCAGAGAGGCAGCAGCACACTGTCAGGCCAGCAGTCAGTAGAATGGGAGAGGGACTTCTCTCAGAACAGCAACATCCTGACTGCTCTCCCGAAGAGAAGCGCTCTGACAAAATAAGTGCTAACACCTGCACTTGTGTCTCCTCTCCAGGCCTTTACAAGAACGGGCACCTGATGACACACAGGCCAGCACAGACCAGGTGTGTTGCTGTTGTCAGTGACAGTAACTTTTATTGTCAGTACCATAAAGATAATAGAAACTATGAAAAATTGTTTGGAAAAATATTTAGTATGTTGAAAATATAAATGCACCTTCACATCAAACAAGATTATAAGCATACCAAATAGTTCACAACATTAAACATTTATCCTGATCAAAGAAGTACAAAAGCAAACAGTTCCAGAATCAGATTCCTGGCACCTCACATTTTGTAAGTAAAGGACTTCATTCTTTTAGGAGCTAATCATACTCCTTCCTCTAACTGCCTGGAACAGAAAAGGTCATTTATGCAGTTGGTAGAAACTCGAAGAATAATGACAACTGCTCTTGCAACCTCCCTTCTCCACTTGTGTTGGAATGTGCACAATGTTAGAAAGCCATTTGAACTTCACTTTCCCACTATTGCCAAGATTGAACACAAACAGGTTTATATTGTGTTTAAAAAAGGTAAGCTCAGATAACAACCCAACTTTACAATTTTGTGCTTTTACATATATGCAGTTTTTCTCTCCCAGGACAATAAAATCCATTTTTTATCATTTGAATTTTTCCTTCATAAGCAGTTTCAGATAAGACATAATGTCAAAAGCAGATGACCAAACCAGAACAGAACACTCTACAGGACTGAGATCTTGGGCCAGCTGAGAAATCTTTTTCTCCAAGATGTACCCCTGCCTGGGCATAGCAATATCATCCTTCTTCAAAAACTTGACTGGACATAAGTCATTCCCACCATCACCTATATATACAATTTGCGTATAACTAGCTCCTCGTTCCAACTGTTTATCCAGAAATTCTTTTAAAACTTTCCTTTTGCAAAGGTTTTTAGGGCACTTTGCACAATGGTGAGTATGGAAGTTCTGTACAGTAAGGTAGCCAGTACTGCTGAATGCTGCAGGGTTTGTAAACACTTCATCAAACACCTTATGGAAGCCAGCAGTTTTCAAAATCCAGTCAATAAATACTGTATTTGAATCTGAAACAATTATACAGTCAAACAGCTCTTTGTTCTCGCCAATAAAACCCAGAAGATCTATCATTCCTGTGGTGAAAGGAATTGTTGTCATCGTTCTTTTCATCTCATCTTCTTTTATGCCATTGTCTCCCAAGTAGGCAAAGACTCTGCTCATATATTCAGTCCAGTGTCCTGGTTGGTAGGAGTTCCTTAACCCATTAGGAAGTTTTTTTTCAGGAGCACATTTCACAATCCAGGTATCACTATTTTCATCTATGATTGTATGGTCAAAATCAAAAACCAACAGAAATTTCATTGCTGTCAGAAAACAGTTTCCAAAACAAACAAACAAACAAAAGAGAATTATTTCTGTAAATAAAAGTACATCATTCCTACCCTGATCTTGTGCTTGGAAGAGAAAATTCTGCCAGAAAATGCAAAATTAGGACAAATATCTAAACAAAGGAAGCTATTTACAGCCACTACAGCTACAGGAAATTGTGCTGAAGCTAAAAAAAGCAGTCTGCAAAGGTCAAAGTTCCAGTTCAGTATCAAACTTCTGTTTTAAATAGAAAACGTGAGAGCATCTAAATACATGCTGCGTAGTTACTAATACTTGCTAGCACCGAGTTAATCTTCCACTACTCATGCACCAGCAGTTTAACCAACGGTTCTAACTTTCTCCATCATCTCCTGCCAAGAGAAATGAACTAGGATTCTCCTGTCCAAACCAGGACACACCAAATCAAAGCAGCCACCGACAAGAAATACTGCCCTTTATGGATCTGAACAAAAATACCGCTGTGCCTGCATTAGCCCCGCAGCTGCCGTACATCCAGCCCAGCTCTGGGCTCCGCACCCTCCTGGGCGGAGGAGATGCCTCACGCCTCACTGCCGGGACGCCAGTGCCGCCGCTACCGCAGCGCCAAGCCTCGCCCGGGCCCCGCGCCCCTGCTGAAGCAGCCCAGTACCCAGCCGCAGCGCGCCCGGGACGCAAACACCGGGCCGAGGGGCAAAGCAGCTCAGTCGCCCCGGCGAGCAAGGACCGACAGCCCCTGAGGGAAAGGGCCGGAGCCGGTAGAGCCACGCCGAGCCGCGACCCGCCTCAGGCCCCGCTGCCCCGCGACCCGCCTCCGCACGCGCCACTTCCGCCTTCCTCCGCCTGAGGCGCAGCCGCCGCTCTCCACGTGCGCCAGTCCCGGCCCCGGCGTCACGTGACCCCAGCGGCCGGGTTGCCCGGCAACAGCGCGCGTCCACGGGCAGCGCGGCCGGGGCCATGGCGGCGGCGAGGCCCGGCGTCCCCGGGCGGAGGCGGCAGCGGCAGCTGCTCCAGCTCGCCCGTGAGTGGGGCTCCCCTGGCGGGCACCGGGGACCCGGGGGGAAGGCAGGGTCGAGCCGCACCGCCTGCACACGGTTCCGCGAGGCTGTAGGAGTGCTCACAGAACGGTGGTGCTTGGAAGGGACCACTAGGAATCATCCGGCCCAACCCCGTGCTAAAGCAGGTCCGCCTAGATCAGGTCACACAGGAACGCGTCCAGGCGGGTTTTGAAAACCTCCAGAGAAGGAGACTCCACAGCATCCCTGGGCCAGGGCTCCCTCACCCTTAGCAAAGAAGTTTCTCCTCATGTTCCAGCTTGCGCCCATTACCCCTTGTCCTGTCACTAGGCACTACAGAGAAAAGACTCGCCCCATATTCTCCACACTCACCCTTTAGGTATTTATTTGTAAGTGCTGACAAGTCACCCTTGTCCCAGAGTCCTGGGTGACCCTTCCCAAATCTTGTTCCTGCTCTCCCTTGCTACGAACAGCAAGACAGGCTGTTTCTCCCTAAGAATTACCTAGAAACAACTACCCTGACAGCACGGGAAGTACAGTATCATCCAGCAGCAGAAGGCAGGGAACTTTGAGGCACCCAGTTCTCCATCTGTAGGGAGCAGTCTACATATGTTTGCCTGCATATGTACAGTGTATATTTACATTTGGCCAAGGCTAACTTCACCTTGGAGAGAAGGAGATCAGGTCTGGTCCCCACCATAAAACAAACAAATTAGCAACTGCATCTGAAAAATAGACTTGGACATCAGTACAGCTATAAGAGAAAGCCTCCTTACATTTTAGACACAGCCTGTCAGTCTGCTGCAAACTAGCTGAACAAGGAGAATTTTTAACAGGATGCTGCTCTGCACAGTGCCATTTCCTTCAAAAACAGTAGAGACAGTTTGAAGGGCATTTCACAAATCCTAGTGCTCATCTACAAAAGCTGGATTTATACCTGCATATGTGTATGTAACCCTAATGCAACAAAGAAATGCTAATCTTTCCAACAAGTCAAGAAACTGTTCTGTAACAGATCTATTTTAGCAAATACAATGAGTGCACAGGACAGGGGTGGCAAGGCTCATCCAGCCAGCAATATGGCTTTATCAACATTTTCCTTTTCCTTTTAGCAATGCTCCCTAGTCCCTGTTCATCTCAGAGTCATGCCCAAGTACTACCTGGAAAGTTACCACAAGCCAAACCTGTACGTATATACAGACAGGCAAGGGGACATACGGATAAGTCAGTCAGTGCCAGAGCCCAAGGACATGCAGTGGCTATAGTCAGACTAGAAAAACAGATAATCTGTATTAGCTCTGGGACACAGGAATGGGGAGAGTAACTAATATTAAAGATAACTTGGTATTGTTGCCATGCAGGAATTGAAATCCTGATACAGGTCTGAATACAGGGTTTTCTGATATCAAATAACTTTAAGTATCTTTTCTTTCCTCTGCACAGCACCACATCATTTGGTAGAATATAACCTTCTAGATGGGCATTTTCTTCCAAATAAAGTAGATCTTCGTCAGGTAATTGTATTGCCAAAAGCAGAATGGGAAAGGATTCAAGACAATCTTGGCGGCACAACCAGAGAAGCAGCACGCATGCTTGCTGAGAAAAACAAACGGGAAGAAATGCACTTACGCTCCAAAGCTTCCATAAAAGACTGTCCCAATACCATTAAGGTAAGTACAAGATACATTTGTAAACAAGTGGGTTCATTTTCATGTATGTAAAAACACTCACAGTAACATTCGTAGCTGTACTCTGTTTTACATTTGCTTTTAAGTACATATTTTAACTAAACTCCATTTACATACATCTAACATCAACTTTTTTTTTTTTAATTAAAGATAAACCACAGAATTCTTAGAAAACACCAAACACTGAGTACATTGAGTTTATATGGTTTTAATTTATGGGCGTTAAATGTGATTTCTAATTTTACCTGCACTGTAGGACCTGGCACAACAGAAACTTAAAGCCAAAAAGTTACGTGAAGAAAGGGAAGAGGAGGAAAGAAAGAAACTTGATTTGGAAGAAGAACAGTTCCAAGCAGCAAAACGGAAGGAGGCTATTGACCGTGCCAAAACCTACCTATACTATCAAAACGAAAGAGTGAAAGGATTACATGTTTGTTGACAACTTAGAATTTTAAAAATCAAATTGCATTCAGTGTCTTTACACACTTCTGAACATGCTAATGACTTTAAATGTTCTCTTGCAGAGTGCTCTTCTACTTGCAGAGGTCCTAAAAGAAAGAGATGCTCAAGTTGAATTTAAAAAGCTAAAGTCAGATGTTAACAAAAAGAAGGATGGAGAAGAGGAATGTAAACATGAAGAAGCTCTTCTTAGAGAGCAAGAAAAGGCACATCAGCGTTACATGAATCAACAAGCACTACGCAGAGACCAGCTGGAACAGTAAGTAAGATTAATCAAAAGTAACTCTACTTTATTATTTACTTAAACTCTCCCATCACAAGTACATTCTATGAGGTTTTTATGGAAACTTACCAATAAGTTGATTCAGAAATATGACCCTTTAAAACAAAAATCCAGAGTGCCACAAAAGGCCTTGCACAAGAAGGAAAAGCTGTGATATGCAGCAGTTGCCAGCAGTCTGCACATAAAATTGCCTCTGGCAGGCATCAATAGGTTTTACTCAAATCACTATTCAAAACTTGTAACTGAAAGTGTACTTTTCAGTTTTGGTTCCAAAAAAGGAAAAAGTTAAACTAGATTTTCCATTTGCCCATAACTAGATTCCTGAGAACACATCACTGCCACCTCCATTCTTTCTCTCTCCTCTTCCAGAAACCTTATGGGAGGGCTCCCATATGTATAGATTTAAAATAAATATATATATTTATCTATAATATCTATATTTTAAAAAATATATTTATAGATAGACTGGCCCTGGTGGTCTGACAGAAGGAATCAAATGCCCTGAGGCAGAGTTCAAAGTCTGGTCTCATATTCTAAGCCTAACATATAAATTCTTAATACAGAACTTAATACAGAACACTACCAGCTTAAGCTGTTGCTCGCATGCCCAGAAAGAGAAGCACAGACACAGTGGGACTTACTGTGGAAGTCTTGTTGAATTAAGGTGCTTCTGAGATTGACCAGAACGTTATGAATCTAACAGTGCTAATGAGTCATCCACATAAAACTTGTTACCACTAGACTGCAAACTGTGAGCATACCAAGCAGCTCATGTTGTTATCCCACAGGCAGGGCTCAGTACCCAGTGTGCAATAAGCCAATTTGACACACAGAGATGAGATTTTATTTAGTTGGTCTTTGTGCAAAGATGGGCACTAGGGGGGAATTCCACAAAGCTAGCACACCACACAAAAAAACTTCAACTTGATTGTGCTCATTGGTTATTAGTTATATTTTTCTGCTATTGGTTATTTAAATTTAAATTAGCCTTGCTTGCCATGTAAATTACCACACACACTCCTTAGAGGAGTGGGAGGGAGGCAAGGTTTCTTGGTCTTGAATTGAGCTGGTGGTCACCATCTGCCCCTGCCACCTTTACCTTTTCCCAGTTACTGCAGATTTCTGCTAACTTTATACTCCTTGGGCAAACATCCAGCCTTTGGTGCCTTCTGAAGCAGGATGTTCCCTCCTTACCAATCTCCAGCCTCTTTTCAAGGTTACAATCATTAGCAAGGCAAGCATTGTTTATACAAAGTAGCTCAGGCTTATGCAGTGAAGCTAATGAATAATGGTCATCCTAAATTAAAGTGTCACTATAACCTAGGCATTAACTGTCATAAGGTTTAACTTAGTCTACACCATTACAAACAATGATGTTGTTTTTAACTTCTGATACTCAAAGTATCACATTCTTCAGTACAAAGTACTTATGGTTTTGTAGAATCTATCTGTTCATTATTTCATACAGTCCCTAGCCCATTTATCCAGCTCCTTTCTCCAATTCAGAATAAAGGAGCACAAGCATCAAGCAGATCTGGCCAAGCTAGAAGACAAAAGAGAAGGGGAAGAAATACAGAGATTGAACCGACTGTACCAACTGGAAATTCAGAGAGGAAAAGAAAAGGAACAGGAGCAAAAAGTTGAACACCAGAGGCTGTATCATGTAAGTAACATGAAAAAGAGAAAAATACTTTTTCACCTTGGCTGCCTGGCATGAAGCAATAGCACTTGTACACCTAAATAGGCCTACTGGCAACAGGAGCTTTGCTGAAAGCTTCAGTAACATTGGATCATATGCCTACTCTGCCAGTTGCAGGCCATATCCTTTCTCTGTGTTGTTGAGAAAGGCCTCTTGGAGGCAGGTTCCATCTCTTGTCTGAAGGGACATTGTCATCTGATGCTTTGACTAATCTATGATGTAAAAGCTCTGCTGTAGACAGCAAGTAATATTCTCCTTGACTTGGGAACTGGATTTAAATTCCGCATACCTGCTGGTTTAAGCCCATTGGTTAGGAAGAGGGAACAGCATGAGACTGAACATAACAATATATTTTTAACTTAACTTTATTATTGGAGAGGTTTGGACATTTAGTCAAGACTTGCTGCTTTCTCTGCTCATCTTTAATGGCATCTTGCTAAATGCAAATTAGAAACACCTTAGAACAGTTCTGGCCAGCATGCAAAGACAGTTGTGTTTTTACATGAAAGTATAGAAAACTCCTCTTTAGCTATGATTTAGATTAAGCTTTTAGACTGGGACAGTTCTGGAGAGTGTGGGCTAAGAGCAGCAATGTCTGTGTATGTATTGGAGCCCATTCCATGTACACGAATGAGAGCAAGGGATGATGCTGCACTGTGTAGCATTTTGTTTGTGTAATGGGTGGGGAAGCAACTGTTCAATGCAAAATTCCCCATCTCCTTCCTCATATCTGCTGTCCATAGGTGACAGAAGTAAGTGGAAGTACTGAGAATCCCTTTCCTCTCTTCTCTCTTTGAAAGAAATACAAAGAGAGAGACTACGGTGTGCTCCTTCTAAGCTGCTACCCCAGACCTAGATTTTCTTAACTTCAACTGTTATACAAGGATCATTCTGTCCATGCAGGAACATGTAACTGAGCAGAAAATAATCAAAGCAGTAGAGGAACAGAAACAAATGGAAGAAGATGAACGGATTAAAGCTCATTTTAAAGCAAAGGAAACTATTGCCAAGTTGAGAAAGAAGAAAGAAGCTGAACTGCGTAGGTAGGTACAAAGTTAGAGTAAAAATTGTAAATAGAGTAATAAACCATAATCACCTTTCAGACTGATGATGTACTACAAGCCACAGTTACTCTAAAAAATAAATTCTACTGATAGGGAGAGTAGGGAACTTGGGAGAAAAAGGAAATTCTTCACAGGTTCCTCAGTAAGGGGTGTGTGGGTGAGTGATCTCTCTGCCCTTCAAAGTGCAAAGACTTAGGAGAGTGCAAACCTCTACATCGGTAAGTTGGGAACAGTGATTTTCCATATGAGCTGCCAAGCTTCCACCTCCTCCTTGACAATTAAAACCCTTGCCAAAAGTATTTTTGGGTATAACTTGTATTTCCTCGAGTCAAATATAGAAAAATAATTTGATCTCTTAACCAGGCACCTGTATTAATTAATTACATTGGGTTCTTATTGAGGGAAGATAGTTTAACACTTACCATTGAGGGTTCAGCATGGCAATACCATTGAGCCTGTGTGAGATTTCCCTTCTCTTCCTGCTTCTGGCCAATACTCCTAACATTTCTCCTCTGAGGGCAAGATGCTAAACAGGCTCTTCACTGAATGATTCAGCTCATTATTGCAACAGAAAGCTAGTGTTAAAAGAATACATGGAACATTTGGTTGTTAAGTCAGATAGTTTTAAAAAATAAAGCAGGAGGAACACAAGGAGATGAAGGAGTTGGGTGGGTGGGCCAGCCTGTATGGCAAGAGAGTCTAAAAGCAGGATCGCTGAGTTTCATAGGAGTAATGCTTCAGGAAGACCCAGCTGTGTACCCTGGTATGTTATGGCAGCTCATGTTCTTCTACAGAGTAATGCAGGAACGTCAAGACAAAATTGTTAGACAATTAGCTGCACAAATGAGTGAGACGTTAAAGAAGGAAGATGATCGTCTTGCTAGAGACATTGCAAAAAAAGAAGCTGAACACCAAAAAAAATGCAAAGAGAAAGAAGCAAAAGAAAAGGCTGCCATTGAATCTATTGCTGAACACAGAGCCACTGTGGTAAGAAACCTAGCTTGCTCTTATCCCTGCTTATTTCAGCTGAGGAGCCTGGCCCAGACCAGAGCTGGTGGCTCTGGTTCCACACTTCAGTGTGCTTCACCAGCTCTGCTGATATCTTCCTGGCATCCTCTTTCCCTCTACCACTTCCATGGTGGGCACACATCTGCCAGGGCTGCTGAAAGCTCTAGGCTTAGACACTGGTGTGTTAAAATGACTGTGCTTCTCAGAGCACTGATACAGGGCTCCTTCTGCTGAAAAAGTGGATTTCCAAACTAGCTCCTCACTTAACACTTCTGTGTGTATTTTGTAAAATACAGATGCAGATGAAAGCAGAAAAGGAGAGGGAGGAAAAAGCAGAGGGTAAAAGTGAACTTGATGCATTAATAGAAGAGAACCGCATCTACATGGAAATGGAAAAAAACAAGAAACAAAGGCAACGTGCTGCAAATATGGAAGTGCAGAAAATTCAGATGCAGCAAATGGTAAACAGGCCTGTACCCTGTCAGCCTCTTCAGAAAGAAGCATGCATCTAAACTAACAGGAAGCTTGCTGGGGGGTTTGGGGTTTCTTGTTTGTTGGTTTTGATTTTTTAAATCATATGCTTTGCATATGCTTGTGTTCTGGACCAACCTCCTCTCAGTGCAGTGGTGCAAGTCAAGGCTGGTTTGCAATGACAGATGACATCCTGCTCTGTGCCATTAGGTACTACTGCTGCCCCCTTGTACCTTCTGGGCAGGTCACCAAAGAGCTGCAACTCTGTTTAGCTCATATTCACTCAGTTATTCAATGCAACCTTTTTTGGAGGGGTATGGCAGGGGAGAGTAGTGGGGAGGGATGACATTTGCCAAATATCAACTACCATCACCACAAATCTCCCGTAAGCTTTTCTCCTTTCTTAAATTTTAAGGGATAGTTATGTTGTGAAATAAATACTAAGCTTAATTATTCTCTTTTCTTCATCAGGCTGAAAAGCAGACAAAAAGACAGCAGGAAAAGCAAGCAGATTTGGACTATGAAGCTCAGAAAAAGGCTATTGCGCTTAGTAAGGAGCATGAATTTCAGAGCTATGCAAAGCAAGTAATTGAATCAGAGTCCAAAACCACACATCATCTTTATCCTCTTCTCAAAGCATGCAGAGATGTCAGAGGACTTTGACTGGGCCATTTTCCAGAGGAAGAGAAGGAATAAATATTAGTTTTCAAGCATAGGATGGTGCTGGGACCCAGTGTTGTAGCTGTACTATTGCTCAAGAAGTTAAAAACAAGAAAACACAAGAAATATCATTGGGGCTATTCAACAAATAAAGGCAGATGCCAAAGCAGCCTTGATGTGATTTAAAAAAATCTTTTTTAACCTTACAGGATGAGTTAACCTGTAGATGGTCTACACTGAACATACACTATGAATTTGGAAGTCTATTTAAAAAAAAAACCCACAACATTTTCAAATCTCAAAAAATCCCCAGCCTGCACTTTCATCAAAGTTGGTCTATTAAACTTGAGACGAGAATACATAACGTATCAATGTATCCCATTCTAGCCAAAAGCTCACTATTACTGATATGTTTTTATTATTCATTATTCTAAAAATTCATTGCCCCACGTTTTTCAGGTGTGGGATACAAATATCCAGTGCAAATGTTCACTGGCCTACTTCCAGTTAAGTATTCCCCTTAACAGAAAAAACAAAACAAAACAAAACAACTTTACAGAATCTACAAAGGAAAAAAACCAACCCAATACATATGGAAGTTAGAATAGTTGCGGTACTGCAGATTTTATAGCATTTTGTAACTACCTCTGTAAAACAAATATCACATGATAAATTACTTACACGAAATGATGAATGTGATTTGATTACAGCTCTTAAAAGGTCAACTCGAATGCAAACAGATCCAAGTAAAGATCTACTACAAAAAGAGCATGGCAACAAAAGACAACACAGTTGCGCTGTTCTTTCAAAAGGACCAACAGTCGTTCAATCTTGGTGGCAAAAAGATCCAGGTCTAAAATTGTTTCTCAAGATTCCTCAGCTAACTTAATCTCCAACACCCAAGTCACACACACAAATCTCACTCCTTAAGCTTACTTTCTTTGGTGATATTTTACCATTGCAACTGCTTTTTAGACAACACTGTTGTGTTTGTGCTTTGTATGGAATTATGGTTTCCTATAATGACTTCCTCCACCAGTACCCTGGAGTCTAAACTGGGTATCTCCCTTATTCTGGAAACCACTGGAAACAAAGTCCAAGAAACATGAAGCTTTACTCTGTTCTACACTATCTCCTGTTCCAGTCCCCTAGCTGCTCATCTCTGTTAACCAAACTAGAAAATTAAGCAAGTTCTAACAAGAACAACAAATTAGGAGAGTTTTCTACAAAGGATAAAGGATGCTTGCCAAGATTTTAGTGTGGAAAACAGGTCTCTTGTGTGCCTGGGACTGGCTTCTGACAGCAACAAGCTTTGAAAAAAGCACAAGACTTTGAGCACGATGCGAGTCCAACGCAGAGAGAGCCAAGCAAACTGAGAGCCAAGCAGCGCTGGTTTTACCTCCCCTACAGTGTGAAACAGCTAGACGTGAGGTGGTCGTACTCCTTCCCGACTGCACCAGTCACGTCCTCGAAGAGCCTCTTACAGACAGGGCAGGGAAGAACTTTGGGAAGGAGGGGGAGCACCTACATTCAGGCTGCTCCCAGGGCCGCGAAGGGCCTGCCGCCAGGTAAACAACGTTCAGCGGCAACCTTTGAAGATCAAGTAACGGGTAAAGCAAGTTTCCGACAAGTCGGGTTCCAGGTGGCCCGAGCGGGATGCTGGTTGCGTGCGAGGCACGGCAGCTCACAGAGCCAGGCTCAGCCTAAACGCTACACCAGCGGCCGCGCACAGCGAAGGCAAACCAGCGAGCGGGAACAAAAGCTGCCCAGCTCGGGAAAACAGACAGAGGCGGCGTTAACAGGCTCCCACCAAGCACGGGCTCGCTACAGGGAAACAGGTATTTGGCAAACCTGCTGCAGAGAAAGGCGGCTCCACCAGACACTCTGCCAGGCCGGGCCGCGCCGCTGGGACCCCGCCGCTCAGGCCCGGTCAGGGACGGAAGCGGTCAACTCCACCCTTGGGCGGGCCGAGCCCGGCCCCACCGCCCAGTCCCAGCGAGCGGGCGGTGCCCGCCGCCCTCTCCGTGAGGCGGGGCGGGTGCTGTGGCGGGCAGCTACCGCTGCACTTCGGGGGCAGTTGCTTTCTTGTGCTTTGCTGCTCTCCGCCTCAGTAGATAACGCCACCGTCCCCGGCAGCGCCGGCAGCGAGCGGACACTGCGCACCGCAGCCGCCTTTCTTCTTTCTCTGGGGGCGGAAGAAACGCCCCTGGAGTGCCGGGCCGGTACAGTTGGTGAGGATCCCGCTCTTTCTTTCCCGCTTCGCGGAGAGGCAGGCGCCGGGCGTGGGGCCAGCCCGCGGCGGTGAAGGGCCAAGCATGGACGGCGAGGGGCCAGACGCCGCCCGCCCGGAGGCAGAGCTGGAGCGCGGCCGGTACTTGGAGCGCCGGGCCGTGGCCCGCGAGCAGCTGGCGCAGTGAGTGCGGCGGGGCCTGCAGCGGGGAGCGGGGCCGGCGGCACGGAGCTCGTGGGGCAGCACGGGCGCGCTGCGGGGCCCGGGCCGCGGCGCTGTGTCTGCAGCTGCCTCGCTCGCCTTTAAGCCGTTGTTTCTCGTCATCCTCGCACTGTGGTCCGGCTGAAAACCCGTCATCGCCTCTTCCTGATTATTCTCCAGCTTCAGAAACCTCTCTTGCCTCCCATGGCTACGTTTCTCCTAACAAGTTAAGACTGCCTATGTTCTGGCACTGGGAGCAAGCGACTTTTCTCCCTAAGGCAAAGCTCTACTCTTGCCACTTCATCCAGCTCAGAGTCATTCGCACATCAAGCTGGCACAGGCTGATGGCCATTGCCATGTCTTACACAGTGCTATGGCACTGCTTGGAAGACATCTAGCTGGCAATGGCCCAGCCTGTGCTGGAGGTGGGCTAACAGTCAAACAGGCTCATCAAATTCAATCTAATATTTGAGTCCATATGCTGGTCACATTTGCTTTTGCTAGTATAGGCTTAACCAGCACCCTTGCACTTGGACAGAGCTTTGGCCAAAAGACTTGTAACTACCTTTTTAAAATTGTGGTTCCAGTTTTAATCTCTGATATTTTGCTTTAACTTCAAGGTACCAATATTTAACTGTTAAGGTACCTGTGGGTGTGCAGAATCTCTCTGTTAATTATTTCATATAGTCCCTAGCCCATTTATTCAGCTCCTTTCTCCAATTCAGAATAAAGGAGCACAAGCATCAAGCAGATCTGGCCAAGCTAGAAGACAAAAGAGAAGGGGAAGAAATACAGAGATTGAATCGACTGTACCAACTGGAAATTCAGAGAGGAAAAGAAAAGGAACAGGAGCAAAAAGTTGACCGCCAGAGGCTGTATCACGTAAGTAACATGAAAGTAGACAAAAATGCTTGTTCACTTTTGGCTGGCTGGCGTGAAACGGTTGCGTTAGGCCCACATATAAATGGACCTACTGGCAACAGGAGCTTTGCTGATAGCTTCAGTAGCGTTGGATCATATGTCTACTCTGCCAGTTGCAGGCTGTATCTTTGTGTCATTGAGAAAGGTCTCTTGGAAGTTCTAATGTGGCTTTAACTGGTCTATGATGAAAAAGCTCTGATATAGACAGCAAGGAGATTGTTCTTAACTTCAGAACTGGATTTAGGTTCCATTTGCTTTTGTTGGGAAGAGGGAATAGCATGCGTCTGAACATGACACTACCTTTTAACATTGGCTTTTGCTTTATGATTGGAGAGGTTTACAAAAGTAGTCAGGACTTACCACACCCACCGTTTCCTTCCCCATGCCTGCTTGAGCAGGAAGACTGACAGAGGGGTACTGTGATGATTCATTGGTAGGTGAGTCAGAGGAGAGAATTCCCACTGAAACCCTATTTGCTTTTTTTTTCTTCCCCATACTCACCTCAGTTATAGAAATCCTGCCTCATTTGCCCACAACCTTGTACATGCAATAAAAGCCAAATACACTTGTAACTGCCATTTCAGTGTGATTACAAAATGCCTCCTACTTTACATTTTTATAGTTCTACAGACTTGTATTGCTTGAGCCCTTCAAGGTCTGTACTGTGTGAATGATACATAGAACAGGAGCAGTACAGTTGGAGCCAATGGGGAGGTAAAGAATATAAGCTGAAGATATTGTGCTTAGGGCTGCAATCACGTACTAATTTTACTTTAGTGGTAGTTTGTGGTAAGTAGGGCATTAAAATTCTCTTCCATCTCTGGGTTTCTATCCTATATAGTTTCTCTACTGATACAACCAGAGAACTCTTACCATAGGCTAGGTATGAAGTCTTTCCTAGGTTTCTTTTTTTTTTTCCAGTTCATGTTTCCAAAATCTTTTTCTACATAAAAATTAAAATACTCTTCATTTAAACAGGAGTATGTAGCTGAGCAGAAAATAATTAAAGCTTATGAGAAACAAAAGGAAGATGATGAGGATGATCGGATTAAAGCATATATTAAAGGAAAAGAAACGATGGCTGATCTGACAAGAGAAAAAGACACAGAGACAAAGAGGTGGGTCTAGGGCTACAGTTTTCACCATTAAGATTCAAACTTGTGATTTAATTTTGTGACAAATATTACTCTGAATTTTTATGTCATCAAAATCAGAACTTTGTCATGCAAGCAAATACTCTGTAATGAAATCTTGGATAAGATGATACAAGTCCAGAACAAATGCCTACCAGTTCCAGTAGTAATTGTTGCTGTTGGGGTGGGAGTGAGACTACTGGCTGTGTCAGGAGCAGTGCCTCAGGTAATCTGAGCGGATGGCCTGGTACCTTACGGTTGCTTACATTCTGCAGACTAATGCAAGAGCACAAGGACAAAGCTTTTGAACAGCTAACTGCACAGATGAATGAGACGTGTAAGATTGAAGATGATCGCCTTGCTAGAGGAGCTGCAGAGGTGGAAAATGAATACCAAATAAAAAACAAAGAGAAAGATGCAAAAAAAAAGGCTGCCATTGAATCTATTGCTGAACACAGAGCCACTGTGGTAAGAAACCTAACCTGTTCTCTTTGTGTCATAGATAATTGTACTTCTCAATACCTTTTAGAAAATCATAGACTCTAGCACAATCATCTTGAGACACACATGCAAGTTCTGACTTAGCAGCAGCCTCTTGTATTTACCATCTATCGTTCCAAAACTTAACTCCTTAAGAAAGTTGAGAGCTGTGTATGTGAAGATCCCCTCTTACAGAAATTAGAGGCAGGAGACTCTAAAAATATTGTTGGTAATTTGTGCAAACATTTTGCAGACCAAGGAGCCTTGGCCAGACCAGAGCTGGTGGCTCTGGTGCCATGCTTCAGTGTGCTTCACCAGCTCTGCTGACATCTTTCTGGGGTACTCTTTCCCACTTCATGGTGGGCACACATCTGCCAGGGCTGTGGACAGTGATTGTGCTTTTCAGAGCACTGATACGGGGCTCCTTCTGCTGAAAGAGTGGATTTCCAGACTAGCTCCTCACTTAACTCTTCTGTGTGTATTTTGTAAAATACAGATGAAGATGAAATTGGAAAAGGAGAGGGAGGAAAAAGTAGAGGATGAGAAGGATCGTAATCAGTGGATGACAGCAGATAATGCCTACCTGGAAATGGAAAAAGCCAAGAAACAAAGGCAACGTGCTGCAAGCATGGAAGTGCAGAAAATTCAGATGCAGCAAATGGTAAAGAGAAGAGCTGTACCCTGTCAGCCTCTTTAAAAAGAAGCATGCATTTAAACCCATAGGACTAGATCTCCTGGGTGGAGAGAGAGAGAAAGCTTGCTCAGGGGTATGTTGTGCACATTTTGGTTTTTTACCTGTGTGCTGCAGGTGCCCATGTATGGGTATGTATAGGACCAGCCTCCTCTCAGAGCAGTGGGACGGAAGCCTCTTTCAGGCTGATTTGTCCTATGCTGAGTTAGAGAGGGTTACCTGGGGGGGGTGGATAGTAACAAGAGAGATACCAACGATGACAGATCACATTCTGTCCTCTGTCACTACACCTGTGGGAGGGATGATACTTACCAAGCCTCAACTACTATCACCACAGATCTCTTGCAAGATTTTCCCCTAAGTTTTTAAGGCATAATTATGTTGTGAAAGAAATACTAAGCTTTATTATTCCCTTTTCTTATCAGGCTGAAAAACAGGCAAAAAGACAGCAGGAAAGGCAAGCAGATTTGGACTACGATGCTCAGAGAGAAGCTTCTTTCTGTAAGGATCGAGCATTTCGGCGATAAAGACAGTGAGTAACTGACATCATGGGATGTAATTTTTATTTGTCTCTCCAAGCATCCAAGGAAGGAACAAGATATGAGCTTTTTAACTAGGACTACTGCAAGAGTGGTGTATAGATACGCAGTATTTAATTTTTTAAAAACTGTGGGGAGGGGAAGGCTGGTTGATGTAACACCACCCGTGTCCTGCTGCCAAACGTACGTCAGCCCTCAGCTTGCTCAGGGACTGAGCAAACACTTGGTGTTGTGCAGGAGGCTTATAGCCTGTGTGCCTCTCAAAGCACTGAGGGCTGGGCCAAGAACTCTCCTCAGAGCCAGCACCAACCCAAGGGTTGTCTTGATTGGTGAGTCATGCTGTGGTCTGGGCTGCTGTGCTGTTGTGCTGGTTTTGGACAGCAGGGCATGGCTGGGTGGAACTGACTGACTCTGTACCCATGTCAGCGTGGCCTGTAAGAGACTAATTTGTGGAGTATAGAATTGGTGCTGAGAACTGGGCACCCGTGATGCCTGTGTTTCAGAGGTTTTGCTGAGGATAGCTCTAGCCTGGTGCCAGGCCTGAATGCCCATCACTGGTTGGAGCACATCTTCTTGCTTTAAGTTTCATCCCAAAGGATACAGTTTGTGATCACTCTAATGTGAATCAAAGCACAGTCAGTAGGAACAAACAAGGGACTTGTGCCAAAAACTCTCTTCTGATCTAATCTAAAATGCTAATGTTGCTGCACTGTCAACTAAAAGTTACAGAATTCTCTCCGATTGTCTTGGAGTAATTCATTTTGGAAAGATATATTTTAGAAAACCAGAAACAGGCAATTAACTTGTGAAATTGTCTCTAAGTAGATTCTTTTTCTTGGTTCACTAATGCAAAATTTATTTCCCTTTTCTCTGAGCCAGTGCTCATTTTACTACTTCAAGCTTTTTTCATCAAACAGAAAGAATGGAAACTTTTATTAAAACCTTTTGATTGCAGAAGATGGAGCCTTGAGAGGAAGGATTGACTGCAGCAGAAGCAGTGCTGAAATCTGCAGAGCTTGATAATGCTCCAAATCCATGCCTAAGTGCATATTTGCACATACTCACTACCGTGCAATTGGTGAGTTAAATGGGTTTTAGTCTCCCTCCACATCTGCAAGCAGCAAGGTGGATTGCAGCCTCATTTCCTACTCAGCTTCAAGAATCACCTCATTCTGCAGATTACGTATATCTGCATTTGAAGTCTACAGCCTGTTTTCATGGGGTTCATACCCCTTTTACTTTGAACATCTACAGAAATAACAAACTCAAGTACCAGAAACAACTCTTCCTTTCAGTATACCTAGAGTGAAGTAGGAATCCTACGTAATTTTAAAGCACATTGGCTAAATATGGATTTAGTTACTGAAATTCAGCATGAAAAAATCTAGCAGGAATCATCTCACTTTATTCCACATGCTTTGTGGTCTTGCTGTAAATGAGTAACCCTAGAAAAAAAACACCCCTGAAGTATTTTAAAAACATGAAGAAATACTTGACGTTCTAAAACTTTCAGTGACAAAGCATTTTGTAACATTTCATTGTCTTTTACAGTTGTCCTACATGAAAGGCAAGAATGGAAAACTACCTGAAGGAATAATACAGAAGACTAAAATTAGTTTGTGTTGAAATCAGGAAGAAAAGACAGGGACTAGGCCAAGAGAACAGTTTCCTTCTGCAAGTAGAGGCAGATGAAAGCTATTGGACAAACTTGAGAAACAAAGCTTGGCTCATTCAGTCTGGCAATGACACTAAGCAGCTTACAGTTGCTTGAAGGGTTGTTACAAATACAGCAGTGCCAAAGTCGTCTTAGAGTCACGTGTTGGATATGGCAAATTGTGACATGGGACATCAGGATAAGGAATTGGAAAACTTTTTGTTTCACCAGCATCAGAGTGTGATGATGCTGTATCAAAATGGCCAGAAGTGGTGGAGTCCCCACCCATGCAGGCTTTAAAGATGACCCATATCAAACAGGAGGTTGGTCTAGCTGACCACCACAAGGTCCATTTCAGGTGCCATTTAAAGATGGCAACAGTGCACAACGCTCACCTGGAAGAATCTGCTATTTGAGAAGTACCTCTAAATGAATACCTGGTGTCACTACTTTTATTAGCTGAAATTTTAATTAAATAGCTGGCAAATCAGAATATGCCTCAAGAAATAGTTTGACTAGTAAACTGTAATTACTGGTTTTGCTCAGCAAAACACCCTGTTAGATGGTGTGTTGCTTCAGGAGGTTGTAGCAGAGGAGAAGTATAATAGGTATTGGCCTTATTAGGAGGCCAGGACCTTAGAAATGCAAAAGCAGCCCTCAAAGACTGAAACAGAGACCTTAAGTCAAACTGCTTTTCTTTTTTTTTTAAATCTGTCACCCAACTCTGAAAGAGCAGCAACTTAAGTTTGAACATGTGGGCCTCCAGGATCTAACATGGGATTCTCCCAACAGTAACACAACTGGTACCTGCATGGCTCTGGTAAGACAGTCCTGTCATCGTGGATCTAACACAGCTCCTACCTAGGAACTGGAAGAGGGCAGCTTTCTAGAATGCTTCATATCGTAAGGGACGTTAACTCACTGTGCAGCTCTTCACTGTTAGGTAGTAGTGTTCCAGGTTGGTTGGAGTTCTAGCTCTCAGAGTACTAGCTGTGTTCAGGTTCTTTTAACATTACAGTCTTTGCTACTGCTCAGCTCCGAAGAAGTTTGAAGACACCTACGTGAAAGCAAACTACCCATGAACAAAAGAGTTGGCACCATGGGAGTACGAGGGGTGGACATTTTCATGTCCCAATACAGACTGGCTGTATGCTCCTGAAAAAACAAATTTCCAAGCTCCTTGGTCACGTTAGGTCAAATCATTTCTTCTGCTTCATTAGCTAAATTCTTTCAGATGCCTGTTATTAACTTGCATCTTTCTGGCATCTCTTGAACAAAACAATGCTATAACTAGTCTGTAATGTTCTGTGTTGTGGCAGTGCATCCTTGTCTCTGCTCTATCTTCCTTGTTCTGGCAGTGCATCTTTGAGAGAAGGGAAATTTCACTGCTTATAAATTGTTCTCAAAGAAACCTAAATAACCCTAACACACAGCCTCCTAGACCCCTCTCTGAAGGTTAGGACTTCAGAGGGAGTTGGAAGTGAAGGCCAGAGGTTTGAGAAGACTTCTTTGGAATTAATTCCTTTCTAATCAAAATAAGTTGTTCTACAGGCTTTGTTAAACCTGTAATTCCTTTTATACTCTTGCACTGCCACCACTAAAATCTGAGCTGCTTTTTGTTCTGGTGTATCGTGGCCTCTGGCATTAAGAACTAGATATCTAAGTGGATACATAAATGATTCAAACCTGCCCTCTAATCTGTTAAACCCATCCCTACAAAGCAGTTTTAAAGCACAGTTGCTCACAGTTTTACATAAACCAGCACCACACTTTCTTTGTGGGTTTCCTCATCTCAATATATTATCTAGCACAGAGCATGATGCTGTTAGGTGCCAAAAGACTTGAACTGCAGGTCCCATAAAATTCAACATTATACCTCTGTTAATGCAATACTAACGTCCCCCTTCCAGTGTGTATCACTTTATCTGATTCCTTATGTAAAGGAAAAACAGGCAGAGGTTAGAAAGCAGGAATGTGTGCTGGAAAAAGGAAGCAGACAGGATACAAGGCTACTAAGATGTGGGAAATACAGATCCAGCAATCGGTACAGTGTCATAGTGGACAAGGAAGAAGCAGGACTGTCTTTGGTCAAGTTTAGAGTTTAGTTATTAGCATTACTGCTCTAAAAGTATATCTGCTTTAGTTTCAACTACAACCTATCAGTGTACATACAATTAATTGTACGGTACTTGCCAATTCTATAATAAGACTTAAACTCTATTTCTTCTTCAGAAATCTCTAACAAGTACAGAAGTATATACTAAGGAATAAGAAGCTAGCCACTGTCTCCTTACAAGTTCAATGTGCCTGCAAAACCTGCCAGTGCCTAACAGCTGAAGCTAACTAACTCTGGAGCACATTACAAGGCGTCCTATTTGCCACAACCTGCCTGTACTCCAGCACAAGAAACAAGTGCCACAGCTAGTCACACACAGCTTGCAACTGTACCTGTGATCATTTTTATTATGGAACAAAGCAGCAGATTCACCTTCTAGGAAGTCAAGAGGTAACAACCAAAGATAAACTATCAGTTCATCTTTACTATATTTGAGTATTGGGCTTCCAAGCTTAATTCAAACCTTGTTTTGGCTTAATAAAATTTCTTACTGAGCAAATAATAAAATTGAGTGAGCTATTTAAAAACATGTTCCTGTAACAGGAAGATAAATGTTGAGTCCACCTTTTATTTGTGATAGTTTTTCATTTACTTTTGAGAACACAATGGAAGATTGCATTCCGGAGTCTCCAGTGCTTTATGGGCAAGAAGTGCCTGCAGCAAGACTGAGTATCACTAAAGTTTCTAAACTATAGGAAATGGGAAAATCACTTCCCTACTTTCTCCCAAGCGCTCTGCTGCCAGCACAGCTGTGCTGGGATACTGGTGCAGGTGACCTTTTGGATCAAAACTTGTTCTTTCACTCGATTCGAAACTGACTGTAAGCTGTCCTACCACTCCAGGTGGTTCTTTTGTAATCAGTGAAAACAATTCTGCTTCACATGCAGACACAAAAAAAAAAGACTGGTATTTGTGTAAGATCAAAGGTTTCAACTAGCAAAAAAACCAAAGAGTGGTAAGACACTAGCTCAGATTCATGACATGGTTGCATTTTTATGTATGTTACAATATATAGTGAAGAGACTGTCCTTTGTAACTGGAATTCTGTGGTAGCAACTTTACTCATTCCATCTATAAATCAACACAGTTATCCACTTTAGGATGAAATAACTGACTACTCACATCCCCAGTAAAACTATATAGATCTTGGTTTAACTAAAGAGGTGGTGCCTTGATATCGAATCACCATACTTTTGTACATTGGTATAAGCAGTACTACCACTTGAAAAGGCTGGAGATTTCACACTTCCAAGCACCTTTACACACACAGGTTGCACCATATGACTTAGAAGAGTCTATTACTCTAAATACAGAAGATACTAAGTAATACTGCAAGAAGGACACGTGGCAGATGAGTGGAATACATTCACAAAAATGCAAAAAAGCATTTATTTCTGAGAGGTACACAAACTGTACATTTTATATCAAGAACTCATTCTCCCAGCTAACACTTGGTTCATCTTCCCTGTAGGGAACTGTAAGTTAAAAAATGTCCATGCGTCTGGGGTTTCCAAATATAACACATGCAATAGTGCTTGTATACATAACCACAGTTCTTTTAGCTGGTGAAGGAAATGAGTTATCTGCTAGTTCCTCTTATCACTGATGATAGATGACCAGGCCTAACTTCTTTCCAATCCTTCTAGCCATTCATTTTGTTAGCAGTTAAAACTAAAGCCACACACTGGTTGTTTTTTATACATAGACATAGGTGTATGTCCAGGATATGTAGAAATTTCTAATGGCCTGCCAAAAACAGCAGGTTCACTTAACTGCCTCACATAGTACAGAACTTCAAAGTCAGGGTGCTGCATTAGGTGACTTTGTATTTTAATAACTTTCATGAATAACAAGCATGAACTTAAACTCCATCATGGGCATATTTAGCAGTTTAAGATGTGTCCTCTGAATGTGCTCATGCTAACTGCCCTACTAGGTTCATTTGAACAAGGGCTTTATCATTAAGGAAGGACACTCATTTATTTAATTAAATATACTGTTACCTTATGTGATTTTACTATGTAAACACCACTTTATGGTGTTATAATACTGCTATTCCTGTTGTGAAATTTCATACTAAAATCAGAAAACTTAATTTAGCCTATTAAAAAAAATAAATAAATACAACAGGTGAACAACCCCAGGCAACAGGGCAGGCATGGGGAGAGCTGTCTGGCAGAAAGGGACCTGGTGGGGGCGGGGGGGTTAATCAACAGCCAGCAGTGTACCCAGGTGGCCAAGGCCAATAGTATCCTGGCTTGTATCAGAAATAGTGTGACCAGCAGGGACAAGGAAGTGATTGTCCCCTTGTACTCAGCCCTGGTGAGGCCGCACCTCTAATACTGTGTCCAGTCCTGAGCCCCTCACTACAAGGACATTGAGGTGCTGAGGTTGCATGTCCAGAAACAGGCAACAAAGATGGTGAAGGGTCTGGAGAGTAAGTCTGATGAGGAGCGGCTGGGGAAGCCGAGGATGTTTAGCCTAGAGAAGACTGAGATACGATAACTCTCTACAACAACCTGAAAGATTGTAGTGAGGTGGGGGGGTCAATCTCTCCAGTAATGAATGGACAGGAGGAAATGGGCTCAAGTTGTTACAGGGAGGTTTAGACTGGACATTAGGAAGAACTTTTTCATTGAGTGGGCTTTTAAGCATTGGAAGGTGCTGCCCAGGGAGGTGGTGGAGTCACCATCCCTATTCAAAAGGTGTGTTGATGAGGTGCTGAGTGACATGGTTTCGTGCTGAGCCTGGCAGTGTGAGGTTAGTGGTTGGACTTGATGATCTTAAAGGTCTTTTCCAACCAAAATGATTCTATAGACATTGTTTTTATGCAGCACAAGTTGTGTTAGAGGGGTGTTCCTAATGACGGGAATTGTTCAGGGTAAGAAATACAGAATACTGGAAGTACCTATGTACCAAAGTGGAAAGCTGATGTTTTATGCTGGGCAACTGCAGAATTGTATCAACTTCAAATTTTGCAAAATGCAGTGTTCAGACTTTGATACACATTTTCTTGAATAATTTAGTTAAACACTGCATTGGGAAAATCCTTTTTTTACCCTGAAAATAGCAGAGTGCAAGTAACTTTCTGTACGTTTCTATCAGATTGACTCTAGAAGTGTGAAGACTAATTTTGTCACTGGTATCCTCCAGTTTAAGTTCACAAAAAACCCACCCTAAATGCATGGCTGCTGCTAAAATAGTACTGCCTCTTCTCACAGAGTTCTTCAAATATTGGAGAGAATATACAGATCATTTAAGATAGGTCTTTGATAAAGCACAGCATGTATATCTCTAAGGTTTTCTATTGTAAGAGTCCTAAAAGCAGGGATATTAATTTTTGTCTATCAGACAAGTAATGAGTCTACTATGCCCCTAGAAAGTGTGTCCAAAAATACTTTATTTGCTTCAGTAAATCAACAATAAATCAACAGTTCCAGGAAAGGCAGCTAAATGACTGCTTTTTTCATGTTTACATTCATCTTAAAAAATCCACTTGCCAAACCGACACTGTTACAGATCAGACATTGTTAGAAGATTGCTGTCAGAAATTCTTTCGGGTGTCTGACAAGGGCCACTGGAAGAAAAATCTGTAGTGTGGGATTTCAAGTAGCAAGTGAGAAGGTTCAGGTTATAATTTTACAACAAAGAGTTAAAATGTAGCCATAGCCTGTTGGGTTTTCCCCCATAAAAAGAAACCCAACAAAAAAACCCTCTCACAAAACAAACCACAACCAAAACCAAAGCAACAACTCAAACACTGTGGCTGTGTCAATTAGCAGCCAGCAACACATCTTTTACAGGCAATAGTGTCTACAAACCTTACATGATATCCTTGGCCCTCACTAACAATCCATGATTCCAAGTTGATGGCAGCACCCAGAAAATTCAACATCAAATAACGGCCTCTTCCTGATAAAGTTTGGAAAGCTACTGCCAAAACTCATTTCCCCATATCCATAAGCTCTACGGTATTAGTTAAGTGTCAATATCTTGTCAGTGCAACAGGGAATTTTGTACTGCAGCACATCTCACTGGGAATTGATTTCAGGCCTGTAGATACCAGTTGCACATACGCTTACAAAGTCCAGCACTCCCTGCCCTCATTTTACCTTGGGTCTTGGAGCTCACAAATTCTCCAGAGTAAAGAACGTTCTGGGGCACTGACACACAAAGCTGTCCTCTAAGTGCACTACTTTTTCCTCATTTCACAAGGAAAGACCAAGAGTGGTGTTTTGATTACCCATGGGATGCATACATATTGCTTTCAAATATGCTTCCAGTTCAGTTCTCTAAGCTAAAAGCCAATAACCTGTGAGACAGCTGCCAAAGATGACAGTGAGCTACACCCTAACTACAGCACAAAGTGGTTACCACGAGGCTGGCAAGAGGAAAGCAAGCTCTGCCATGGAGGGAATAAATAGTTCCAGGACAGCAAGAGCAGCAGTCAGGGCTTCACAAGGCAGCCAAGGCTCACTGAGGCCTGGGGATATCTTGCTGTCCAGGGACCTGCGCTTCAGTCCCACTGAATTTTTATCAGCATTTTCAATTTCCAGCTTGATAAAGAACAGAACAAAACTGGCAAATCCTTCTCTTACAGGACTGCAATAGTTGTGTTTCAATTCAAAGTGACTGTCACTAAAACAATTTACCATCAGATACAACACAGGCAAAGTATGACCACATCAAGATATGACGTCTTTCCTGCCGTGCGCAATTAAAAGGAACCAGTTACAACACAGAGTACATTAAAAACAAGAAAATAAGCTTTGTGCAGCCATCTCAGATGAATTTTTAATGCACTACAGAAGAATGAAGAGCTTGTTTAATTTGTACAAATATTTTTCTTAACTATAACAAAGAAAAATCCATGTGAAAGGGCATACAAGTGCATCTTTTGAGATAACTAGTTACACACCACTGTAAACTGCATATATAATCTCCATTTTGAGATTACAGGAGCTTGGGTGCTCTTGGCAAGAATATTCTCAGCAGTGCAAACACACTGCTTCAGCAAGTTTGCTTCTGTGTCGGCTCCATAAAACATAACGGCAGAACAAGGTAAACAGTTTTTAAATGAGACTCTGAAGCGCGTGGCCTGCATAGCACAGAATAAATGCACTGAGGGAGCCTTTGCCAAAGCTGTCATGCAGTTCCCTTAAGCCTAACTTTCTAGGTTTTCTCACAATAGTCTCCCAAAACAGGACTACAACTTCTTCAAAGCCATTCAGAGAGGCTTCATACAGAATAGGTCCACTATGCAAGTATTTGATTCACTCCTATAAACTCAAGTCTGCTGTATCACCCACCCATGTGTGGGCTTTCGAAACATTTTTTACACATTTTGTGTAAAATGACCAGAGATGCAGAATTGATACTAAAACATAGGGGAAAAAAGGAGTCAATAGCCAAAGCAGCTCCACTAACTACTCTGCTAAGAAGTAATACTACACACTTCTGTATTTCTTCCCATAAAAACATTGCTTATGTTTCTCACAATCCCATATTTTACTTTCGAGACATAATTGTTTGTTTTCCTTTAGAATCCAAACAACTGTCTGGACCACAATGTCAGGCCAGGTTTCAGCAATCCGGCTCATCTGCTGTAGACACACACTGACTACACAGCGGGTTACCCAGGGAAAACGCTGACAAACTCAGAACAGAGACAGTAAGAACAAGTTATGTCATACATTCAAAGATCTGCCAAAAATGCCAACTATTAAAACACTGTTTTGTTTTGACACAGCTTTACATTAACGCTTGTCACTTCTCTTTGGGAACTTCATGATTTGCCAGCTTTTGGTTTGAACAGTTCAAAGGACTGTTTTGTTGGGGGTTGTACCAAATCTATCCTCCTCTCAGCCCACGTACTGGCTACTCTTTGGTGATCACATGTTATTTGAAGGTGTGATGGTGAAAAAGGAGTGGGTCCTAGAGGCAGGAGGAACTCAGGAAAGGGCGGAACCGGTCTGAGGAAGACACACACACACACACACACATAGTAGAGAATGAGGAGAAATCCACAGCAGTCTTTATAACGAGGGGATGCGGAAAGGAAAGCAAGTTCTTCTTTTACAAAAACTAAGGGTCTGTCTTAAAATATTACTTGTAATTCTGCTTAAACAACCCCAGAACTGGAGAACTGCAATAGTTTACTCACAGACTGATATGAAGCAGCAAGAGTAGAAAGGATTTCCTGCTTCCTTATTCTGACACCTACTGTGAATTGTGGTAATTAATCAGTTTTGTCTCTGTGAATCCATTAATTAGTAACTGAGAAGGGTGGTCTGAAGCATTCAAGCTGAATTTTCTGCAACAGATAACACACCAAAGCACGGAACAGAAAGAACAGGTTACAGGGAAAAAAAACCCAAACAAACAAAAATTACACCGATGAGCACTTAAAAACCCCAAACTTCCTAGGACAAAGAAGTAACTCCCAAACACAGATGACTGCCTTACAGCACAAATGGATTCTACTGTTGACAGTGACAGAAGTACAAACAGTGAAGACTTACTTAATTCACTCTGTGATTACAAAATACTGTAATTTTCCTCTAGAAATTAACTTCCTTAGGATTTATACCCACTGAAATACAGATGGAGCAACACTGGAGTGATGGACACCTTGTAGCATTCTCCTAGCTTGAAGACAACATGTAGCTTGCAGCTTTCTTCACACATGAAACAAGCTTCTTCATAGGCAGCCACCATTTGCACTAAACTAGGTTCATCAGGTAAAAAATAAACCCAGCCTGGAAGGTACCTTTCCAGCTGCCAACACACCAAAAGGATACATAAACCAACAAAGTATTTAAAACACAGCACTCTGTATTACACATGTAATTCGGTTTTCATTTCAAGTTTATTAAAACTTTAGCCGTACAAATGATCCAGGTTTTTAGATTATCAAAAGACCAAACTGAAGTCCACATCTTAAAAAAAGGCGTTCCCCAAAGTGTCTCTAAAACTTTGAGACAACGGAAACGTTAAGTCCACAAACTCATCCGTGCCTGTCGTCATCTGTTCCAGGACTTGTTTCATGATCAGACTTTTTATCCTTACTAGGGGCATGATCTCTTTCCTGACTCTTTGATTTTTGGTTTACTTCTTTTTCTGCTGAGGATCTGGTCTTTTCCTTTTCTTTACTGCTGCGTGAATATGACTTTTTGGATTCCCTCTCTTTGCTACTTGGTCTCTTTTTTGAGTCTGGACTTCTATCCTGATCTCTACTTGACTTCTTATCTTTACCGGATTCAGGACTGCTACTTTCACGGCTTTTTGAACGCCTCTTCCTTTGGCTTTCAGTATCGTTCCTCCTATACGAGCTTCTACTTTCTCTGTTTGAATATCTCTCTCTGTTTCTGCTTTGACTTTCCTCCCTCTCTGAGCTCCTTGATTCTCTCCTCCTCCTGTTTTCTCTTCCTCTGTATTTATCTGGTGTACCTCTCCTTTCTCTGCTTCTTGATCTCCCTCTTCTTCTTGTTTCTCTGTCTCTATTCCTTGAATAGTCTTTACTTCTACTGCGATCCCTGTCTCTGCTCCTCGATCTCCCTCTCCTACCCCTGTCTCGGCTTTTGCTTCGATCCCTTGTTCTGCTGCTGGAGCTGTGTTTCCCTCTGGTGTGCTCACGCTCTTTGCTTCTTGACTTGCGTTTCTCCCTGTCTTTACTCTTCCTATGGTCTTGGTCATTACTTCTTGAGCCTGCCCTTTTGCTTCTCTCCTTGCTCCTGCTTCTTTCTTTATCCCTCCCTCTAGAATCATATCGCTTTTCTTTTTCTCTACCTTTCTCATGGTCTCTCTCTTTGCTTCTTGATCTTATTCTCTTCTCATCATGTCTACCGTGCTTAGAGTCTCTTTCTTTACTTTTTGATTTCTCCCGGCTTTTACTATGGCTTCTAGATTTAGCTCTTTTCTTGGCCTTGCTTTTGTTATGCTTGTCATCTTTTTCTGAGTTTCTTCTTGTCTCCCTGTCTTTACTGCTGGACTTGTGATCTTTTTTCTTCTCCTTTTCCCCTCTTCTGCTTGGACTTTCAGAAACTTGTCTGTGGTCTGAAATTTTTCTCTCTTTTCCTCTTCCTGGGCTTTTTTGATTCTCTTTCTTGTTTTCATTTATTTCACTCCTTGGAGAGAAAAAAAATACCATTAAAAAAATATTTTGAATCCCCTCCACTCTGAAAAATTAAGTCAGAAGTGAGACAGCCTCACACCTGAAACTTAAGTCACAGCAGGTCATCTACATTATCTATTTACAGTAGCATGAATAAAATTGGTTGTCCCATTGCGTAACTCTCTCCAAGTCAGCACCCCTTTTTTGGAAGGAACTGTAACTGAAAATCTAAGACAACAAGTATTAATATAAAAAACAAATTTCAATGCAGATGTTTCAGAAAGAAATAATCTTACTTGTCCCCTTTTATCCATCTTTCTCCACTAGACACTCTCATTCTTTGAGCTCTTTGCATTTCTTGCCTCCAATGTGGAGGAGTTTCACTGCGTCGGAATCGATCTCTTGACCTGGATCTGGAAGGTGTCCGGTAACGCTTAAAGGCAAGATAGAAAATGAGGTGTAAGTTTGAATTTCACATGCTGTGACAGCTAAACAAGGTTTTTATCCCTGGTGGTCAATTCCACATAACACCTAACATGACACTTAGCACCTATATACTAAGTTCACATTGACAAGTTATTAACTTACTGAAGCTAAAGTAGGAATACAAAGTGTGTGATGCACTCCGCTATTTTTAAGGTAACTTCTACTTCAGGACTTTTGTATTGAGAAGTCTTCTGTTGCTTTTAGTTAGCACAAATGCAACTCAGTTTTCTAACAATGAAAATGTTCCTTAGCTTTGACTAGCAACACAAAGCCAATACTTCCCTCTTTTTCTTTAAGGTTTTTACTGAAAGTCTGAGGGGTAGACTTCTGTTACTAAAAACATTCGCTGCAAGCAGCACACAGCATATGGCCTCACAGAATCAGAGCCACTCTTGACAGCTTCCCCTTGCCAAAAAGGGTAGAGGTCCTCCCCATGTTCCTGGCATCATTGTACTGGTGCTGGTGTTTACTAGAACTCTTTTTGAGCTATTTCTATACACTAATTCACAGAATACTACAGTAACACAAAGAAAGCTTTGTTAACAAAGCTTTGTTTCTCTCCTCCTCCTTCAAATAAAGTCCGTATGCAAACAGGAGATTAATTTCATTTTCCTTGTTGTCTTCCTTCAGGCCTCAGTCCCCAAATAAATTATGATGCATCACAAATCCTGCCTTTTAGTACTTTTTTTTTAAACAAGTCAGTCATCCTAGTGAAAAATGAGTGTGTTGTAGACATTTACCCGTGGTCCTCTTCCTTTGATTTTCCTTCCAGACCTGGTCACTAGCAGCCTCCTCTGGTATGTTGACTGCGAGTTCGACAGATTACTAAAAATAATTTTTTTAAAAGTGATATTTTTTTATAACAAAGAAGGAAAATTAAACCAATATTAAAACCTCTCCAGAAGTTAAACTAAACAGAATCACACATTTAATCTTATTTTTTATTACCAGTGCAGACAGTAACAACTTCAGATTGTGACCACAAAACATTTTACAATATTTCTAGGTTTTCCTATTTTTTGAAAGAATTATGTTACAGACTCCGATGGGACAGTTCCAATATATTCTCACTGAAATTGCAATGCGTTTGTGCAGAATCACAGATTTTACTTTTCTTTCTATTGACGTGGTTCTAAGTTTTTCATCCACTGAAACCATTTTCAAAGACTCAACCTTTGTGTCCTAGGATAAAGACAACAGTTGCCAATAAACTGAAAAATCCCTTTTTCATCCAGCAGGGCTCACAGCATGGAACTGTTTAACAGGGAATGGGCTCACTTAACATTAAGAGGCCCAAAACACTAAAATAACCACACTGCTGTCAGTCTCTAGCAGATGTATTACCTTTCTCTTTCCTTCTCTCTGCTTTTCCTTTCTTTCTCATCTACTTTAGGAGGACTTTTCCTCATCAGGAACCGGTTTTCAGGTATAGGAGGAATTTCTTCAGGACGAACAGTAGATAGTGGCTGTGCTTCAGGGTTTTCATCTTCACTTTCACTGGATGAGCTTTAAGTATAAATATTTTTGATAAAAAAATAATGAGTTATTTTGATAGGGGAAGACCTTTCAACCTACTTAAATGATTCAGAAGTTTTCTTCATTGAATACACCATCATACAATATGAAGCTCCGGAAGCAGATATTTCAGAAGAAATTTTTTTTTTACCCTGATCATGTCTTTGCTCTAAAAATGTGCAACCACAGTAGATTTCCAACCAACATTTTTCATCTATGAATGTCAATGCTGCAACACTGAACATACATTTACTCTCTGTTTAGATAGTTTAACAGCACTATCGGGAAAGTCAAATTCAAATTTCACACTACCATATATAACTGTCCGCAAACTATTCTCATTTCAAACAGCTGGTACAAACAAACTTTGTGTGAAATGGGCTGAGCCCCACAGAAACAGTATTTAGGCAGCATTATCCTGAGTGAACATTTCTTACATTGCCTTGAACTGTAAGCAAAACTATTAGATTAGAAAAAAAACATGTTCAGAAGCAAGAGTGCCTTTTATCTTCCAAGGAAATGGAATATGAGACAGAAAAAACATTGTTACATATGTTCATTTATTAATTTTTTTAAGTTTTATTCTTGCAACCTATATTCTCTTAAGTGGCACTGCATATACTTTAAACCAAATTGTACAGAACTGAATTCAGGGAAACAAGCCATCACTACCCATTTCAAATGAAGTACTCCTGCAACTCTTCAAGTCAAATATACAGAAGTCTTAATCCAACCTTTCCCTCCCTCACAAGCTACAGCACACACACGCATGGCCACTGTCCTTTGCCATCTGATCACAAAAAATTATGTTTGTATATGGAACAAGCTTGGGATTGTCTCCCAAATTTCAAAATACCTACAGAATTATATTCTGTAGTTAATAAGACAAGAAAATAGTACTGTATGATGCATATGTAACAAAAATTAAAATAAATCTCAAAATTGACCTTTTCTTGCTTTTCTTCTTCTTTTTCTTTTCTTTCTTATGTTTCTTGGAATTCTTCTTGTGCTTCTTTTTTCGTTTTTTAGATTTCTCTTCTGAAGCACTCTCAGAATCTGATGATGAATCAGAAGATGATTCTGAATCACTTGAACTTTCCGAGTCACTGGATGAGGAAGACGACTTATGCCTTTTCTTTTCTTCTTTCTTGGCTTTAGGTCAGAATAGCAAAGACACATTTTAATATCAAACACTTCAAAATACATTTCAGTAAAATCAACCTATCTAGTACCTGTCTGAGCTTCTTGTAATTGTGTCATAAAACTACTTCAACCTATTTTGAGAACAATTTCAAATCTTGGAGAAAACACTGTTCCTCCCAAGTACAGTAAAAGGTACATCTAGAAATACGTAAGATGTCCAACATTTTATACTTACAATACTGTGAAGTATCAAATTTATACTATCAAGAACTTCTAGAAGCCTGTAAGTTTTCAGGTATTTTATACAACATAAGCTACATATGAAGAATTATTTAAAATGTATTTAGAAAGTGTTTATTAAAAAGTTCGTTGGCTTCAGGTTTAACCCGACTTAATATTAAATCACAAACAAGAAGTTTTGAAACAGAAAATAAGTAGTAATTAGTAATTGACCACTGATTCAATTTACCTCAGAGTGAAAATTCAAATAATGTTCCTGCTGAATGAAGCCACTGTCAGAAAACAGTCCTAATCCTCCAGCTCATCATGTGCTGTTTGGGTTTTTTGTTTGTTTGTTTTGGATTTTTTTTAACAATAAGATGCAAATAACTTACTAACCATCTGGTACAAAAAGGAATTCTGCTAAAGAGCAGACTAGTCCTTCATTGCATATTTCACCACTACTTGTGTGGCTGCTGGACCTGCAAATCAGCAATTTATTGGCAATCTGACATTAGTCAGACTGAAAATAATCTAAGAATACACACACACGCACATTTCTGTATCCTTTAACTGATCTGAGACCTACTTAAACTACTATAAGTGATAAGTATTATTTCAGTCACACTGATTCGAGAAAAAATGAAAACTGCTCTAAAAAGTTCACTAAAGGAAGTCCATGCTCTGAGTTACAACACTTTCAGTAAATCAGTTAAATAGTATGAATGCTCTTCAAATGTGTTACAAAATTCCTATCAGGCTACGTCCAGAAAATGAAAAGTTCTCTATAGCAATTCCAGGGGAGCATACTGGTTGTCTGCAGATTGCTGTGGTTGACTTTTCTAATTAGCATCAAATATTATTTACTTTGCCACTGCAAAATGCAAAGACAGTCTGTTGCTCCTACAAAACATACTACAGCCACACAAAAAAGAAACAGAACCTTCACCATTAAATAGAAGGAATATATGCCAAAGATAAACATGAATGTCAAACTGCCTGTTTCCTTGTCACAGCAAACAATCCATACTTTAGGAGAACACTAGTTAAGACCTTTGAACAGGCTTCAGATCAGAGAGAGAAACGAGCTGTAAAACTACATATGAATCCTAGCTGCAAGCATTAGCCTATTTTGCAAAGCGATGGTTTACAGAGATATTATCTGGCCTACACCAATGTACAAGCAGTTTAAACACAACCTCTCGCCCCCTGCTCTTCTGCACAAAACATTAGGCACCAAAGATAGGATTGTGACTGCGCAGCCTGTCTTCACCTCAAAACTATGAAGACATAAAAACATGCATTCACGTAGCAGAAAACAAGGACATCTCCCCAAATACGCCAAGTTGGTTTTTTAAATTTTCAATTAAAGACAGACAAATTCAACTGTCTAAGTCTAGCCCAGCATTTTTGCCTGCTGGCTTCCACTTGTGCCCAACAGGATGATGCAATTTGTACTTAGCTATCGTGTATTGGTTGCTGTCACATAATTATAAAAGCTCTTGTTTAAAAAAAAAAAAAAAAGGGGGGTAAAAATATGTAATGGTAGCTTTCCCATTAGATGATTTTGTCCTTGCTCTACAGAAAGAAAATTCTGGTGAGTATTACAGTAACTCAAGTGACATAAAAGATTTCAAGAACTTCCAAGAATCACAAGTTATTAACCATCTATTTCTTATGAACAGCCTTGATTTTGTACATATGGATGGGAAGAAAAATTCCACTTCAGAATTCCCTGCTAGCAATCTCTGATCACACCCACGCTTACTAGGTGCCCAGAAAAGTGGCAGCAGTTCCACATACTAAGAACTATCTATTAACAGTTATTCATCTTTTATCATGCCGTTATTTGGAAAACTAATTCCTTTAATTCTATATAAACAGATCAGAGATCTGAAGGGGGGAAAAAAAAAACCAAAAAGAAAGGTGAAACTCATGTAGAGAATCTGAGGCAGAGGTAACATTTCTACAACAAGGAGATCTAGTAACTGTCTTGAAAACAGAAATGGCTCTTTAGTGGAATAGCGTATCAATCTTCAAAATTATCAGTATTAGATTCTGCAACTGCTTCACAGCTATTACAGAGTTGACTGACTGTTAAGAGTCAGCAACAGGTATTTATAACTGCAGTCATGGGAGCTCAGTGTGAAAACTCTCAAATTCAACACCAATGATCTCACTGTTGCAAAACTGCTACTTCTCATCGTGCAGTTTTTCAATGATGAGAAAAAGCAATAAAACTTGTATAATACTCCTTGCTAAATTGGTCAGAGAACGAAAATGAGCTTTGGGGATAATGAGTTTAATACTTAGGGATGCATTTTTTTTGTAATAATATTCTCACTTGGGCTACAATGATAAAAATCAGTGAGGAGAGATCTGTAATTGCCCTAAACACATTTATAGTTGCACTTCAGGCAGCTTCTTTATGGCAGATTAAGTGCTGTGGGAACTTCACGTTGCATATCTTGGAAATTGGACATAACTGGGTATGCTTTAGAGTAGCAAAGTTAAGTGCAGATGTACTAGAACTGCAGAAACAAATAATTACTGATTCCTGACAGAAAAGAGAGTATTTCTCAGAAAAGCAACAGTTAAGCTCATGAATACTTTAAAAAATACAAGTCTCTTCAGTTTTTTACTTCCCTTGTTGGTCTAGACCAAGACACCTGGTCTCATTTCTCTAACTTTTACTCAATGTCCTTATTAAAACAATAGATTTAATAAAAGTCTCCGTAATATATTTAGATTCTATAAAATTAATATAAAATATATACATCCACATAGTGTAATAAGTACCTATTTGTAGAAGAAAACTGAACAGTTAGGAAATTAATTTATATCAAAGGAGCCTGGTGTCATCCAAACAAAAAGATGAAGCTCACATGATCTCTAAATACCATGAAAACATAATCAGTTAATTTTCTTGTACTTTTTAAGCCCCAAGACACTCAAATTCTCTTATTCAATACTTTTGGTTTTGGCCCACTCAAACAAAGACTACTATACTGCAATATACTGTTTCCTACCTGCCTTCAGGTAAAACAAGATGTCTCAGTTTTGTAAATGTCTAAATGAGGCAACAGTATATGCAGTTATTTCCCGTAGTTCCTCCCTCCTGCATCTGTTTTAACTGTGTCAAAAACTGTCACAGTTTTATCTGCATTCTTGTAACAACTTTAGCTATGTTGCGGTTTATACTTTAAAATGAGCAAGTTATAGACAGAAATGGAGGTGTGTTAGTGAACAACTAGCTCAGACATAATGTGACTCTTAGTATGCTGCAAATTATATCAATGGCAGATGTATTTGGGAAATTAAATGGCAACTAGTGAGTGAAATAAGGAGGAAAAAACCCAAGCCAAAGCAAATCAAGAACGCCAACAACCCAAAAGCCTAGAACTGTTTGCACAGCAAAGACAATATCTGGCAAGAGGTCCGGATACACTTTCTGGTGACATTTAACTACCTCTAGCAAATGCTATTTTGAATATGGAACCAACTTGGTGTTGGCCAATTGCAGATCACAACAAATGAAACCAGTCCTAGAGCATGAAGGTCAGAAAGAAACAGACTTCTATTTCCAGTCCAACTGTCCAGTCCAGATCATTAACTTGAGGATCAGGTTTCAACTTATGACCGCATCCGAAATAGATCCATCACTTCCTACTCCATTCACTGGGACCTATAGTATTTGCCAGACTTCATGAATTACACGGTCACACCGCACAGCACAGCCAAGCACACTCCACATCTCAGCTTGTTATGGACTGCAGCAAGTCTTACATTAGCCCCATGTTGTCAGACTGCTGGACTTGAAATGAAGAGGTGACCTGGCCAGAAAGCAACTGGGCTCAGGTACAAAAATCAGAACAGATGATCTCATCTTGTAATTCACAGTAGTCACACTCAAATGAGTACGTTATATCAAGTTCAATAACCTGTGTCGGCCTACAACAATCTTAGAATTATATTAATTTAGCCAGTCCATAATGACCTTTCTACATAATAGCTTAATACTTAGCTTTCTTCTTTTTCCCCTCCACCCACCAGCTTTCGGGATTTTCCCTAGAACTTTAAGATTTTCTAAAAACAAAACCACCTGGCCAGTAAGATCATGCTTTTTAAATTTAGTTTTTCTCATTCATTTTCACTAATCCTCCAACTTTAAAGAATCAAAAGAAAAGAAAAAAAGCACAAAGGAAACGATGACAGGCAAACATTCCACTTTTCTGGTTGATCATCCCTGATTAGACCTCCAAAGTATTATAACTGTGATTGCTGTAACATTCAACACACATGGCATCTATTAAGTTAGCTCAGTTATCAACTACTCACCCCTAAATAAATCCAGTGAGATTTGCTTCCTTCATAAAGCACTCCACCTGGATATTCAACATGATACTCAAAAATCTGATCGCCTTTCCTCAACTTCAACCTAACAGAAAAACATTTACACCAAGCACGTAACTTCTACCATATTTCTTTCTGTTGGTGCTATCTTGGTTCCCCTGGTAAACTCAAGAACTACCTGTTCTTTTTTCATTCCATACATGCTTGTCTATTTCCTTTGTGGTGCTTACCAGACAAGCTCATATAATAAATATTTTAGTTTAAGCCTCTCTTGCAATCATAATGTACCCTCACACAGAAATTCATCATTACACTTTCATCACTGGCAACTTCCTTGTTATTCTGTCTTAACAACAAATTCTTAGAAGCAGTCTCCTCTGGTAACTGTCTTATATTTCACTGGTTCCGTTCCCTTTTACCTCCCATAATAATGTGCTACCAACAGTTTCATTGTTAGATGAGTCTCTGTTGATGATCTTCCATGACACTGCACACCTCCCAGAAACCGCTGCTCCTATCTGGGTTTCCTGGCCTCTTTTACATATTGACAAGACAAAGAGCCTCTTCTACTCCCCTTGTCAGCTTTGGACTGCAGCTTGGCAAATTTCCTTCTGCTGATGTGATGATGAACTCTTCCATTGCCTTAGGTCAGCATAGCTCATTTGTGGTTCCATGTTGTGCATTCAGTAAACAGTAGCGGCCTATTTCCCTTTGCAGGTCCTACAGCCAGCCTTTCCCTTTCAATAGCAGGATTCTCCACTCACCAGGATCTCCATCATGGTCTGTCAGGTAGCACCTTCATCAGGCCGGCTCTGTATTAGTGCTCATCAGGCCCCAAACCTCCCTGTACTCAGCTCTGCCCTCCACCTACCCAATGCTGGTGCCTAAGGCCTCTTGCTCTCCAAGTACTCCTGCTGCCCATCATTACCTAGTACTGTGCCTTATAGTCAGTTGAGTGGGCTATCTCAGCACATCAGCTTCCCTCTGTGGCATACCAGACCAACTACAAAAAGCAAAGTCTCCAGGACCTCAGCACTACTGAGGCAAAGAGGTACAAGGACACAAGCAAATGGGTCAGACCAGACAGTCAGATCTTTTTAGAAGCCTTTTCTCTTTTAGAACTTCAAGGAAAAAAACATTTTTCTTCTATTTACTCTTTTAATGACGTGTACTTTAAAGCCCTGCTTAATGGCTTTAAGTCATCAGACTGCTCAGTGCCAAAACTTTCTTTTAATCATTCAGTTTAAGTATCTGGAGTGGATTAAAAAGGGGAGTGTAGTAAACTCAGATATACATGCAGAGTGAGTATCTCTCTCAATAGCTTTGTCCACTTTACATTTGTATTGGTTTATTTTATTTATCTTTATTTCTCTATCCCAGCAGTGTATTTTCTAACAGATACCACACTCTTGAGTACTGTTCAGAAAGACAAAATTACGTGCTAACACATAGATTGAATTATGAGTTCATCTAAGAGGTTCTAGAACCTCTAGTAGGTAGCAGTGAGCAGTCAGGAGACATAATTTTGCTTGGGATTCTGAGGTATTGAAGAGATTATCCTCAGACTCTAAAGTTACTCCTCCAGATATCACAACATGTGGACACAGAACTGCATCAAAAAGAGACAGAAAAAGCTGAGCAGCTCAGTCTTAAATGCCTGTATTTTCCTTAGGCCAAAGGAAGGTCTTTACGCTTTGATATCCTTGGTGCAATCCTTCACAGTACATATCAACAGTAGGTGCTACAAATGAAAAAACATGATGATTCCCATCATTGTTCCTACCAAACATGCACCCTGGATTTCCTCTAATGAGACTCTCCAGAGTGACAGTAACACCTCAGATTGAGCCTTATTTCATAAGAGAAGCTGAGTTCAATCTCCAATATCATGTTCAGTTCTGGAATGGCAGAGCAGGGTATGCCTTCCAGAAAGAAAGGACAATTCCATGTTTTCCTACTCTAAGTGCTTGTTCTGAAGATTCACCAGAAAGAAACTTGAAATAAGTTCAACTGCTGCTCTTTTTGCAGCTATTATCAAATAAAGTCAGACTAATATCAATCTTAACATAGCACACGACTTTCTATGGGACAAGTGCTCACCAGCTTTGTACTAAAATTTAACCAGTATAAGCAAATACAAGACAGAAGAAGCTTTGAAGACAGACATGTATTTTTTCTTTAATGTCTTATGTATAAACACCTTTAAAGTTTTTGAGAAAGCAAACTGCGCAACATTATTTACCTTTTCAGCAATTGCCCCTCCATTGAACACAATTAAGTTTCTAAATACTTTTCTAAGCAACCAACAGGAAATAAAAAAAAACAGGAAAATGAAAAAAAACACCAAACACCTCATAGTTTGCATCTATGTAAATGTACAGTTCAACTTTACCTTTGGATTTGGGAATTAACTCTCCACAACTCAGTATGCGTACTTCAGCATATGGTTTACTAGATGCATCTGTTTTCTGGTTTTCTATTTCTCTGACAACTTCCTGACCTGAGATGACTTGTCCAAAAACAACATGATGTCTGAAGAATTTAAACAAAAGTAAGAATTCTTAGTACTTAATTTTCTCAAGGCAGTTCCTAAACAAACCAACATAAGAAGATAAGAGATACTCACCCATCTAAGTGAGGTGTAGGTTTAGTTGTTCTGTTGATTCCAGATTTTAAAGAGAAAAATAAAGTGAGTATTAGCGGAAAGCAGTCAGCATTTGAAACATGTCATATACACATTTGCAGGTAAAAGTAATTCCAAATGAACCAATCAAATTGAACAAATCCCATTTATATTATTCTAAGTTCGTGTGCAGTTAAAAGCAAGTTTTATATATTAAACTACCTATTCAATTCATTACTTTCATTGTAACATTCTACTGAACAAACAAAAAAAGATTTTTAGGCAGCATCCTCATATAGGATACCTAAGTTATGTAACTATGAGTAGGAACACATAAAAAAAAAAAAAAGGCAACTGTCTCAGACCAGGAAAACTGCCATTAACCTTCTACACATTAGAAAATAATTAGAAATCAATGCAAGAAAATACCTGTCTGTAGAGATTATCTGACATGGAAGTAGAACTGACTTTTTCTCAGCTTTCCCCTATCCCAGCATTACTAAGGCATACAGATGTCAGCCATGTCAGAAGTAAAAAACTGCAATAATTACAGTAACCATCAGTCAGAAATCCCCAAATAAGGGTCTAAGAGTAAATGACATCCACAACTCACTGTGGATGGTCATGAAACATGGGTAAGAGTGATGTATTTAAAAATATTTTCTGTAGATAAATCAGATTTAAGATCTACTGCAATGTATGTTAAGATAAGTTTTAATATAAATGAAACTGCATTGCAAAGTTATTTTGTGACAAACAAAACTCTACTACTTTTGAGAACACCCAGAGCTGTTTTGCATCCTTCTAGGCAACACTTATTAGAGGAAAATAAGGAGTTCCACAAAGAATTAGCAGATTTGCATTATGGCCCAAGTTAGAACACAGCTACTGAAGACTACCCAAAGCTCTCTTGGCACAGAAAATAAGTGACAAACAGAAAAGTGATAAAAATAGTCAGGCTCCCTAAGCAGCACATTCGGAAGATGGCTACTTACATGGAACTTTGTGAAAAACCATCAACTTCAGGTGTGTAGAGGAGCGCAGAGGAGCTAGTCTTCAATTTTTAAAAGGATTACCTTTACAGCTTACAAAGGGCAAACAACTCCCACACTTGAGGACACAGCAATACTTACATAAAGAACTGTGAACCATTTGTATCTTTCCCTCGGTTGGCCATTGAAAGGAGAAATTCTTTGTTGTGCTTCACGGCAAAGCTTTCGTCTAAAGAAAGTAATTTTCAGTTACTTGAAATACACCACATATGCTTAGACAAATGTTATAAATCTAAGTGAACTCATCTTCATTAAACAAATTTGTTAGTGGCTTCACTAAAAATATTAAGAATACTCAAAATAATAGCTACTTAAAAAAAGGTCTTGAACAAGGCATTTGTTTCCTATCAACATTAGCAGAGACTTCAATATCTTAAGTTGTTGCTGTTTCTATTCCGCACGTACTGACAATTGTCTCCTTGGAGCAGAACTTTTTAAACTGTGCATTAACTGTTAAGCAGCCTCTTATTTCTAAAATAGTTAATGATTCTTTTGATTGCTTGATGCAAGCTCAGACAAGAACTAATGTTAAAGGAAAAGTGGCAGGGAGGAAGGAGGAGCATAACCCCTGAGCATAACCCCTCCTGCTTGTGACAGCATGGGTTTAGGTCTAACACAAAAACTGCTCCAAGCAACACAGAGATGTTCCACTACATTCTGGACAAACACAGGTTGAGAAACATATTAGAGTGCAGAAGAGGTGGTATTTCTGCAACACTGACTGAGAAAGAACCAGGACTGTGAGAAAAGTTATGGCCTCTTTATCGTTAACTCCACCTTGGGTTTGGGCAAACAGGGCTTTATGCTTTCTTTTAATTAAACATTTGCAACCTGACACCTTTCTCATTTTTGCTAGAAGAAAAGACAATCCTCAACTTTCACCTCAAGCCAAAACTGTATTTTTGAAAAGGTACAATGGACAAATACAAAGGAGTTAGATTTTAAGTCTTCACTAATTAAAAACTTTTTTATTTTAGAAGTAAAATAAAATAACCTAATCTGGACAGTCAAAGGTTGAAGAAAAGAAGAAATATTAACAAAATGGAGTTCAGGTTTACAGAACAAAGACTACAGAATGTAAAAGGTTATGGCTTACAGTAACACCAAAATAGAGCTGACTGATAAACTCTTACCTTCAAAAAAGCCACCATAAATGGATTCTCCTCCCCTGCCATTTCCTTGAAAAAGGAAAAGTGACAGTTACAACTTGAAGTAGTGATTAAGAGTCACATTATGTGGAAGGTGCCTCATAATATGAAGTAACGATCCAACTGCATCCAAACCACTGCCATTATTCTTCAAGCTATGTGAAGAAGATCGAGATACATCTTCGCAGTCCCAAAGCAAACTTGGAAAACAAGAAAGTATTCTTCCATGTATTCTGCTATAGTCTCCCTTTTCTCTTTATTTCCCATCAGCAGACACAGTATTTTACTCTCACATTTAAACCTTTCAATAGAAAATGAGTACTGAGATAACAGAGTAAAAGTGTGTGTGTGCATGCACATAGAATCACATGTAGAAATTTATTATGTAAGTTTTCATGTAAGAGTTCTTAAGCAGGAAGAAGGGGAAAAAAGCAGTTGAATCACAGAATAGTTAAGTAAATGACACTACACAGAACTCCTGCAGTATTCTGATACATAAGCAATAAAGTTTTCTTCAAAGATTCACATCGTACCTTCACTGAAGTCACCTCCTTGGATCATAAAATCTTTCACAACCCTGTGAAACAGACAACTTTTGTAATGCAATGGCTTTTGGGTGGATTTCCCTGTACCCTTTTCACCTAAAAGAGGAGGAACAAAAACCAAAATTACTCTCAGTACTTGTAGAATCTCCACTACAGAAAAAACCACTATGTAAGCACTTAATCAAAATCATCCACTAAACCTTGAAAAATTAGCCTGTGATACAAACACATATCTCAAATACTAATAAGAACCTAGCCTTTAATAAAGCAGAGCAGAAACTATGTTCTGTCACTATAGTTAAACCAGAACTCCTTACTGATATAATTATACAACCCCAATCTCTTTTATGAAGATTGGCTGAAATTAAATAGTCAGTTTAGGTTTAAGATAGCTGCCACTGCTCAGAAGTACACAAGAAACGCTCAGATCTTCAGTTAAAACATGACAAGGTTCAAGTATTGTAAAAGCTCATACCAAAACCAGAGTGAAGATGAAGGAATCTCATTCCCTCCCCACTCATGATTACAACTACCATCTCCCTCCCTTATGTCAGTTCTGGTACTCGAGAGTCATAAACAGACTTTTTGCATCAGCTACACTGCTATCTACTTTCCCTGCTACCCTCAAATACTAAGATTTCTGCTAAGTTAGCAAGATGAATGGCTCGTGGAAGGTCTAGTGAATGGCAGAGCCAAACTCAATGGAACCAGTGGGAGTAGTCTGGAAGGAAAAAGATGTCTTCCTCTCAGTATCAGAAAACTGTTAGACTGTATCTTCCCATTATCTTATTCTAAGCTACTAAACTGGCAGCTTTTGTCAAGGGCAGTTGCCTCTGAACTTATCTGGAAAAGACTAATGCTTCCATGTGAATGTGACCAGCTAGTAAAAAACCACTTTTCATAGGAACTTTGATAAACGTGAAGCCACATCTGTTCTGCTAACTTGGTATATCCCTAACGTAGGTGTACCATAAAAAAAACATGGAGCTGAAGATCCCTGTTTTAAGAATACAGTTTATACTTTGCAAAACCAACCAAAAATTGAGCACAGAAAACAATAAAATCAAAATCTGAGTTAATGTTGGTGATCAATGTTATAAACACTCTGCCCATATATTTTCCTCAGTTTTTAAATATGTTAAAGCAGTAAAGTACTTCAGCATCTGAATTTGATTTTGAATGTCAGCTACTAAGTATGAACTTAGTAATACTTGTTCCTGACTTGAAATGCTATTGAAAGACTTCAAGTCAAAAATTTCAAGCAGTAACAGGGAATATCTTTATCAATTAATCTGACAGCAGATCAAGAAAGCCACGGTCACATGATAACATAAAGTCATCAAAAATAATCACTTTGAGGTTCAATTTTATTAACAATTTTTACAATCTGATTTTGTGCCAGTAAACCCAATGTCACATCAGATAATGCCTACATTCCTGAAGACATCATAAATGGTGCACTAAGTGTTCTAGCTAACTTGTCATGAATGTATTTATGCAACCACACCTGATTCAGATCATATTAGTACTGTTGAGTGATTCAGTACTAACAGCAAAAACAGAGCCTTGACCTGAAAAACAATGGAGCTTGAAGGAAGAGGAGCAGAAAATGCTGAAGACAGAATGCATGTATGCTATTTACGTAGTCACAAAACTATTCTTGTGATATTAAATTTAAGTTTTGCTACACCACCAGCATTTTTTACAGGAGTAGGAAGTCCACAGGACATTAATTCTGTTTGAAAATGCTTCCAGGAGATAATCTCCTCAGTATTTTGTTCAAGAAATAATACAAATTTCAATAGCAGTAGAAATTACCAGTCTCCATCAAAGGAAAAAAACCCCAAAACTACCAGATACCACCAATACCCTTCAAATACCTGGAAGACTGCAAGTAAGACTGAAAATTAAGTCTGTATGGGTGACCTCTTATTGGCTACCTTTTAAGACTGGATGATGTTATGTAATGTCAATAGTAATAGAAAATCAGCTTACTGTGTCCGTATTTAAAGTTAATTAGCATATACTCCCTGCAACATGCTAAGCTACTGCTACAACTGGTTTGATTCTATGTCAGATGTATATGATAAATCAGCTAACTCTCTTGCCATACCAAGAACCATTATTTTAAGTACTTGGTTTTAAATATAAGAAAACATCAGGAAGAGTAACATAGACATCAAACTACTTAACATGGTATTGCATTAAAAATCACAAATGAAAGGTAAAATCTACAGACCTGTGCAGAGGCAGCGAAAATTCTCACATGTCTTTGGACACACATCTGAAAACAGTTCAAAGACCACTCTTCCAGCTAGAAAAAAAAGCATATTTATTATGAAGTTAATTGGTATTTGTATTCTTCCTGTATCTCTTACATGAATATATCATGTTACTGAACGGTTATTTTAATTTTCTTACCAGGTACATTGTTGATGGCTATGTCAAAAAAGCAACGAGGTCTCTGGACTTTTACTCCCATGGCTTCAAAAGCTTAAATACTGTAAGTAATAAAAACAAAATTTAAATTTTCTCTTTGTGTAGTGAAATTGTGTGCAAGTCAATGTAGAAGATTTTACAAAGAACAAAAACTGTAGGAAAATAAACCTTAAAAAAAAAAAGCAGAGAGCAAACCAGTATTTTTAAAGGTTAAAAAAAAATTTTAGGTAATGTTCCTGCTTTGTAGACCCAAATCAGGGATTTTATTCATGTTTGCTGCAATAGTACTAAATTTAAACTTGAGTGCCATAGTTCAAATGAGGAAATAAAAAAAGAAAAGATACTGTTTTCTTGCTGATATAAGTAATAGATGATACAGGCAATAATCTTGTCTGCCCCTATAATTCTATATCCTAGGTAAATTAATTGTCACAGAAGGAAAAAAAAAACAGTTTTGAGACCAAACACGTTGTTTGAGAGCTGCCAAATAGATTTTTTTTCCAACTGTTTTTCAACTGTTTAAGACAACTAATTTGCAATCTCCGTTGAGCTCTGTGTTGGTGGCTGAGGAGACTGGATCTCCACATGCAACCAACCCAGTCATCAGCTTCAGATCAGATGTGCTCTGCCCAGGAATACATCAGGTGCTACAGTCCACAACCCAGTTCAACCAATATATACAGAATATATAAATCCCTTTGTTTTTGTGTAACAAGCAATGTCTTAATACCATTTGCACCTCTGATCTTCCAACTTTCATGATATTCTTTCCTTTCTTGAAGCCCATCCTCTCTGAATTACTTCAAAAAGGAAAAGAAAACCCGACAGCAAAAAGGACCTGGAAGACTGGAGTACTTTTCCCACAATTTTGAATATAATCCATAAATTTTCAGTTCTAATTATACTTTATTGCCAGAAAACACTAATCAAATTTAGCTGACACACTGCATGGATCTCTCCTATATCTCTACTCATAGCTGTGCCACAGAACAGCCTCAAAAAAGTCAATTGTCACCATCTGTCACACTCAGCTTATGAACAAGAGGCTCTAAGAAACCAAAAGACAGCAGTATAATCACGTTAGTCTATATTCTCTCTACTTGCACTCTGTGTCACTCCTAACATTTTGCCAAGACTACACAGTGAAAAAAAAAATCACAAGAACAATGCGGGACTGATTTAAATTAAACCCTACTAAGTAATTTATCATTCATGTGATTTTAGCATAAGAAGTCTTTGCAAACATGCAGCATCTCATCACATATCCTCTTAGCTGTGCAATGAATATATTAATTCACACAAGCCAGAGACTCACCAAAAGCAGCAGCCTTGCCTCAATCTGCTTGCTCCTCTCTCTGAATTACCCTCTCTCTTCTATTAGCTCTACAAAATTTGTAGCCAGGCAAAGAAATAAATAGAGAAAACACCTGTATCTGAGAACTTTATTGGGTTCAGAGAAAGCTGACCAGCTCACCATGCTGCTGCACAAACTCTGGGGCAGCACAGGGGAGGTTGCAGTGTGGGCAAGGGGAGATCAGACAGGTGGGAGAAGACAGTCTTCAGAATTTAGACCAGCCCAAAGGACAATCACCAATTTTTCTGGCAGTAGCAGCAAAGATTGTATAGCTGAATTGAAAGGGTGTGGGGTTTGGTTTTTTTTTTTTCTAGGAAACCTCTCAAAATAAATACTGTTTGGTTATAGGACTGACAGTTTTAACTGAACTGAGACAGTAGTACCTAACTGATCTATTGATTGTACTCAAACTTTAGACATCTAGCTGTCGTGCTTGAGCAATGATAGATTTAACTCCTGCTTTACAGGCAAAACGTTTCAGAAATATCAAGGTATGCCTTAATGTTTATACACAGTATTTTAGCAAAAATAAATGTAAGCAATTTTAATGTGAGACAATTTTTATTTCAAACATTGATAATGACTAAAGCTAAGTAATAAAATAAATGTATGTATACTTTTGTCAGTTAATTTTTAACTGTTTTGTAGAGAATATGGTGCAAGTGAGAAGGAAGAAAGAAAGAATTCTACCTGAATCCTTCTTCTGACTAGCTTCAGCTCAATATGTTTTTAATTGTCTCTTGAATAGTGAAACAAATTAAGTTTAGTTCATGTTTTCAATGTTACCTCCAATGTCCCCTGTACTTCCCTTAAATCCTCCAATAATATTCCCTAAATACTGTCTGCACTTGGTTCTAAATGACAGTTACGGCAACTGGTCACTATAAACATCCTGATTGGGAAAGCACCAGGCCAAGTAAATATACTTAACACTCAAGATGATGTTGGTGAGTAAACCAAGCTATTTAAGACATTTATCCTTCCTACCTACAAGTCAACTGGGCATTCCCTCTCCAATATACTTAAGCATCCTTTGTGCAGTTAGTACTTCTGACAGACCTTTTCGCTTGTTAGAGGAAAGACTACTGAGTTACAAATGGTGCATAAACTACTAATTTCTATTCCCGCAGTATTCGATACCAAAGACAACCTTGTACACAGTCAGGGTTTAAAATCCGTCCATATTCAAAGCAAGTATGTGGGGTTTGCATGTTACATACAGAAACAAAGAAAAACAATTGGAAATACCAAGAATAAACCCAGAAAATTACAGGTAAACCCCACAGTGCTATGTGTCTGGTAATAACAGGGCTTACACAGTTTGTGTATTCATCACTTAAAATTTATTTTCAATTAGATTGTGGATACTCTTAACCCACAGCACTTTGCATTTTTTTTAGTTGCGAATTTGACAGAATTTTACTAGTGAAGGGAACACAATTTTAAGGTCAATCCAAAAGATGCTCACTATGCATACACAAACAAACCATGCTATGCAGAAGAGCAGTCTTAAGATCTCAGCTTACTTCTTCCTTCCAATATAACAACCAAAGTGCTACCTTGAAACATTTGAGCTACTCATCACTTTCAACCACCTCCTGCTTCACAGAATCACAGTATCTTTAAGGGTTGCAAGGGACCTCGAAAGATCACCTAGTCCAACCCTCCTGCCAACAGAGGACCACCTAGAGGAGGTCACATAGGAACTCGTCCAGGTGGGTTTTAAACATTTCCAGAGAAGAAGACTCAAAACCCATCTGGGCAGCTTGTTCCAATGCTCCGTCACCCTCACAGTGAAGAAATTCTTCTTTGTATTTCTTTGAAACATCTCGTGTTCCAGTTTATACCCGTTGCCCCTTGTCCTGTCATTGGCCATCATTGAGAAGAGCCTGGCTCCATCTTCCTGACACTCACTCTTTACATATTTGTAAACATTAATGAGGTCACAATTTGAGGACCCTCTCACTAGACTAAGTTGAAACTATACCAAAAAACCTCCAATAAACCAACCACCAAAAGTAAACTCTCACTTTAGCATATCTAACAGGAGAGGCATGTGTGTCTCATTTCTGAAAGTGGAATTACAGCTCTGCTTAGGTTTGTCAGAACAGCTGCATCCATAACCAATGCATCAACTGTGTACATCAGACTTTACATCCCTTCACACCTCCATCAGCCTCATTACTCAAATACTTTCAGGATAAAGTTGGCCAATTCATGGCCAGGCTGCACACAGCTGTTCTCCTTCAAAATAATCTGTGCCAATGGAAAAAGATAACCATCCCAAACCATTCATAAGCATCTTACTGCCAGAGTTTATCACTCATATGTTGAAGTAAAGATGTAGTCAGTAGGAAAAATATATATTGTGTCCTATTCCTTTACTTCTTTATCTATCATCAGCTCTGTCCTATTTTGTCTTTGTATTTGTTTCCTTGCATCAATTTACAATTATCTTCTGCATTGGTCTTCACTCAATATCCAAAAGAGCTGAACAATAAAGTGCACAAATTCACATACCTAACATGTTTCAGGCCATCTACAAAGGCAGTACTACATCAATTATATCACAAAGATAGACATCTGGAATTTCAGAACTTTTGAGTTTGGAAAATGCAAATCCACAAAGTGAATTCTGAGCATGTATCACACTGACTAACGCTGTGGTTCCAGTCCCTTGAAGCCAATCCAAGTGGGGGTTTATACCAGAACGGATGGCTCGTATAGCCATGTTTCGCTTTCCTATAGGTGGCCACCTCCCTGCATAGAAACTAACCTTTCCCCATCTCCCAAGAAAAGACCAGGCAGCAGCACTTGGCAGCTTACAGCAATAGTGGATCCACAGACTAATAGTGTTACATATTTCATTCCACTTCAGATTCAACTTGAAATGAATTTATGACTGTGAGATGAAAGATATGAAATTTTGTTCCTAGTTCCAGTTCCTGTGTCAGAGTTTATAACTGTGTTGGGATGATACTGGAGGTGTGAAGAACAAAAATCCTATGAACCCTACCCTCAATCTCTATCATTCCCTCAGTATTTTCCTCAAATACCACCATCTTTTCCTCTGTGTTTCCCCATCAAAAAACTCTCCATTAACAGCAATGCAACTAAGGGTTAATTTTTCCCCCCTCATTTTACTAATAAGCAGCACAGGATTTTTGTTGTCAGCAGATTTAAGAATAAAATACTACCCATTTGAATACATTTCAGGTTCAAGATGCTGTCTTTGCAATGATGTGGACTTAAAACATCTATAAGAAGAAAACATTTGAGTTCTACATGTATCTATGAAAATTTATGCCGGAAGACTTTCTACTCATTCTCAGAAATCACATATTACATGTTTTCAACCTGACTGCTCATTCTAATAGTATTTAGAGGGGAAAAAATACAAAAAGATTCTCAACATTTTTTCAGGCAAAAAAATGACCGACACCACTTTCCATCAAGCCTCTTTCCATAGAATAATGCTACAAGCCCTTTTTTGACTACTGACATTAAGTGTTTTTCCTTCCTAAAAAAAGAAGTCAAATGTAAGAGATACCTGGAAAAATGAACAATTGTCTTACATGGACAGGAGTCAAGAGCCTGCCGTCCTCTTAGAGAGGTTTAGGAGCATACCATCCTCGGCTAGGTCCTGACTCGGTACACAGTACATGCTCCTAACACCTAACACTACTGCACTGCATAGTTCACCTACATCACTCTTAGTTATAATTTCGCAATTACTAACAATTTAGTCTTCTTGTACTAAAGTATAAGGAATGCACACCCAGTTATAACATCTCAGCTAGAAGAAGGTAACACTCAGCTGAGAATGTAGTAACATTCTCTTCAACTATAAAAACAGAAATACAAGTTCCTGCTAGACCATGCTCTTTATTTCCCCACAAAAGAGATGTCTACAATGAAAAAGATGATACAACACCTAACCACACTCTTGTCAATAGCAAGCAAAAAGCTTTGTTGTCAAGAGTTAGTCATGATCTTTTATTGCCTAATTTATGCAGAAAGTACAGTGTGATTTTTTTCCTATTGAGCTATGAGAAAAAAATACAGATGTTTTCTCCTAGGTCTGTGTACAAACACATGCTTTTGTTGGTGTTCACTGCTCCTTCAGAAGCAACAAACATACATGGGCATTTCAATTCTACTACTTGTAACTAGAAAGTGGATTAGCTTAAGTAACCATTAATTCATATTTTTAAACTTATAAAATGCTAAGAAAATGCAACTTTCAGCATTGTATGAAAGGGGAAATAATTTTTAAAGGGTCTAGTATGACCTCAAAGTCATTTATCCATTAGAATCTCCAGACTAAATTTCAGAAGTGGAATCCCTTCGTACTCCTGTTACTGAAAATGAGAATAAGGCAAGGCTGTGCAACGGAATGGTTCTTAGTGATGAGATGGGTTTTAACGCTGATGCATATTTGCCACCCATAATGAAAAGACCTTGTTCTATCACGTTTTTTCCCCATGTTCTCCTGCTTTATTACTTTAGCTCTAGAACCCTTCCCTGCCTCATCCCAGCCTTCAGCCTAAACCTCACTCCATTAGAAGATGGACAGATTTGCTTCTTGGCACTCACTGACTCTGCTCCCAAATGGAAGAGGGCTTCTAAATACACAAGAATGAACTGGTAGTGAAGATATCATGTTGAAGCACAGGAGTATCTTCCATTGCAGTACATATTCTTCACTCCAAATTCCCTCATAATCGACAAATTTTCTGAAGGGGGAAAAAAAAAATTTGATAGCAGCTTGACCACTGCTCACCTAACTTAAAAAAAAAAAAAGTCTGTTGCACAGAAGAGGACTAGAAAATTGGTAAGTCTTAATAAGAAGTATAGTCTCAAAGGGTGCTCTCAGAGGATTACTGATATTCCCTTTTGGTTCTACTTCATGTACTGGAAACTATATTTTTCCCAAAATATTTTTAAATATTTAGAAACATATTATAAATAAAGTTATGGAAGTTTAGATAAACTAATGCATCACAAATCACGTGTAATTTCTATATTTTTATCATGGCAGCACCTAAAAATTCGAGTCACATTGGATCCCAATGCATTAATGAATGAGAATAATGAAACAAAATGGGAAGAAAAGAGATAAAGCAAAAAACAAACCCATCAACAATAAAAAAAACAACATGTTCAAAGAGTAGCCTTTTCTACAGGCAATACCAAATCTATGAAAAACAAAATATTCTTTCAGAAAGAGACATAACCCTCAGAAAATTACACAAAACAAATGGTCTCACATTCCTCTTTAAACAGGTCTCAGATGATTACTACAACTTAATTAACTCAACTCGTCTAACTAGGCAAGTACTAGCAAAAGTGACTTCTTTATCATTACAGAAAATACTTTTCTAATTGCGCCTGAATTGCAAGGCAATGTTTAACACTACAATAGATATTTCATCCACAGTTTCAATAAGCTATTTTTCTCTATCTCTTTCAAAGCCAACTTCATGACTCAAAGTACAATCATATATACACAACACTTGTAATTTGGTCGTGGCTACAAACAAAATGAGCCTGAAACTCATTACTCGGAGAACTCTCTGAAGTGCCTTGGGAAATCCTTAAAAGAGAGAGGACGCTCCTGCCAGCCATGGTAGCTGCTGTAGGCTCCACTTCCCTGGGAGAGGCCTGTAGCGCAGAGAACATGTGGCACGCAGACAGCCCAGTTACTTCGCCTTCTAGGGGAGGAGGAAGGACTCATTCAAACTCCTAGGCAGGCACCGAGCAGCACCCGAGAGGTCGGCCAAGCCAGGACGCTGGCAGAGGGCAGGCAGACCTGCGGCGTGCCCGGCCCGCGGCTCATCAGGGTTCGGAGAGGCAATCCGCGGCACCGCGGACCCTACCACCTGGCGCAATTTTCGCCAGGCCCCGTCCGCCACTTCGCCTACCTCTCTGGCCTCCACCTGCCTTCGGGCCCCGCTCGCAGCCTCTCACAACCCCTGCTTTCCTCTCAGGGGCCACCCTCACGCGGGGGACCCCTCATAGGAGCGCCGGGCGCCCGGGTCGCTCGCCCCTCACACGCGGGCCGCTGGGCCTGACGAGGGGGCGTGTGCGCGCGGGGAGCCGGCGCGCGCGCCCGCGACTGCCCCACGCCAGCACCGGAGCGGCGGCGCGGCCCGACCCGGCCCGGCCGGGGTAGTCCTCTCGGCGGGCCGGGGAGGGGCCAGAGCTCCCACCCCCGGCCGCGATCAGGGCTCAGGCCTCGCGGCGCTGTGATCCCCCCTCACCTTCCCCCCGCCTTCACCGCGGCCCGGGCCCTAATCTTCGCTCGGCCGCACGGCGACCGCGCCGGAGCCCGGCGGCACCCTGCTGGGACACCCGCACTCACCCCGCTCGCGGCCCGCGTCGCCCCGCGCTCCTCAGCGCCTCGCCGCCATGTTAGAGCTGGTGCGGCACAGACTGCGTCAGTGGAAGGAAACGGCGGGAGGGGGCGACCCCGGGGGCGGTGCGGCGGGGCGTGAGGGCGGGAGGTGCAGAGACCGGGGAAGCGACACCAGAGCTTGAGAAGGGTCGGGGGGACCGCCGGCCGCTGTACAGTCCTGCCCGGCGGTGGGGACCGCTCGGAAGGAGACGAAGTGACTAGGGGAGGGGGGCGCCCGCCTCCTCGAGCTCGTCAGAGGCGCTCCGCCCCCTCCAGCCGCCCGGCCTGTCGGGGCGGCTGCCGCCGTCGGCCCCGGCCCGAGGCGAGGCTGGGCGCAGCGCGGCAAGGCGCCGGTGTCTCTGGAGCAGCAGGAGGCATCTGTCTTGCGTCTGCAGGTACACGAGTGCTTTCCAAACCATGGTGTCCGGGGCTAGTGCTGGCCGTCCGTGCCGTTCGGACACTGATGGACGGCTCAGCGAAGGGCCCGAGAAAAGGGCAAGGCGTTAGTAAATGAAATACCCAAACCAGTACTTGAAGGGCTTAGAGTTGCTCCAGTAGTACCATCGTTAGTGGTTGTAAAGATCTAACGTGAATTTAGACCAATTGTTCGCAAAAGAAAGTGCCTGATAATCCTGTTCCATATGTCTGTATTCAAAGTTATTTTCAGTTTACCTTAAAATGAAAGTTTATTGACAGCACATAAAGCCCTGAGCACTTCAAAGTTAGCTAAGACTTACAGGGATGTATGTACTTCATTTGCAGGGTTTGAATTCAGATCAGTGGGTAGTGGGGTAAGTAATCACACATCATGGGAGGTGATGGAAGCCCTGCGACTGACTGGAGAAGTCTGTTGAAAGCAGGAAAATAAATTTGCTCCCAAACTTCTGGAAAAAAAAAATAGTGAGAAATTGACCTCTCTGAGTTCTGAAATCCCAAAGAAGCTGGGTGACTGGGCCTCTGTTCAGTAAATTAACACTGGCTCTAGAATGGAATGCTTTGATAAAGTCTTGTTTTCTTCCTCTATGTGTCCAACTCAAAATTGAAGGCAATTTTAAACTTGGTTTAGACATTCTTAATTAATTTCTAGTGACAGGACTAGGTGTAATGGGAAGAAGCTGGAACACAAAAAGTTTCATTTAAACTTAAGGAAGAACTATTTTACCGTGAGGGTGAGGGAGCCCTGGCACAGGCTGTCCAGGGAGGGTGTGGAGTCTCCTCTGGAGGTCTTCAAAGCCCACCTGGATGCGTTCCTGTGTGATCTGATCTAGGTAGACCTGCAGGGAGGTTGGACAAGATCTCAACCCCTAGCATTCTATGATTTCATGTTCAGCATCTTACAAATGAAAATCCATATGATTTGCAGAACTCTCCTTCATATAAGCGTGGAATAGTTTTTCTCTAAAGCGGATGATCAAGAAGCCTTGGAGTTCTTACATGAGTTTGCACGAGACCTGAAAGTTTTGAAACAGGTAAGTGTCACCCTTCAAGATCCCTTGGCAGTGTTGGGGTCTTGCTCTGTTACTTGCATGCCTGTGTAGGCTGTAACCAAATGTAGATTTGCTAGCAGAAGGGTAGAGGAGCAGTCCCAGTTACAAATCCAGCTAAAAATGTTATGTGACATTTTTCTAAAACACTACAGATCTATAATAAACAAAATAGAGTCTGTTTTGTTAGTTTGAATGAGTTCCATATTCATAAGCATCCAATATATGATACACATACATATATGATCAATGATATAAAAAAAGTAAAAAAATCAAACCTTTGATAAACAGACACAAAACAGCTACTCAAAATTGTTCATGGGAGTAGCCTTGGTTGTGATTTTAGATAGAATTTTAGAACAATATGAGACTGTTATCATTTTATCTAAATGTCTTTGTTATTATCAATGGAAAAAGTCCAGAAAGATGACCTGGAGCTCTTTGTATATGACATAAGCAGTATATATGTTGCAACATTTGTTAGATTTGTGTTTGAGAACTCATATTTTTTTAACCTTCTTCTTTCAAAATAAACACAAATTGTAACATAAAATAAAGTAACGTTAATTCCAGTGCAGGGAAGCCAAATGCTTGAACTTTTTTCTAGACAGGGAAAGACTTCTTTTCCTCTCAGAATATGTTATATCAACATTGGGATTATTAATATGTCCTCAATAATCAAGATGACCTTGGAACTTTTTAAAAAATTCTTTTTACTTCCTTTAGAATGTCTAACTGACTGGAGTTTCCCCTTTCTCCCTACATTTCATGACATCCCAGCTTGTGGGAATTGCTTGCTTTGCGAACAGCGAGTAGCAGTGCAAAGGCACATGGAGTTCCAATTTTGAAACCATGCACTTGTTTCTAGTGAGTGGTATCCATCTGTGGCTGGAATGCACGAAAGGTCTGGTGAAAAAGTAAGCGAAGGACTTCTCAGACTGTGTTCACGGGGGCAGGGAAGTCTCAAACGTTGCGGAGACAGCACCGGTTTCTTTGTTTTCCTGTTTAACAGAGCTGGGTGCTTGACCTTACCGTTTCGATACCTCTCACTTAAGCCAGCGCTAGCAAACTCTTTGCATCCCACGCCCCGGCGGCTCACACCGGGCTGCAAGACGCGGCCGCAGCTTTGGCCTGCTGGCAACTAGGCCTCCAGCCCCGCGGGGCAGCACTCTCCGCAGGAGCGCAGGCAGCCCCGCGGGCCGTCTCTCAGGGGCCGCCGCCGCCACCTCCCCGCCAGGCGCTAGGACAGGGCGGCCTGAGGCACGGCCCCGGCAGCGCCGCCCTCCTGCTGTGCGCCGGCGGCGGTGTCGGCTCGGGCGGGCTGGGGCCGCGGCCCAGGGCTCCTCCCGCGCTGGGGAGGGCAGGCGGGCCGCGGCGCAGCGAGGCGGCTCCTCCCGCCGAGCATGGCAGTGATCCCTTGCTCACCACGCGTACGCGCTTCATGCAGCCACTGTTAAGCCAAACGTGGCTGAGGGAGCGCCGGGCGGTGGCGGGACGCGAGCCCAAGGCTGCAGTTTGTACCCTGCATGCATATGAGGGGCAGCGAGACCCAGCCTTAAGGTCTATGTGGCGGCTCAGTCCCTTCCCCCGCTCCTCGTGAAGCGCTTTTGGGTCAAAACGTCCCCTGAGGAACGGAGGAGGTGACCCGCGGGTGGGAGCAGGCGGCCCTTCCGCAGGTGACCCGGCAGCAGTGCGGCGCGGAGGCTCCCCGGCGGTGAGGGGCGAAGGCAGGACATGAGGTAGGCCGCTGCTGGTACCCTTGTGGCGGGGACGTTGGACTGCCCACGGCATGGCTCACGAAACCCGAGGCGACTGTGGCGAATGGGTGAAAATACCTTATGCCATACAAGCAGCTCTCTAACACTTAATAACTTCAGTCATTCATACTTTTTATACTTGGGCAGTGCCCATTTGTCATACCGCCTTGAAAATGCTTACTATGTTTCAACTGATAGGAAGTTGTTAAGAATTTATTGTCCTTTTAACGTCTATTTTGCATGGTAAGTGGAACACTTCAGAAGTATTTCTTTAAGCAGATACAAATTTCCTATTTTTGATCTATGTAAGTTTCGAAACATCCAACATTTCCTATTGATGTCCTTTTTATAAGATACTAGAATTGGTTACAATTTAAAATTGCATATAAGTTTGTGGTAAATCACTTACATCTGCTAAACACTTTCCAGAATGAGGAATATTTGGAAACTTCCTGCAGACTGTTTTAGCTAGAGATCCTTGTTCCCAGTCATTAGGATGGGGGACGCAAGTTCTGCTGCAGCATGAGAAGGGGAAGGACATGTTATCTGGGCTTACAAGGCAATTATTTGAGCCTGAGGTTTTTACATCTTCTTCATATATTCACGTCATTCTGCCTTCTGGTAGCTAGCTTGCCAGCATTGAGGGAAGTAAATGTGCATTGATAATGTAATTATTTTTTTCTATTGTATGAACATATGAAAATAGAGGAACAGTAAGAAAGGCAAAGATACACTAATACAAAGCCTCTGCCTGATGTTCAGTAATGCAGGACATGAAATCTTAAAAACAAGTTTAAATATATTAGTATTCTATTAAAGATATTTGTCGATACTTTCTTAGTTCTGTAAAACAGGATTAAGAAATATAACCTGTTCATTTGCAGCTAGGACTATGGACGTGCTCATACAAAAAGGTTAAAAATTTGTGCTGCTTTTCAAGCTGTACTTTACTATCATGTCATTAGAAGGGAAATACTTTATTTCTTTCTTTAGCTAGTTTCTGTAGTTCAATAATTCTGATAACTGTATTGTGACTTCTACTTAAAAGCTGTTAGTGGAACAATCAATCACTTCTACTTTTTAATTTATTGTCACTATGTGATTTACTCGATTTGCATGCATCTAAATGGCAAAAGGGAACAGAGGAAGTATTTTTAGTTAACTGGAAAATCTGTGGGTTAAAAGAATTGTCAAATGCTCTGATAAATATGGTAAATTGAGTACTTAGGACTTTGTAGAAGATTACTAAATTGTGATTCAACAATGGCTTGACCAACCTTTTATCTGGATTTCAGCTTATTTGATACACATTATAAAATCTCATAAGAAGTCCCAGCTACTTGTAAAAGCACATGGCTACATATTGAGAGGGAAAAGCCAAAAAAAAAGTATGCAGATTACATGGAATAAGTAATGTCACAGAACTTTTCTTAGTGATAAAGTGTAATGAGTTCTTTGTAAAGACAACTGTTGTATGGAACAGATAAAAGCAATCTCTGAAAAAAGGACTATAAAGCAAATCATGGTTATAAAACGTGTGTAATACATAACATGTGGAAAAAATGTACCTTTTTGGTATGCTTTCATTTTTCGTAGATAAAACATTTCAAATTATGACAGATAATAATTAAAATTACTTCATTTAAATTTTTTTTGTATCTACCCCAGTGTCAGCGACAGCAGTGTAGTGCAATATGTCAAATAACATTTCTTTCTCTTTAGCTGATTGTGCAGACATCAAAAGAAATTCAGCTATATCTGATTTAGTGAAATGATTTTGATACTCTACATAGACTGCTCAAATAAGAAGATTTTTCTTTCTCAGTATACCCAGTGCTTGCCGCTGCCATCGCCTTGGTAATGTTACACTGATGGAAGGAAGCATGCCTACAGTTGAAGAGCATTCAAGTTTACTGGAGCTATGGTATGTTGATAATTTTTGTTGTTAATGACTCTTAAAGCAAGATTTCTTCTCTTTCCCATGATCTCTGAGTTAAGGGAATTTGATGGGTATTTATGGTGTCCCGTGATATTTACCACCAATGGTTTACGTTCTGCAGGTTGAAATCAGTTTCATAGGTTGTAGAATACATAGTTGTTAGCACTGTATACAAATGGGGGGATATTTAAAGCAAATTAATACTTACCACCTTTCAATAAATAAGACTATGTCTTACACTGTAATTTGGGGAATTAGGTTGCTTTCATTTTGTGCAGAGGGTGATTTCAGCTGGTGCATTGTGACTGATCAATATCTGATATTACAAAGGCCATCAGCCTTTCTGACTAGAAGCCATATATCATAGAATCGGAGAATGGTAGGGGTTGGAAAATCTTAATGTTTACAAGACATAAAGAGAGCAGAATAGAAAGGAAGCTCTAGCAGAGGCTCAAAGGCAGGTTACAGTAGATATCACTGTGGGATGGATGCACATAGAGCCAGAGGAATCCTGTGATGCCAGCTCAGGAGCTCATGCCATCTCACTTCATTTTACCACTGATAGTTGCATTTTCTGGCAGTTCCTGTACTCCAGTTCGGGATTATGGACTGGCTGAGTGGCCTTTGTCATGCTTTGCCTGCATATTAAAAAGCTCAGATTTGCCTACTCAATAATAGCACTATGGCACCTGTGCCTTTTAAAGGCACATTTCTGCATTTGGAAATGTACTAAGTGGACTATCTTTTCTTGGTGCTTGTGAGCATCTCATTGTTCATTGTTGGGAGCTTCTCTGAGAAGAATCCAGGCTGTAGGTTCTTCTCAAGCCTGCCTTAGTCAGAGCATTAAAAGATAGAGACATTGATTTTTAGCTAGTAGTTATGACTGTACTTAACTGCTTTAATTCTGTCTCATTACAGGTACCTCAGAATTTAATTTAATTTGGTGACCATAGATGATGAAAGAAAAGTGATCTTCTGTTTTTCAAATACTGCAGTTTGTTCTTTGTAACAAGATGGTTTACTGTGAAAGATGAAACTTTCTGGACACTAAAAGGTAGCTGGTAGGCATAGCAAAATGCTTTGTTTGAGGCAAGTTTGTTTGTTTACATTGAGACATTGCCAGGCTCGGACTCTGAGTAGCGATCTGCTATTGAGCCTGATAAATAGTTGCACCCATGAAGATGAAGTATTCAGCCTTGTTAGAAGGAACAAGGCCAGGCTTTCTGAAAAACATGGGGGAATTGCATTGAACATGCTGTGGCAATTGCAAAAGAAAAGACCACTTCTCTTAAGGACTGGTAACTATATAAGGAATCACTCCCAGTTTCTCACCCTTTGGGTTTTAGCAGAAAACAAGGTGGAACACATGGAAGATGAGGCCATAGTGGACACCCTGTATAGTATTCTGAGGTAAGCAGTGTTATGTTGAATTCCACATCTATACGTTTTGTATTTGGTAATAAAAAGAGATGGATTTTCACTACAAAGTCATCCTATAAGGATATCAGGAGACTGCCCTGTCCCTGCTTCCATACTCTGATTGTGTGACCCAGAGAACTTGACATCCTGTGCCTCAGCTTTTGAGATGCAGGCAGAACTGATCTGTTTGTACTCCCAATAAATGGAGTACAAATGTTTATAATCTGTTTGAATGGAAGGAGCAATAGAAAAGTAAAACATGATCATAAATAATGAAAAGACATATGTCATTTCTTTATAACTTTTGAAACAAACTATTATATCCTTTTTCTGAAGGCTCAATGTTGAAGACTATGGTTCTCCAGCAGAACTGCTTGTTACAGAAGCATGGAAAAGATTAGAAAGGCAAGTACTATATTACTCTGGTTTGTGAAAGGTATACATCACAAGTGTGATTTGCTTCACGTGAGGCTATGCAGAGTCCTCAAAGAATACTTACAAAATGTTTTAAACAACATGTGTGTATTTTAAATGTCAGTTGTATTTTTGAAGGTTTTGGAAATTATTTTTGAACATATGGAGTCTTTGAGCATTGATGGACTTTGGTACACATATACTAGAGAAATTAATATACTTCAACAACAGGGATCAGCACTTATGATTTTGAAATATATTGTCTGTGTAGATTTATGTGTTTGAAGTAAATGGCAGGTTTTAGTGTTTATGGTTTTGTCCTAGTTCTTGCTGTCCAACTCTTAAATGGTTGTTAGAGCCCTGCTTATCTCAATTTTAGTAAAAACTTTTTGTATTAAAACATCATCATTTTCCCTGTGTGCTTTGTTGTTGTTGGGTTGTTTTGATTTTTTTTTAAATATAGCGATTTTCATTCTTTAGTTTCAAGTTAATGGCAGAAGCTAGTGTCAGTCTTGGCACCAGCATCACATAATTGCCTCTCCCAGTTCAACACTTGGGGCATCTTGTAGACAGATTCAGTGTAGCCTGAACACAGAATGACATTCAGGTAATAAATTGCTCACATCCATTTTAGCTATTTCCCATCATTGCTTGAAAATGTAATCTTTATAGATTTCTTATGCTGATCGGATAAAATGAAGAACTTTTGGTTTTTGTAGAGCGTCATGTTAAAACACAATGTGCTTTAATTTAAAATAGGTAGGTGTTTTGACTAAGTCAGGGTACCGCTATAGGCAACCAAATAGAAAGTGGTTAGATAATTTGTTTCCTTGATTTGTATTTTGAATATAACCTTGCCTTTTATAGAATTGTTAAAATATATTTTTGTCTTTAGTTATTCCCTAGAAATAAAAGATAAATATTCTGTCTGTCTGTCTTTGATGTCTTGACAGACTTAGTTTGCCAGCTCTGTCTAAATTTGCACTGTGTTTATACAAGCAACACAGACATTTAAGTCCTGTAATTGGCGAAGTTGCTGGTATTGTGGACACGAAACTGGATTCTATACAAGATATAAGGTCAGTGTCAGAATGAAATTGAGTAGCAGGAGAAGCATTATATCACAGTCACTAGGCTGCCTTTGATGAACATTCTCCCTTTTTCTCAGCTGGTGGTTGCTTTTCTTCAGTTGGGGGTTTGTGGGAAATAGGTGATTTGTAGTTATGCTTTGATTTTCATGGACTGCTTAGGCGATTGCATTTTCCCAATGATTTTGCAAATAATTTCTTTGTAACCAATATCATTAATAAAAACTAATATGCTACTTACAGTGGAAAACCAGCAGATACTGCTTTATCTCATTTCTAAATTTTACTTGGGCTTTTTTTTAGCATTTGGAAGCTATTGACTCACCAGAAGGTGTTTTTCTGTCTTTGACACTGATAGTTTCTCTACTGTGACAAGGATTTGGTTTACTATTGTTAATAGCAGTTAGAAGTCTTAAAGCAATGTTACTTTATTTCTCTTCAGGTTTTGGGTTTTTTTTTTTTTTTTGTCAAATAGAGTTAATCAATGCTGGCACCTCTACTCCACTACCCTAGTATTAAAATTACTTAAAGAATCTTCTTTTCCTTGCCTCTCCCATGGGCCATTATTGCAAAGGCTTTATGCTGCACCAGCAGTCCCAACTGCTTATTTTTTGTAGATATGAGAAGCCTACTTATGAAATTCCTTGAATGGGACTGCATTTCTTTACAGAAATGTAAATGTATATCAACAGGATGGGGCAACACTTTTCTAGTAGTGTCCAGTGATAGGACAAGGGGTAATAGACAAAAGCTGGAACAGAAAAAGTTCTACTTAAACTTAAGGAAAAACTTCTTTAATGCCCAGGGAGGGTGTAGAGTCTCCTTCTCTGGAGGTTTTCAAAACCTACCTGGACACGTTCCTGTGTTACCTGATCTAGGTGGACCTGCTTGAGCAGGGAGGTTGGACTAGATGATCTTTAGAGATCCCTTCCAACTCCTACTATTCTATGAAATTCTTCTTTTGTGGTCATAAGTTTTAAGCCCTTATGAATGGATTTTACAGTGAAGAGTGACAATGACTCTTCTTACCATTCTATCTCTTGAGAATTGTTTGGATTTCTTTAGTTTCCATTGAACATTAAAGATCTTTTTGCAAATTTGTATCAGGCACGTTAGGGTCTTGTCTTAACCAAGTGCTTTTGTCAGGCATAAAACACTAAGAGGTGGTTAAAGAGCGTAGTCATGTCAGAAATTGACTGGAAGCAGAATTTCCAGTTTAGTACAATAAATGGATTTTGCACATCTGTTTTTTCTCTGTTAGATATAAAATATTTCTTTTTAAGTAGAAGCCAGCAACACCCTGACTAATGTTCCCTTCTTTGCTTAGTTTATTTAAGAAACCTAAAGTTTATTACTTACTGTGTTCAATGTATAAGTCTAAAATCTTTTGATTTTTTTAGGATCTTGTCGGTTTTGATGATCAGCATATCTGATGTTATCTCACAGAGTTTTCGAGATCGATTACTACACAAAGCTGGACAACTCATGGAAGGAAGCGATGAAGTCCACTTCAACTATGCCAAAAGAGTATTACAGTTTCTTCAAAATGTTAAACTAAGATATCATCCATTGCTAGAAAAATGTAACAAGATTTTCCTTAGAAATGTCTCCTGTCTTGATATACACAGTATTAGCCATATTTTTGGACTGTATGAGCAATTGGGTTTTGACAATGCTGAGTTCCGCTTGGTTGTTAAACAGCTGCTGTCTGCAACTCTAGATGATTATGATGATCCTGATACCTTTGCAAAACTATTTTTTACTCTTGGGCCTATGGCAGGATCCCAGGTAAGAGAAAGGTAAGTGTATTGCACAGAAGTTAAAAATAAAATGGTGGTCGGAGGAGTTTCTGAGCCTGTGAGCTGAGCATTAGGTGTCGTAGATGTAACTTTGTAGCAATGTAGTATTTCATTATAGACACACTGTCTTAGCAGTTTGTCTTAAAACAGCTGCATAGAGAGCTGCCTGTAGTAACCCAGGGGTATGTGAATGCTGTTACGCAGGGCCCTCTTGTAGCTCTCTCTCTCAGACTACAGCCTTCCTTTCACAGTGGATGGTCTTCTTTGGATATGTCTTTCCTGTGAGAAATATATGCAGTGGTATGTGTTGCTTTTTCCTTTTTAAGACTGACAGTAGCTGAAACAGCCTGAGTCTTGTCCTATTCCAGTTTGCTGTACATTCTGTTCTATATGAAACATCGTCAACTGGGAACACTTCAATATTTATTTAGCAATTAGAACATAGTATTGTGTGGCAGATTTTTCTCTGCCTGTTTTTCTTGTGTTCCAAAATCTTGTTTGGGGGTGGTATTAGTCATGGGTCTCACAAAGTCTGCAGTTTTAAGCAGAATTTGCTGTGTTCATTACAGTTAGTCCTATTTTCCTACTTTTCTTCATGAGCAGTGGAACAGGCTGCCCAGGGGGGTTGTGGAGTCTCCTTCCTTGGAGGCCTTCAAGATCCACCTGGACATGTTCCTATGTGACCTGATCTAGGTGAACCTGCTTCTGCAGGGTGGTTGGACTAGATGATCTCTAAAGGTCTCTTCCAACCCTACCATTCTATGATTCTATGAACTCTGTTCGGAGCTCTGAATGTTCTGCGAGGTTATATTGGTTTTGCCATAGCTGACTTAGTTCCAATAGCTTTTCCTAGATTTGTTAAAAAAAAAAGAATGGTAAAAATCAGTGTGGGGTAGAAAACATCATTGGTTTTATTGGTCCCAGAACCAGGTCAACTCATGTTTGGTTCTGTTGTCTGAGCTTGATGATTGACTGTGCATTGCTTAGTGTCCTGGAGTATCTTCTCTGCTTCTTGTCTAATTTCAGAACTATTGGATTCTCTGGTTCCTAGCATAAGAGCCATAGGTAGTAATCTGGACACTTACATCTCTTTACCTGTGCCATACAGGTCAACTTTTTAGAAGAAGAGTCTACAAAACAAACATTTAGCAGAATTTGTTCTGCTGTATAACCTGAAGCAACCTATTGGTTCTTCCCCTCCTAGAGAGAAGAAAAAAAAAAGTTGCAAGATTTTTTTTCTGGAGATTTTCAACTCTTTTTCTTTGGAAAATGCAGCTTTGCTTTTCTTTTTTAGGTTGCTAGTAACTGCAGCATGCATGGCAGAAGAATTTAGCCGTCACCAAGTATTGGTAATACTGAAGACAATGCATAAAATGAAATGCAGAAACACTCATCTACTCAAAAAGTAATTTTTGATACTATTAAGAAGTCATATTCTCTAAGAAATTACTTCCATATAGTGTAGAAATATAATATTAAGTAGATTGGAAGTGGAGAGTGTGTCACTTGCACACAAATGCATACACACTGTGTGTAAATAGCTAATACAGATTTTAGAATATTAAGAGCATGACACAGAAGTAATTGAGGTTATTTGGGAATTTCATAGAAGGGCATTTCAACGCTACTTATTTGGCTTATTTCCAAATATGTTATCCTATTTGAGTAAACTTAGCCTCTAACAATCACTGTAAACTGGTGAGACAAATGAGAATGTATTAAGTGGCGGGAACATGCCGTATCTAGGAGATCCAGTTACTGATGTGAATTGTTTCCTCAAAAGTCATTGTGCCCTGCTTTGAACTGTTAAGTATTGTGTCTTTAAGAACCTAGGCCAGATTTTCTGCAGTTGTAAACTGAACATTGTTTACAGGGAGATGTAATATCTTTTATGCAATGAAAGGAAAAGGTTGTAAATGTAGGTTGTAAGCAACAACTGGATTGGATATAGTTGTATGAACCAAATAGATCCTTGGAAGAAAAAGGCTGAGGAGTGGGATTAAAGGGAAGACTTGGTGAATTAATGCTTTTTCTCCTTAAATCTGTCTAAAGAAGGTATTAAGAAATTCTCTGTCCCTACAAATCTCAGCCCCATCTTGCAGCTTTAGATCAGCGTAGCTGAAGCAACCGCTATTACGTGAGAGAGTATGGTGGTGTTGAAGCTGGTGGTGCTATTCTAGTTTATCCCATTCTTAGTCCACTCTAAATTTAATTGATTGTAAAGTCTGCATCAGAAATTGTTAGAGTGAAGTAGCTGGTTTGCTGTGACAAAGGCTTTAATTTTGCAGTTCACTAAGTGGAGAGAGAGGCTGCTCTGTCTTAACTAGAGTGGAGAGGAGTGCAGGGCTGTACAACTCTCCACCTAGGTACCACAGGCCAGCTCTTCTTCATATGCAATGTTGGGTTTTGCAGTATCTTCTGTATTAGTATAACACCATGTCACCTTTTTCTCTTTGTATTCAGAATGGCATCTGTTCTGCACAAACACATGGACACCTATCAGGTCTTACAGTTGGTAAAGTTAACACAGTACTTGGTGGGGCTGCGTTGCCAAGATATGGAGCTGTTTGCCAAACTAAAAATGTTGCTGTTAGGGTAAGTGCATATTCTTGGAAATGTAACATGTTAATATTAAATTACTAAGTAGACAACAGTTTAAATAACAAGCTAAGATGTTACATTGTTTTATTTCCATAAAATACAAAGAAGTAACAAACTGTCAAAGCTATTTGATTCTATTAAACGTATACATTGACTGTAGGCCCAATAGTATCTGCCAATAGATGTCGTATCTTTTAAGAACGTGGGTTTGCCTCTTGCCCCTTGGCTGCTGTAGTCTAATGACATCAAACAGGAAATTTTGATTGGTATTTTGTTAATGTCGTCTTTGATGTTTGAAGGAACAATGAAAAATGCACGGTAAGAATGCCGTGGTTGGGACAAGTGAAAGTGTGTAGTAGAAATACTCCTCATTGAAGAACTGTCTGGTTGGTTCTCAGCTTGTACAGTACTTTCTATGTACAGTCTTGTACATAGAAAGGGAAACCATTTCTGGAATTGTGGGGAAAAGAGATCTGCCACTGTTGCTTCCATTACACAGATTCCATATAAATGCAGTACCCTTGGCTGTACATGTTTGTGGATGACACCTTCATGTTCTTCAGGCACCTCAAAACCTTGTGCTCCTCAGGACAGAATTCACAGAAATTATCCAGGCCCAGAAACCCATGGACTCTGTTCACAAAAGGGAAATTTCTGCTCTTAATAAGGACTTCTGTGTTTATTCGTAACACTTGAAACCTTATCAGCTGGCTGAGATGCTCCCTATCTTCTTCCCTTTCTATCGGTTTTTAAAAGATTACAATGAAGAAATGGATCTCATGAAAAAAGATGGTAGTCACTACCTATATGAATTTCTACCATGACATTAGTATTCTACTTATTTTGAATTTGATGTGCAGTTTTTAACTTTTAAAATAGAATTTTCAGTCATGTAATTTGTTTTTGCTATACATTTGTACCTTGTCAGTACTGATAGTCTGGTTTTATTTTTGTCTCTTCCAGTTTTTTAAAATCTAGCATCACACCTGCTCATACTGCTGCAATAATTCGTGTTCTGGCCATGCTTCCTTCCTTTCAAGTGGAGGGAAGCACTATAAACAAAGCAGCAGCAGTTCTGCCTCAGTGCAGGCTTCATCATTTGAATTACATTGCTACAGCTCTTGTCAAATGGAATCATTATGACCAGTTGCACTGGCAAAACAGTTCTGAGCTATGTGTAAAGCTTCTGCAAAAAGTGAATGACTGTGGATTTCAGAGGCTTCAGAAAGCCAACAACATAAATCTTCTGTTGGAAGAACTTAAGCATGTGAATGGAGAGTGGTTTGAAGAAGTCCTCATTGAGGAAACCATGGCCACGTGTCAACGCTTGATAGACCAAATAACGTGGCCAAATGTGTTACAGTTGTGTTCTTTTCTCCGAAAAACAAGCCGCTGTTGTCCTTCATTACTTGACAGAATAGCTTCTGTGACTGTTGAAAATATAGACAAGGTATTACTGTGTAAGTTAATGTTGTTTCAGAGTGCAATCCACAATGTTTCTATGAGGTTTTTTTCAGTGTACTTGATTTGGAGCTTATCTTTTTCTGTGTTCACTCAGAACTGGTTTTCTTCCATGTACATTATTTTTTGCTTGTTTCTCTTTATTTTTTCTTTCTTATTTCATTGTTTAATCAGTGTTAGGTCAACCATAACCAGTTTCATTCAGCAATTTGACCATCCTAAATATTTTTATTTTTGACTTCTTTAGAAAGTCACATCACATGGTGTATATTTTTACATTACTCATTCTTGTGTATTCTTCCCCAATAGCCTGTCTTTTTGGTAAAAATTCCCCTAATTTTTTTCCTTCCATCTCAATCTGGTATTTATGTAGATCTTTGGGGTTTTTTCTATGACAGTTTAGTTTCTTTGAGAGCATTTAATGGGGAATCTTTTTAAAAGCTTCTTAAAGTCTAAGTGTAGAGAAATACTTGAATCACCTACATGAGATAAGCTTTGAGTTTTAGCCATGGCTGCAATTTTAATTATTTCTGTATTTTTATAAAACATCTCCAGGAAAAGCTGACCAAAAAAAATTTAGAAAATAGCTCATCTAGTCTTAAATCTCCCAGTCCTGAATGAATTATAAACCTTTTTTTATTGTAAAGCAATATTAGGATATTTTCAAGTGACTTAATTTAGAATGTCTTTTTTCCAGATCCACCCTTTTGAAATGTACTTTATTCTCGTCCTTTTCTCTACTCTGAATTATGACCCTCCTGCCAATGAAGAGTTCTTTGCCAGGTGTATCCAACATCTTACTTCTAACTTGAGTAAGTGCATTAGAGAAAGATATTGTGAGTATCATTTTAAGATAGTATTTGTATGAATAGAAAGACTTTTTTTTTTTTATAAAGCAAAGGAAAAGTGTGTCTGTATGTTACTACTAATACTCTGCCTACTGGGGTTAAACCATGACAAATATTCAATATATGTTTCTGTTGGGTTTTCTAGCTTCATTTCACGCTTTAAAAAGGGGGATGCTGTTCATGAGAGACTAGCAAGGTATCTTGAGAAAATTCTGATTAATTCACTGCTGTTAATGGATAGAATGGTGATGTTCCCCAAGGAGTCACCATTTGGGAACAGGATATATTTTGTGATTTATCACAAAGAAATGGCTGTAGAGGAAGTGTATAGAGACTTTTTTTTTTTGATACAGCCTCACAGAGCTGTGAAAATTTGCTGTCTACCAAAATATTGCAGTTACCTTTTTTTTGAAGACTTAACTAGTTTCCTCCTGCAAAGACTTGGCAAGAGTTACCTTGCGGCTTGGTGCAGTTAGCAGAAGTATTCCTTAATCTGCCTGTGTGTTCATTTAGTATGTGAAGAGAGAAACTTGGATGATTTTGAGGCCAGGGAGAGGGCTTTGGAAATCCTGTAAACTTTATGTTGTGTGTTGATACAAATTTTTGTCTGTTTTTTGAAGGTTGTTTTGAAACTCACCACTTGGTGCTTCTTGGTCATATTTTGGCAGTGGCTGGGTATTTTCCTCCAGTTCTGATAACAAAGATATTTAATGTTTCTTTCCTAAGCAAATTGGATACTCAGCTTGAAGGTAGATATCTAGTGCTGTGATGAATTTGTTTGTGTGGTATTTATTATAAAATGGAATTGTGGACCTACATATAACCCAGAAAGTAGAATTACTCTTTAAAGAAGCACTCATTTTTCCAGAATGACCCCTATATATAATCTAGTCATTATTTGAGTGCTGAAAGAAAAGGAATGAACAAAAATGTGTGCTTTGTTATAAAAGTACAGACTTGTACTGCAGATGAGAGAAGCTCATTTAAAACAAATTTTATAGTCAATTTATTCCATTCAGTATATAATAATTCTTCAGTTTTATTGGAAATAAAATGACCTGATTGTGGTATTTATTACTAAGAATAGTCACAAAGCTCAAGAAGTAATGTGGGATTCTTGCCTGCAAGAAATGAGACTTGCTGGTCTCTTCTCTCTAAGTAGGTGTTTGTCTTACAGCTTCCTTACACTTGCATGTGTTTTGCTGTCAATGTACTGTTGCCATTTTGCCTTCAACCACTTCATTAAAAAGTTAAATGATAGGAAAGAGTTTAAATTGCGTCTTTCTTCTGTCTTGCTGATGTTACTGATGTTGAGCAAAACTGTTATTTTTCATTTATTCCTCAGGATTTTTGAGAACCTTTCTAAGATTCTAAAGCATGAACTTTACAAATGCCATAGTATATAGACATTTACATCTCTAGTAAACAATTCAGAGTTAGCCAGTTAGTCTGTTATATTAGAAGCTTCACATTTCAGTTCACACCTTTTTATTTTGTCTATTTCAGTCCTGCCTGATACCTTAAAGCACAGGGTCCGCTTGCGCCTCATGAAATTGAACAGAGCAGTATGTCTGGAATGCCCAGAGTTTCATATCCCTTGGTTTCATGAGCACTACTGCCAACGTGTCTTTTTTAACAGTAAGTACTTTAGGAGAGGAAAAGCTGCCCTTGTAACACTAGTAATAGAGAACAGTCTGCTAGACACTTCTAAAGCTGTTGTGTTGACGGTGGCACACAGGAGAGGCTCAGATGAACCCTGCTGTCTGCTGAGGATATGTTGTTGGAAAGTGCAACTGCTTAGTAGTGTGTCAAGGAGCAAAGCAGTTTTCACCATGGGAACTAATGTAATAGAGGTGGGATATTTTTTCATAAGAAATAAAATTTAAGTACAAGAAACAGTGGATATGGCATGGAGGAGAGGCTCAAAGAGGATCACTAGGATTGTCTGCTGGAGGAGATGGGTGACTTTTATCCCTGCTTCCCTGAGAAGACTTAACACATTTGACTTAAATTTTTCAAGGTGAATGTTTTTGCTCCCTCCTTTTGAACATACTACTGTCATCTTCCTCAAGAGAATCAAGATCTGTCAAGGATGAGAGAGAGAGAACTAGGCTAATGATGTGTAGCAGAGATCCTTCAGAATAGTGATCAGTTCAAAAAAACCCAGCTAATGCAAACTTAGTATCTCTCCTGCTCCTTCTCACAGGGGAGACCTGCTTTGCTATCCATTGAACTCAGCTGCTTTATCTTTGAGACTGAAGATGTTTAATGGAGCAAGGTATTAAACAATCTGCAGCAGACTCAGAAGTGACAGACAGTATAGTGTGCCTATAATAGAGGTAAAATAAGTAAATACTTGTTTCTCTAAGCTTGATTAAATGCAAAGGAAGTCCAGCAGGTAAAGCCTGAATTTGAAGTGTTTGCAGTATGTAAATGGGAAAAATCCTGGGATGGAAAGTCTGGATTTGAAATTCATGCTTCATAGCCACCTGCCACTTTCCACCCAAAAGATGATCATATGGTCTCCAAATTATGATGGAATAACACCAGGGATCTGTGGAAAAGCTCTAATTCAGTAGGCTGGCTGTCAGAAATGCAGTGTCACAAAAATGCTAGTTTCAAAACTTGGTCTGTGTAAGCTTTGATGTATGAATTCTTTATTTTGTTTTTGTAGGCAGTCACCGAAAAAATCCACTGCGACAGCATGTTCACAGAATGCTGACGGAGATCTTGGGGGGGAGCCATTTTGCAAAAATATCTGTTCTCACACCTTACTACTATGAAATAGGTGAGAATCCTCTAAGGGTCGTTATGGAGACCTCTGATGTAATTATTATTATCAAGATTAGGAAGCCCCTGGGATTTGGCCAAAAAATATTGCAACAAAGAAATTGCTGTATAAAACATAGTTTCTAAAAGTTCTGCATAGTATAAATACTGTTTGGTATCTCCAGTTATGGCTCTGAGTTTTTCTAGAAGTAAACACTACACAGAGCAAATTATTTAACTTCTTTTTTTTGGTCAGTAAACAGGTTTATTGTGTTTTGTCACAGATCTTGAATGCATTCTGGATGAAAATAAAAAGCCTCTTTCCTATATGACTGTACCTTTGGATGGTGTGGAGGGAATGCACTTGAGACATGACATCAAGGATGAAGCGAGAAATGCTCTGCCACCAGGAGCTCAGAGGTTAGTACATTGAATTCTTGCACATTAGCTCTTCCAAGCTTCTAAGTTTAGATCAAGTTTAGACTAGGTTTTTGACGCTTATGTCCTTATGCTCCCTGGGCAGCCCGTTCCAATGCCTGACAACCACCTCATTAAAAAAATTCCTCCTCATATCCAGCCTGAACCTCCCCTGGTGCAACTTGAGGGCATTTCCTCTTGTTCTATTTCTTGTTACTAGGGAGAACACATTGACCCCCACCTCGCTACAACTTCGTTTCAGGTAGTCCTAGAGAGCAACAAAGGTCTTCCCTGAGCCTCCTTCAGACTGAACAGCCCCAGATCCCTCAGCCATTCCTCACATGAGACGTGTTCCAAATCCTTTGCTAGCTTGGTAGCCCTCCTCTGGATCCTCTGCAGCACCTCAATGTGCATCTTGTACAGAGGGGCCTACAATACTATGGGTGCAGAGTGACAAAGAGAGAAGGCCTTAATACTGCACAGCACTCATCAGCAATAGCCAAGTATTGGTGTATAATCAATACCTTTTTGGTCACAGATCCAAAACACAGCACCATCCAGGTTTCGAAAAGTAACTCTGTCTCTGCCAGACCCAGTACACTGGGCAGACAGGGCATTCTTGAAATGTATTTTCTTTCTGCCTCTTCAAATGTATGCCATGAAAATGCTGGTTAGCCAGTTTTGCCATTTGAACAAAAACAGATGCAGGGAGGAAGTGCCTTTTTCCAATCATGCGAAGCTCAAGTATCTCTAAATAAATAAGAGGAAAATTTTTTTTTCTAGTTTCAGGGAGCTGTTTTTCTGCAAATTTTCAGGTTTATCTAGTAATAGTCTTGCTGCAACTATCAAGACTGAACAACAAATACCACTTCTTGCTATTCAGGTAGGACCTGAAAGTAACTGCACATTTTTATTATTTGCAGAATTGCTTTGGAATTTCTCGATTCAAAAGCTTTTAGCAAAGGTTCACGTCACCTGAAAGGAGAATCAGCAGTGAAGAAACGACATCTGGAAATTCTGGGGTACCGGGTAGTTCAGGTGAGCAGTCAGAAATATTTTAGGTCCTTTTCCTTGCAATAGATTTAAGGATAGTTTTTAATAGTTAAAGCACCTACTAGGTGAGACCAGTTTTTGTACTTAGAGAGGAAATTCCAAGCTGTTCTCAAGATGGTGTAAGGACTTCATAGAAGTTGCACCTTTGCTGAAAATGGCTGCAGCAAAACTGAAGTCAGAAAGTCTCAGCCTTACTGCACTGCAGGCAAACTAGCAATCTTGATGTAGCCTGAGTAAAGGAGAAAAAGTGGAATGAGAGTTTCAGTTGAATTCACCAAAGATTTCTACACTAGAAGAAGATTGAACATGCTCTCATTGAGTGATAGACAGTTACAGCAGCTGCAGGATGGGATTTGAATGCTGTCAGTCTGCCGCAGTGGTACTGCTGTGATGGGGAAAACTGGTGGCCAGAGGTAATTCACAGCCACCTTTGAAGAAACATTTGGGTAATGATGGCTCACAAATGTAGATTCTCCTGTATATATAATTAGTCACTTGCTCTAACTGTAGCTAAAATCCCTCTTTAAACTTATGTTTGGGTAGAGTTTTTTTTTTTTAAACAGGATTATCACCCTTTCTCATGTTGCTCTGAAAGCAACTGTTATGCAACTGCTACACTATTCCAGCTTGATACATTAACACTACAAACTATTGTGACCTGGGATTTTTCTCTCAATTTGGGGGTCAGAAGGTGGGAGATGGTGTAATGGAGTTGTCTTAACTTGTGTTGTATGGTCACCTGCTTTCCATCTCTTCAACTGTGCTGCTTTTTAGAAGCAAACTGACTGTACTTACATGAGGAAGAATCTTACATTGAGAAATTAATCTTTTCACTGTTAGAATAAGCCTAGCTTTTAGAAGAACACAGGTGATAAAATAGTTTCAAGTAGAGAAAAACAGATATTGGGAAGAACCTTTTCTTTGCTGTAAGATGGCATGTGGCTTATACCAATGGTAACGATCAGTTTGTATGATTCTGTTTTACAGATTCCTCACTTTGAATGGAATTCAATGGTTTTGTCAACAAAAGGTGAACAGCTAGATTATCTGAGAAGGCATCTCTATGGAATACAGTAATGTCAGCCAGGAATTCAAAAGTGCTTTTTATACCAACACTTCAAGGACCATTAAATTTCTTGTAATCCTGGAATATTTAGTTTCAAAAATGTCTTTGTGAGTCAGCTGGACCAAGGCTTACCATGGAGCATCAGATGTCAAGAGATTAATCCTCCATTTATTAGGGATTGAAAGAGGCAGATCACAGTGGGTCAAGAAGGTGTGATAAAGATGCTTAAAATCTCCCACTATTTGGAAGCTATTCTTTAAGTAAATGGGTCTGTGACAGTTTTGACATTAAAGTACATTATTGTATCCCAAATAAATAGTATAGAGGCTTAGCCAGACAGAAAACTGTCCAAATAAAAAGCTGGAAGTATTCTTCACTGTCAGAATAGAAGCAGCAGATCTACTGGAAACCGTCCCCTTCAGCATGTGATGGAATGAGCAATTGGAATCAAAGACTACTATCACTGTGAAACCAAGAAACAGAGATGCAGATGTACGAAGAGGAGGACTACTAGTACAGCCATTCTGTCTTCCAGATGAGAGGTACTGTGGGTGACTCTGTTAGGGGAGGTCTTGTGGGTTGAGGAGCCTCCAGATGCTGCTTCTGCCCTGTGATGTGGTATGTGCAGAAGTATGGCTTGAGTCTTTTGAAACACCTTCACATTCTTAAAAGATGGACTCGTTCCAGAAGTCTGGCAACTACCCAGACCCTTGAAACACCTGTAATCAGTTAAATGCAACTTCTAAGGGATACATGAAAGATTATATAAGGAGAAAATAATGCTTCTGTCAGACACAGGCACTTATTGCACCTGGATAATTAATGAAATTTATTATTATGGCATTGTGCATGGGATTAGCCCTTGCTAACAGAAATAAAACGAAGTAAGACAAACCATCTAACCTGCCTGTTTTGTTGATAAGACAGTATACAAAAAGAGCAAAATTAGGCTGAAAATTGAAACCAAGAATGAGGACCAAGAAAAATCTTCAGAGAGTGACAATCACCTTGGTTACTGGTAGTGAAAAACATTGCTGGTATATTTATCATGTTTCAAAACCAACTGCCAGTTAGTTACCAGGCTTCCTGTGGTTGTGCTCAGCCAGGGTTCGTGTCAGGAGGCATAAGATAAATGTAGACTGGAAAAGTGGGATAGCCAGGGGAATGTTCATTGTAGAACAGTAATTGTAGAGTGGTCATGCTTCTGCAAATCAGCCTGTTTCAGGGGCAGCCACGTTGTGACTACAGCTGCTGTTACCTCACCATGGCTGCTAGCTGTGCCCATCTCTTTCACATAGACAATGTGTATGTGTTTTCTTGCCTTTTAGTAGAAGCAATAGACATTCTTTTTATCACTTCCTTTGAAACCTAGTAGAGGTGACTGCATTCTGAGCTCACCAGTGTGCACCTGGCTGTTGCTTTTTTTTTTTTTAACAACTCCATAGTAGAAGGAAATATTTTTATTGACTGAATACAAATTAGAGCACTAAAAAAAGCAAGGAAAAAATGACAGAACCTATCTAAGCTGCAAGGTGCTTTTCTTCTGAGGGAGTCTTCACATTTGTGGCATGACTGAAAAAAAACTAGATGTTTGTCTGCTGTGGTATCAACTGGACAAGGGCTCCAAACTGTGGAAGATGAGTGCTTTGGGGAAATGGCGTCAAAGGCACAGGGCATAGAATGTCTCTGGGTACATTCTATTTTCTATAAAAGGGAAAAGACAATCATAAATGTAGGTTAGGATGTCAGAAGGTGGGCTACAAGTCCAAGGGTTTTTGCCTGTACAGATGGCCTTCAAGTAGCAAGCAACCTTGGAGTGTAAGAAAGGGAAAGTGGCTGTGATCAGTCATGGGTGTTCATGTGTTTGAGCTGAGCCCTGCTTTTCAGCTACCCAGCAGTCACTCTGTGCCAAGCCAGGTACATGCAAGCTACATCTAAATTAAGTTATGAATATTCACAATGGGAAGAGGAATAAAACTTGCTATGAGTGGATTCAGAAAGAGCATCTAGGAAAAGCAAAATACAAGAGTACTTCAGTAAAATGTGCTGCTTTTGATCCTTTACAGTCATTCTTTCCAAATGGAATCAGCATGTGTTACAGCAGATGGGCTGGTGTAAACCAGTGATTTAACTGGAGCCAATGAAAGATGCTAAAAACGGCTGAAGATTAGGCTGCTAAAGGGGAAAACAGAAGAGATATCCCCCAGATTTAAGTACCAGTGTACAGTAAGTACTGCTGTGAGCCATGATGGCTGTGGCTGTGCCATATGTTTACCTCTATCTCCAAGAAGGGCAATGCAATGGGGTATTTTGATAGTTTGAACTACTCAGTCAGGTGTGGTAGGCTGCTGTGCCCATTTTCCTCATATGTCAGTTGTAATTAGATTTAGATTTATGACATCCTTTAGATTTGTGCTGCCTCTTTATTCAATGGAGAAATCTTTTGAAGGGATACTCTGTAAAAATGGTGGGCATGTCCTACTAAAGAAAAGCCAAGTGCGCTGCTTTGGGCAAAGGTTGTGCTAAGACATCTGTGTCCTGCCAATATGATAGTGATGATGAGGTGATCACTAAAGAGACACCATCAAGTGATACTTCTGTAGTTTTAGAAACAAAGTTTAATTGTTAAAAGTTTCAACATCAAAATGCATCAACTCTATTAGATGACAAATTCCTCTCTGCTGCAGGTATTTGCTAATGAGCTACAACTTTTTCACAAATGCTTGTTAATGGCCTCAGGTCTCTGAGAAAAACTTCCATGAAACATTTGCTTTGGAAATAAATATAAAACCATAAAAAAGTGGAAAATCCTTGTTAGCTGAAGTCTAAACATAGTAGATTAACCTTGTGAACTTCCCTCTCTTTCCTCAACTCTAGCTACTTACTAGTAGCCAGCTTTGGCCTGAGATTGGCATTTCTTAGGCCACATAGTATTAGGCCACTTTTGTTTTCAATATGCACTTCAGTTCCAGGCTGTATTAGTTTTAGAAGGCTCTAATGAAAATATTTTCAAGGTACGGCTGAAGAATGTGGGACGTACATTGATTGCTGAAGGGGGAAATCTGGCTGTAAAAACAGCCAGTTAGAGCAAAATTAGCTACCTACTAGTTGTGTTCAACTTAACAATTAATTCATGGTCATTGTTTGGAGGATAAGCTGCCAGTGTCTTGGATTGTCTAAGGAGGTCTAACTAGTTTCACTGGGAATTTCATAGAGTGAGAAATGGAGAGCTCTCTGAAATCTTCATTTATTCTAATCCACATCAATTCGAATTCTTCAGGATTTTAGACATTGTTAAAAACATCAGTCATTGTTGGTTAGCTAGTAAGTATCTTAAGACTTGGACAGACAGATGAACTGTTTAACAGTTAATTGTATAACTAGTATGCTGCTACAAAACTCTGTACAATTTGGGGGACATTTTCATGCAACAAAACCAGAAGAGCCTATTGAAACTCCCTCACCATATCACATTTCCCAGCATTTTGTTTACAGTTTTGATAACTTGAAGAGGTTTAAACGTGTAGCCAGGCAGGAGGCTCCAGTAGCATATCGGATCTCTTTCAGGATGCCAATCCATTCCTTCTTTTCATCGTCATACCTGCATTTAACAAAATCAGGTCAGAACAGAGCTTCTTAAAATTTCAGTTGGCTGCTTCATCCCATATACATAAAAAGGAGGACAGCCCACATGCTGCAAAAGCTTGGAGCAACCATATGCTGAAGAATGCTACAAAAGGCTGCCTTTGTCCTCTAGAACAGATGAAAAAGATGTTCTTGTGCATGTGAGTTGTCTTTCCTGGCCCCAAATGCTTGTCGCTGGCCTGTGCCACACTCGAATTACTCCCATAAAAGCTTCCTCCTTGTCTTAAATATCCTTTCTGAATTCCTTCTGATTCTGACATATAAAGATGTTTTTTCTGGGAATCCTTCCTATCCTGATAATTAAAGCTCCTGAATTTACCTTAGCAACTGAAGAGTCTCAGCAGAGATGTGAGATTTAATCACTGCTACTATGATTTTGATGTTAAAAAAACCCCCAATAGGGATTTTTGCTTCTCTTGGAACCATTTACTCATTAGACTATTAATACAAGAATATGTACAAGCTCCTGTGTATACAGGCTTTTCTGCATAAGAATGTCAGGAAACAGAAAATCGTTTATGGTACACTTGCAAGGCTAAATATGCAAAGAGATATGGCAACTTACTCTTTTAAAGAGTAAAAGAAGTGGAAGATCATGATTCAGACTGTTCAAATTACTAGTAGGTGGAAGTAATCATTGGATCCAAGTCTCATGTTTGTCACTTCCTGACAAACATGTCTGTCTGTCAAACAAGCACTTTACAACCTGTGCTATGGTTCATTTCCAGAGTTAAACAGAATACTAATTTTACTCCTCAGTGATTACGAATGTAAAATTTAGATATGGGTTACCACCAGGAAAGCATAATTATAATTAAACTTACTTCCATATGTCAGTGACTTCACTGGGTGCAAATTCCTTAGATTCAAGCTGAATCATTGCAAAGCCTCCAATAGCATACAAAGCTCCACTTAAGGTGACTAAACTGATGGAACTTCTCTCCTGAGGAAATTCTGGCATAATCTCCCACCTAAAGATGAAAAAAAAAAAAAAAGTTAAATGCACCCAAGAGAAATATTCTAAACTGGATGTGCTAGAATACACACCCCTGGCTGACATTCAGGTACTAAGGACTGTGACTGAACGGTTCACTAAAGGCAAGCATTCTGAGATTTATCAACAGTGAATTTCAGTGTCTCCATCCCCACAGGGACTTTCTCTGAGTCTCAAGTGACAGCATTACACTGGGATGACACCTCTTCCCAGACACCACTTCTTACAGCTCACCTGATCCCATCCTCAGTAATATATTTTATACAGATGTATTGGTTCCCCTGCTACTCTGATTTTTTTTTCCCTATCGTTTCCAAAATGCATATTCAAGTGGCATAGACATAATTTGAGTATTAAAAAAGTCATTGGAGCTCATTAGTATAATTTCAAATTTTCTGCCACTTCACACCAATGAACATAACCCACACTGATATCCCACTTCTGGGTAATTTCACCATCAAAGCTAACAGGCTCATTTATCTCTCTCACTTGTGTGACTTGACTGTAAGAAAACAGTAAATCAAGACAAGAACATGCAGATTTTTCAGACCACAAGTCACACGTTTCTGAACATGGAAGAATGTAACAGTCATTTTACTTTACTGTCTTTTGCTTTCTGCATAGTGTAAAGCCCAAAGTTCCCTCATAGGATTATTTCTTGCATAATTCACATTTTGTATTGTGAAGTTTTGTAAGCAAACCTCTTTGGGATAGCCTACATTTAAGTTAAAAGCTTTTAATGTGAGGCTGATGGCTGAAGTACCACCTGTCAGTGAAGACAGCACATGCAAATGTGTTTATATACAATATAAGTGCTTATTAATAAAATAAAGGTGCATCCAGGACCACTCACAAGTCTAAGCTATCATAATAAAGCTTTACTGCTACTATTTTAACCTAAAGTTTGTAAGTAAGATGAGAGGGAGGAAAAGTAAGAAAAGTAACAAAAAGAAAAATTAAGAGTAGAAAGACACAGATGCCGGGGGTATAAACTGGAAAATCATAAATATTTGAGTGGATTGCAAAAGATCTGGCTGTGAGGAACAACATTGGAAAGTGTCTGGAGATAATTCCAGATGTGACTCACTCTATTATCATTAGTTTTGCTTAATGGTATTTCAGAGCATGCACTTAACTTTGGAAGTCTTCCTGGAGTTTCAATATGACAGAAATTGGCAGAATTGTCTGCCTGTCACTAAGCAGTGGTAAAGGGTATTTGCTGTGGCAAGGCAGGTGAACAGCAAGACATCACAAGGCCATGTACCCAAAGGACATTCAGCTAATGCCATTCAGGTGCCCAATTCCTCTTGCTGGGATTTCATGTTTAGTGCCAGTGCTGTTCCCACTGGATTGCGCGGCCCATCTCTCCCACTTCTCCTCCATGATGCCAACACACCTGTTTACATGGCTGTGTGGTCAACTAAACTGGGAAATTGATCAGACTTTAAGAAAATATTAGAGGGTGGGTTATTTTCACTACAGGAGCACTTTGATCGTGTGTGTAGTGTAGCTCTGCTACCACAGAAAACATAGGGGAAAAGGGCCTAAGATCTGATCTCTTTAATAGGATCACTTAAGCTGGTGCTGTTGCTAAAGATGTGAATGTAGACCAAGCATCTCAGTGGGTGTATGGGCACCCAAATGCCTTGTGACCCTTATCCCACGGCTCCTAACAGCCCTAGATGATAAAACACTTGCTTGAAAATAGCTTGAATATTGTGCTCACTTATTGGTGGTCAGATCAAAAGCTTCAACAGATGCAGTAAGGCCTTCTTCAGTGACACCACCTGCAATGACAATCTTGCCCTTATGGACAGCCATTCCAAACATTGAGCGAGCCACTTTCATTGGAGCCAGGTCTTTCCAGTCTCCTTTCTTGGGATTGTATACAAATAGTCTGTTAGTGCATTTCCTAGGGAGGAAAAAGGAAACCTGTGATCATTTCTAATGAACTTTTGGCTTGTTCCAAGTGAGATCTAATTGACATAGACTGTGTGGGTTTATGTACAACACATCTTTCCACTCCATGAGATCCTTTTTCTGTCTATCTAGGTATCTTTTTATGTCTACAATGCACTATTTGCATCCATAGAACTAAATCAAGTGTTAATGCTGCTTAGACCAGGCAGGAATTTCACTGTACCTTACAGGAGAAAGACAACATCTTTTGCCAGTGTTTTCTATTCAGATGGGTTTGTGGAGGCATATATGACAAAGCCTATAAAAGAAAGATCATGCTTCTAGTTTGGCTCATTTGACAAGCTTGTATCTCAAATGTCCCCTGTAAAAGCACTGAAAAATTACCACCACGTGCTCAGTGTGAGTTCAAACTTTGATTTTCCTAACATTACACCAGCGTGGCAGCAGGTCAGAAAATGAGAAAAACTGAGATGATAATTCTGTAGAGGAATTACTATTTTTCCATCTGGAGGAAATAATACTTTCCATAAGAGTCCTTACAGCTACATAGTACTAATTGGCTACAATGCAAGTAAAATGTGCCTTGGAAATAAGTATGGTCCTTAAAATAACTAGTTGAGATGATATGCAATTTTACCCTATCATGCAGAAGATACCCCACATACCATACTCCTTCGCTGAATTGTTAGAAACCTTAATCCAGAGATGTAAAAAAGAAAAACCCTGATTTCTGAGTGTGAGGATATATAAAGGACTCATCGAATCATGCTATCAGTTGTCACAAAAAGAGACTCACTTATCATCAGTTTTTCCACCAAGGCAATATATCAGTCCATTGTTTGAGAGAGTAGCATGGCCATAGACTTTGATGGGTAGTTTTTTGATCTCACCCCATTTCATTGCTCTGGAACAAGGAGAATATATCTGTTAGGCTCTTTTAACTAATGATGGGCTATTTACAAGTCCCCAGTGGGCATAATGAAATTTCAAACATACACAGGATCGTAGCACAATACTGAATCTAGAGACTCCTCAGTGCGAAGGTCCTTGCCTGCAATTACATAGATCTTGTTGTCTGACTCGCCCAGCCCGAAGAGACACCTGGCTGACGGCAGCGGAGGAAGGGCAACCCACTCGCCAGCGATGCTGTCCAGCTGAAAGTGCAGCAGAACAGGAAGTGTTAGGAAAGGGAAACAGTAAAAATCCACACAACAAACATTGTTCCAAAAAACTGATCTACTTGCACTCAAGTGCCTCTCAACAGCTCACCTACCTTTCCAATGAATGATGGCTTCTACCCACTCATACTTCATGACCTAGCAGAGTCAATGCCGACAGCTCTTTACATCTGCTCACTCTCATCCTGTTTCTTTGGCTCTCTATTAAACTTTTCTTCCTTGTTTAAAGGTCTCTCATTCTCTGGGCTCCCTATCACAGGCTGGGAAGAGCAAGTAGTTACGAGTTCCCTATGACAGGCTAGGAAGAACAAGTAGTTCTTCTCTCTGCCTGAAGGGGGCAGACACTCCTGCAATTCTGCACCTGCCCATTTAGCCAGCTGTGGTCATTGCTGTAGGGAGAGATGCCTCACATCCTCACACCGTTCCTCTCAGTGACCAAGAAATATTACACGGCAAATGGCACAGATGTTTCCTCTGCAATCCCTAAAGCAAGAGGTGGTGTTTTATTACAAATACTCTCAAAAGCTCCCAAGATCTCTGAAGGCACAATAAATACAGACTTCACTCCAAAGTAAAAAACGGCATGCAGTGCATGTCCGCTGTCAACGACACTGACATCATCCCTACTGAAGTACCCCTATGGCTGTCTCAGTTTACATCCAGCATGCTGAAAAACCTAACGAGGCAGCAAAAGGCAGACAGAACAACCAATCAAAAGGAACCAGTATTTTCATAGAAGTGTGGTGCTTAATTTGTGTTTTGATCTAGAAACTTACAATTGAACCTGAATGCTCTCTAACATTCAAAAAGATATTTTCCCCTCTTCTATTGCATATAAATTTGCTTTGTGGTGAATAGGAAGAGAAGGTAAAATGTGACTTTGCATGAATGCAAAGCCATTTGACAAAAAGCAAGAGAAAGTTCTGTCAAAGTAATCAGATCTGGGTTTAGCTCAGTGAGATCTTTTTTCCAGAAGTGTGTTCCACAGCCAAGGTCTCCATGTTAAAAAACATCTCTCAGATTTCAGAGATCACCCCTATTGGACAGGAAGTTTTATTGCAAGAGTACAATTTAGTTCATGAACATGGGTTACCCCAGTAGCTGGATCTTGGTGGCATAATGAGCAAAAGATGTATGCATCATGGACTGCAGCATGCTTAGTGAGTCAAGTGTTGAAGATGACATGTCTACTGATGATAGGGCACAAACTAGCCACACATTTTTGAGCCAGTGGCAGCATTGTTTTCTCCTGGGTTGCTAGCTACCAAATAAAATAGTAACAGGTGCTTCACTGGTGAAAAAAGGGAGATCAGCAAGTGAAAATCAGTTTGGCACCACATTAACATTTTGGAGAGAACAACAGCTACATGGGTAACGCAGATGAGTACTTTAACTAAAGGCAGTAGCAGCAGCAAGCAAGATTAAAGACCATGAGCGACACAGCAGGATTTCAGGACATGGATGTAGACATACAAAGTAGGATTCTGAAAACTTTGATTTTTAATATGAATCTTCAGGTTTAGTTTTTGAGAGACCCTTCTTAGTAGCCTGAGACTTAAGCTATTCAGTTCTGGATTGTATACTTTATGACATCAACACAGTATTTCTATTAGAACAATATTTCTGTAACAAGTTTTGCACTTCAGTGAATAGTGGTTTTACACCTACATAAGAAAATGAGACTATGCTAATCCCTTTCTAGCAAACTTAGACTTCCCTCTCACAGACTAAACAAATGCCTGAAAATAACTCTTTCATTGTGTGTGTGAAATCACAATGAATCATACTCCTATAAACACTTAATATTTGTATTTTTGAATAGCTGAAGGCTTTACAGTTTTACCACTGCTCATCACTTTGCTCTATTTCATATTGAAATAACACTTGCTTTCACTGTTTTAGTCCAACATGCCTAAAGACAGGACAAGGCCATATTGCATAATTCATCATAATAGTTTAAATATCCCCCAAAGTATGTAGCCAGGTAGCTAACAACACAACAGAATTAGTTTATGCTGTAAGCATGCCAACTTGTGTTTTTGCTAATTTTTATGAATTATGTTGTGGAAGTTCCAGTTTGTATTAGTTGGACGTACATTTATACAGATTTACAAAGACAGAAAATTACGCTCTTGGTGGAAATATGCTCTTTAGCCTACTGACACTTGGACAAGAAAACAATTGTCTCTCCTTCAAATTACTTGTTTTAGAATGCCCTTGGGTTTTCAAATGTAGATGTGGCAAAGGGACTTCTGGAATTTTAGTTACAAAACTGACATTTAAAATACACACATTTTCATGGCAGCAGTAAAATTTCAGGTGCAAAAAAAAAAAAGACATCAGATCTGAAGCAGCTAAGCACTCAACTTTCATGGAAGTTCACAAAAATTTCACAAAAGGTACTTTACAAAAATATTATTAGGCTTAAATTTAGGCATCTGTACCATGAAAAATCTGGGCCTTAAACAATGAAAGCCAGTGCCTAGGTGTAATATACTAATCCTTTTAATCTTTTCTAAGATCACACCAGGGGCTTAATCTTGAAAGGGAAGATATAAGTCCCTTGGTTTCATTTCTCTCTCTGAGACAGAAATAGCTCTCTAGAGATCTCTCCATCAGCTGTACAGAGAGACTAGACAACCCACTTGCATAGACTCAAAATACTTTTCAGCAACTCATAAGCACCTACTATTGCACCAAAAAAAGCTTATACCTGGAAGAAGTAGGACTGGAAAGGCTGATCTTTGTTCTCCTCTTCCACATACAGTCCTCCAACAATGTAGACCTGATTTTGTTTGGTGACTATACTGGAATGATTTCTGGGAATCTGTTCTGCCAGGGCTGCTAGGTAGCATTCATTTTCTAGAGGATCATAAGCTACTGCAGCAGTGTCATTAACCAGAAGAATTAGGTCTTTGACAAACATGCCGTGTCTGGGAAGGTCATTTAGGTAGCCAGGCAGTAAATCTTCATCTCCTACATCACCATTTACCTCCCCTTTGGTTGACTTTTCTTTACTTTTGCTGGAGTCAGGCAGTTTTCCAGAAAAAGCATCCTTAATAATCTTTACTTTTTTCTGAAGGTCTGAGTTGCTTTTTATTATATCATCCTTCTCAACATGTTCTTTGAAATATTTTTCTGGCATAAGACGAAAACGTATGCAGTCAAAAATTTCCCCCAGGCTCTTTACTCTGTTTTCCTTGTCTGTTCGGACCCATCTCATTACTGCTTCAAATACCAGTTCTTCCTTCTCTACGTTCAAGCTGTCAGGTGAAATAATTGAGACAAGTTCATGCGGGGCGAGCTGCATGAAGTCCTCTTCCTTGCAGATCTGCACAAAATGATCTGAAACAAAATCCCGGGCAGAAAATGCAAGTCTTGGGCAATCAAGCAGAACACCTAATCGGAGGATGGCCAGACAGTTCCCAATAGCAAGCCTCTTCTGTAGGTAGGAGACGCACACGGTGAATACAGAAGGGATCTGAAAGCGACTGGCCAGAGCAAAAATATCTTGCACGTTAGAATCGTTAAGATCAATACTTGCTGAATAAAGGTATTTAACAATCATATCCAGGATGTTGGGGTCAACATTGTCTAGGACTACCTCCTTCTTTTTCTCTTCATTTTGCTCAGATAAGAAATACTCACGAAAATAAGGGCTGCATGCCGACAGAATCAATCTGTGGCAAGGCAAGCTTCTGTCACCGGCTTTCAGAGAGCAATCTATAAACTTTTGTTCTTCGAGGAGTTCCTTGAGGCCATCCTGAAGAAGAGTGGATTGGTAAAGTCTGAGCTCTTCAGTGAGTTCCCTTTGGGAATCCATTTCGCAGATACTTGGGAAAGGGGAGGGAGCAGAAAGCTTTAGCTGTTGTCTGCCCAAAGGTCCGTCTGTAAAAAAGGCAGACCAATGTGCTTTGCCCTGCCTGAAGCCTCCGCAACTTAATCTCGCTAGCTAAATATAGGTACATACTCTTACAGGTTGGAATTTAGGATGGACAGTTTGGAAAAAAAGAGTTGCTCTCGCAGCTGTCAAAGACTGAAAGAAGCAACTGTTACTTTTAGTCACTAAAGTCAGGTTTAGCCATCATTCCCCATGTTGAATCAATGAGATTACGTGCGGTGTATGAAATTATCTGACAGGAGGACAGCAGAATCTGACCCTCAGTGAAACAGCTATGAGCAAGATTGTAAATATACATGTTACCAAATATTCTGAAATAGAAATATTATTAATCAAGTCAGCTGCAACTACTGTTCACTTTTTCAGAGTGGCTTAATACATCTCATTACTGCAGTCACAAAGATATTAAAAAACTCCTGAACTTTACACCAAGTATCCGTGCTCTAAGATTGTTTTTTTACATACTCCTTTTACAGCAATTTCTTCAGATACCGATAATAAGACTTTGAAATTAATTTTGAGCTTCATCTTAATATCCATGTGGTTGTATTTGTAAACAAACCCCTACTGTTTAGGCAGAAAACATACACTGCTCAGGCAAAAATCTGCTTTCAAAAATAATTTAAAATGAAGAAGTCCCAACCCCTCGCTTAATAAACATCATTCTTCATTTCAGTGAATCTGTAGAGACATTATCAAGCCTTCTAAATTTGACTGTACTGGAAATGGTGTTAACTGCTGTTAAACTAAACCAAAAATAGTATGTAGGAAAGGTTGCACAAAGAATGAAAAACACATAAATCCATCATATTATCATTTAATGGACATGTAATTTTAAAAACAAATGAAAAAAATAAGAACTTAGACTAAAAAAAGCCTCAAACCAGAGAAGTAGTTTGAAAATTTAATGTGATTTAGAAAACATGCTTATGTTGAAGGTCTCACAATTTAGACCGAAAACATTTAGATTGTTATTTAAGGTCATAATACAGATCCAAAACAAATCTGAAATTTTAAGTTGTTTAATGTACCTTGACAAAGGTCTGTCTTTTGCCCATATAAAGAATGCTTTTTATTTTACCATGTGGGTAAAAAACATTCTTTATTCTTTATTATTTCAATGTAATGGAAATAGGATCAAAGCACAAGTATTTGAATGCAAGATCTACAATGAGGTATAATATTATCAACATTTATTGCAATCGTAATTGCTTTTCAGTATAGGTGGTATTTCACTAAAATACATAACCTTGAAAGATTTTCTACAAACACCACAATTATATTCACACTGCAGACACTTTACTATGGCAGTCGGCTGCTAAAACAACAGCTGAGAGGAGAGCTCACTTGACTTTTTTCCACTTACAGAAAACAGTGCTGAGGTCTTCTCTCACTAGAAAACACAACAGCTGCATCTTCCTTTAAACGATAAATGACTCATTTCTCTCTGACACATAACATGGTAAAGGTCTAATGACTCAGAGCTACTTGTGCGTGCACTTTTTTCTAGACTGTTCCTTAAAAAAAGTGCTCTAAACACAAATTAAAAGGACAAAAAAGTAGAAAAAAAGAGGAAAAACTGTATGAGGATACCTGGATTACATTTAAGTACCTGGAATGATATATTCTGAACACTTAACAAAATTGTGAGACGTGAAAACTAATAGCTGAAACAGCACTGGGTTTTGTCATAGTTATCGGTAATGCAGCACCGCTGCAATGACACAGCTGATAAGCCTAGATCCCAAGTGTTCTCCGTACGAGGGTATTTTTATGTTGCACAACATTAAGCAAGTTCTGGACGTTTTATTTCAATGTAATCATTATAGGAAATTACATCACTATGTACAAGGACACAAATACTTTAATCTGAGCATCAAACTACATGCCACGCAGTGCCCTATCACAAATGGTCGTCTCTGTGTAAGTAGGAAGAGGGGGGTTTCCTTTCCTGACATACTTGTAGGTAAAATGGCAGGTAGTGGCTGGTCCTGGCAGCCAGTCACAGGGCAGTATGGAAACACGTGGGTCACAAAGTTGTTAACAAACTGGCTGTACCTGCCGTAAAATGGCAGCTAAAACACCACCACAACCCTGTGTTGTTAGTGGACAGGGCTTCCTGCTCCAACATTTTGGTGGTAGCAGGATGGGTGGCTGCTCCTGCCAATCACATGCCTGAAAACACCTGGGGTAAGAGTGTGTCAAACTCTGTAGTCAGCCAACCACAGAGCAGTATGAAAATGCAGGGTGTGACGTTTTACATAATGGTGTCTGAAATAAAATGGCAGCTGCCATGCATGTAGTGGAGGAGGGACTTCCAGGTCCCTATAGCCTGACAGCCAGAGAGGAGGGCCCTGTGGGATACAGGGCCAGGCCTTGACACGCCCCCCTTCTCCTCTGTGTGAGATACTGGTTGTCGCCCCACTACTGACAGAAACAATGTAAAGAATACAGAGCTTTTACACATAGGAGGGTGTTGAATAAGCTTTCCTTTATGGCATATCATCCCGTATTTGCCTGTTCTTCAGCTTTGGCATGTTCCTTCTCTGCTATGCTGCTATTTCTAAATTATCTTCTACAGATCTCACAAGCCCAGTAACAACTGATGGTACCTTCCTTGCTTTGGAAACAAACACATGCCCATCTAAATCAGGTCATCACTTCCCAGAGTCCCTGGAGCGTGAATCTGTCCTTCAGCTTCTCTATTGCAAGTCCCAGTTCTTCTGAAAACACGGGCTCCCGGTCATGTTGCTTTTTGGAATGCATTAGATATGAGAGAAAACAAAGCAGAAAGTACTTTTTATTATCCCATTTTAACAACATGAATTTGCTAAGTGTGAAAAAAAGATGTTCTTACCTTGTTTTCATCAGCAAAGTAAGCCTGAAAAAGAAAGAAAGTTAAAAAACAAAGGAACTCAACTTTGAAGAAAAGTCTAAAACCAAATCTGCTAATAATTCTCTGTGGTCAAAACGCTATTGGGTAAGTTTTCTCCAACAAACCAGACTGTATGTTTTTTTATTTTGTTTTGTAAACAAGATCAGAGGTTTTTCTATATTGAAATAATTTATCAAGAGGGTTCTAACAGGAGCTGGCAATTTTGTTATTTTTCATTAAATACAAATCTTTGAATTTTCCATCATAATAAACAAAGTTTTTTAATCAGTAAAATTTTTGTATTATATTGTTATACTGACAAATACTTTATAGGGAATAAAACGTTAAGATGAAGGCAGACTGAAGGCATCCTAGCATTTTCTGCCTCATGCAAGCAGCATTTATTGTTAAATTTCAAAAACTAACTTGAAACGTGTAAGTAATACCAAAGTTCTTATCAAACTCAATCTAAGAAATGAACACTGAGTAACTGAACAATCAATCAAATTTTCCTATTCTCAGATAGGCCTTGGAAAGAGATACAATCTTTTCCGTTCTGTGTGTATGTGGAAAATAAGGTTCAAACTATTCGGGAAATTGGATGATCTCTAAAGGTCCCTTCCAAACCCCACTATTCTATGATTCTATGAAATGAGACACTCCTTGGGCCCTGGATGATCTATAACTCATACAGCAACCACTTTCTAATCATTTACTGCTTCCTCTTTTTGTTTTACAATACGCAAGGCATGGGTAGTTCAACAGAGGTGACAAAGGCACCAATAGAGCAATCAGAATGTTCCTTTAAGGAAAAGGTAAGTCTTCAACTGTATTCAAGACTGAATAAAAATATGCAAAAATGAAAAGAAAAAAAGTCAAAACGTGAGAAAAATGGATGAAAAGGAATAGACATGAGATCATCTGCCTCAGTAAATGACAACAGAAGAAAGGAAGGTGGAAATAAAATTGGTGCTAGCACTGCTAATTTACTGAATTAAGAAAACACATCAATTGCCATGTGTCAAGGCTAGCACTTGAAAACACGTGCAGTCTACCTGTGCAGTCAGTCATGCACTCAGGAGTCTTGGGTTGCACAGTAAAAACTGGAAATTCCTAGAAAGAAGGTCATCAAGCAACCTAATGTACTTAAAAGTAAATGTTCCTGAAATACTGGGAAACGTATACTAATACCGTGTTGTAAATTGGAATTGTCAGGAGCGCAAAGGTTGGCAGGAGTGACTCAGAATTATTGCTGCCTTTCTAGAAATCTTTCAATTTTAAATCTTAGATGAATGTTGAGCAAGTAAGTAAGAACACTTATTTTAATAGAACATATTTGATGATATACTGCTGGTTTCCAGGCTATTCCTGATCTGAATATGCTTATAAGCTATATGAAACTGTTTCTTTAAATTTCTACTACTGTTTATTTTGAATAGTAATTTGTTCTTAAGTTAAAAATCCATACACAGAATAAACTCCTGTAGTAATCGGAATTTTTAATAAAAGGTGTGTAGATGTGTTTGAAATACAGACAGTTCAGTTGCAGCTTTAGCAGAGGATTACAGCTGTATATTTGCTTACATTTGAATAACCAAGCAAGAATTATTTTATTTTTTTACTTTTCTGTAGAGTAGCTTACCACAAAAGCATCTGTGTGTTCATCAGATTCTATTTCCACATCATCTTGAACCTGCTCCACGGTTAGGTCTTCAAGAGGTTGAGGCTGCAAATTAAAACACTGAAGTAAGTAAATCCACGTCTAAAATGTTTAATATATTTTTATTACTGCTGTTAACACAATATTCTATATAATATAAAGAAACGAGTGGAGTACCTTTTCTTCCATTTCATAATCCACTCCAAATATAGGGTTAACTGAATAAACTTTGTGAAGTGAACTAATTTCTTTCACTGACTCCTGTAGTTTCTCCACGGGGTCAATTTTAAAACCAAGTACATATCCTCCACTCTATAGAACAGGGGAAAAAGAAGATGTATTTTTTAGTGTTGCTTATTATTTAAATGGCTTTTTCCCTTTGATAGGGATTTGCAGTTTAATGATGGAAAATTCTAGTTTGCTGAGAAAACATTACATGTATTTCGCTGTTCTATTTTCATTCCACCACTTAAACCATGAATGAAATAAGAACAATGGCAACGTTTCTCTATAAGGTAAACAAGCTTTTTAACTGCTAGCCCATTATATAAGTGGGGAACAAACTTAGACAGAAAAACATGGGCGAAATTCAGAAGTGATACTACTGATTTCTTCGTAGCTTCTCAGCAAATGTTTAGTCTGTTAGACCTTGATGTTGTTATTAAAGAAGCTTTCAGATGCAGTAAATAGATCACCATAAAAAACATTTCTGATTAAGATCAAATTGAAGAAAAAGAACTTTGTCTCATGCAGCAAAAGATACAAAAGTGAAAAAGATTTTAAATAGCTGTCATAAGTATAGAAGTAATTAGATCTCAAAGATAATCTTTCAGAAGGCACTGTTTTTAACAGCTATTTAACTTAATTTTAACTAGTTATGCTGGCCTACTGTTGCTTCACTTACAAGAACCATAACTCACAACAGCCACATTGACCTTAATGTACAGCCATTTTAAGCAAAGAGGACATTTTAAAAGCTGTGTTCAAAAGGTCACACAGAAGGAACACTATAAGTACCTTAAAAGTAGCCTTGTAACATTTCAGCATTAGAGAGCTACTATAGATAAAACTGTATAAAGGCTATGAAAGCTTCTTACCTGCTGAGAGCTCTCTATCACAAGCGCCAAGCCAAACTTTGAGTCTCTTACTTTTACTGAACGCTAACGGTAAAGAGGTAAAAATTGTTTGTTAGACATTCTTTTGGTTTTTTACACTGTACTAATCACTGGTTTCGGATACCTGGCTACCAACATGCCCTCCCATTTACCATTACCTCTGAACCTCAGGGGAAGTGTTTTTATCAGAAGTACTAACAATAGCAACAGCTGGTTTCTAAATATCAGGTTCACAGATCATTAATTACAGAGTAGGAGGTGTTATAAAGCACCACTGTAAGTAGTTTGAAAATTAGAAATACAAGCCATTTTCAACATTGGTAGCTGCTCATGAAAGCACCCAATTAATCTGGACAGGAAAAAACAAAATCTGCCCTGGAGTTGATGCTGGTAAGAATAAATTCCTCCCTGACTGTGGGACATGAAATAACTTTGGTGAGCTGGGGATTTTAACTGAAGACTTAAAAGTTGTGTCATTTGATTTGAAAATGGTTATTTTAAGGTACTTACAATTTGTAGATATGGTATGCTGACATTAAAGCTGTCATTCATATTTGCATGCCAAACTATTCTCACATTAGTAATAAAAAATGTTCCCAAATTTCCCTATTAAAGAAAAGGTATGTTAGAACCACTTTGAAAGTGCAGAGTCTTTTTTCCAAACACGATGATCACCTCTATGCATTTAAGCACAAGCAGGACACAGCTTCATCTTTAATTCATAAAGTCTGATTCTTTCCCACCAAAAACTGTTAAAATGCTTCTGTTGATTGCAAGGAAACCAGATCCAGTCTTTAAAGGATACAGCACCCAACTGGTGAAAATATCTAGGAGTACTTAATACTGCAGCAAAATGGGATCATATTACAGCACAACAAACCTCATGGGAGTACATGAAGCATCTGAGAGTGTTCTTAACTGTACAGATCTGGAATTGGCATATCATGTCAGTATAATGGCATGTGGGTTAAACTTAGGCAATTGTGGAGATGTGTGCCAAGGGAACGTAGAGGAAAGAACTCTTTAGCTTGTCAGGATGGATCCTGTTTCCATTCTGGACTAAAATTGCACAGACAGAAATAATATCTCCCATTTTGTTTCATGTCTCTGGGAGATACTTGCAACTCATTTCATGTAAAATGATAAAAGAAAAATTCTCATTTTTCCTTAAAGTCTTTCTTTTTCCCTGTTTATAGATTCCTATTCCAAGGTTTTCATTTTCCAGTAATCAAAACACAGTATAGCCTTACAATTTAGTCAAAGCTGCACATACACATACAAATATCCATCAGAACACTTTGGAAACAACATGATTGTCTTTCAGGATGATACAGAGCTTTAGACTCATAAACAGGAACTGTGTATCTAGTTCCTTACACATTAGCAAGTCATGTAGACTTCAGGCTGCCAGAAAGAGAGTTTGTTGTATTAGGTAGCAAATCTATGGTATCAGCTTCTCCACATGCATCAGCTGATTAACTGAGTTAAGGGTAATTCCTTGGAGGTTACAAAACTATAGTGGTACAACTGCTTGATGAAAGATGTTTTAACTTTGCTGTAGTCAGTGTAGTCTCATATTTCACTATACCTGGTCACTGGATAAATTCCAAACTCCATTGATTTTATCATATATTTGTTCTTGCGGTAATAATCTCAGTTGCTTGTTTTGAATCAGTGCACTTCTGAGTTTCAGATCACGATACATTTTTGAAGTTTCATAAGCTCTGCAAAAAATTAAAAATACACATTACCATTTCAGTGCTTTCTATTATCTTTACTGTTTAAAACCAATATTTAATGCTGTAAAGTTTCCTTATGACCATGTTGCACAGAAATGAGAGTACTATTGAAACTTCATCAAAGTAAACTGTTAAATTTCAGTGCTCCTTAATGAAGTTATCTTTAAATTTAACAGGTTTTCTTTGACATATGTTTTGATCTCCTGTGTTGTTCCCATGTATACTATTTCTTTCTTTTCCTTAAGGTAATCATGGCCCAGCCTCTTCTGTGTTCCACGTTACACATAGTACAGACATCAAGAATCCTTTATTTTTCAATGGCAGTTAAGTCACAGACATCCAATATATGTATGTCAGTATTCCTCAGCTCTTACATAGAAACCTACGGTACAGTATTATGCACATATTCATTCAGACAACTTATCTTTAGATGGGAAATACCCACTGCTTTGTAGTCAATTAGAGTTTTCATCAGGATTTAACTCTTCATTTTCATTACATAGTTCAAAATTATGGGAAAAGATTACAGACAGAAACTGTAGGCAGAAAATGTGCACTGAAATTAGCTATTAGTATTTTTATTTGTTCAGATGGTTTATACACAAAAGGTGATCAACCACTGGCATTTAATACACACTAATTTTCATTATGCAGAGTTATCTACTAGAATTTGTGATCATTCTCTCCCTTTCCTCCCTTCTCCTCTGTTGGGAAAGTTTCCTGAATGTTAAACATGGGCAGTTATATACTTGGTCCACCAGCAGCAGTAACCCCACATATTTGATTAATTTTATTTTGTAAATGAACACAGCATGGAAGTATGCTACCTGTGCACAGCAATAACCGAAGTGAAGAGTCTGGGACTCCCGGGAACGACATTGGTAAATATGAACTCAAACCGTGTATTGTTACATTTAGTCAATATATACAGAGCTTCTGTCTGCCCTCGTAATTTCTGTAAGGAAAAAATTAAATTTAACATTTTGACAATATAGTAGCTTGACTGTACAGGCAATAATCTTGACATACTAATTTTCTAAACTCTTATTCTATATAGTATATCTGAAGGTATAATCCTGATTCTAACACTGATCTACTGCTGTTTTCAACTAATTTTTTTCAGACAAACTTAGAGTTCCATCAAGAATCGCACCAATGAAGCCTGCTTGCTATATGTTTGCAATATCATTACTGAAACAGTATTTTTGGCTTTTTTACCATGTGGCTGCCCATAGAACCTACATAATCTCCCTGTTAGTTCTCTGCTGGAAGCCAAATACATGGCTTCTCAGTTACATGTAATTCAGGCTATATATTTGAGAACTTTCTTGCATAAAATAAGTGCCTCTCTAGACATTTGTTAAATTTAGACACAATGAGCCAACATGTGCTTGACTGACCTAGAGGGGAAAAGAGTTGCTAAACAGTGTTGATTGCATGAGTTTTAGTGCCTTAGGAGACCGACTAGAAATACACTCCTATAGAAATGTGAGTCTCTCAACTTTTAAAACTAAATTTCCATTACTATTCTATTACAGTACTTGCAAGTAACCTTTCAGATTATTGTTCATATAGTGCAATAAGTACAAATAATTAATTACAGCTTCTTTCATTATTTGAAAAGTATTTTTTGAAACTTACTGAGTTGGCAGTTCTTGTAGTTATATTTATAATGCAGTTGTAACCAACAGCTAGAAGTTGTGGGAGAAAAAGAAAAACAGGTTTGAGAACAAGAAAAGATAACAGTCAAAACTGCAAAGCACAATATTGAATTTTGTAGCACAGCTCTAGATGCCATTTGTGAGAATTACACATCGTGGTTAATGGTCTGGGCCCTTACCACAAAATCAAAGACTAATGTACAGGACTTTGGCAGGTTTTCTGGTCCGCTGCTCTTCTGAAAGCAGGACCAACTCCCATCTGGCTGCTCAGGGCACTGCCCAATTGACTTTTGAGTATTTCCAAAGAAGGAGATTCTACAACCACTCTGGAAGCCTGTTCCACTGTTTGACTGCCATCACTGTGAACGTTTTTCTCCTAATATCTAAGCAGTTATATCTAACAGAATATTCAGTCTTTACAGGATTAATACTTATGAAAATAGTAGAAAAAGACTACATCCTGGGTTGCTCATAAGAAATCTTCTAAAATCCAAAGAAACAGTAATGGTCAAAAATAGCATCCAATAATTATTATTTTGTTTATATGTTCCCTTAATCTCAGAAATAATGCATGATGATTCTACGATCTTGAAAGCCACAGGACAGATTTCCTTGAGTTTTTAGAAGACTGAATTGCTTCATAAGTTTCATCGTGATCTCCTCTAAAAAGGTCTATTCTAAAACTTAAACAAATTTTAAAAACAAAACAAAAAAATTACAAATACACATAAAGTGGCAGCATGTGCAAATACATTTGTATGTGCATGCATGGATGCAAATGCAGAACAAGCAGGCAGAGGACAAAAGTTTATATACATTATGAACAGAATACAGACTTTCAATTCTGACTGGCTAGTGTGAATTTAGCACTGGAAATAATTTGGGAACAAAGTAAGTGCATCCTGCCCATTTCAGCAAATTAAATTAAATTAGTAGACCTGCTAGCTACTCATACAGTTCAAATTCAAAGCTCATTGAGAGCTTACAATAGTAAATTTGCAAAGGCACGCACTTGTTGGGAATAAAAACTGTAGGATGACATGGAACGTGAATAAACAGGGGGTAACAAGAGGTACAAGTAAGGCAAGGTGTGAAGAAACTTTTGTTTTTTCTAGAAAAACAAATGAATTCCACTTAGGCCAAATGAAAAATATCTCTGAAGTACTCTTCAACTTCTGTTAAGTTAACATTGAATATTAATATTTTGCTAAGAATGATTATAATAGTTCCTATATTACAGATATATTAATTAGCAACAGTTTATTTCAGATTTTACACTGGAACAGAACTATACTTTACTATTCTGTCCTGTAATCTATACTATCCTGAAAGAATAGCATTCCACCACAAAGGAAACACAAACTTTGGAGTTGTTTAACAGGAGATGATACTTACAGAGATTGACTCTGGGCAATGACAATGAGCGCCAAATAATCCGCAAATTTGTCACAAGCAGTCTACCTGGAAATAAAGAGTGTAGATATTCTTAATCTGAATAACTTCCACTTAATTAAATGTATCATGCTGTGGTACATATTTACCTCTAGTTTTGAAATACCAGAATGTTCCTTCCTCTTAATAGGAAAAAGAAGAAAAGCACAGGAGATCCCAGCAGAAAAATCACTACCTCCCTCCCCCTTTTTTTTTTCTTTTTGGAATGCTAGGAAAGAAAAATCCAGTAAGGAACAAATGGTGCATATACCAGGACTCCTCCATACCAAACCAAGAAAAGTTACTGAATTCACATCCCACTGCCTATGGTAAAAATGCTGAGACACAATCAGTGCAGAACTGTTCTGAGGAGGAGAAGGGGAAGGCTGTGAGTTAACTATCGCAGCTGTCTTCATGAATGACCTCACCCCTTTATGTCACATGCAAACTTATTTGATTCTGTACCCTGTACAGCAGCACATCCAACCCCAGGCTCATCTGAGCATGCTCGCAGCTTCATGCCCTTCCAAATGATATATATATAAACCTTACTGATTCAGTTTAAACCGGGTTAGAAAAAATTAACCATCAAACAGGATTACAGCAAAAGATCACAATGATTATAAATGGATTATTCTTAGAAGGCTTTCAAGTCTAAACAGATTCCAAGACAAGATTATCACCTTACTATAACTTCAAACAAGAGAGCCTCCATCAAGAAAATAATCCAAAGGGAGACAGGCAGGATCTATTTTCTGCAACAGACCATTGACACAGAGTTCAGTGGAAATCAGACAGGGTTTTCATGAACCTACACAGGTTAAATGTTAAAAGTGCACAATTTCCCTGACTATGCATTTACCTCTGTCTCCATTGTTTCCTTTGGTATCTTCAACTGACTCTAAGCAGTCTATAAGGACCTCTCCAGGTCTCATTTTCATTTGTCTAAAAGAAAACAGACATAAGAACAAAATTATCTGAAGAACAGAATAGATTTACCTTCCAAAAGAAGGCCGATATATTTCCCAACTTTGTTTTCCTTTCTCCTTTTTTTTTTTGCTTACTGCCATCATTCAGTGAAAAATCCCCACATGTACACATAAACACAAATCAACATTACACATCTGAAATTGTTATCACTACATCTGGCATGTGAAAAATATTAATACCTCTATTATTAAATTAAAATAGTACATAAATAATTATGTATCAAGTGTGACTGAGCAAACTATACCTCAAAAAAAGGGAGAAAGTATGTGAAAATGTGTGAAAATGGATATGCAAAAAAGTTGCATTGACATAATTCTTAATAGATAGAGTTTGTTGTCTCTTGCTGTACTTTTAGGAGTGGAGCTAGGCTCAGGAAAGAATAGATGCCAGCAAAGGAAGTATCGAGTGTTAACTGCTCTACAAAATTTCTCACATGAAGCATGGTTTGGGTTTGTTTGTTTGTTTATGGTGGTTTTTTTTGTATTTTGGTTTATTTTACTGGTCTAATTGCTTAGCTACAAAGCAGATACAGTGTGAAACTTTGCTGTATTTTAATTGTACCATGTAAAGTTGCCAAAACTCTTCAGTGTATTGGCATGGGGGGGGGGGGGGGGGGGAAGAGTTCTAAGAAACGGAATTCCAAGAAATAGTATTGGAGATGAGGACTGAGATGCTAGGTATGGACTCAACAATACATGACAAGAACAGCACAAAAGATATTTGACAGGACGTAGCAAGAACAGTAACATCAGCATTAAAGAAGATATGGAAGCAGGCTCTCTCTACAATGACAATTCTACAGGGAAAATGAGACAGAACTGATTAAACATCCAAGATACAATTTCACGTTTCTAAAATTACTGCAGGCTGAGTGACAAAGGGTGTGTTCTCTCAGTAAGGCCAACCGAGGAGGAGGGAAAAGCAGCACAGTAGTACACGGTAAGCCTCCACGCCCCAAGTAATCACCCATCAGCTGCTAATGTATAGCTCTGTACTACAAAAGTTATGCAGGGTTTTGTCACGGAAACCAGAACACAGGTTTTATGGTCAGATACGGCTGACCAGAGGTCGCTGCCCACTCGGGCGAGGAAACGCTGCCTCCACCACTCGGTACGAGAGAGCCGTCCAGCGCCGGCCGCTCCGAGGCTGCAGAGCCCGTTCCCGTGAGCTCAGACACCGAGCCCGTGTGACCAGCGACTGGCGCCGTTCCCAGACACACACTTCTAAGTCTGTTTTCACTCCTCGGAGCCAGGCAACGCTACAGGCGGCTGGGACGAGAACCCCCTTCCTCGGCTCCTCCAGTAACCTTTCATTTCTTTCTCTTCTTTTGTAGCCTGGAGCCGGTGACGGGCCCCGCTCCCCGCGCCGGAGCCTGAGCGGCCCCACGCGCCACCTCCCGCCCCGCCAGCGAAACGCGGCCTCCGCCAGCGCTGGGAAAGCTCCCAGCACGCACTGCGCCGCGAATGGCGGCTGCGCTCAGCGCGCTGAGAACCGGCGCTCCGCCTCCGGACAGGGGCCGGACGGTGCCGAGAGCCCAGCTGTTCGGCAGGGCCGGGCAGGGCTGCGGCACTCACTGCGGGGAGATGTCGAAGCGGACGTCTCTGTCCTCCCACAGCACGTCCAGCACCACGCTCATGGCTGCGGACCGCGGCGCGCCGCTCCGTCCCGGCGAGTCCGCGCGCCGCCCTGGCAACGGGGGTGGCGTTTCGCGCTCCCGCAGCCAGCGAGATTGGCTGCGGCGCTGCACGCGGAGGGGCCGCCCGCGGTCGCGCCCGCCAGAGCCCCGCCCCGCCCCCCCTGAGCCTGGGCTTGAGGTAGCGGCTGCGACCGGCTGCGCGAGCAGCTCTGGGCGCCGTGAGCAGCTCTGGGCGCCGCGTCCTGTGGCCAGTCCGGAGCCCACAGCCTCGGCAGCGCCAACGGTCTGCCTGTTCCCTACATTTTATGAAGGAGACCTGAGAGCTCCGAGGTGCTGGAACATGTAATAGTTGCAGCTTTTCCTCACGTCTGGCCTTGTCGTGGATGATCGTTAAACCAAACCCTTGGAGAGCCGGTCAAACCAAAACCTCACAGGTTTCACAAACCCTCACTCACAGCTTAAAGTCCTATAGGTTTTGGCTTGGCTGTTTTGTCTTTCTTGTTTATTTAAGCTAGACAGGATGTGTCATAATATTTTAAACTTGGAATAACATTAAGATAGTAGCCAAATTTTAACTGAAGTATCCTACAGCTTTCAAATTAAAAAGTACTCTAAATTAGAGTATCAATCTCAGGAAGAAACTTGTTCTTTGACAGGCCTTTCCTTGGGCCTGTTGCCACCCTCCAGGAAATCAATAGAAATTTGACAAACTGAAAAATCATCCTGAGGGCTGTGGGTCCACTGGCAGGAAGAGCGGCAGTGCTGCCACAGCCAGGCGGGACTCTGCTGCGGGCCCAGGAGGGACTCCTGCAATTAGAAAGGCAGCGGGTGTTTGGCTTCAGGCCAAGTTCCATTTTTGTTCATATGCTTAAATTACCATTTGTTTGGGAAAAAATAGGAGCAACAAATCCAACAAAAAATGATCATTTGGTTTTGTATGCAGGAGTGCCTGATCTGAGATGTTCAGTCTTGTTAAGAGCTGTAGCAGAAATCCAATTACATCATCAGGAGCACATTACACAGTAAGTGTATTTTAGCTGTGACGTTTTAGTTCTGTAAAGGTACCATTACCCATTCTGTGTCCTGGCAGTAAAACCAGAAATGTTTTATTAGGAACTGAAAGCTTCCCTATTCGGAACTTTCGCTCTGAGTACCGGACGGCGATCACCCCAAGGAAGATGAGAGACCAGCTTGCTGCAAACGCACGAGGTGGCTTTATTTCGGAGCTCCGGGCCGCCTCATACCTCACGCAGGAGATAATGTGATTTAAATACTGGATCCTTCCAGAAGCAGTCCTCCGCTCCTCACACCCATCTGGTAAATCATTATCAAATAACCGACTGCAATCCACGACTTGTCCTCCTGTGCCTATTCGGTCTCTGGACTTAAGGCTTACTACTCTCTGTCCTCTAACAGTATCATTGTCATTTGGACCAAGCTTGCACAGATCCAGTCTCTGAAAACCAGTGTCTTTAAGGCGGTTGATTGTATCTGAAAGAAGTCTCACACAACCCAGAAAACCAGCTCCCTGTTTTTTATGAATTTTCTTGTGATTCCACACACTGATTGTAATTGAATCCGACTTCCCAATATATAGGTCATAATGCTGATTCCATCTTGGATCAAGTGTATTCTTCACAGTATCTGTAGAATGGCATTGGCCAGATCCATCCACCACGACCTTGGCAAATGGATCAGGAAGTCGGAAAAAGTCCTTTTTCACCAAGTTTTTTGCAAACAGTACTGCTGCTGTATTATAGTCCCACTGCGGCCGTGTCAAAGGAAAAGCCTCATCGACTTCTGCCGCCGTCAGCGTTGGTCGCCCGGCAGGATCACGAACAGCTTGTCGCGCCTCCGAGACAATTCTTTCTCTCTCTTCGGTGGTAAAGAGGGTGTTTAGTAATTGCTGACAGTCGTCCCAAGTCGGCTGATGGGAGTACATCAGAGATTCGACTAAACCTGTAAGAGCAGCAGGATTCTCCGAAAAAGGAGGATGATTAGTTTTCCAATTATATAGATCAGATGAAGAAAAAGGCCAATGCTGCAACACCTGCAACTCATTTTGGTCTGCCGGGGGTGGCCCACCCGCTCGAAGAGGCAAAGTGACGGCCGAATCAGGCCCATCCGCCCATGCCCGTCTCCTGCTGCGGGTGCCGGCGGACGGTCCCCCGGCAGGCACTTGAGTCTTGGATGACCGAAGAAATCCACCCGGTAACGTTGAGCCCTAGTGAATCAAATAGTGCACCTACCCAATTTTCCCGAGCCTCTTCTTCAATCTCCTTGGTTTCAGTTTCAACCTTTTCTAATTGCGAGATACCTTTTTCTACTTCTAGTGTCATGTTTGGAATATGGAGACAGCAATGTTCAATCTTCCTACCCAAATATCCACAAACCCCATGTTCTTGTAATAACAGCATGTCTAAAGCCATTCGATTTTGCAAAGCCATTTTGCTAGCTGCCTGTAGCTGTATTTCGGATCTCCCATCCAAGAGGCAGTGGACCAAGCTCTTAACAATTGATGTTGCTAAGATCCCGAGGTACTCTTGGATCATGCCACGTGCTAACACCAGTCTGAGTATGCAGAAAGTAGACCTGACCCTGCTGAGTCGTCCTTTGCTCATATCCCTCAGGTAAATCAGGAGGAGTGTGCAAGTGTGTCCTGCTCATGTAATTTCTGTGCCTCTGCGACCTGACTCTCCTCTCTGACAGCCAGGGATCTGACGTCTGCCCGCAAGTTGCACCGTTCGTCCCTGTAATCGGAGTGTTCTTGTCCACAAAACAGCTCAGGGGTCTGCCTGGACTGGAGTATTCTGATGCTGGCCGTGTTGGTCGCTCCCACTGAGTTGTTCGTATAATGTGATTTAAATACTGGATCCTTCCAGAAGCAGTCCTCCGCTCCTCACACCCATCTGGTAAATCATTATCAAATAACCGACTGCAATCCACGACTTGTCCTCCTGTGCCTATTCGGTCTCTGGACTGAAGGCTTACTACTCTCTGTCCTCTAACAGTATCATTGTCATTTGGACCAAGCTTGCACAGATCCAGTCTCTGAAAACCAGTGTCTTTAAGGCGGTTGATTGTATCTGAAAGAAGTCTCACACAACCCAGAAAACCAGCTCCCTGTTTTTTATGAATTTTCTTGTGATTCCACACACTGATTGTAATTGAATCCGACTTCCCAATATATAGGTCATAATGCTGATTCCATCTTGGATCAAGTGTATTCTTCACAGTATCTGTAGAATGGCATTGGCCAGATCCATCCACCACGACCTTGGCAAATGGATCAGGAAGTCGGAAAAAGTCCTTTTTCACCAAGTTTTTTGCAAACAGTACTGCTGCTGTATTATAGTCCCACTGCGGCCGTGTCAAAGGAAAAGCCTCATCGACTTCTGCCGCCGTCAGCGTTGGTCGCCCGGCAGGATCACGAACAGCTTGTTGCGCCTCCGAGACAATTCTTTCTCTCTCTTCGGTGGTAAAGAGGGTGTTTAGTAATTGCTGACAGTCGTCCCAAGTCGGCTGATGGGAGTACATCAGAGACTCGACTAAACCTGTAAGAGCAGCAGGATTCTCCGAAAAAGGAGGGTGATTAGTTTTCCAATTATATAGATCAGATGAAGAAAAAGGCCAATACTGCAACACCTGCAACTCATTTTGGTCTGCCGGGGGTGGCCCAACCGCTCGAAGAGGCAAAGTGACGGCCGAATCAGGCCCATCCGCCCATGCCCGTCTCCTGCTGCGGGTGCCGGCGGGCGGTCCCCCGGTAGGCACTTGAGTCTTGGATGACCGAAGAAATCCACCCGGTAACGTTGAGCCCTAGTGAATCAAATAGTGCACCTACCCAATTTTCCCGAGCCTCTTCTTCAATCTCCTTGGTTTCAGTTTCAACCTTTTCTAATTGCGAGATACCTTTTTCTACTTCTAGTGTCATGTTTGGAATATGGAGACAGCAATGTTCAATCTTCCTACCCAAATATCCACAAACCCCATGTTCTTGTAATAACAGCATGTCTAAAGCCATTCGATTTTGCAAAGCCATTTTGCTAGCTGCCTGTAGCTGTATTTCGGATCTCCCATCCAAGAGGCAGTGGACCAAGCTCTTAACAATTGATGTTGCTAAGATCCCGAGGTACTCTTGGATCATGCCACGTGCTAACACCAGTCTGAGTATGCAGAAAGTAGACCTGACCCTGCTGAGTCGTCCTTTGCTCATATCCCTCAGGTAAATCAGGAGGAGTGTGCAAGTGTGTCCTGCTCATGTAATTTCTGTGCCTCTGCGACCTGACTCTCCTCTCTGACAGCCAGGGATCTGACGTCTGCCCGCAAGTTGCACCGTTCGTCCCTGTAATCGGAGTGTTCTTGTCCACAAAACAGCTCAGGGGTCTGCCTGGACTGGAGTATTCTGATGCTGGCCGTGTTGGTCGCTCCCACTGAGTTGTTCATATAATGTGATTTAAATACTGGATCCTTCCAGAAGCAGTCCTCCGCTCCTCACACCCATCTGGTAAATCATTATCAAATAACCGACTGCAATCCACGACTTGTCCTCCTGTGCCTATTCGGTCTCTGGACTGAAGGCTTACTACTCTCTGTCCTCTAACAGTATCATTGTCATTTGGACCAAGCTTGCACAGATCCAGTCTCTGAAAACCAGTGTCTTTAAGGCGGTTGATTGTATCTGAAAGAAGTCTCACACAACCCAGAAAACCAGCTCCCTGTTTTTTATGAATTTTCTTGTGATTCCACACACTGATTGTAATTGAATCCGACTTCCCAATATATAGGTCATAATGCTGATTCCATCTTGGATCAAGCGTATTCTTCACAGTATCTGTAGAATGGCATTGGCCAGATCCATCCAGCACAACCTTGGCAAATGGATCAGGAAGTCAGAAAAAGTCCTTTTTCACCAAGTTTTTTGCAAACAGTACTGCTGCTGTATTATAGTCCCACTGCGGCCGTGTCAAAGGAAAAGCCTCATCGACTTCTGCCGCCGTCAGCGTTGGTCGCCCGGCAGGATCACGAACAGCTTGTTGCGCCTCCGAGACAATTCTTTCTCTCTCTTCGGTGGTAAAGAGGGTGTTTAGTAATTGCTGACAGTCGTCCCAAGTCGGCTGATGGGAGTACATCAGAGACTCGACTAAACCTGTAAGAGCAGCAGGATTCTCCGAAAAAGGAGGGTGATTAGTTTTCCAATTATATAGATCAGATGAAGAAAAAGGCCAATGCTGCAACACCTGCAACTCATTTTGGTCTGCCGGGGGTGGCCCAACCGCTCGAAGAGGCAAAGTGACGGCCGAATCAGGCCCATCCGCCCATGCCCGTCTCCTGCTGCGGGTGCCGGCGGACGGTCCCCCGGCAGGCACTTGAGGAGGGGGGGGTTGATAAAGAGGGGGCTGAATTGGTTCCGGCGGTGGCGCCGTGGGCCATTCAGGAGGCCCTTCTATTTCAGGGTAAATTTTGGGCGGTTCTTTTTTACTTTTCTCACTTTTCTCCTCATTATCTCGGTCAGCCCTTTCCCCAGTATTTAATGTCAAGGCACTGACTTCTGCGGGTAAATCCATTAATCCCCGGGAGGGGAGAAAAGGTCTAACCCAGTTAGGGGGGTAGAGAACCAGGTCTTCCCATACTGAGATGTAAGGTACCCGGTCCGGGTGCCCTCCCTTGATAATAGCCTGGACTGCTCGAATGGTTGTGATATCAAAAGTACCAGTCCGAGGCCAGCCCACTTTAAAGGTGGGCCATTCGCTTTCACAACAGACTTGCCATTTTCCCTTTTTTACAATTAACGATAAATTCCGTCCTCTAGCCTTAACGTCCGCCCAATGGTCCAGAGTCAAAGATAAAGGAGTAGATTCAGCTTGACCCATTTTACTCCAATAAAAACCGAGACTTCCTAGCACGAAAACAAAAAAACACCACTAACACCGAGCCTATTTCCAACCAACTCTGTTTACACTCAGATGGCAAAGACTGAAGCATTACTTCAGATGGCCTGAGGCCTCTCCTTCCCATTCAACAAAGACCACAATCGCCTGTTAAATACCGATACCGACACCTCATTAACAGAAACAAGACCACAGAAACAAGACCAGTGGTTCACCGAATTCTGGGCAGTCAGACCCTCCTGACTCCCTTCCACCCTTGAGGCGTCCCTCAGGGCCGCAGCCTGCGGTTCCGGACACGTCTATCCCCGCAGTCACTGAGTCCTCACGGTCCTCAGTGACAGCTGCATCAAAATACCAACGGGATCCTAAATCACCAACATGCCAAGTGAACCAAAAGTGGGACTTTAACCCACGAGTGGGACTTAAACCCACAACCAGGGGTGGGACTCTAACCCACGATCCCTGTCCTCAGACCAGTGTCGGGTATTTTGCTTCCTTCAAACAGATCTTACTCTTACAGGCTAGATTACTTCGTTTTTTTCCCTGCAACTATTCTCACGCGGCTCGGAACGACAACAAAAACGAATAAGTCCTGCAATCCAAACTCCCAGTCGTATACAAAATAAACAACACTCACTAAAACATTCAAAGAGACACAGACCAGCCTTCCAAAATATACACGAAACAAACCCCCAAGATATAGCTCAGCAAGACACCCACAGTACAAACCAGATTCCCAAGCAAAATGCACAAGAACATTCGTAAAGACATGTAGTGTATCCCTAAAACAGCATAAGATTTTATGGCAGTATAAAAATTCTTTTTCAATCACTCATGTGGCGCCACACACTCACAAACACTCACAAGCACATTCACACAAAAAGCTCACCTCCAAGGGGTCGTCGTTTCCTGAGGTGTTCGTCGATATCCCGGACGAGCCCCCAAAATGAAAGCTTCCCTATTCGGAACTTTCGCTCTGAGTACCGGACGGCGATCACCCCAAGGAAGACGAGAGACCAGCTTGCTGCAAACGCACGAGGTGGCTTTATTTCGGAGCTCCGGGCCGCCTCATACCTCACGCAGGAGATAGAGGAGGCGACCACGAGGCCCCGGCAGGGAGGGTTTATATAGAGAGGGGAGGAGAGCGGAAAATTCCAGCACATCTGCACATCAATAGTGTGGGGAAGGAGAGTGGAAAATCCCAGCACACCTGCGCAGTTCCATTCGATACAAGCCCCAACCATACCGAAACAAACCCCAACATGTCCAGACATGCCCAAACGAGCCAAAACCCAAACAAGCCCCAACCCAGGTCACCCTGATAGCGTGGGGGGGAGTAATGTCCTTAGTTTTACCCTGTGGTTTCTGACGCCATTTTGGTTCAATTTTTTCCTTTCATTCCCCACTCCTTTTTGTTAATAATTCTAATCTTAGAATTCATGTTCACGCTCCAGGGTACTTGAGTTGGTCTTATTACCAATCCTATCTTCTAACAAAAACAACTAATCTACTAATTATTGTAACAAAGGAAGGCTGGAGACCAGGTTGATCAGTGCGAGCCATCCACGCAGATCCCCAGTCTCTTGTCAAACTTTTCTGACAGAGCTTTTCAGGCTACTTCAGCCCTCTTCTTATGTAACCTTCTCCCATAAGTCGGCTGATGCTGCACTTTTCTCTGGCAATGATTCCTAAAATACACTTGTAGACAACATAAATCATAGCCACTAATACAACAAACATAGTCACATCTTGGATGACCGAAGAAATCCACCCGGTAACGTTGAGCCCTAGTGAATCAAATAGTGCACCTACCCAATTTTCCCGAGCCTCTTCTTCAATCTCCTTGGTTTCAGTTTCAACCTTTTCTAATTGCGAGATATCTTTTTCTACTTCTAGTGTCATGTTTGGAATATGGAGACAGCAATGTTCAATCTTCCTACCCAAATATCCACAAACCCCATGTTCTTGTAATAACAGCATGTCTAAAGCCATTCGATTTTGCAAAGCCATTTTGCTAGCTGCCTGTAGCTGTATTTCGGATCTCCCATCCAAGAGGCAGTGGACCAAGCTCTTCACAATTGATGTTGCTAAGATCCCGAGGTACTCTTGGATCATGCCACGTGCTAACACCAGTCTGAGTATGCAGAAAGTAGACCTGACCCTGCTGAGTCGTCCTTTGCTCATATCCCTCAGGTAAATCAGGAGGAGTGTGCAAGTGTGTCCTGCTCATGTAATTTCTGTGCCTCTGCGACCTGACTCTCCTCTCTGACAGCCGGAGATCTGACGTCTGCCCGCAAGTTGCACCGTTCGTCCCTGTAATCGGAGTGTTCTCGTCCACAAAACAGCTCAGGGGTCTGCCTGGACTGGAGTATTCTGATGCTGGCCGTGTTGGTCGCTCCCACTGAGTTGTTCGTATAATGTGATTTAAATACTGGATCCTTCCAGAAGCAGTCCTCCGCTCCTCACACCCATCTGGTAAATCATTATCAAATAACCGACTGCAATCCACGACTTGTCCTCCTGTGCCTATTCGGTCTCTGGACTGAAGGCTTACTACTCTCTGTCCTCTAACAGTATCATTGTCATTTGGACCAAGCTTGCACAGATCCAGTCTCTGAAAACCAGTGTCTTTAAGGCGGTTGATTGTATCTGAAAGAAGTCTCACACAACCCAGAAAACCAGCTCCCTGTTTTTTATGAATTTTCTTGTGATTCCACACACTGATTGTAATTGAATCCGACTTCCCAATATATAGGTCATAATGCTGATTCCATCTTGGATCAAGTGTATTCTTCACAGTATCTGTAGAATGGCATTGGCCAGATCCATCCACCACGACCTTGGCAAATGGATCAGGAAGTCGGAAAAAGTCCTTTTTCACCAAGTTTTTTGCAAACAGTACTGCTGCTGTATTATAGTCCCACTGCGGCCGTGTCAAAGGAAAAGCCTCATCGACTTCTGCCGCCGTCAGCGTTGGTCGCCCGGCAGGATCACGAACAGCTTGTCGCGCCTCCGAGACAATTCTTTCTCTCTCTTCGGTGGTAAAGAGGGTGTTTAGTAATTGCTGACAGTCGTCCCAAGTCGGCTGATGGGAGTACATCAGAGACTCGACTAAACCTGTAAGAGCAGCAGGATTCTCCGAAAAAGGAGGGTGATTAGTTTTCCAATTATATAGATCAGATGAAGAAAAAGGCCAATGCTGCAACACCTGCAACTCATTTTGGTCTGCCGGGGGTGGCCCAACCGCTCGAAGAGGCAAAGTGACGGCCGAATCAGGCCCATCCGCCCATGCCCGTCTCCTGCTGCGGGTGCCGGCGGACGGTCCCCCGGCAGGCACTTGAGGAGGGGGGGGTTGATAAAGAGGGGGCTGAATTGGTTCCGGCGGTGGCGCCGTGGGCCATTCAGGAGGCCCTTCTATTTCAGGGTAAATTTTGGGCGGTTCTTTTTTACTTTTCTCACTTTTCTCCTCATTATCTCGGTCAGCCCTTTCCCCAGTATTTAATGTCAAGGCACTGACTTCTGCGGGTAAATCCATTAATCCCCGGGAGGGGAGAAAAGGTCTAACCCAGTTAGGGGGGTAGAGAACCAGGTCTTCCCATACTGAGATGTAAGGTACCCGGTCCGGGTGCCCTCCCTTGATAATAGCCTGGACTGCTCGAATGGTTGTGATATCAAAAGTACCAGTCCGAGGCCAGCCCACTTTAAAGGTGGGCCATTCGCTTTCACAACAGACTTGCCATTTTCCCTTTTTTACAATTAACGATAAATTCCGTCCTCTAGCCTTAACGTCCGCCCAATGGTCCAGAGTCAAAGATAAAGGAGTAGATTCAGCTTGACCCATTTTACTCCAATAAAAACCGAGACTTCCTAGCACGAAAACAAAAAAACACCACTAACACCGAGCCTATTTCCAACCAACTCTGTTTACACTCAGATGGCAAAGACTGAAGCATTACTTCAGATGGCCTGAGGCCTCTCCTTCCCATTCAACAAAGACCACAATCGCCTGTTAAATACCGATACCGACACCTCATTAACAGAAACAAGACCACAGAAACAAGACCAGTGGTTCACCGAATTCTGGGCAGTCAGACCCTCCTGACTCCCTTCCACCCTTGAGGCGTCCCTCAGGGCCGCAGCCTGCGGTTCCGGACACGTCTATCCCCGCAGTCACTGAGTCCTCACGGTCCTCAGTGACAGCTGCATCAAAATACCAACGGGATCCTAAATCACCAACATGCCAAGTGAACCAAAAGTGGGACTTTAACCCACGAGTGGGACTTAAACCCACAACCAGGGGTGGGACTCTAACCCACGATCCCTGTCCTCAGACCAGTGTCGGGTATTTTGCTTCCTTCAAACAGATCTTACTCTTACAGGCTAGATTACTTCGTTTTTTTCCCTGCAACTATTCTCACGCGGCTCGGAACGACAACAAAAACGAATAAGTCCTGCAATCCAAACTCCCAGTCGTATACAAAATAAACAACACTCACTAAAACATTCAAAGAGACACAGACCAGCCTTCCAAAATATACACGAAACAAACCCCCAAGATATAGCTCAGCAAGACACCCACAGTACAAACCAGATTCCCAAGCAAAATGCACAAGAACATTCGTAAAGACATGTAGTGTATCCCTAAAACAGCATAAGATTTTATGGCAGTATAAAAATTCTTTTTCAATCACTCATGTGGCGCCACACACTCACAAACACTCACAAGCACATTCACACAAAAAGCTCACCTCCAAGGGGTCGTCGTTTCCTGAGGTGTTCGTCGATATCCCGGACGAGCCCCCAAAATGAAAGCTTCCCTATTCGGAATTTTCGCTCTGAGTACCGGACGGCGATCACCTCAAGGAAGACGAGAGACCAGCTTGCTGCAAACGCACGAGGTGGCTTTATTTCGGAGCTCCGGGCCGCCTCATACCTCACGCAGGAGATAGAGGAGGCGACCACGAGGCCCCGGCAGGGAGGGTTTATATAGAGAGGGGAGGAGAGCGGAAAATTCCAGCACATCTGCACATCAATAGTGTGGGGAAGGAGAGTGGAAAATCCCAGCACACCTGCGCAGTTCCATTCGATACAAGCCCCAACCATACCGAAACAAACCCCAACATGTCCAGACATGCCCAAACGAGCCAAAACCCAAACAAGCCCCAACCCAGGTCACCCTGATAGCGTGGGGGGGAGTAATGTCCTTAGTTTTACCCTGCGGTTTCTGACGCCATTTTGGTTCAATTTTTTCCTTTCAGAACAAGCTTTTAAGTATGAAAGTCAAGTTATAGGAAGTATACAGGCAGACATCGATGTAAAAAGCAATATGGCAGTGACAGACAATAAAGAATAAACTTTATGCTGCATCTGATGCTTTGAACGTAAGTGTAAACATTTTTTTAAGATAAATAAAGATACTAAAATGCACTTAAAAACTAGACTTGGCTTTCAGAAGAGAAGCACATGTCAACAACCACTTCAGGCATGAACTAACCTAATTTAGTCACGCCAGCTATAGTATAGTGTTCTGGTTTAGCAAGGAGCAGCTTTTGCTTGGTAACAGGGGGCGCGGGTTGCAGTGAAGACCTTGTAAAGAGTTTTTGGACTCTCCCCCGGCTCCTGGGTTCACACCCGTCTCTGGCCCGGCTGGGCCAATCTGGCACCTCTGTGGTCACTATTTAGGGGACGGGAATTTGAAGTACTGTGAGGAGGTGTAAGAGTGATGGAAGATGGAGGTGGTTATGCGCACCCTTCAGCCAGAGAAGAAGTAGCAATAGATCAGAGATCCTTCTGCAAGCCGTGGCGAGAATGCAAGCTGTACCCCTGCAACCTATGGAGATCCGTGGCAGGACTGAGACTTACCAGCAGCTCCGTGTGAGTGAGCCCGGACGGGCAAGGGACTGTGTGGGGAGACGGCCATGGCCCGGGCCGTGCTGGAGAGCCTGCGCGCCGCAGAGCAGCCCCACACGAGAGGCAGAGAGGAGCTGCAGCCTTTGGGATAAATGCACGTCAGAGCAGCCCGTGCAGGGCTGCCGTGTTTGTGAGTTACCCCACGGACTTGCAGGGAGGACTGGTGCGGAGCCCACCTGTCCTGAGGAGGGACAAGCGGCACAAGCTATCGGGAACAGACTGACTGAAACCCCCACTGCCTGCCCCACCGAGCCGTTGAGGGGGGAAGGAGGTAAAAACACGGGGATCAGGGCTCTGAGCCCGGGAAGAGAGGAGGTGTGGCAAGAAGGTGTTCTTAAAAAGGCTGGTCAGACGCTTCATTCCTGTATTACTCTGTGTTGGTTTATTTTGGTTATGTTCTGGGTTTTAAGGTTATGTTTTAGCTGATGTTGCATTAAATTATTTTCTGTTTTCTTCCCCAAGCCCAGTAGCCTGGTCTGTTTTGTCCTGAATGGCAATTAAGCTGTCCCAGCCCTTAGGCAATTCTCAGCCTCTTCGGTACTTGAGGCTAATAGTGGTCTTTTGTTCCTTGATGGGTCTAAACCACGACATATAGTCACTTGTATAAATCTGTGGATGTGTTTTAATTGCATTTGCCACATCTCTTGTTAGCTAATGGTAACAGAGGAAAGTTTACAGAAAAAAAAGGACTAAATGTAACTGTTATATGGTGAGAAAGGTGAGTTGCTGAGCTGCTTCCCTGTCTTGTGAACTAGAGATGATAGAGGCCACAAGTTGATGCATGTGCTTTATTTATCCATACTGAGTGCATGTAATTCAGAAACTGGTATTTTATGCTTGAAATATGAAAATGGGATATGTGGGAACACTTTAGCTTAAAAAAGTGAAGACTGTGTCGCAGAATCCATGCCAAATATCAGATTTCTGTAACAGAGAAAAGAAATTACATAGTTTTAATGACCAAAGATTGCTTTCCAAAGCCACATATTTCATTTAAAATGAGGTACAGTTTGTGATTTTAGAATAGTGATATTTAAAGGTCTAGGCCAAGGAAGGGCAATTAGTATGGCAAATGCTATACTGGTCTTCCTATATCTTAGTAAAAAGGAAATTTTGTGTTCCTGATGCTGCTGAAAATTTGCTATTTTGTTATATAAGGACTACATCATACAATATATGCAAAAAGATTCAAACTGAGCTTGCATTGATAGACTTTTATTTAATTAGTGCACATATGACTTCATAATGTTAACCTTCTTTAAATTAGTATGTTTGGCTTTATGTGGCATACCAGATACTTGACAACAAACTCAATCGGTAGCTTCAACTTGCTCGTTTTTAATGTAGAGATAACTTCCTACCTCTGGAAAAAAATACACAAGCTCGTCTACATTCCTCTTCAGTCTCAAAGCGGTTTGCATTTCCGTCACAGCCACCATACCAAAACTGAGCACAAGCATTGGCTTGTTTATCGTAATACCACTTTATCATATAGATGCGGCATGGCCCTTGATCCAGCCTTAACTTGCACCGTAAGTCCAGGATGCTTTCTAAAATAAAGAAAACAAATAATAGAAACATTTCCATTTGTAAAAGTCAATTGTATTGCATAGATTTTTAACTTTTAAGGTCTCATTTTGTTTTCTTCTCTTTGTTTCTGCTAATATCAAACAGTAGTTTAATATTGACTTTTACTTCCAAAGATGTTAGCACCGAAGGCAAGTTAGAAGTGCATCTTAGTAGGTCAAGTAAACTGTGCCTTTACTGGCATGGTCCTAGTAACTCCGTAAATAATAGTACTATGGCTCCACATACAAGAAGAGCAAACGATACGTATCTGATAATTTCAAAATCTAATTTTTGAAACCTAATTATCAGCAACTAGTCTTGTGAGCAACTGAAACTTGTAAGCCAAAGAGCTCTAAGTTAGTTGCATCTGCTATTTTCCAAACACAAATATGACTGTCATCCTTCTGCAGTACATTCCTTCAGTATGTTAGTTCTCTTTTTGGATTGGGGGAAGAGACATTAAAATAGTGAGAATATAAACCTTTAGTGTTTTTTAAGATGTTTGTGCTACTTGTCTAATACAACAGCAGTAATTCTATACATACTATTTAAGTCTGAATATGAATCTTGTTGGTCTAATGATTTCTACAGGTAAGTATTAGAGTTTATGACACAGTCTGATTCATTTTAATAATACCATGAGACAGAAAATACATTTCCTTCAAGTTTAATAATGTGGCATCAATATTCTGTCTTTGGCAACTGGTATCTTGCTACTTAAAAAAAAAAAAAGAAAAAAAAAAGTTGTTGCCAGAGACAGAGTAATAGTCATGCCCATGTTCCCAGGAAGCATGGCAGCATGTTTTCTGTTGCTCTCTTCTGTTGCTCTCATCATAATATGCTATTACTGGAACTCAAAAGTATGAATCTCCCAAATGATGAACAGAATACATTTGGACATTTCTTATTAAAAGAATCAATCCTTTGAGCAGTCAGCTAATTACTATCCTTGAAATGACTAAACACTGTTTTTTCCTGTTTCTCCTCTGAAGGAAAATCTGTTTTTTTTTCTGTCCAATTCTGAAATCATTACCTTCTCTACCTTTAATGTAGCCTCCTGTCTCCATGGTCTGTCCTTCCTTTGCTGACAAATTACCTGCTCACTGGCCCACCTCAGCTGGCACTATGTTCTCTTTGTGATGACATTAAACAGCTCTGTCTCAGGTTGTATCTGAACTTGTTTCTGCTGTTAAGTGCAACAGTAGGATTTGGAATTTGGGAAGACAAGAACTGATGAGCAAGCTGAGAAAGAGCTGCAACTAGATACGTTATCAAATCCTGAAATGGACTATCTTCCTCAGCATAGCTCATTGAAACTTCAGAGAGTGGAACAAAATTACTCTTATATAAAGCCTTATGAAAAGTTAGTTTCAGGTTAAGAGGTAACAGAATGAAACTCTAGTTAGGATCTATAACCTGGTCTTGGTGTGAGCTCTGCAGTTGAAACAGATGATGTCATCACTTTATCTGATGATGGTTTAGATGGCAATAATGGTACCACAACTGTAGGTGAAAAGAAATAAAATGAAACATTGATTTTTGATCAGCCAAAAATGAAGATGAAGAAATGAATGAAGACAAAAATACCTCTAGTGTCCACTGTTAGCAAAGATGACTGCTCCTCCTCTTGTTTTTTTTCATAGGCATCATATACTACCATGGGAGGTACTTTGGTCTGAAATAAGCATTTGATTTTCTTTATTTTTCAGATGTTGTGAAGTGTCTCAAAATGAACAAGCTTTTCATCACTTAGAGGCTCTCTGTTTTCCCTTCCCATTTACTCTGACTAAAGAGTGTTAAGAGTCAGGATTTAAACCTTACCTGGTTGGTTTACCAGGAGAGTTGCCAATCCAAAACCTGGGATATGTATTTTTTTACTTGGCTTTTACAGAATTTTATGTCTAAACTTAAACCTACAGATTGCAGTTGAGTTTAATTAGACTTAATTATTACAATTTAATTACATTTTAATAACATTACATCTCACACTGTGACACAAACATTAACAGTATCAGGAATGAATTGTAGCTATTAGATGGCTGCCTGCATGCAACTAGGAACAACCATCTCCCAGCTTACCAAGTTAAAGGAGTTATTACAGTACCTGTCATGTAGAAAAGTTGGGAGAAAGTTACATATTACATCAGGCAACAGAGAAGGGTATCTATAGAAAACTTTTGCTCATCGAGGCCAGCTGAATTTTCATACCGGAGCTAACAGTTGAGGAAGGTCTCCAAGACTCAGAGCACTTTCTACTGTAGATACTCCAGGTGTCTGTGCTGAAAGTGACTGTCTGTTAACATTGTTTTTCTGAAGTATGTTATGTAAAGAACTTGAAGATACTGAATGGAAATGTGATCCACTTAGGCTTGCCGCATTTCCATTGTGGTTGTATATTGAGGTACCATGTTCATCTTCACAAAATTGGTTGACTAATTTGGATTCCAGAGCTGTTTAAAAAAAAAAAAGTTAAAAAATCACAAGAGTGAGAAATTCAATGTTAATTACATTAAAAAAATAAATTAATGGATTTTTATATACATAAATAATACGCATGTAATTCAGTGCTCCTTTGGATTATTTATATACATCTAAGAAGATTATCCCAGGTTCTCTGGATCATGACTTTTATTTGTCACAAATTTACCAGCCCATAAGTCCTCTACATGGTACAAATACAATGAACTCACCTAAAAGCATTCAGCTGAGCTATTAGCTGCTAGTGGGTAAAGAACTCCTTGCCTTGCTCATGTGAATAACCCAGTGTAAGTGAATAAGTAGAATTTGCCCCTGTGGGTTTGATTGTAGTTTTCGGACCAGCAGATTTACAGTGCATGAGCACTTGCTCAGCTTAGAAACCTGGTCTAAGGAGCTGTTTCCCTACTCTGTAGGTGTACTCTCATGTTGGTGGCATGAATCTCTATAATGTGACTCCTTAAAAGAAGGGAATTTATATCTCTAGGTTCCTAGTACTTTGCACTTTGTAACTAATCCTGATCATCAAAACATAACATATCCACAAAGATAATGCTCCCCCAGCCCTCCCTGATGTGGGAAGCATCAGATACATTGCAGAATAAAACTGCAGTGAACGCACCTGGAAGGGTATTAAAGTCATCAATGAGATACATGTGCTCTCTGTCTGGATCTGAAGCGATCAGATTTAGTTCACGCACAAACTCAACTTGTGTTGGATCTGAAGTATTTACAATTCCTATGGCATACATTTCAATGTTTGCTGTGTGAGCCTCTCGAACAACAATATCAAGTTTTACAGCTTCTCTCTTGTCTGCTTGGCCATCTGTTAGCACAATAGCTACTTTTCTCACTCCTCCTCGAGCACCAAAAAATCCTTCCTGGGTTGCTTTACGAATAGCAGTTCCTGTGTAAGTGCCTTCTCCCATGTATTGCATTTTTCTAATTGCTTGCTTAATATCTTGTTGAGTTGTGTACTTGTTGAGACCAAATTCTAGCCGAACTTCTAAGCTGTATAAGACAAGGCCAATTCTGGTAGCATTTCTGCCTATGGTTATTCTGTCTACTAAAGCAGTTACAAAGTCTTTGATAATCTCAAAGTTTTCTGGTCCCACACTCTCAGAGCTGTCAATCACAAATACAAGCTCCATAGGAATTTCCTTACACTTAATACCACAACCTGCAAAGGAAAAAGAAACAATCAGATCATGATGACTTGACTTGGCATCCTTTTGGGAAAGACGAATGTAAATGTAATGAAGTTAAAAACAGAATCTGAAATTAAAGATTTCCTAAGTACTTACCGCATATCTCTTTAATTAATTTAATGATATCTTCTCTCTAGAGATGAAAAAATTGGAAATGAATATTTTTTACAATGGGCCTCTTGCAGATGAGGTATAATATTGACAGTACCAAAGACTTTGTTTGTAATGAATATCTGTGCCCTATAGAGACTTAAGAAGAATCTTACTGTTTAACTTTCAAACCTGATCTTCTGAGCTTGGAATGAGCCCCACATTTTACAGTGAGTTATTTGAGATGGCATATAAGGATCATTAACTCGAAAAAGACAGTAACACCTCTATATAAAACAATTAACCACTGTCGTTGTAAAGAATGCTTTGTGATGATTTGGTTCATATTAAAACTTAAAGTCAGAACCCATTCATATTTTTATCAACTGAATAATAATATGGATATCCCTTTTAAGTGTGTTAGGAGTGGAGAAATAGACCCAAATTCAGGAAGCATATTGCTTGTAGTGAGCTGGCAAATGACACAGAATGGAATTGGGATTTGTGAACCCTAATGTGCCTGGCCTGCTGTATTACCCAGCTTTCAGCAGCAGGAAGAAAAAAGCTGCTGCATTCAGAGCTGTCTGTTCAGAGAAGTGATAGATTCTGTGACATGCAAATAAAGTGTTTCCCATTATTAATCATCTGTTATATTTTTTGAAATGCATGACAGAACTCATTTGGCATTGAGTCAGCCTTTCAAATACAACCTTTTGCTACTGCTGTTCAGCTTCCATCATAAACCACAGTAGTGTTTATATACTCACTGACATGCTTTAATGAATTGCTATCTAGTGCAGTTCAAGCTTCTTAGGAGAAATATGATTAAGTTTATAGCAGGAAAGACCGTGACAATTTTAAAGGTCTTTGCTCTTTAGACTCTTAAATACTTTTTAAAAAACCTTCCTGGCAGCAGGCACACATCAGGGTCATCTAACACTAACTGTAAAAGAACACAAAGCAGAGAAATATGTAAAATCATCAGGAACTTTGAATTTGATTTCAGCATAAAGTAGATGAGAAAAGTCAGAAACCTTTTTGCGGTTTCTTTTGTGGTTTATTACTGACACCATTTCTAGTATTATTACTGACACCACTTGTAATTTGAAAGCTCTTTCCAAAATAGTGAATATAGGATACATTTCACCTGATAATATCTTATATTGTTTAAATCTTGCAATAATGGGATTTAAATAATGGAATTTGCTTACCGTTAGGCCTTGCTCTCCCTTTGGTCCAGTTTTGCCCTGTAACAGCGATAGTTAATTAAGCTACTGCAATTAGTAACATAATTCAGAATATAACTTTATCAATGCCATTATTAGAATAATAGTTAACCAACAAGAACTTTGGCTAGAAAAAGTGGTGTTTTCTTTTATTAACTTGTGCATGTAGGATCTACAGTTTCCCAAGGTGATGAGGTTTTAAAGGGAATTGGATGACCTCAAGTCTTCCACTGGATCACTGATTGTCAGTTTGCATTAGAAAGGGAGAACCTGTGCAGAACTTTCCTGTCTACCATGTTGTGTTTGTTTCTTTTCTCAAGAGAGCATATACCTGTCTGACACCTTGGAATGGTCAGAATCTTCATCATATGTTAGTAAAATAGAGCCAGTGTCAGGGCAAGAATGGCAATGGTGTTTTTTTGTCTGTACTTAGTAGTATGCACGTATCAGAATAGAAGAGCACTATATTTTGTTTTCCAGCTTTTGAGGACCTGCTCATCAGCAGAAGTTACCATTTTGCCTCCCTTCTTCTCTTCATCAGCATTGAAGGAAAATCTGAGCTACAGTTAATGTGGTAGACGTAGAATAGAATTGCATAGTTTTGCCTTAAAACATAGCAACTACTTTAAGAAAGAAACCTCATCTGTGGGAAGTAGGATATTCAGCATGGAAATGTCTTCTATATGTTTTTAAAATGCCTTCATATTTTCTGTTTGTCAAGTATTTCAGATCGTATGTAGTTAAACAGCAAGAAGAACACACAACCCACCTTTGTTTTTAAGCAGTTTAAGAAAACAGACACAATAAACCTGGGTTACTCACAGGTTCTCCAGATAAACCAGGGTCACCCACATGACCTTTTTCTCCTTTTTTCCCCTTTTCACCTGTAGCTCCTCGATCTCCCTTTAAAACCATATAAGCAGACAGAAAGTGTAAGTCAATTTTTATTACATTTTTCACATTCCTTTCTAGCTGCCTTTGTTGAATTCACTTTCAGCTTCTGACGCGAGTTGAAAATCTTTGTTGGGGATTATTTAAATCAATTGGGATTTGTGAATTTCAGGAGCAACTTGGAATATTGGCTAAGCATTTTTATGGGAAATAATAGCTGAAGCAGTTTGAACCATCTCAAGCAAGTACATGCGGACAGAGGGAGTTAATGGGTTATTGCATGATGGAAATTATTATCCGTGTCTGGGGAAAAATAAGATAACAGTAAGGAAACTGAGAAGGGAAACAATGTAGTTGAAACAAATAATGGGAAAATAATTGTGAGAAACTTTTTTGCCCAGAAAAGGTATTTGGAAGAGCCTTCTGGTTTGATTTTTAATAAGCTATGGAACTTTGTTCAGCCTTTCTGAGATGATGTGGTCACATCCAAAAACTGTCTCCAATCCACATTTCTCTTTTCTTAACATGGATGTAGTTCCAAAATTTTGCAGAGGGGGTGGGTAAAAGAAAGGCAGAGATATTAAATCTAACTTCTATATTTCTTCTAATTGCAGTAGAAGATAAACTTCATATGATACTAACATAAGCAACACTGAAAGAGATGTTGCCATAAAAAGCATTAAAACAATCACGTGAATGACTGGGTTTTCCCAAATCTCCATTCCTTTTTCACAGAATTAACGTGCCTTCAGTGAGATTTGACTGTAAAGATCATTTTCAGTGTGTTGCTTTCAGTCTAGGACATTATCCCTGATTTAGATATCATACCTTCTGTCCCAAAAGCCCTTCTCCAGGGGGTCCTCGTGGTCCTGTCATTCCTTGAATTCCTTGTTCCCCCTAATGATAATCCAGGTAGTGATATTAACCCTTTGTAATCATTCATCATGCATGAATTTGAAATGTTCAAAGAGAAAGTACAGTTTAACAAGTGTCTTGAGGCACTTGAAACAATGTGGTAGCTAGCTTATATTTCTCAAATACTTCATCAGTGTGTCTACTCTAAAGATCTATAATATTGCAAAACCACAGGATCAGTACTGGATCTAATTCTATTCCCTATTTTCATCCAATTTGTTTCCTTCTCACTCCTCTTTTCTTACTTCTCTCTTTTGAATATGTCTCATCTGATCCATGCTTTGGGTAAAAGCACATATTACAGTGAAAAATTAATATTACACACAGATTCAGAATGGAGACTCTTTTTCTACCATAGGTGGTAGTTCAAATAACTATTCCAGCCTGTCTCTGTGGGCCTGGGAGCTGGGGAAGAAGTGATGGTATTTTTAATTTTATAAGGCTATTTTTCAGTGATAAAAGATGCCCCTGCTTCCTCCTCCCTCAATATATAATCCCTTGGGCTTGTTCACAGCAGTACAGACAGAACATACTTTCTAAGTGCTCATGTTATCCTTCTCATTTTCTAGCCTGAGGCTATTCGTATAGGAAGCAATGTGAAAGCTCCTTAACTCTGTGGTGGTCACACTGACCACTTAAGACAGATTAAGTATTGAAGACATTGAGTCTCTTTACCTTAATTCCTTGAATACCTTCACCAGGAGGTCCCAGAGCGCCAGGTGGCCCTGGGCGTCCTGTGGTTCCCTAGAGAGAAACTCTGCATATGTTACATACAATATTCATAATAAAAATACAAAATAAATTGTTATACCATCATGTAAATTCCTTTCCATCCTCTACAAAACTGATGACTTTTTATAAGCGGTGAGGATAAGATTGCTGTAGCTGAAAAAGACATTTTATCCTTTATCAGATTATTAATATTGAGGTTTTACTTCAAAGGATTAACTCAGGGCTTGCTGCCCACTGAATGTGAATCACCTTGCTGATAGCGATATATATTGCACTGAAGGATGGATTTTATTGGTGGGATATTTGGGACTGAATTAAGATTGAAGAGAGGGTTGTTATTGTTGTGTTATATTTCATCACCATTAAACTTACACAGTAAGACCTATATATACATACTAATATGGCATTGCAAATAAACATTTGTTGCTAATTTATAAGCTATTTTTTAAAAGAACTCTAAAGAATGTGTTTCAGTTCCATATGCTATTCATAGGAAGCAATCAAAACACACATAGTACAATATGCACGGAGAGACCCGGGAATCCTGGTTGATAATAAACTATGTGTCAGCAATGTGCCCTCATGGCCAAGAAGGCCAATGACATCCTGGGATGCATCAAGAGGAGTGTGGCCAGCAGGTCGAGGGAGGTTCTGCTCCCCATCTCCTCTGCCCTGGTGAGGCCTCATCTGGAGTCTTGTGTCCAGTTTTAGGCTCCCCAGCTCAAGAGGGACAGAGAACTTCTGGAGAGAGTCCAGTGCAGGGCCACCAAGATGATCAGGGCACTGCAGCATCAGGGCACTGCAGCATCTTTCTCATGAGGAAAGGCTGCAGGAACTGGGGCTGTTTAGTCTGGAGGAGACTGGGGGGACAATTTCATGAATATTTACAAATCTCTATATGGTGGGTGTCAGGACGTTGGAGCATCACTTTTTTTCTGTTGTATCCAGTGACAGGACAAGGGGTAATGGAAAGAAGCTGGAACACAAAAAGTTCCATTTAAACATAAGGAAAAACTATTTTACTGGGAGGGTGAGGAAGCCCTGGCACAGGCTGCCCAGGGAGGGTGTGGAGTCTCCAGAGAAGACTTCTTTTTGATTTCTTCAAAACCCTGTGTGACCTGACCTAGGTGGACCTGCTTTGGCAGGGGTTTGGAGTAGATGATCTCAAAAGGTCCCTTCCAACCCCTACCACTCTATGATTCTATTATAATATTATACCTATGTTGCTATTCCAATATCTGCATGAAATTCTCTATTTCCTCATTTCGACCAGCACTGTCTGGGGAAGTGCTTCAGCACTGCTGAGCTCTGGACCTGGTTTTTATGCCAGTATAAACTGCACCTCTGGGATGAATAGGCACATTTTACAGGTAATACATTATTAAATTGCAAAATCTTTGCATTTGGCTGTGTTTAGTTCATTTACATTGATGTTCTAAATAAATTCTTTTGTATTAATGGACTTCTAAAGCTGAGCTGTGGGAGCGTAAGGGTTTCCAATCTGGGAGGTTTCGTAGTGAAAATTGCTTTGCCATGCTGTATTATGATAACTACATAAATAATCTTTTTACATAAATAATCCTTTTTTGCAGGGGTTGGCCATCCTATTGGTCATTAGATGATTAGTGATTTACTTTATACAATGAAAAAAAGGAATTCAGTCTAGAAGAACTCAACAAGATGCCTGTAGCTGTAACAGTAGTGTAAGCAAGACATGATAAATGAGTGCCAGGACATTAATTCTGACAGATACTAGGAATGAAGAAATTTTTGCTCATTTGCAGCTAACGTCTATGGGAGCTAAATGCTACAAGATTGTCACTTTAAAATTTACTGTATGCAATAAGGTGGTGGCCATCTTTTATGGCTACCCATCAGAAACTTTTATGTTCTACGAAGTAAAAACATTGTATTCCTTAGTTACCTTATTTGTCAGATTAGTTTTTTCTACTGAAGACAAAAAACATGTAGATATGTATGTGTGATCAAACATTTTTGTACCATACCATACCATACCATACTAAACTTTTTTTTAGAAAATACATAATTGTTTTAATGGCTTACTTTTGGTCCTGGCAGGCCTTCTCCTGGGGGACCTGGGAGGCCAACTGGTCCTCTACTACCAGGATCACCCTGAAAGTTGATACTTTAAAAAATAAGTAGTGAATACCAAAGTGTAGTTTTCTCTAGAATTCCCAGCATCTCTTGTACTCAAAAAGAGAGAATTACTGAACGGCACAGTGCAATTCTAAGCAACATTAACCCAGGAATACTGCAGACAAGACAAGAAAGTTATTGGAGTAAAATACTGGCTAGTGGTCCAAACATATTCAAGACATGTACAGTCAACTATGCAATAGTTACACAGGGATTACAAATCATTAAATAAACTCTAGGTTCCCAGAACCAAAAAAGTTTTTGCTTGTTGTTTGCCAGTTGAATTAGACTCTATATTCACCTTGGCACTGTTCCAGCTTTTTTTCTATTAGTGCTTCAGACAGCTAGGGGTTTGAGGGGACTGCAAAAAAGATATATATCCTTTTAAAAGACATTAAGGATATTTAAATAGTTGTAGTCAATTCTTAAATTGTCTGTGTAATTCCAGTAATCCTGCAGTCAGCACTGGGATGAGTTCTGAAGTGAATCTTGAATATACTGACAAGTATATTCAAGTATTCAAGTATTTATATACTGACAAGTAATGTAAAGCTGAATTTGACTGTAACCTATGAGTAGGAATTATATCTGCATGAAATACAGTATACACATGCATTTACTTTTCTAGAAGTTAATGTCTGTACCTTAGGTCCTGGTAGTCCAACTCCATCTGAGCCTTGTTCACCAGGAATCCCAGGAAGTCCTGGCAAGCCCTGAAATTATAAGCACAGACAGCTACATTGACTACACGGTTTTGTTCATATTGATATGATAATATCCTGATTATATTATCTCTTAATAGTTCACTGTGGCCTACAATTGGTTAAATTCTACTCTAACAAGCCAGAAGTGGTATCAGTGGTATTTGCATGTGTGTTACATATGTTTGAAGGTGGAGGAGTCTGATCCAGAGGGACAGGTGCAGAAGCAGTTCTACATCGGATTGCACAAAAATATCAGGAAATATTATAAATCAAATTCCATTTTCCATTTTGATATTCACTACTTTTTATTCCTCAATATGGCAATTGCATGTACTTTTACTGTTGTCTTTAGCACAGATAAATGGTAGTACATGACCAAACTCCCTTATTGCAGCCATCAATCTTCCAGAGACTTCCTGACTGGGAAGGCATGTAACTGCCAGGACTGGTGGAGCTCACTGTTGAGCAGACAGAGTACATGAGCCCAGTGCTGCATACATGGGGGGGAGAGCAAGGAACCTTTTCTCTTTGTATCCTTTTTTTTGCAAGGATTGGTCGTATCTGCCAGTGAAGGCCTCTATAAAGGTCTGTAAAGTAGATCAACCAATTATTTGCCACACCTTCAACAACCTGATAAACAGAACTGAGGAGCATTTGTTCTTCAAATTCTTTGGGCAGTAATTGCTTTTTTTAGTGGTTCTGTTATACTTAATAATCAGGAAGAGTGGAAGACATGGAAGGTCTTGGACTATTTCAAAGGGAGGTTTCTTTTTCCTTCTATGCTGAAATACATCTCCAAAGAGACCAGCAAATCTTTCTTAGCACATCAGTCATGGAGGCTAATCACTTCGGTGTAGCACCTATTTGTTCCCAATTCACGTTTAAAAAAAATCACCATGAACTTACAGGTGGGCCAGGATAACCATCTCCTTTTGGCCCAAAGGGCCCAGGGGGTCCTGGAAGACCTCGATCACCCTGAGGAAGGCAGGAAAAACAGCTGAAGTGAATGCCAATACAATTGTTAGCAGGAAATTTTCCACGACAATGAAAATTCTTTGGCAAAAACACTGTAAATTGATTTAATCTATCTGCTAATGTATTTTACTAGGTGAATTATTATTTTAGGTGTATTAATCCTGGACTAATACTATGAAGATTTAATAGTGCTGAGGATTTACAGGACTTTTCACTGAGAAGTCACTAATTTGAATATTTTTCAAGAGCTGTCTATTGTCATTTGTAGCCTATGTATAAGAAATTCTGTTGCATTCCCCATATTTTTCTCTATATTTTTATCATGATTTCTATTATTCCAGCTTTGGAGGAATGAGCCCAAACTGTTAAACAGCCAAAAGTCTAGCACGGGAACTGAATCATTCAATAGCTTCTTTATGTAATTCTTACAACTGAAAATAGATAAACTACTGCAGAGCATTGGGAAAACTATATAGTTTCTGCACATACTGTACGTTTGTGTGGTGAGACAAAAGATGTAGGGCAGGGAACAACAGTGGTTTGTGTTGCCTATTTAAAAATGTTATTTTATACCACAGGGTTCCTGTCTGTCTTTGTTACTCAAGAATAATATTTTCCTATAATTCTGTGGAACCTCATTAAAGCTATTGAGCATAACAGGAGCTTACCATTGGAGATAAACAATTAAGCCACGTCATGGGTCCAAATAGCTGAGTATCTCAGGAACAGATTTACCAGGGAATCTAAGAGGACTTTAACTCTTCCAGCCATACTGGATGGTGCAGTGAGTTGCTCAGAGTTACAACTGGATGGGTGATCAAGTTATGTTTGTCCTTGTAGCTACCCAAAATACAGGCCTGCATAACAGTGCCACAAGAGTGGCCAGGCAAAAATAATTCTTAAAAAATGAGACTGTAAAAGGTTTTCCCCTGTACAGCTTAGTGCATATGTTTGAGAGTGAAGCAACAGCAAAACCACTAATACTGACAAAGACAGAAAAAAGTGAAGAACATAGTCACAGAAACATGCAGTGTCACCCAACGGAAAGAACTTTGGGGACTCAAGGCTGAAAGAGATTCGCAACTCTGAACAAAGGACCTGCTTCCTATTGGTTGATTGCTACTGGATTTGCAGAAATAAGGACAACATGCAGCTTTCTAAAGGAATTTAACTGTACTGGAAAAATGTGTTAATACCATCATCATCATCAATTTATGAATATGAATCTTGAAAACCACTAATTGATCAAAAAGGGATAGAGATTTCTTGTGCATTTGTTACTGTGTTCACTCAAAGAACAAGGGATAAGGTCTATCCTCAAAAGTTCTGTCAAAGTCACTAAGTTTAAAAAAAGGGGGAGGGGGGAAGATCCAGTTTATTCTAAGAAACGCAGGTTTATATGTCCCAAGTTTCTTGGTATTCAGATAAAATCAGCCCTGGAGTAAAGACCAGCTTTACAAAAGTTGAACCTAGGTAACACAGGCAAGACTAGAGAAGTGCTGTATGTCCTCCGACATGAGCTAAATCATTCATGGTCTTCTTCTATTAGTTAGGGTATCTCTTCTCATATTGTCAGTTTGGCCCGTGTTCTGAGATCTCTTTGGAGTCTGTGGATTACCCTGTGTCAAAGTTAGGAAGGAAGCAAAGGAGCCTATCTGGGAAAAATTAACTGTGCTTGACAGGTAGCACAGGTGGCTGCTGTAAGCACATAAATCAGGTGTTCTCTCTGTGTTCACTCATCAGTTAAAACTGGTAATTTTTCCCCTGGTTCTCTGCCATGTGAAAGCTTATGGTTCGTGGAGTCTGGAAGGTTGACTCTCCATTGTTTTCTGGCCCTGCAAATCCTTATACTCTGCCACCGTTGCACAATATATGTGCTAGAAACTGTGGAACACTTGGCCATCCTAGGCAATTTGCTGTCTTTTGCTGAAATCCTGTCTTATTTTACAGTTCTATCAGAAATTAGTTTACCAATTTAGGAGTTACCTTTGCCCCAGGAAGCCCAAAACCTGGTTCTCCAATTGGGCCAGCAACACCAGGTAACCCAATGTCACCCTGCAATGAAGAAAATATATACTCTAGTTATACATTTTGTTAAACACCAATCACAGACTGTGGTTTTTTGGATTTCTGTGGTGAAAATTTATATTTATCAAACACAATGGTAAATTTATTTTTTTTCTGTTGCAAGCATTAAACACCAAAAGCACAAGAAAGAAAAATATTTGGATATCCAAGATTATCCAAAACAAAGAAACGAACATAAGTAGGCCACACCTCAAGCTGGCATACAGTTAATACCAGGGCATGGTGGTAACTAGACTGGATGCAATCTGTAACTCTGTTCACAGCAAAGAAGACGTCTTAGTTGACCTCACAAAGCTGACGTTATTTACATGAATAATAGCATGGCCTACTTCACGTTATTCACCCTGTTTTTATAAGCACTAGGAGCTGGAATGTGGTTGTTACCTTTGGTCCAGGTATAGCTCTTCCAGGAGGGCCTGGCATTCCAAGACGTCCTGGCACACCAGGCTCTCCCTGCAGAGGAGGAAAGAGAGCAAACACAATGCATTCTTCTGAAAGTAAGTCTGAGCATCTCATAGAGAAAACATTTATGCAATGACTTATAATGTTCCAGTAAAATTCTATTGGAATTTCTAACGTTCTGCTCTATTGGAAGTGAATTATAATATTTGAAAAACTGGTAACAAACATAGTTCTAATTTCTCAATGGAAATGAGATCTTTCTCAGTCACTGAACAAATATATGTTCTTAGAAATCCTTATCGTAGTGTAATTGAGCCTTGGTCTTGCATTCAATGCTTCCTGCCCAGCTTTGTAGGTATACTGAAGACACTTTTACGTTAGAGTAGATTTTTTTTAAAATAATCCTTTCAGTGTACTTTTTTACCCCTTTTTATTTTTCCTCTTATGTGGAAATATACAAATTTATGTGTAAAAATAGCAAAAGACTTAATAAGAAACTGTTGGACAAACCTGGAGTAGTCCTGTCACTTTCAGTGAGTAATGAGTATTTGAATAAAAACTTCAGATCCATAAAACAATAGAATGGTAGAGGTTGGAAGAGACCTTTAGAGATCATCCAGTCCAACCCCCTGCCAAAGCAGGTCCACCTAGATCCGGTCGCACAGGAACGTGTCTGGGGGGGGTCTGGAAGACTTCCAAGAAAGGAGACTCCACAACCTCCCTGGGCAGCCTGTGCCACTGCTCCATCACCCTCACAGTGAGATAGTTTTTTCTTACGTTTAAATGGAACTTTTTTTGTTCCAGCTTCTTTCCATTACCCATTGTCCTGTTGTACAATAGAAAAAAGAGATGCCCCAATCTCCTGACATCCACCATTTATATACTTGTAAATATTAATGGAATCCTCCCTCAGCTCAGTCTCCCCTGACTGAACAGCCCCAGTTCCCGCAGCCTTTCTTTGTAAGAAAGATGCTGCAGTTCCCTGATCCATCTTGGTGGCCTTGCACTGGACTCTCTCCAAAAGTTCTCTGTCCCAATTGAGTTGGGGAACCCAGAACTGGACACAGGACTCCAGGTGAGGCTTCACCAGGGCAGAAGAGAGGGGGAGCAGAACTTCCCGAGACCTGCTGGCCACACTCTTCTTGATGCATCCCAGCGTGCCATTGGCCTTCTCGGCCACAAGGGCACGTTGCTGGCTCATGTTCAGTTTATCATCAACCAAGATTCCCAGGTCTCTCTCTGCAGAGCTGCTCTCCAGCAGGTCAGTCTGCAGCCATAAGTCAGTTTAAGTCCTATCACATATTTATATGCCACACATCATACTATCTTTCAAAATATTTCAGTGTAAAAATAGCAGTATTAATGTTTTCCATACTGACAGGGAAGCAAACGTAAAGTTTTCAAAAAATCTGCTTTGACTTGTTTGTAGGGATTATGGTGTGTCTTGGTAAGAGAAGCCTTAATTGAACTTTTTGGTTTTTAAAATTATTTTTTAAGAGGCAAGTTAATTCCAGGAGAGCTGTTTCTGAGATCTTGAGCAAAGCACAGCACTGGGGGACTATTTCATACCCATAAGGTGGTAATAAACCTACTTTAGCTCCAGCAGGTCCAGTTACTCCTATTGGTCCTGTTAATCCACGTATTCCTCTCTGGCCTTGATCTCCCTACATAAAATGGAGAAGACATCACACATAATAAATAATATTAAAAATATGTTAAGTGAAATTAATTGTAAATATCACTGAAAGATAGTGAGGTTCTCTCTTGCAGCTGGTGCACACCTGCTGTTCTGATTGTCTTCATTGGCAAAGCAAGTAATTCTGCTTGACAGTTGTCCGGTTTTGTATTTGTATAGTTAAAATGACGTAGATATAACCTGAAATATACCAACCAACCTGTGAATACTGCGACAAAAATAAGAACTGAAAACAGTCTTAAAGACTGCATCCTTGCAGCTGAAAAATCAAGTCATTCCACAAAAACAATATTGTTTAGGAGTAATAATAAAACAGGAAAAGGAAATTCACTGAAAGGTACTTTTGTTTTATTTATTCAAGAGCAAATAGGGCCAATCCATTGACCACATGATAATGCCCTCTCTGATTTATCAGCTTATACTTCTGGGCAGAGAAAACTAAGAATAGATAGCATCAAGTTTGTTAAGGGGCAATTGCTATTTAAGCATATTATTAGGCTGTAATAATGTGACCAGAATAATTCTGAAAAAGTTGCAATACAGTAATTCTATTGCTGTATCATGTCATCTGCATGTATTTCCTACCAAAGTAACCTGAAAACAGATGGATCTTTCCTTCCTACTCTGTTCTATAGTTATTCCAACTTCTTGCAATTGCAATACTTAATATCTTTATTTCTCTTCTACAGATGTTGATAAGAGAAACCAGCATTACTTCTCCATCTGTGAAACAGTACAGAAGGTCATTACACGAGCCAGAACCAAAAAGATTGACCCAGTTATTCCTACTAAGAGAAGTACTTTTGTACAATCTTGAGTATTCTTTTATTAATTTTGCTGCTTAAAAAATTGTTCCATCAGGCTGAAGCTGAAATAAATTCTGCAGTTAACCACTTCTGGAAGCACTCATTACTCTATTCCTTGAGGTATATCTTGTCATTGCTAATAATAGGCCAAAAAAGAGAAGGCTTTGACAAACCCATTCCTGGAATGTTACAATTTTGAATGTCACCATTGGTAAGAAATTCTCACCTTTTCCCCCTGTATTCCAATCCCTGGAGCACCTTCAGGACCTCTAAGACCAGGTAACCCTGGTTCACCCTTGAATAGAAAAATCAAAGCAGCATTTCACAGTACTGCATAGACACGGTGCAAGATCAACTCTGTATTCACTTGAACTAGCCCATTAAAATCATAGACCTTTTAGAGTCAATGGCAAAACTCCCACTGATGTCAGTGGGCCCAGATTTTTCTTCCCATATTCAGAAGCAACCACTGTAAAACTCTGTGCATTGTGGCATGTTTCCTTTGTGATGACTGAACACACTGAGTACATAATCTTTATATAGATCAAGCTTCTGATTCTAGGGAAACACCATGATCGGAAGGCTATGAAAGGTTGCCTCTAGCCATTTTAGTGGTTTCCCTGCTGAGCTGCAGGGCATTTCATAGATAAAAAAAGCCAACAACTGTAAACAAGATAAGATAACCCCCCACTCCCCCAAAAAATAAAGAGTTTGAGAGAGAATTTTTTTTTCCCCACTGAAAAATGTTCTACTTTCCCTCGTTTGTGAACACTCTCTTCTAGTTTTGGCGATCAGCACAGAGAGAGCAGCAGCAATGCTTCGAGGGATGCAGGCAGACTACAGACAGAGCTGAACCAACCTTTTGTCCAGGGCCTCCATCTTCTCCTGGAAGACCAGGCAGACCTGCTAGTCCTGAAGGGCCTGGCTCACCCTGACATCAATAAAAAGTAAGTCCTTTTATTAAGTGCAGATTTGGTACTATTGTTTCTGTGAATGAAGGAAAGCTATTTTAAAAAAATTACTTAACTGTATGTATAATTATAGCAAACATTTATGCATACTAATCCAAATCTTGCCATTTTTTAAAAAGACAACTCTCATGTATCTGGAGCCATCCTACCATCTGATTGAATTGTGCATTTTATCTACACAATTCACATTATTAGCTATTAATACTCATTCTTAAAAAAAAAAATTCCATCATTTCATTAAGTGGCAGCATTTGAAGTAAATGTCAGGTAGAGATGACTCTGATATGATGACTGACATCTTGCTGGTGAATATCAGTGCAAATCTATTGATGGCAGTGGAATTGTCATCAGCCTATTTATTCAAGGGCCTGACCTGGTTTTAGACGAAATGGGATCATTTGTGGTCAAATGGGTTCAGCAATACCATATTTTGTGAAATTAAAGAAACTGAGCATTTTATTTCTGTTTCTGACCCGTATCCCAAATCCATAATAATCAAGAGCAAAACCAGGACAGTCCTGTGCCTTTCCACTATCACTTTCTAACCTATTCCCATATTTTATGTTAATCTATCTGTTAATGACATAGGGACTGGTTACTGTCTTGGTCACTGTATCACTGAGATAATCTAGTTACAGCTTTCTGTTCTCTAAGCAAGTGTTCTTTCTGTCTAGTAGCACAGCTTCTTTGCCATATGAATGTGCAAGGATGTCACTGCTGCTCTGTTTCTATCGTATCCTGTGTGAAAAGGGAAGGAGCAGCACAATAACCACCGTTCAGTGCTTTTTTTTACCAGCTTTGTTATCTTACACTGGAGACTGTGACTTCTGGCAGCTGTTTAATATTCTGCATGGTTTTCTGGAAAGAGCTGTAGGTGAGCTGTATGCAACACTGACTTGAGCATGGGCCAGGCACATGCAAATTTTCAGTTATAATAAATCTGACAACTTTTGTATAGAACTGGTGTATTTTAAATGTTCCCATTTCTGAAGGTTATCGAAAGTCTGCATTAAAAAATTTAAAGACCAACAACCTACATTTTATTTCTAAACCTATTTTTAAGTGCCTATAGAAGGGATACTCAGGAAACACAAATTTCAAATCTGAATAAAGAAATAAATAATTCCTGTATTAACAACATACCTTAGAACCAGGTTCTCCAACACCTCTTTCTCCTGGCACTCCAGTCTCTCCTGGCAAGCCTTGTTCACCCTTAAGTTGAAATTATTTTTTAACATTATCATGGAAAAATATAAAAGCATATTTTTGTTTGCTTATATTTGAAGAAATTTAGTGCAATATTGTCTTTAGTATGATGCGTTAAACCTCTGGTTATAAAGACTGGGAATCTGCAGCATGTTTTGAGCCGTCACCAAATAGTTGGTGGAAATGATTAATGCTTTAGTTCTATAATTGTGTGTTCCTGTGGATATTTATCACCAAAGTAGTTGATATTTAAGGAACATATCTGACATCCACAGACGATTCACCCTTCTCTTTCTTTTTACCAGTGGTAAGGCATATCCCTGCACAATCACTTAAAATATAAAAGGTTATATCTGATAATGCAAAATACTTTACCTGGCATGGACCCTTGACCCACTTACACCTCTAGTTCCTTTATACTATGCTTTAATAGCCTTCACTTATTCAGAACTTTACCTTTCACCTCTTTCAGAAAATCACTCTAAATCTGCACTCCAAACACTTCAAGGGTGATATATTTCACTGACAGGTCTGTGTTTTGTGAAACAAAAGGCAGTTGTGACAGTTTTACTTCAGCAAAGGTAATCTTCATTATACCTCATTATACCTTGGACCAATCTTGACTGCTAGATACAATATATAATCAGATGAGACAACAGGCAGCAGAAGTAACGAGGAAGGCAGCAAGTCTGTAAGGTATATGTGTATTTTTCTGGAAAGAAAATAGTGTAATGAGCACAGAAATTTTGGTGTTCTCTGTGTTAAGTACAACTCCTCTTTGGAATTGATTCACTGCACCTGCACCTGGTATGATGAAACCTTCCAAGTTCAAGGCAAACAACACTTCCTATGGAAACATAATGGACAAAGTGCAGATCCCTGTCTGGTAAGTAGCACCTCAAGAGTTCTGTGGTGAGCCAAGCCAAAACCTAAACAAATAGATATGGCATTGGTTTATCAAGGGTTTTCAGTGGAGTAGGATCTGCTGTATAATTTAATAACATTCATAAAGAAAGCAATTTCTTCAAGAAAGTGAATACTTAGATTGTTTTTCTGCACTTTAACAAGGATAAGTCTGTCTCTATCCTTACAAAGAAATTTTTTAATCAAGAAACATAACAGTAAAAACAGCACAGTAGCTTTTACTTCAGAAAATTCCCTAACCTTTGGTCCAGGTAGTCCCTGTCCTGGTAACCCTCTGGAGCCAGGTGGTCCTTTTGGGCCTTCCACTCCCTGAAAAGATTAGTTATTATTAAAAATAAGATAGTCTTTGTTATTACACATTTAATTGTGAGGTGAGAGGGGAGTGAAAGCTACACCTTCTCTCCTTGAATTCCAATTCCAGGTAATCCAACTGGCCCAGGTAAACCAGGGGGACCAAATTCACCCTGGCAAACAAAGTACACTTGCTTAGTTGTGTAAAGATACAGAAACAAGCTACCATACTACAACATGTTGAAGTCAGTGAAGCTGGGGATTGACCTTTTATCTTTCACACGTGCATTTATTCCCTGATGGTTCTGTTGCAAACAATGGCTAGTCTCTTTTTCCCTTTTTAAACCTTAACTTTACCACAGCATCAGATGCTTTTTTGGTACCATTTCCTATTTTAATATGAAGAGATGTTAAAATAGGTTGGGAGAGTTTATTGGGCATAAACCTCTCTAGAAAATACCTTATTATCCAGGACCTATTTTGGGTTTGTTGTCTCATTACACCTTTTATAGCAAGTAACAGCCCTATATTCCCTCTATTATGTAGATTTATTGGCACTTTTTAAATCCTCTGGTGTATTTACTGCTCACCTTTTCACCTTTTATGCTCATGCCTGGAAGTCCACGAGGGCCTTTTGGTCCATCAAACCCACGGTCTCCCTACATAAAAAAATAATAATCATACTAAAGTATAGAAACAAGGATCTGTCTCTCACTAGGAATTTTGCCAGAATAAACATCAAGCCAAGCTATATTGTTGTACAAGTCTATTTGTAAGTTTTTTCACAAAACAGTTGGGTTGGGGAAAATGCAAGTTACTAATAAAGACACAAATATTGTGCTTTCTTGTACTTCTGTTAATAAAACATATAAAGACAAGCATTAGCTTGTGTAAATTGTCACAGAATCACCCAGGGCCATAAAATGATGCTTTAGACAGGTCTTTTCTCTCCCTAGGAACAAATTCCATCATTTTAGCTTTGACTGAAACAAATGATGTAGATATATATGAATAGATAACATTCTTTACTTGTGATGCTTTAGAACACTTGCCTTCATTTTTGTTTTTACTGAGTTATAAGTTTGTGGTAATGTTGTTCTGAAGAAAGCAACTGTAAAATTTGCTTTGCATTTACAAATCCCCTGTTTTAAATGTGTTTGAGAGCTCACATAGTTGGCAGCCATAAACAGAACTAGGGATACATATAGACTCTGTTGATACATGCTTGGCTCCAGGTCAGACCTGGCAGTAAAAAGTAATACATTTTTTAACAGAATCAAGTGTTCCAGTAATGCTGGCAAAATTCCACTTTGATTATTTTATTCTGCCCGTCTCACCTGCTCAATAGTTTTGGTTAGATTATATTATTGCTGTGCTTTATTTATTAGTTGTAGTGTTTCACCCCACATGAATAGGCATTTCAGTGGCAACAGAGTGATTTCTAAATTAATTTCCTTCAAATCTTTTCTTTATGTATGTGCATGAGATCTGCTAAGCAAATACAAGCCATCCACAGTGAGATTAGAAAATTTATATCATTTGTCATAAATAATATGTTGCTAGCAGCAGTCAAATTTAAACCTAGCTGACTACAGCACTACAAAAAAAATCCCAAGATTTTTAGTAAAGGGCCAGTTGAAGCCTGCACCTGCAAACTAATTTTTTATTGTTTTCCCAACCAAAATTGCCTTGGTGTATGCACAAAAATGAGTAAACCATTTAGTTAGTTTTAGCTCAGGTATAAGCTGTATCACTTTGTTACAAAGGTCAAAGGGGCAACTCAGCCTGGGAGCTGGTTTCCAGTGGGCACAAAAAAGAGCTATTATATCTGGAATTCTTTCCAGACTTAGATCCCACAAATCAAGCATCAGATAAATTAAATATCAGCTTTACGGGCCCCTAAGGTGAGCTGTGCCTAGAAGACATGTTTGGCCCAATTGAATTCTATGAAAATATGTCAGGATAATTGATGCCAAATTTTAATATTGCTTATAAACTACTTTATCCGATTCCCATGTCTTCTGTGGACTTGTTTTGGCATGCATTTATTTAGTGGTGCTGCTCTGGTCTTAAAAACCTTCAACTGTTGTACCTTTGCTCCTGGAAGACCTTCTCCTGGTGAACCTCTTTCTCCTTGAACACCTCGTGGTCCTTGAGGCCCCTGTTAGCATAAGTTTAAAATAGTGTAGAGTATGTGTTAGCCACACAAATCAACAGCAGCACGTTTTATGTCATTGTCGGCTTTAAGCACATCTTCAAATGTTGGTGTAGTTACAACCTGTAAAAAATACTACAGTAATATGATATTAGCAGTGAATAAATGAGGAGCATTTTGGCCTGCAGCAATAATGAGGCAGATAAGTTTACTTCTCTGCTTCCTTATGACTCACAGGTTATGTAGCTGAAATTCCTATTCCTTATACTTTGGTTTGGTTTGGTTTAGTACTCTAAACTTTGGTTTACAAATTCTTACTAACCCTTATTAGTGTATCAGCATAATCATGAGAGACAGAACCAGATTAAAGACTGTGCATATTGAAGAAGACATTTGACTATAACCAGTGAGGAGAACAATAGCATGCCCTTCTATTTTGGAAAGCAGACCTGATAGAAGCACAAGAGGCAAGTAAGACAATTAAAACCTTTCACTAAATGCAAGACAAAAACCTGTGCATATCGAGCCTGCTTCACAGTGTTTTCCCACATCTGTGTTTTTTTTCCTCTGATTATCCCTTGAGATTACACATCACAGAATGCTGGTAGATTTGTCTTTGCATAGCATAAATATGCTTCTGCTTCCTCTGCATAGAGTTTTAGAATTAGGCCTAGTTCTCAGGTGAAGATAATTATGTTGCATTCGGCCATAAAAAGAAAACTCATTTGAAGCAAATGCACTTTAAATTTTTAAACCATGTTTAGTACATTTTTTTTAAAATCAAAACCTCTTGTTGTACCAGTACAGCTGTTGTAGCTAACAAAGATGCACATCACAGGCACACTTTTTCCCACAAAGTGTCTCTTTTCTCTATGCTATTATTGAAAAGACTCATGAAGCTTTACTGACCCACTTTGACTGATTGTCAGCTTCTTTGTAATATTCTTGTCTTTAGGCTCTTCAACGAAAATTCACTCCTCTCCAGTACTATATTTTCAGGCAGGTTTGAGATCAGTTAGTTCAGTTACCAAGCCATCCTTCTGTTTGTCACAGGAGCACCTCTTTTGAAATGATTATTACAGATCTTTCCTTGTCAGTGGGGAAAAGCAACTTGTGAAAAAAAATAAAACGCACAAACTTTCCCTCATGGCCACACAGGCCATGTTTCATCTAGGTGATGAGAAATGAATTTGAGTCTGCTCTATTGTAAATAGCTCAGTAAAACGTGCTCTCTGACACTTGGGGAAAAAAAAGACTGTAAAATTGGCATAATGATTTTCTGAATTACCACAAAGAGGCTGAGTTTACAACGAGAAGGAGAAGAAAGGGAAGGAAAAGAAGGAAAAGACTTCAGAGCCAAATCCACTATAAATTCAGAAACTTTTTTTGGTTTTTTTTTAATTCCCCCTCCATTATTTTCAGTAAAAGCCACACTAGTCAAAATGTCACCTGCGACCACTTACACTATCTGAATGTTTCTAATGTTACATTAGTTGAAATGGAGTCTCTCTTTCAAAGACATGCTGGTGTTAATGTTCTAATGATATTGAAAAGCAGTCAACTTTGAAGTTACCAAATGTGGATTTGAAGCTATCAGGGAACAGATTTCTTTAAATATCTCTTTAAATATTTATGTGGATTATTGGTTCAAAGATAATTAGCAAAGCTAATTTCCAGTTTATTGAGGGAAATGAAAGTCAGACAATATAATATGTATGAGAATGACAACTAGTGGAAGAAAGAAAAGAGATGGTACCATTTAACACACATTATCCCCTTTAACAGTGAAGCATTGGGAATTTTTCATTTCTGTCCTGCTTCTCTCTCACCAAATAAAACCAGACATACCGTAAGTCCTGGCTCACCAATTCCGGGTGGGCCAACAGGGCCTGGTCTTCCGGTCAAACCAGTGTCACCCTTCAAAGAAAGACGTATTTTGTAAGTGCCTGATTTAGATATTTGTATGTGTGCAGCATATAACAATTCACTAGACATTCTGTGCTTGAAATACTTGATGTAGGAGAATACAGAGGATAATTTAAATTTAAGACTCTGTATGAATTTTTACTCAACCATATACTGCATGGATTGAGTTATGTCAAGCATAAGAGCTACTGTAAAAAAGTCTTTTATAGTACATACTTAAAATGGGCTTGTTTTTTCCCCAAACAGTTTTGATCAACATATTTTTAATGTACCAGGAAGTATGTTATCTCAACTGTCTTCAGTTCTCATTCTTATCCTACAATACATGTAATAAAGATGATGAGAGACACTTGTACCTTTGGGCCAGGCAGTCCTATTCCAGTCTCTCCAGGTAACCCAGGTGGCCCAGGGAGACCTCTTTCACCCTTTTAAAAGAATGAAGAAGAAACAGTTCTGCTTATAAATGGTTGTCTAGGGAAATCAGTTTAACTCAGTTTGTAAGTTCATTTTTTGTATGTCTTGAATTTCAGCCTACTGGAATTGTCTTAGACGGTACTTCATCTATTCACCCATTCAATGCTTCGAAATTCCCTTCATTCAAAACATAGATATTTCCTGTACAAAGTGATACCAGATTAAACAAAAGGAAGAATGTTTCATTTAGTGTGGGATATAAGAGTTTTGATACCCAGTTGCTCTATGCCTCACTGTTGGCCAGCAAACACTGTAAATATGATGAAAATGAGATATGAAGAGAGATATCAAAAGAGATAATATCCTTTATAAATAATGTCCTTTACAAATATGCAAATGATGGATGTCAGGCGGTTGGAGCATCCCTTTTTTCCACTGTAGCTAGCAACAGGTCAAGGAGTAATGAGATGAAGCTGGAACACAAAAAATTCCATTTAAACATAAGAAAAACTATTTTGCTATTCAGGTGAGGGAGCCCTGGCACAGGCTGCGCAGGGAGGGTATGTAGTCTCCTTCCTTTGAGGTCTTCAAGACCTGCCTGGACACATTCCTGTGCAACCTGATCTGTGTGGATCTGCTTCTGCAATGGAGTTGGACTAGATGATCTCCGAAGGTCCCTTCCAACCCCTACCATTCTAGGATTCTATGATAAACTTGTTCTCAAGTCTTTCTCCACAACAATATTCCCGTCAGTAGCTGCAGAACCCATTAGCCTTGGCTGAATTAGTTTAAGGTTTTTCCAAGCAGCAAAGTATAACTGAGGTCTCTCTTAAGTTAAAACAGTTCCCATAATTGTCTATAACATCCAGTGGTATTTGCATCTTCCATTAAGCTACAGTGATAAAGATTATCAAGTCATTGCAGAAACACAGAATAAAGTAATCCGCATTGGTACACCTGGAATTTACAACAGGGTGAGAAGTAAACCTGGCAAATCTTAAAGACTTAATAAATGTTAATCATGAATTTTTCAAGCATACAAACAAAAATTGCTTTATGTTTACATAAGGGTTGGATCTTGCAGTAATTTCTTTGGCACATCTTCAGAAGGCCCATTGCAAGACTGTCCTGAATGGTACTCATCTTTGTGACTTTCAGATATTTTATGCTGAGCATCAGTTGCATCAGCAACTAGTAATTTTTTAGCTATAGAATTATTGAGAATGTACAGTTTCAAGAGAAGAGTTTTTTTGAGATCCCAGTCAGAATCCCACCCTGGCACTTAGGGAAAAAAATAGTTTTACACTGAAAATGAAGAAAAGCAATGCTACACTGTTGCTAAGCAATATTTTGTCATGCTACCATATTTTATCTGTTTGTGAGGAAAGGTTGGAATGTGATTTGGGTCTGAATCTAATACAAAGGGCAAACAGAGATCTTTCCTAGGAACCCTGTAGAATACAGAGTATATGATTTACTGGCAATGTCACATTAAACTGCATTCCCTACGAGAAGAGTATGAAGTACAAGGATAACCACATTATTGTTGTAAGGATGTATTGATACCTTTTAGCATTAAGAAAGAGAAGAAATAATGCAGTTCTTGCCTTTGATCCTTGCAGGCCTTCAGGCCCTTGATCTCCAGATTGTCCTTGTGGACCCTATTAAAACAGGAATGGTTTTAATGAGATTTTTCAAGTTTTCAAAGCAGTAGTAGCTTGAAAAACAATCTCTAATTTGCTGTAGTCTGCATGAAAATGTGAGTTACAATCACTTCAGAACTGAAGCTTTGCTTCCTGATGCATGCATAGATTCCGCTACTCAACTCATAACCTACAGGCAAGATTTGCTGAAACATCAGTGATGTGTTAAGCTTCTTGGCCTTCAGTCCAAGAGTATTGGAATGAAGAGGCTGAAGTGTTTGCATTTAATTCTATGAGATAATGAAGACACCGAATGGGAAATGAGTGATTTTGTTTTTTATGGAGCTGTATTTGCTGTGGTCCTTGAGACTGAACAAGTTCTAAGGATGATTTATTTGTCTAGATTGCTCTGCCAAATTCTTGTTAATTTTGCCATTTAAGAAGATACATTTTGGATGCCTTGAACTCAAGTGACTAAAAGACTGCATGACAGTTGTGGTATATTATTTCAGAGCTTTGAATCCCAGGGAACCAGGTACTGTTATTTTATAGTTTCTTGGTTTTCTGTTGTTTTGGGTTTTTTTTTACCTGTAGCCCTCTTGTTCCTCTGGGACCTACTGGACCTTCAGGACCCTGAAAGGCAAGTGAAAAAAAGGATACTAAATACTATGTATTTAGTTTTGGTTGAAAACACTTTTAGATGACTTTTTACTAAGGTATCTTATTTAAGTATTTTTGCATTAAAATAAAAAAACTGAAATCAAGACAAGCTCAGCAGACAGCAAGTACTGAATAAACATATTTTAAATGGACTGTGGAAATCAGAGTACAGAGTAAGAATTAAGAGAGTTAATTATCAAGGACCAGTAAGCGGAGATGAAATTGTTTGTCTCAATTGAAATATTCACAGCCAATTATTGACCAAAGCTTGAAGACTGATGTTAGAAACCTGGATTTCATTTTCACCTAATTTTTTTGCTTCCTGCTTCAAACTTTCTGCCTCTGTTAATGTCAAGTAGAGTTTCATTGTTGTTATAAACATGCTTAAGCTTGGGCCTTAGGAGAATCACATGAAAATACAGAAGGATGTGAGAAAGTTACTGTTAATCATATCCCTGCTCACTCAATTTTTAAAAACTGTGAGTTGTTAATTTCTGTCAGCCTTAAAATTGTTTGCCTTAAATCTTTCACCATATTTGTTATTCAGGAAATTGTATTTTTTCTGTATTTTATGTCCTGACAGTGTAAGTTTGTGGCTACTTACTCTGTCTCCTTTTATCCCTGGGATTCCACATTCACCTCTTTCACCCTGGAAAGGACAGGAATAAATATTTACAAGGTGCATTGAGAATATCATCCTTATTCTTTGTGCGCTTTAGTTGAAAACCTAAATGTTATTCTATTCATGACATATTATAGCAGTTGTGCTGTAACTTCATAGGGAAGGGACACATTTTCTATTAGAGCTTCTGCAGCAGCTGGTAAGAAGATGTTACTGTTCATTACTAGTATTTATAGGAAATATGTCACTATACATTAATAATAACATCAAATATCTATATGTAAGTGGAAGTTCTGACTAAAAGTAGTACCTTCTCTCCTTTATATCCAGATTTCCCCTGGGAAAATAAAAAAGCAAGGCAGTTTGTGAGGACATTATAATCCAAATGTAAGAATGTGAGTATTGTTGCTATTAACATTCTACCCTCTGAAGAAAAACAGCATTTCATATTATAATGAACAATTGGGTAGAAAAGGTAATCTCTGATAAACATGGCAACATGACACTAAACACTGTACCTGCTGGTCATAATAGATGTTGTTTTTTATGTGAATGAATCTTATAAAAGTGTCATTTTAGACTGGGATTTTGATGATGTAAAAGCAGATCAACTAGATACCTATTTTCCATCTTGGTGAGAAACATGTTAAAATAAGAAAGCAAGAAAAAATTAACTAATAAAAAGAAAGGGTGTACTGAATAAATAAGAAAATACAGAGTGATTCATATGTGAATGAATTCAGAGTGAAGTACTAAGAAGCTGATCCTAGAGTTACTTCCTGTATGTATTTAATTCAACTTTTTCATTGCTATTACACACTGGACCCTTTATTTGCCAAATGAACAATATTAAACTGATCCATAAAGTTGCAGCCAGAATGTAGACTTCTTTAGTGTTCTTAGATTATCACCTTAGAGCTTTTCACATGTTTTCAGAGGGACTATGTATTACTAGAAAATATCTTCTAGATCACTCTTATAAGAAGGAATTATTCCTTTTCTTTAAGCAATGATGTTTTCAATTCTTCACTTCTTCTAGTGTTAATGAGTCATTAGATGATAAACCAGAACTCAAGTTTGCTGTTACAATTTAAAAGAAAAAAGAAAGAAAAGTGGTGTTTTGCCTTGAAGGAACACTGATCGTTGGAGTAAAAAGGGGGAAAAAAATATTTTTTTACCTCCAGTCCATCTTGTCCTGGGATTCCATTGAGACCTGGCTCCCTCTATGAAAAATCCAACATCAGAATCAGTGAAATCAGGATAAGATAGTATTGTCCTGATTATCTGAGTAAATATCTCAGTGCAATACAGGAAGCATACCAGCTACCTTTTTTTCACACGTTGATGATTTTATACATTACATATAAGATTTTAATTTGTAAAAAATTTTATTCTTTACTATAGCAAAAGGAAGTAGATGAAGTTTAAGAAATTCACAGGTAGAAAGCACATCAGCACTATTAGGATAGTCTTTCCATAATAATAAAGTAGCAAATCTTTCTCCTAAATCTGAAAAATCACATCACCTTTGTTCCTTTTAGGCCTGGAGCTCCATCATCCCCCATGCGACCCTTTTTACCCTGAAAACAACAAAACAAAATTCTTATATGTTAGTCAAATAATTTTATTTTACAATATAGGCACTATTTTATTTCTTTGTGACATTTAGGATATTTGCTTCCTACTGATGTATTTTTTTAAATCCTCTGCATTTCCCATAATCTTGAAATTGAATTTGTAGTATCAGCAGGACCAACTCAATAGGCAGCCATTTTTCTCTTTTGTCTTTGTTGTAAACAAAAATTATTCAGGTCTCCTTGAAGAAAAGAACTGATCAGATGTTTTTGTAGCTACCTGTCAAGAGGGTATTTTGTTTTCTTTCAAAGACTTTAAGGTGTATGCGTTTGTTGGAATAATAACCAAACAAAAGTACTGTTTACACACAAGAGTCTACATTTTCAATTAATGTGTGCTGTACTGTGGAAGAGAAAATCTGTATGTATTTCTGTTTATGTATGTATAGGATGTGTAGGTCAAAATGATGAGGATGGGCAGGTATCCTGGGTTCTGTTTCAAACTCTGGCACTGTCTCTTCACCCTGAGCAAGAGCTATAAGGTATTATGGTGCTTTACTTCAGTGTTAGGGATGTAATATCAGACTATCCAACTCCCAGAGCTCTTTTAAAACATAAATCCTGCACTTTAAATTACCAAAACTTGTATGAAGAAATCCTCTAGATTTGCTTAGGGGTTCTAGCTGTAAGACTATTCTGAAGTTCAGACTACTTTACCCTCTTTACAAGTTTCTTGTCTCAACTGTTCCCAATGCTTCAGCCTCTCGCTCTCTCCCTTACTTTCAAAGAGCTTCTTCAGATATTAATATTTAAGGTTAGTTGGATCCACCTTGTCTCATCATCTGATGGTAACAGGTGAATTATCATTCCACACAGGAAAGTTGCTCCTTCCTGCCTTCTGAATGGCTGTGGCCATTTCACATTGTCTGTTTTTTTTCAGAGGGAATGCCACACATTGCCCATTTTTTTTCAGAGGGAGTGCCTCATGGCATTCTCGGGTCTCTGCATTTCTTACTGGTGTGACATTTCCATGCAGTGTAACCATGGAGGACTATGTATTGAACCTTGAACTTCTGTTGACTCAGGATTTGGATTCCAACAAGGAAATAAATCTTGATTTATACTGTACATCAGTTGAGAAATTACAGCTACTTACAGTAGGGCCAGGAAGGCCTCTTTCTCCCTTCTCACAGTTGCATGTGGCAGCCTGGGGACACTTTGAAAGAAAATAGGCCAAATCAGCACATTTTAATACACAAGACAGAAAACACATGAACATTGCTTTTGAGTTACCGTATGGCTAGTCTGGGTACACCAGAAATGACCAGAAGCCAGTTTTATTTACATCTTTAACAGAAATCTTTTAACTGTCAGTTTACCACTCATCAGGAATGTGGCCTCCTACACTCCATCCAAAAATATATATCATTCCTACTCCTGAAATTTCAGACATCTTAATAATGACTTTATCTCCAAATACTTCACAAGGTTAGCTTATTGGTATGCTGTGTCTCTGTCTGTAGATTTGTTTTGTTTACCAGTCACTGTAGAGATAGCCAAGACAATATGGTGAGATAAAACATCTTACATCCTTTTTTCACTTTACTCCACTGTATGTAGGATAGATCATAGTTTAGCTATAGATTGATCTAGAAACAAAACATGTTTTGACTATATTCTTTTATTTAGATAATGCAACTTGTTGTAATAGTTTCTAATCTTTTTCTTCTGTCATCTCTATCATCACGTGTCCCAGTGAAACATCATTATAGTATGTAGTTATGTGTTTTTAGGGTATTTTTAAAACTTTAAAACCATTACAAAATTCAGAATTATTACAGATACTGGGATTATTTTCGGAGGAGGAATAAGGAATGTTGGGTTTATTGTTGGTTTTATTATTTATTAAACCAGCTTGAAGATTTCTTTAAGTGAAGAGTTTAAATATTCTTATCCGAATATCCCAATCAGTAACTATATTTTTTCCAGGTATAATATTGACTGTCTTACTACTTCAGAATTTATTTTGACAGAGAAAAATCAACATGCAGGTGGAAATGAGTGGAAAAAAATTGCTTCAGGTTTTGCAAAGACTCATGATATTTATCAGTTTTGTTGAGCTGTTCATCAGAACAATCTCTTCATAGTTCTCTACAGGAAGAAAAGGTACTTACCTCTTTTTCAGACAGATCCTTCTGTAAAGACAGATATTCAAAACAACATTAGAAACTTAATGTCATAATCCAGCTATACAGGCAGAATGCTGAAGGATGTTAAAATTAGTTGATTTAGCAGCTAGTTAATTAAATGATGCAATTAACATATTCACTAACATTAATTAAGCTTTAATTTTGGAGAAACATTCTAGTAATCTTTTTGTTCTAAAAAATAATTTAGATTCAATTCCTACTATAGACAGTTGACTACACAAGTCACTGACTCTCCTTGTCCAGACATAATTTGCTAAAATTACAATAATAAACAGACTTAAACCAACATCGTTAGCCAGGTATATGGGAACAGTGCACTCAGACACTACACTGCTTCCGAAAATCTGGACATCAACAGCTTTTTCATAGGAGTGAATTACATACACTATGCTTGAGAAAATCAGAAGCTCTTCTATGTATGGTTAAGCACACACAAAATGAGATCAGTAAGAACACCTTAGAAAAGATTTGACTTTGACTGTGATCACATGAAGTTATCATCATCAAATTAGCTCTGTTATTTTTTAGAAGATCTCTACTGCTGAAAGACCAACGTACAATGCAATCCTCCCACTTTTCACAACTAGTGTAGTCTCTTGAGCAGCAATGCCCATATCTCTAAAATTAATGTGTGCACATACAATTCTGCCAACGCCATTCTTTAAACGAGACAGCAGATGTATTCTCACAAGAAGGTATGTGAGGATGGCTGTCTGTTTGGAACAGGTCAAAGTGTGTTTGGTCACTCAAGAGGTGGTTTCTGTGGTACAGAACACAGTGATAATACTAGAGAAGATGGGAAGGGTGATTTGCAGAGAAACCAACGCAGAGTGGCAGGCTGGCAGAGTGGAAGGCTGCCAAAGTGAAGGACAGAGAGACAGGAAGGCCAGCCCCTATAAACACTCTAGGCCTGTATGAGATCACTCAGGTGTCAGTTTCACTGCTGGAATAAGTAACAGAAGTTACTTATATTTCTGGTTTATATCTCTGTGCATGCTCAGATCAGGACTTCATCCACAGGTTGTGCCACCAGATTTATAGGCTAGAGGATGGCTCTATTTTCCATACTTGTCAGAAAAAGTTTTTTGTAAATTAAGTTCACATGCAGAAAAGAGGCACCCAAACAAAACTTCAAGCTCAATTTACACATTTCTTCTTGATTATGTGGTAGGTTTTCCATGGAAATTTAAAGATGTCTATGGCAACTTCAGATTTGATCTAATCTGACATATCTCCATTAAGGTCTGCAAATTTACTTTCACTGCAAGAGCTCAATTTTTTGTGTACAAAAGGCAGTATCACATTCCTACTTGCTGCAGAAGAAAGCATTAGAACATAAAAAATTGGTTGCCTTTTTAACAAAGAAGGTGTAAAACAGAGATAAAAGGAACTTCACAACAGGTCTCTTCAAGTCTAATTCAGTTTCCAACTTCAAATATTGTGTCTGGCAAGATTGGAATGGTGGCGACAGAAAGGAAACCTGTACTTTGGCACAGTGGTCTTATTAATAAGAAGTGAGCTGCTTCAAATTGTAAAAGTACAGGTTTCTTCAATAGCATAAGTGTTACAAAGTATTGGAAATAAGAGCAAATTCAAATTCTTTCTCATACATACCATCTCTTTGAGAACGTTCTCCACAGTTTCTTCTTCCTCAAGGTTGAAAACAAACTTAGATGCGGGGACGCTGGCCAAGAGCCGGAGCTTGGCAGCATTGCTAACCTCCTCAGCCACTCTGGTCATTCCCATTATGAAAAATACAATTCCTTGGTGTTTAGCATCAGCTGTGGCTGCAAAAATGTCTGGGTTTCTTGGATGGTCCACTCCATCGGTGAAGAGCATGGCTACTTTCACACTACCTGGAGTCCCTTCAGTCATGTAGAGTTGTGTGAGGTTAGTGATAGCATAAGTTGTGTAGGTGCCATGACCTATGTAGGTGATGGGAGTAATGTGGGATTTGAATGTCTCGGGACCTTTCCAGTCATGGAAAGTTTGCTCTATGAAAACAGTGCTGCTGTATTGAAGTAAAGCCATCCTCCAGCTAATGGTATGTCCAGAACTAAGCTGCAGATTTTTCATTCTGTCTGTTGTTTCCAGTACAAATTTTTTCTGCTGTTCGTGATTATAGTCCTTAGCGCTTTCAGAGCTGTCCAGTAAAAAGCCAATTTCCAGAATGCAATCTTCATCTAGAATAAAATGGTAGGTGAGTGGAGTCATTTCATACTAAATCTCATTCTACTCTTGCTCTTACATGTATTTTAGGCTTCAAAAGTGGGAGTGCAATTATGGAAATTTTTGAAAACATCTGTTTTCACAAGTGTGAGACTCTCATGAAGATAGAGTGTGAGGAGGCTGAGGAATTTGCTCCAGAGCAGATGCCCTAAGGAGTAAGAAACTGGAGGTAATGTCATGTAATAAGAAATGAGGAATGTTGCAGTGGTTTTATACATTCATTCATTCTGTCTTCTTGCCTGATATTTCACTGAATATTCTACCAAGATGAGGACTGGGATGGTAGAGGTCATCTACAGGAAATGGAGTCTTACTGAATAAGACGTTGAATGTGGTTTGAGCTAGAATTTGTCCCTCACACTGACACTCACATCCAGTGACATAAAAATTTCCTTTTCTGAACTATTGATGACATTGCTTCTGTAGAAATACAGTTATACAGTGTATTGTTCTTGTGACAGTAGCAGGCTATCAGTTATATCATAAAAAAGCATAGTAGTAATCTTTTCTGAAATACACAAGTGGGGAGGGAAAAGATGAGAGTAAGAAGGTAAAAGTGCAAAAATAAGGCATATGAAAATGCAGGATGAGGCAAGCCTGGCTTATTGTAAGCAATATCTTAGAGGGCAAGTTATCCAAGTAGGCCAGAACCCAAATACATGAATCACAGAAAAAAACCCCCACACCTATTTTTAAATAACAATATTCACCTTGATCACTTGAGCTGTGATATTTTTCTACAGTATTTGACAGAATGTGTTTAGGTTTTGGTCTTCTCAATCCGTATCTCTTTTCTTCCCTGAGATTTTCTGCTAGAAACTCATGGTGTTCAAGTATCCACAGAAGCCACCAGAATCTGAAGAATGTCATTTGTTTGGTTTCTGTTTCCTAAACAACACAAATAATAACACAGAAATACAGAAGTATGAGAACAATAAAACATTATTCAATTTTCCTTCAACAAGTTGTTTAGCAGGCTGTATTTTAAGTATAGTCTGGAGCTGTTTGTGCTGGGTTCACAGACACACCCAGAGCTCACACTCTGCTCGGGGACTGACAAGTCAGTGCTGCCGCACTTCTCCCTGTCAGCTCTCCCCAGGTAGGCACAATGCATATCAGAAGGGTGGGTCAGTGCTAATAATGAACCTGCCAGGACTGAGAATCTCGCTGAAGTCCCTAACACAGCCATATCTTCAGGCTCTCTCAGCTCCTGCTCATTTTAGGGCAGGAACTCAAGTGCTCACAGATGCACAGAGACAGGGAGTCTATACCTTGATGTTCCTAAGCAAAAGGCTCTGCAGAGCTGAAGATGCTGTCCTGGGCTCCCTGGCAGCTGCGTTGTCCTCCCTGTGGTGGATGCACTGTGAGGAAAGGAGTGAGGCTTTGCGCTGCAGGCTCCTGTGAGAATTGGTGTCATATGACACAAGGGGCCAGCAGACAGAGGCATGGAAAAAGGGGAAGAACAGCAATTGACTCCTCCTTCTCATCACCCACCCACTCTTTTCCTCCTCCCAAGGCTATTCATACTCATCTTAGGTTTAGTGTTCCACACTATCTGAACACATAAATTCTCGACCATACTTGTGCGAGTGTGTAAGTGGACTGTTCTCACCACAACCCACTTCCCTACACATCAGCCCAGTTGTGTTCACTTTCTTCTCCCGTCAGTACCACACACTTTTCACCTTCATGCTTCAGCACGTCTGTGATGCTTTGGCAAGGCAGCTTTTGGTACTGGCCATCATGTTTTCACGATCATTCCAGCAGTCCATACCTGTAGGATCACTTTCAGACCTAAACAAATCTCTCATCATAACGGAGTCCCATTACTGCTGTAGTAAGGAGATATTTACTGTCCATGGACTGGGCTAACTGAATTTCACTTGCTGGTGATATTATCCAGCATGACAAGGTTAAAAAAGACAGACCAGAAAGCTGTACAGTTTTGCCAGGCTTGTCTGTCACACCTATCCTTTCAAGACTAATAGAAAACAAGGACTGATACATATTGTGATGCCTTTAAAACCAAGCTAGGTGGCTATGGATCCTGAAGGCTACCTCTTTTATCAGTGATTGCAGTTTGTCACCTAATTCTTCAAACAGCCTCAGAAAGCTTTTGCATTACAGTTTGTTATTTCTGTTTTCCACAGAATCACAGACCTTATTTCATTTTCCACTTATGCACAAAGAAGACTCAATGCTAACTGCTGTCCTCCTTTCCATCTTAAGTGTCTGCCAGCTCAGCCCACTGATGACAGTCACAACCAAGGAGGCTAAGGGAATTGTGGGGAAAGAATGCAGCTTTGGCTCCAAATTAAATAACTGGGAAGGACTGATAGGACAATGCAGCTGGGCATTAAAGCCATTTGCTATGTTCTAACCCTATTTTCTATTTGCTATCTTGCCAGTATTTAGTGCTACATTGGTGAACTAGAATGGCTGAAAGGGAGCTTTACACATTGGCTGCTCATCCTTGCCTAAGCTGACACTAGCTCAGATACACCTATTTGTGGTACAGTTACAGCTAAGAAAGAGTCTTCTTTCAAGACTGGAAAGAATTGATGTTTCTTTATCTTCAGTCACTTTTATTTTTCCATGCTTACACTGATCTTTTAGGTTTTGATTAAGGCAAGGAATGAATGAAAAGGCATTTTTTTTCCCTTTAGGAAATACAGATAATATGGTGTTTAACTGAAATAGATACAATAAATCTCACATAGCCTCTCAATCTTACTGAGAAAAAAAAATCTAATTCTAGCAAGAAAAAGCACGTTAACTATGGTTGGGATTGTAAGCTTCCCATAAGCAAAACATTGTCATTCCTTCATTTTCACTGATAATTCCTACCTTGAAATATAGCTGGCAAATAAGTTCTTAATTACATAACTATACTGCTTGTAGCAAGTTCTTGGCTTCAGGATATTTCCTTTTATTAATGAATGATGTTTACCCTCAGGACAAATTTTTCATTTTTTTCTCTTTTTTTTGGGGCCAGGTGCAACTTTAAAAGCTAAGTGGGGCCTTCACATTTTTATACCTGCTTGTGTGGGATGCATGGTATTATTCTGTCCAGAATTCCAGGTATGTGACATACCACACAGTACGCTTCTAGACTTGTAGTCTTCTGAGGTTGTGATGTTCTCAGTAACTGCGCTAAACTTGCAGTTACACTATCAAAACCTAACCAAAACAAATGTAAGATATGTATGCATTGATGCATCTGAGAGAACTCTTAAAAACAAACAGCAATATTTCTTGCCTCATTTGCTACAAACTTTACCAAATGCTTACTTAACATTTTAATGGCACTATATTGTATGTATTTTAAAAATAGAATGTATCTTAAAAGCTATGATTAGAATTGTTCATGCTGTCATTTCTATGTCACCGAATATTTTTGTAAAGGAATAAAAAATGTTCATGTTTTACCTTAAGGAATCTAGACATCGGATACTTCAGCACACAGTGAATTCCATTTATATTTGCCTACTGTTTAAACATAATTAAGCATCTTTAATGCCTCTGGGAGATGACACTAGAGGCTTGCACACTTAATTGACTAAATTGGGCCCATCTACCTAAACTCACCTATGCTTCCAACATGGCAGTAGTTGGCATTAAGACTGGTAATCTTTGCAGAAGTCCAAGTCTGAAATGAATATAAAGGCTATGTTACAGTTACATCAACTGAAACTGAGGTGACAAATATTGCTGCATATTCAGATCTTTGGATTTTTTCCATCGCTATTTGAAATCCAAGAGTTCTTGGCTGTTGATCTCAGTATTTCAATCTGAGAAATGAGGCCTAACTTTTATTTTAAAGACAGCTATTTAAAATCACATATACTCAAAGGAGATTCCTTATCATTTTATAAACATGAGGAGAGATATCACGAAGGAAGATACACTTTTTCTGCAAGTGAGTGTGTTTAAGTACTACTAAGAAGGGAGATCAAAGTGGTATTACATCCCTTTGTCACCGCTATTACCAATGCATAGCTGGTGACAGCTTTAGATCTACATGAGATTGCAATGCCACTTTGAACGGACACTAGATGAAGAATTAGGGCTTATAGATGTCAGTTGCTGTGGTGTAGCATGACCTCTTGTCTCAGCAATGGCCCTCACTATCACTTCCCAATGGGCAGAAGTAGCAGCAACCCTGACTCTTCCAAACTGCTTTCCTGGTGCATTCTTCATCTGCCCCTCCCCTTTGTCTGTGAGTAGCTCTCTTACAGCATGATCTGGCTCAACTGTGACCCCTTCATTTTTCAGAAAATTCAGTATATTGTTGAGAAGCCTTGAGTAATTTCTGATAAGATAGATTCATCAACAATGTCTAGCACAATATCATGTCACTAGAATGTTACACAGCCCTGATTAGTCCTTCTTCAGCTGTCCAACAAGCCCACAACAGGACTAGAGATGGAGTAATTGTCAGCCAACAGAGCTGGCATAATACTATCTGAATATTTATATTTGTTAAAGAAGTATCCAGCCACGAGGAAGGCCAGTTTTTGCGAGTAGTGTGAAGCAGACAAAACATGCTTCTGCTTTTCCTCTGCTATCATGGCAATTTTTTTGTCCCAAAGAGCCTGACACGATGCTTCTGAAATGTTTCCATTTTTTTGCCACCTCAGTGTGAATAATGCACATATCTTGTCTGCTGTGAACTGTTAAAAATGTGCACATTTCACACAATCTTCTTCTAGTTTTTCATGGCCCCAAGATAGTCTTGACCATTTAACCTGACTGCATCATGCTGTAAAGGTATTTGAAGAGTATACATGTTAGCACATGACCAGAGTACCCAGAAGGAACAAAAACCTACCTGCCTTGAACTCATTAAATAATGAAAGCACATCATTTACAATACTTGGAATTCTGATATGAAAGAGCAACATTTTAATGAATGTGGTTCACAGTCCTGTGAGTTGTATCACATATGTGAGTTTTAGGAAAAACAGTTTGAAAGTTCAAATAGTCAAAGTAATTGAACAAAAAAAATTCTAATGATCATAATTTAGCTTCACTGAAGATTGTATTTTAAGAAGGATAAAACAGAAACCTGTATTCTACATTTTGACTGCAAAATGTGTTTTAGTGGATTCAGACTGAATAGTCAGCTGAGTATGGTAAGTCTTTTTAAACACTTCTATTTGCCAACTGTTGTGGCTGCGTTTTTTGACAAAGCCTGATTATTCTATATGAAAAATGACCTCTTAGTGGCACAGCATTATCAAAATGTATAATGAAATCTTGGCATAGGTGGAGGAAGTAGCAGACCTATTGACTCCAGTAAGGCCAGGATTTCATCTTTGCTTTTTGGTACAAATCTTCAGCATGTAGTGTGAAAGAGCACATCAAAGCAAATTGGTTTCATTGTGTTTTCATCTAAATTCACTGTCATGGAAAATGCGGTAAGCAAGGTCTTTGATGGCAAAGAGTTACTCTTTGTGTAGCTCCCAACAGATTTTAATGATTCTTTGGGAATGGAGTGGTAAACACGGCCTTCTCTTTTGCAGATGGTTTGAACCTGGCTCTGCATTTCCTCCTTTTAAAATATTGCTCTTCTGTATCATTTTTCAGGACCTATGGGGAGAACCTCTCATGAGGCATAGAAGGGAGGAGGCTGTCTTTAGTACTTTTCCATTTTGTCTCCATGTGGTACAGCGAAAAGCTGACTCTGAGCATTTAGATGGTTAGTAAATACTCAAAATCTCTCTGTGTGCAACATCAATATATTACTATTTGTTTTGAAGATATTTGTTTATTTCTACTTTTTTTTTTTTTTATCTAACAGCTTCCATTTTAGTTTCCCTAAGATTCATTTTGGTTTCCCTAATTTTCCACTGTACAGCCAAAGTAAACATACTTATATATGAGTAACAGTTCTTTTCAAAGCATTCAGCCTAACAAGGGAATGAAACCGGATAAATAAAAGAGTACAAATACATTTTTATCATAGTAAATATTTGACTGAACATTTTATGATATTGAACATTTAACTAAATCATTAATATTTTTAAAATGAAAACTAAACCATATCTTATAGATTTGATTTTCTACATTGGTGCCAATGAAAACATAATTATTTTGAATTTGGTGTTGCATTTCAGCTCCTTCTTACTGTAAAGTATACTTCACAGAACTATTTTCTTACACTTGTCTGATTTTCAACACCACAATAACAGTAATTAGCAATATGAAACTCTTCTGCAGGGGGCTTGGAGTAGATGATCTCTAAAGGTCCCTTCCAACTCCTACCACTCTATGATTCCTTTTTAAATACAATCATTATATTTTTCAGGAGTGGAAGCTCATACATTTTGATGGAGTTGCAATAAAAAGCAGATATTTTAAATTCACCCAGCACATTTAGAGACGATATTGTCTGATAACTGGAAATGGAATTACTCTGCTGGAAATATATTTAGCCAGTTAAAGCATGTTGCTGTATGCAGTACATGGTATTTTGCAAATGAAAATTACAGAGATTTGTTAGAAAAAGTGAAGTTCCATACCATTCTAAAGTTGTAATCCTTTTAATGTTGGGAATAGATTTTGTCTTTTGGAGAAGTGATTATTTATAGTGTTATAAAGTTATGAACATTTATCTTATAACCATTGTTGTCAGTATAACTCTAAATATCCATGTGTCAGAATTTTTATTATTTGACTGAAGCATTTTTAAAAGTGTTTATAAAACTATGCATTAGACTCTGAACTCACAGCAGTAACTGTGCTAAAAAACTTTCTTTCATCACCCTTAATCCATTAATAAGCGTTAATGGTCTCATTTTGTCCCCATGGAAGTGCCTGATAGCCTGGGTTGGGGCTGCCCTAGCCTGTCCAGCTCTTTTACTAGGGTAGGGGGATGTGCCCCATCAGCAAGGTCCTGTTGGGAGGCAATTGTGTGCCCTGCCCTCATGTCATGGTTTAGGCCTAGCCAGCAATGTAGCACCACAACAGTCTCTTGCTTGGTGCCCCCATCCATCCCCACCCTCCTTAGGACGATGGAGGCCCCAGCGAGATGGGAGGGAAAAAAAAAAGATAACCAAGGATGTTGTGGGCTTGCTGCCCAATCCAGTTCCCAGCAAAACACACTCCAGTACTTGACTTAGAGAGAAAAATAAGAAAAGTTTATTCAACTACCTACTAGAAAAAGGACAGAAAGCAAAAACAGAGCAGGATGACTGAGAAAAAAATATGACCAGTACTTTAAGATTTCCTTCCCCCACCCCTCCCTTCTTCCCAGGCTCAACTCACTGCTCCTGATCTCTCTGCCTCCTCCCCTCTCAATGGCACAATGGGGTAGGGAATAGAGAATGTGGTCAGTCTCTCAGAGACTGAGATGGTCTCAGAGATGGTCTCTGCTACTTCTTTCTTCTCAGAGGAGAAGGACTCCTTGCATTTTTCCCCTGCTCCAACATGAGGTCCCTCCCACAGGATCCAGTTCTTAATTAACTTAATTAACCAGTGTGAGTTCTTCACAAGGGCTAGAGCTTCTACTCACAATCTCCTCCAGTGTGGAACTTCTCTGTGGCCAGCAGCTACAACGCTGTCCTCCCACAAATTCACAGCCACCTCTGGACACGGTCACTACCCCTGGGCATGCAGTCCTCTACAAACTGCCAACAAATCTCTGCTTCACCACTCCTCTCCACAGGATGCAGGGGGACAGCCTACCATCTCCCCACAGGATGGAGTGGAGTCTCTGCTCCAGCACACCTCCTCCTCTTTGCCCTCACTGACAGGGGGTCTGCATGGTCATTCTCTCTCCTCCAACTCCTTCCAACACCACCAGCCAGAAAAGAAGGAAGAAAGAACAGGAAGAACCCCTCCTCTTCCACCTTCTTCTTCTTAAAAAGTGGTTATGGAGGCACCCAATTGTCTCAGCCCCAGAAGTGAGTTTGATTCAGAGCCAAGAGAACTTTTGAGCAACTTCTTACAGGAGCCATCTTTGCAGTATCCTCTCCATTACCAGAAATGACTCCACACAAACCCATGATACCTGGGGACGGAGCTGGCCATCACTGCTCATGATAGAATGAGTTCCATTACTTACAGCTCAGTACAGCTGTAGCTCTTTAAATCCTCTATCAGCCCTATTACACAGCATTTGCTTGTGGCTAAACACTACACTACTGGAGCCAGGGATAGGGAAGCTCAATCTCATTCTAAGGTGTAAAAAAAGGTGAGTGTTTAAACATATGTTTAGAAATAAAAAAATTCTAGGATGTAAACAGCATAGAGTTACTTCTGTGGAGCAACACTAAGAGGAACTCCGATCTATTAATCCATTTTATATAGTGTTTAAACAGCTCTTTCCTTTAGGATTGCCTTGTAGCATGCTCCATAGATATGTTTTATGTTAGCTGCAGCAGATGTCTGTACTATGGCTTGGGGAGTTAAGAGCTTAATCCTGTCCTTAAATATTTGTAACACCAAACCAGCTGAATCTTGCTGTTTAGCCTTAAAAGAAAATGCCTTTAAGCTCAGTACCTCTTTTGGTAACTGACTGTTACAGGACTTAATACATACTAAGTGGCAGAAGCATTATAGAGGGTGCCTATAGAAGGGGGTGGCTCAGTGGCTGAGGCAGTGCATGGCAGGAAAATAATTAATTCTCTACCAGTCGAAATACATTCTACTGTAATCCTTTCTATCTAGAGTAGCAAAAATCCAAGTAGACCTCTTTTTTCCTTTTTTTCCCCTGTCTCTGAGGACTGCTATAGAAATGAATCTATTAACAATGATGGTGTTTGTTTCAACAATGTTATTGTTTCAGTAAGAAAATTTTTAATTTATACTGTTTAGGTGTGCAGCTATCCATGCTGAAGCTCCTGCATTCAAAGGAATATATTCAGCTAGTTGTGAATTTGCTAGCTGCACATGTCAGAGAGCAAAAAATCAGTAAGGTTCTTCCTTACAATAAACTGCTGTATTCTCTTTCTTTGACAATACATAACAATGTATAGATGTTAGTTTAAATGAAATTTAAAATGTGATGGAATGGTTTACAAGTACTTAAGTCAAATGTTAAATATGAAAGCACAACTTGAAGTTTCACCTACACCTTCTTTTTCATTATTAAAAACGCAAGATAACCAGCAGTCTGAAGGTTAGGAAGAGTTTACATGCTCAATTGCCATGTGAACCATATTATTGTCAACTGTAGTCAGAACAATATTTACTTAACTCCAAGGCCTTATCTCATAGTGAAACTCAGCTGCTATATCTTTGAAAATGAAACCCTGGAAGTAATTTTTCTAAGTACCTCAAGTACTTTCTCAGATGTTCTTTGTGTAGATGATTGGTGAATCACTCTTAATGGAGTGTTTCCTCCCCCAGTTCAGTCTATGGAGGCCTTGTTGGATACCAAAAAGGGACAGTAGGATGTTCCCTATCGCCTCAGCTGTCCAGAGGTTAGGACCAGAGCATTTACAAGGTTCCTTGAAAATATCAGTGACTCGTGTGATTATAGAAGATGAGCATATTTGACCCCTGAATAAAAATGGTCTAGGAATTCAAAATTGTTTGAGTTATCTTTACATGTAATCACTGGATGAATGTGGGACAGCAGTAAGAAGTTTTCAGCTGTGTACATTGCACCAAGAATGGGGAGGACAAAGTATCTTAAAGCAAGCCTTCTGTTTTACTGAGTTCATGGTTATGTGTCCTTGCACTTCTCCAGGTGTATGTACTTCTGGGTGATATCATTTCTTCTGCAGGTTATCAGCCTACATGGACACAATTCAGGAAAAAACAGCTGCTACACACACACAAAAAGTTCTTTGCTGGTATTAGTAGCAAGCTTCTAACTCACTTTAATAGACTAAAAGTTAATGTAACATTTTGCAGCAGAAGGTATGGACACTAAATTATAAATCTGAATCTTCTGTGACTGCTAGTATTTTATAAATCTGCACTCTAAGCGTTACTCTACAGCTTTTAAGCAGCAATAGAAAAATTCTGACAGAAACTACTGGAACTCTGAATGACAAAGTGGTTTGTGTTTCTGAAGGTGACCTGAGTGACCTGCCCACAGTTACTATTTGAATGCATAGATGCTACCACAGTACTATCTACTGCTGTTGCTGGACTGGGTATCTTTTCAGCAATAAGTCTACCAGATTCTGTACTGCAAATCATGTCCCCTAATCCTATACACTCAGAATACTATGATGTGGCTTGTGCTATAGAAAACACTCCTGGTAGCCTATTTGTGCCCGTGCTACTTTCTCCTATTACTATTCAAATGGGAAGCTGAAATACTTCAGATCAGGCAACTGACACTTCATAATTGGCATAATGTGTAGCATTCATATTCCAGCTAAAATGATTTTGAGAGAGGAATTAATTTGCACCATCTCCTCCAAACAGGATAACAAATTATTTCAAGATAGTATTACTATTGTTGAAATGGATATACTGTCTGAGGAAGAGGAACTGTAGCTCAGACTCAAAATTCAGTGACTTTTATCTCAGACTTTTCAGGGTATTGAAGTTTCACTGGTTTTCTCTGAAAGAAATGTTTCTCAGGTGTTTTAGCTGGTAAAAGCGACACCAGTCCAGCAAAGTTGTGTTTTACCAGATAAAACTTGACTGCTGGGTTGATGTTACTCTTCCACCTTTTAGTGGGGAGTCTCATTCTGTTAGTCTGGCATGTGCTGCCTTAGGGCTTGAATATATTTGCTAAACTGCTGATAGTGTTAGTGAAATAGTAACCACTTATCATGATACCCTAGCAATATTTGCATCATTCTGCCGTCTTATGTTGACCATATTGAAGGACTGGGCTGCTGAGCATTTACCACAGATGGGGCACGTGATAAAGAAGGTGCTTGTTGCTAGTATTGCAAAACTCCACTAGACCATCTTTGGATAAATTTAAATCTTAACTCTATGTAGTTATTTCTGTCAAGGCACCATGCATGGACAAAACTTTAACACCTGTCATCTTTAAGAGAGAATAAAATAAGCCTTTTTATTTTCAAGTATCTTATAGACAAATACACGACTTACCTGCCTTTCAGATGTAATGATAATACCCCAATCAAAAGAGACTTGTCTATTATGGTATTGATGCTTTTGAAATAAATGAAGCAAGATATATAGAAAGGAAATTATTTTTTTTCCATGTGTGATTAATCATTTTACGTGTGTTCTGAACTCAGCTTCCAGAAAAAAATTCCTTCCCTTGGTGTTACATTGAAGTTCAGTAGCTAGAACTTGTATATTAATACTACATCAAGTGAAATCAGTCACTAATTAATCAGTAATATTTGAATCTAAGAGTGGAAATACAGAAAATAAATGTCAATTTCTGAAGTAGTTAACCTAGCATGGTACTTTAATGTCAAAACATAATTTTCCTCATGGTATTATTAACTGTTAACCATAATAATTAGAGAGGTGAGACTAGATTCTGTACATTTTTTAAAGCCTGTGGTAATCTAAACTTGTCGAATGCGTGCTCATAGTGCTACAGGACATGTGACTTGTTAAGAGGCTCTTAAGGAAACAAGTAACTTTACATATAGTGTGGCTTTTTTAGATTGCTTATTTTCGTATTATGTGTGCTATTTTTAAAATAATTTAATTTTTCAAGTAGTTTTCAGAAGAGAAGGCTGAATATCTGAAGTGGAATCTCAGTTCTTAAAAATGAGATTGGCATGCCAAAAAAAAGAGAATATATGGCCACAGGGTGTCAGTCTTGACTCAGATATGAGCGTTTTTTGGGCACTGCCGACTGCAGGGTTTTGCTTTAAGATGACCGATAGAGCAAGACTATTAACATCAGTACCACGACTAATATACTTCTCTTTTTCTCTTAAACTTCAGTAAATTGGCCTGTCATGTAGGAGTAACAGAGCTATGACTATAGCTGTTTTGCTTCTGAGAGAAAAGCATGTCATGTGGTTTTGTTTTTCTGTTGACTGGTCTGTTTGTGCATCACACTTATGGATCAGAAATATGTAGATGGAAATAGCCAATCTTTCCTTATCTCTGACCTGTGGAATGCTTTCGTAAATAACTGCCGAGCAAGCGCTGGCCCACTGGCTTGTAATGACCTGTGGCCTACCAGAGGTGTCCCTGAAGTAGAGAAAAAGGAGGGTAAGATCTTCTGTATGAATAGCATTGCCTGCTGGAACAACTGAGATACAGGCTTTGTTAGTTAACCTAGCCTGTTCTAGTATATTACTGCCCTTTACACACACTTTTCCTTTATACAGAATTTAGTTCTTTTTAGAGTTACTCATGTGGCAGACCTCCAGCCTTCTCTTTGGAAAACTACTTCAAAGGCTTCGGTTATTTTGACCTACAGAAATTAAAGTATCTGTTTTTTAAAGACAGCATTCTATACTCTCTTCCCAAAGGTATTCTTAATTGACCTTTGGATATTGCACATACAATAAATGTCTAAGGCTATGTTATGTTTCCTTATGTTGTCCATATCTCCATTTGACAAATCGGGAGACAAAAAGTTATGTAGGGAAGACCAAATAGTAAATGAGTTTTGCCAAGCTCCGTTTGTGAATGGGGCTCAGACTATTAATTATTCAGCTGAAGTGAAAATGCTGATTCAAAATATTCTGTACTGTTTTCATGGTTAAAGTTAATTCTATTTTGAATTTTCTCACAGTAGAGACAATCGGTAGAGTATAATTTGATTATACATCTCTGAAAGTAGAGACTTTTAGAGAAGTATAATCAAATTCAAGGGAATGTGTAAAGAAACTTTCCAAAATGAGCAAGCTACAAGCTCATCTTTCCTTTTTAGAGATCCAAATGCAGCCTAACAGTCTGTTCTTTCCCACACTTCTTTTAATTACCTGCACTTATTGCTTACGTTTTTGGGAATTTTTTTCCTGATTAAACTGCTTTTCAGGAGTGAGGCGGTAGTACTTGCAAAGCTGACATACAGTTAATGTTATAAGAAACTTTTTAGTGCTGGACTAAGATAACTGAGATAACTTCAAATACATGCTAGCTGAATATGAGAACGTTGAAGTACCTTCTGTGAGTAGGATCCTGAAGCATCTTCATTGTGTCTTTTATGTTCTAACTAGGTAGTTTTTTATGTGAACATGTCAGCTGCATATACATACCTTACAGATTAGTAGCTTTTTTAATGGAGCATCTTTAATTGATTCACGTTGATTTGTAGAGATTACAGATGCTGGAGGTGCTGTGGGATAGGACTGCCTAAAATGTGGTTCAAAACTTACTTCCAGGAATTATGTAATGAAAACTACTACATACTTGTAGAAGTTGCTGAGTTCTAGGATGATACTTCTGAGCTGCAACTGGGAATTGGGATAAGATGGATGATGTAGTAATGTTAGCTTGAAAGAAACAGTGGTACATATTTTTTTTCTGCATGCTCATGAACCTTAACCTGGACAAGGCCACAACCACTTATACCTGTGGTGCCTGGTGCTTATAATGCTTGTAGTGTGATGCAAAGCAGTGGATCTTAGACTTTCTTTCCTCCTTGGCTTGAGAACCCTGATCTGGAGTAGAACTTCTAGCCCCTCTCTCAACATACAATATTCAAGTAGAAGAAAATTAAAATAATAACTAAAAAAAGGAAGTTGCCTAAACTAGACATGGTAGCTCCTGGTTCTGATCATTGTATATTATCAAGTGTGCTGTAGCATAGTTAAGACAGTCTGACAAATGCAAGCAGGAGCTATTTGCAGAGTTTACAAAGATTTAGATGTAAGATTCTTTGAGTTTTGTGTGTTTCTTTTCTATAGTCTTCACTGTGTCAGGTATTCAGTCCATCTTTGCTCTGTTGGTAATGGTTACTATCAAGAGGAAGATAAAGTCAAGAGGAAGAAGTCCTTTGTCAAAGAATGAGATGTTAAGTGTACTGAACGCATTACTATTTTATTTGCTTTTAGAAGTCATTCATGCCATAGGCCTTCCTGAGTAGATCCTTGCAGTCTGTGTCTGTTTCCCAGGTCTGTTAAATGTCACCTCAGAGATCAGGAAAAATTTCTCCTCCTCCCCTTAAACCCTTTTAGTCAGGGGCAGCTGAAGTAACTTCAAAGGCCAAGCATGGCTTGCTTTTTTTTTTTTACTTGGCATTGCAGAGGCAGTAGATGGTAGGCCTAATTTTACTGTCACAGTTGAATGTTATGTCTATGCCTGGTTCTCTTCATATTTGTGCATATCAGGAACATCTCTTGCAAGGATGCTGGAAACTGCAGTAGCTTAAAATCTGTATTGTAGGAATGGGATGATTCTCCATACATGATAACAACTCTAAAGCAGAAAAGGCATGTGACTCAACTTGCCTTATCTTCAGCTGTTAACTCCTTTCAGGGGTGCTTAGATAAGATTAAAAGAACCAGGCTTCCTTCCAACCATCTCCCACTTTTTCACCTGAAGAAATTTACCAAGAAAAAGGAGTAGACACCAGCTGCAGAATTTGAGTCAGCTTCTAGCATGTAACAATGCAGATTCGAATTTGAGAAAAATAGGGCTTATTTCTACAAATGTGCATGTGAAACTGAGCTCTTTTTTGATGTTGCAGTTGAGATAATGGAAAAGATTCTGCTGACTCCCCTTTTGTCATTCATTCTCTGTGGAAAAATCTGTACACCAAATACTAAAAGAACCACAAACCAAATCTGCCAAGATTCTGCCAGATTTAATTTAAATGAACCAAAACTAAATTAACAAACAAGTAGAACTGCAAACTTAAATCATCTGAAAATGTAAATACTACTATGGATCACAAAACCTCATCTCTGATCCTTCTCACCAATGGTTTTTTTTTTTGGTCGTAAGGAAGCAAGTAACAGTAGCTTTGTTTGGCAGAAAGAGGGATGCAGACATAAAGATCAAAATGACATTAAAACTAAAAAGGAATATTTTATCATCTTGTAGGGTAAAGCCACCAAACCAGTATTTAGTGTATTCAAATCATCTAGAGTGACTTGCATTTATTTTTGGCCTCTTCCTTCTGTGACTGGATTCTAAACTGGGCAATTAGTTACATAGGTACTACAAGAACAGTAGTGTGTGATAAAGTCCCTAAAGTATGAGTTGTTTTGTACAGAAGGCTTAATACAACCTACTGTCAACTGATTTTGTGCTTCAGCAGGCATGTATGCCAGCATGTGTAAAAAATGTAACAAATGCTTTATTCCCATAGGTGTTTAAAGCAAGGGAATCTGGCATGAGAGTCCCTGTGCATATTCATAGCACATTCAAACTGCACACATCTGGAAGAACTGGCTGTGGTAGAGACATGGGAAGATGCACCCACATTTTTTTCTTCTTCCTTATTCCTCTCCCCAAATAATCTAAACTAACACTGAATTAGTTCCATGTTCTTTTCTGCAAAGTTTACTTGTATAAATGAACTTGTGTGCTGAGTCCACAGTTCATTTGTCTACTCCTGTTTTTCACAAAGTGGATCAAACCCAATGAAGGTATTGTCAGACTGCACAAAATACAGCTGAGTTCCTGGGTTATCTGTATCCAGAATGCACACAGTAAGGGCTACTTATGACTGTGCACTGCCAGTAGCTGCATGGAAGAGATGTAGCAAGCATCAGTTAATATAGTACTGTGTTTTCCAGAGCAGGAGATTTAAAATTTGTATTTAGAATCTCTGCACGTCCATTTGTAAAAATCAAAGTATGTATTCCTAGACTGCTTGAAAGTACTGGAAATTCTGATGTCCAGTGCAGTTATTTTTCAGGCTTTAGTAATAAAACAGTTATGAGAGTCATTTTACATGCTTATTTGATAATGGCACCCAAAGGCTCAATTAGGAGGAAGAGTTAATTGGATGGAGCAGCGTGAAACTATGATTAGGTTCCCAGATACTAAGTTTTAATGAAAAGCATTAGTTGAAATAGCCTTATGTTCTCTATATTTAGAAACAGTGAAACATGAGCAGAAATGATAGATTCTGTAGCCTGATTTTTGGGAATGTGACCCATGGAAAACTACCTTTTTGTATGGGAAGATAAAAGGGCATCTCCTGCAGCCTATGACTGAGGGCACAGGGTGCAATCCCGTTCCTATGATGATCATTTGTGACAGGTTTTTTAATCTCTAAAATAATAGTATTTTTCTTTTGTATTCTATAACATGGGAAATCCATTATTCATATATTTTAACCCTTAACTGAATCCCAGAGAGAATGATATTTTGAATAGCTTTCTTCTAATTTAATCCAATTTTTATACTGTTAAAGCCTAAAGGTCAAACTAAAATGGAAAACTGCCCACAAATCCCAAGTCTTTCACTGTATTTAACCCGGGATGAGTGTGAGGAGATGACAGGTGGCTTTAAAGTACCTTTTGTCCTTACCTAATCCTGGTTTATGGGGATTTAAACATCACAGCCATAGTAAGTAGTCAACAAACTGCTCTTTCTCCTACATAGTTGGCCAGGGATCACTGGGAACTAGGAACACATAGAGGCTTTACTGTTGTACCTTTATCTCTCCCTGGTATGCACTCTGGTTGTAGTCTGGAGTGGGATCTGCTCTGGTGAGCCTAAACCATATTCAATTGATATGAGGTTTTCATACTGGGATGTTAGTTCAAACTAGCAGCTTCATAATTTGGAACCTGACCTTATATCTTGAACTGCAACTTGATCAGTATGACAGATTACATAAGAAGTAATTGTGTTGTGCTATAAGAAGAGTAGTATGGACTACTGCACATATTGATTGCATTCTTTTGGTTTGCAGTCCTGTTTGCTGTCTCTTGTAACTTAATCTTTAAAGAAGCAGATTACTGCCTGCAAGGAGATAATAGGAAGACAAGAATATATTGGGAAGGAAGAAAAAGGAAATGGCAATTTGGAAGAATATGTGATCCAAAGGGAAGACCAGGATGTCCATTAAGAAAATAGTAAATAGTTCTTGGTGCTGTAGCTCTAAGAGCAAGATTTGGCTTTAATGTTCTCTTTCATCAAAAAGACCTTGGTGCAAAAATGAGAGTGCTGACAATAATATTATATATTTTGATCTCTACTGTTTGTCAGCAATCAGTGCTTCAGTATTTGAAAAAGTTCTAGTATGATGACATTTGGAAAAGCTGGATGACAGTAAAACGTGAGAAGAGTGTCACGTCTTTTTAATGTGTTCTCTAAGTTTTCTTGAAACTCTCTTACCTGAATTGATTTAAAATATAAAAAAGCTCATCTAAAGCTAATGTATTACAACATTCAGGAGATTTGTCAAAGCCCAAGCAACCTGTAATCAACAGTGATTATAGGCAATGAGGTGCATAAAGGAATAGATATGACTAAATCATAGTAGAATGGTGATGTGGGATGCCTGTGTTAATTACTGAGGACATAAATGTAATGAATTTTGACTAGGTTTCTTTGGTTGCTGGCTATAGAGATATCTTCTGCTGCTGGGAAAGATAAACATGGATCCACGGAGTTTCTATTCATTAGTCTTTACTTCAGCATTTCTTAGTATCATTATCTGCCTGTCAGACAATGACAGCTTTTTAAATGAGAACTTCACCATTCATATATACATGCCTTTGCTCTTCAGGCTGAATCATTTTACTGTGCTCTAAGGGTAATAAGCCTTGAAGACCACTCAGAAACAACAGCTAATAAAAATTCGGGGGACTGACTGACTGAAAGGTTGACTGGAAAAAATGACTTGACTATAGTGAGTTCCATCTTGGATCTAGGACAACTAAATATCTAGTTTCTAAAGTCAGGCATGGAATTTTGTCATCTTTCCTTGCAAAATACCTTATTTTCTTCCTGCAGTAGATCCAGACATCTTGCATTTCATTTCCCTTTCATTTCCAACTTCCTGTCACAGATGATCGAAGAACCAACAAGGAGGGGTGTGCTACTGGATCTGGTACTGATGAATAAGGAGGGCCTGGTTGAGGATGTGAAGGTTGGAGGCAATCTCGGCTGCAGTGACCATGAGATGGTAGAGTTCAAGATCCTGTGTGGAAGAGGCAGAACACAAAGCAGGACCATGACCCTGGATTTCAGGCGAGCTGACTTTGGCCTCTTCAAAGATCTACTTGGATGGGTCTCATGGGATATGATTCTAGAAGACAGAAGTGCCAATGAGAGCCGGTCAGTCTTCAAGCACCACTTCCTCCAAACCCAGGATCAGTGTGTCCCAATGTGCAACAGAGGAGGAAAAGGAGGTAGGAGGCCTCCATGGATGAGTAAGGATCTGCTGGGACAACTCAGGCAGAAAGCAGCCACCTATGAGAGGTGGAAACAGGGGCTGGCTTCTTGGAAGAGTATAGGAACATTGCCAGGGCATGCAGGGGTGCAACTAGGAAGGCTAGAGCCCTTCTAGAATTAAATATAGCCAGGGAAGTTAAGGAGAGCAATAAGGCATTTTTCAAGTACATCAGCAGCAGAAGGATGGCCGGGGGAATGTGGGCCCCCTGCTAAATGCTGAGGGTGCCCTGGTGTCTGAGGATGCAGAGAAGGCCGAAGTACTGAATGTCTTCTTTGCTTCAGTCTTTACAGCCAAGGCTGGCCCTCGGGAAGCCCAGTTCGGCAAGGATAACAGGATGGCCAGGACAGCAGAGGACTTGCCCTGGGTGGAAGAGGAAGAGGTTAAAGACTTGTTGGCCAAGCTTAAGGTTCATAAGTCAATGGGTCCTGATGGGATGCATCCTAGAGTGCTGAGATTGCTGGCTGATGTCATTGCTAAGCCTCTCTCCATCATTTTTGAACAATCATGGAGGACAGGTGAGGTGCCTGAGGACTGGAGAAAGGCCAATGTCACGCCAGTCTTCAAAAAGGGCAGGAAGGACAACCGAGGAAACTACAGGCTGGTCAGCCTCACCTCCATCCCTGGAAAGGTGATGGAACAACTCATCCTGAGTGTTATCACTGAACATATGAAGGATAAGATGGTTATCAGCGGGAGTCAAAATGGCTTCACCAAGGGGAAACCCTGTTTGACTAACTTGATATCCTTCCATGAGTGCATAACCAGCTGGCTAGATGAGGGGAGAGCAGCGGATGTCATCTACTTTGACTTCAGCAAGGCTTTTGACACTGTCTCCTATAACATCCTCATCAGAAAGCTCAGGCAGTGTGGCTTGGATGAGTGGACAGTGAGGTGGATCGAGAGCTGGCTGAATGACAGAGCCCAGAGGGTGGTGATCAATGGCATGGAATCAAGTTAGAGACCTGTGGCCAGTGGAGTTCCACAGCGATCGATTCTGGGGCCAGTCTTGTTCAACATCTTCATCAACGACCTGGATGAGGGGACAGAGTGTACCCTCAGCAAGTTGCCTGATGACACCAAATTGGGAGGACTGGCTGATTCCCCAGAAGGCTGTGCTGCCATTCAGCGGGATCTCGACCGGCTTGAGAGTTGGGTAGAGAGGAACCTCATGAGGTTCAACAAGGACAAGTGCAGAGTCCTGCATCTGGGAAGTAACAACCCCATGCACCAGTACAGGCTGGGGGTTGAACTGCTGGAGAGTAGCTCTGCAGAGAGAGACCTGGGAGTCCTGATTGATAATAAACTAAATATGAGCCAGCAATGTGCCCTCGTGGCCAAGAAGGCCAATGGCATCCTGGGATGCATCAAGAAGAGTGTGGCCAGCAGGTCGAGGGAGGTTCTTCTCCCTCTGTACTCTGCCCTGGTGAGGCCTCATCTGGAGTCCTGTGTCCAGTTCTGGGCTCCTCAGCTCAAGAGGGACAGGGAAGTGGTGGAGAGAGTCCAGTGCAGAGCCACCAAGATGATCAAGGGTATAGAACATCTTTCATATGAGGAAAGGCTGCGGGAACTGGGGCTGTTTAGTCTGGAGAAGAGGAGATTGAGGGGTGATCTTATTAACATTTATAAATATCTAAAGGGTGGGTGTCAGGAGGTTGGGACATCCCTCTTTTCTATAGTAGATAGTAACAGAACAAGGGGTAATGGGATGAAGCTGGAAAACAAAAAGTTCCACTTAAACATAAGAAAAAGCCATTTTACTGTGAGGGTGAGGGAGCAGTGGAACAGGCTGCCCAGAGGGGTTGTGGAGTCTCCTTCCTTGGAGGTCTTCAAGACCCACCTGGACATGTTCCTATGTGACCTGATCTAGGTGAACCTGCTTCTGCAGGGGGGTTGGACTAGATGAGCTCTGGAGGTCCCTTCCAACCCTACCATTCTACGATTCTACCATTCTATGATTTGAAAAATGGCTGTGGGGAGCTGGCCTCTGCTGAATCTTAGCTGAAACTACTGAACTTTGGAGTTTTCCCTTGTGAGTCTAATGGAGACAGAATTTAACCTAATGCCTATGGGTTGTTTTTATTTTGTTTTAATCCAGAAGAGAGCTTTTTAACTGTGAGCTGCAGAAATCAAATGAACATTTTGGGAATTGAAGATATACTTACTAGTATGTACTTGATCACCCATCAGCTTTTCACAGGTAGATGGCAATAATGGTATATCAAAACTGCTAAGTCTCTGCTCCCCTTTTTCCATTGTGCAATAATTAACTGGGTATCCAGCTTCATAATTCAAAGGTCTACGGTTTGAAGCTTGTCCTTTCAATTATTTCTAGAGTTTTGACTACAATACTAAAATATGAATAAAACATTACTTTCAGGTCAATATGATGGTTCAAGCTCGTGGACTTCAAATTAATGAAACTACTCCGTCTACTGTATCTAATCAACCACAAAGGATTATGGGGACCTAGGGCATTTTCATTAGTATCTCTTGAAGTGCCTTACACAAAGTGACATAGCTCCAGTTTATCTAGACAGGCTAAACATTAAACAATCATTCTTAAGGAACAGAAGTAGTTTTAATATTTAAAGGAATTTGGTATATAAACTCCTATTTACTTTTAATAGCTTGTGGCTCTGACTTGCAATGACACTTAAGCACAATTGTTTACCCTAAAGAGGATAAAAAACAATTAACAACCTCCACAAAGCCTTCTAAGACACCAGTAATGACAATGGGTATGTTGCATAGCTCTGTTTTCATACATTTTCTCAGACTCACAAACTACTGTTCCCAGTGGGAATTTAGGTGAAATGAGTGAAGAGTGTGTTCCAGATTCTTGAATATGCCTTTCATTTTATGGTGCAGTGCATCTGCACTAGAAGCTCAAGTGTTACATATCAGAAGCACCAGAAAAGTAGCTTTCTTTTTGGTTTTAATTTAAACTCTTGTCCTGTTCCTCCTGAGTTGTAAAGTACAATCTGATGAGATGTTGGCATGAGCAGTACAGTCAGTGTTGTGTCCCCTGCTGCCGTTTGCAGTTAGGCACGCACAGCGGTCGGGGCTCTCCTGAGGGCCTGTGCAACTGAGGGGACAAAAGGGAGCATGAATTGCAATACTATAGCTCTGAGGGTAGATGGATAAAGGGGGCAGGGTGGCCAGTTACCCTGCTTACCAAAGTCTGTGCTCACTGAACTGTCCTTTGTGTCTCATTCCTGTGAACAAGTCTCCCAAGGAGAAGAGAGGCTGTGGTTTGGGTTTTTTTTCTTTTTTTAATTATTGTAATCCTTTTGACCTCATGCATTCATGAGTTTGGTCTCTTCTTGTCAAAGCAGTTTTGCAGGTTGGCTGAATCAGGTACTATTTCCAAAGCAAATATTTCAGGTATTGTTGCAAAGCAATCAGTTAAGAATCACTAAAATGTAGCTTATCTTAACCTCTCATTTCTTCGTATTTTTCCATTTAATTTAATACAGCAAAACATAATTACACAATAAATACCTCAGTATACAGATAAATGGTTGGCATGCACAGGGTGTTGCGGGGTAGCTGTGTTTCAGTCATACACTAAGTAACTTCGTTCTCAGACTGTGTTTCATAGGCCTGTTGCTATCTAGTCCACTTTTTCAATAAGCCTGAAGTCTTATTCACAGACTAAAACCATATTTTCAGCTTTTCTATTAAGTAAGCTGTAGTTAATCTTTGATGATCTAAAATGCATATCAAAATTTCATCTGTAACCTTGTACTGCTAAACTATGTTCTCATTTGCTTACTGTTTTGACCCTGGATTTTGCTTGAAATTCTAATTAATACTACTGATTTGACAGCTTATTAGTTACCTTTTCTCAGGTGCTTTTGATAGACTGCTTTTGTGATCTCTCAAGCATTTCATCCTGGCTGTTGAAGGAATGAGACGTAACAGCTCTTAGTATGAGAAAATCCCCCACACGAAGGTGTTTATGCTGAACAGACCTCAAACCTGCTATTAATAAGGATGTATACTAATGAAAATAGGTAATTTAAGATATGACACGTGGCCTATTTGGTAAGGTTTTTTTTTTAAGTAACTCAGTGGGAAGTGAGAGGAAAAGGAATTTGCAGGACATTCCAGCTTGAATGATATAAAAGAATAGTAATCTTGCCTCATACTAGGTTAACTGAGTGTTATCTCTTATAACATCATATCTGTATTTAACTGTAAACATAGCTGAGATAGATGTATACTGTTTTCCCCTGCTGTTATATATTTTATTTTTGACTGAGAAGAGGCTTACTAATTTCCTTTTACATTTTTTTCTAGTTTTCACCTAGTACCTGAGAGATTCATCTACTATTATACATAGGGAATTCATGCACAGAGTCAATGGTTAAAATATTCTTTGGTTTTGGAGTTTTTTTTTTTTTGGTATCAAGGGATCAGATTTACAGAGTACTTAGAGTTACACCTTTAAAGCACAACTCTCATCAACTTTGGTTACAACAATGAGCACTTCAAGTTTTGCTAAACAGGCCTGGGTGTCTTAAATCAGAAAATAATGAATGTTTCAAAAGTTTTAAGTGATTTATATAGAAAGGACTCTGGCCTAGGTAGAGGTGGAGTAGTGTTCCATAGTGTGGTAAACATTTTTCCTTCTTTCTTGTTTCATTTGCTATTACATTTCTGCAATACATGGGGCAGGGGCTTTTCTTCACCGTTTTCATCCTCATCAATTACCCAAGAGCAGTCTGCTAGTATACTGAATGAGTTAGCATCCTATGAAAAATGACAGATCTTTGTGTAGTTAAACTGTTCCCAAGTTTATGGAATACTGTGTTGAGATGCATAACCTTGACAATGAGTATTATACAGAACACCTAAATAAATGCAGGAAATACTAAGGTTTCTGTTGTTTTCGTTTTATATGTGACTGCAGTGAAACCCAGGAGAGATATTCACAGAGTAGTTATTTTCTACCCTACGAACATCTTGGGGTGTGCACTTGTTTTGCAATGCTGCCCAGACTCAGTGGGTAGAGAGAAGTGTAACTGGAAAAACCTCAAGAAGGACTCCAGTCTTGCTTTTTTTCATCATAGGTCAATCTTCTCTTTTAAATAGTCTTAAGAGTTACTCCAGCCTATCTTATTTCCCTTGTTATTACTATTATTATTTATTATATATTATATATTATTTATTTTCCCCTAAAATGTTTTTAGAACCTAAGTAATTTGGAAATGCCTCTTTCTCTCTTGTTCCTTCTAAAATACAATTGCATCTAATTTTTTTCCCTTCAGGACAGAGCAGGCACTGAAGGGCCAGTGAACTAGATGAAAACTGAGCATTTGTATTCCTCAGAGACACAAAAAGTACCAAAGAAGTCTGCTAGCAGTAAGGCACACCAATAACTTTAAGTAGAGATATAGCTGGGATAAAACATTGTGATTACTTTGTGATTGTCTCTCCAGGATAGGGCACAGATACTTGCAGGCTGGACCGGACAGTGCTGACCAACGGATATAGGGGACAACTGGAATCTTTCTCCACTTCCTTCTGCCTTCCAAGTAAATAAACTCTCTTATCTCTAGCCAGTTAAACTCTATCACAGACCCAATTCTGCAGGTGAAATACACAAGACGTGCTTGGAAACTTATTTTGTCACTGTCTCTGCTAGTCCTTGTTCATGGGCAGTTACCAAACAAGCTTATGGTTCTCATGCCCTGTTTTAGCAGAGCACAGTGATATAATTCCAGGTTGAAAGAGAGAATTTGTAATGTCACTAACCAGGAGACCTTTAGGAAACTTCTTGCTACAATACCAGCTGCATTGTGCAATCCTGACTCTCTGATTTGTGTTCTGGCCTCATTCACATCTCAGTTTAATGTTTCTCCCATTCATGTGGACTGGGGATCCACCTTTGATCCGGTCTTCTGGAAATCTGTACCCTAGTTATGAATATGCATTAGATGTTTGGGAACCATATCAACTAAGGCCCTCTTTTTCTTAGTTTGAGATTAGGTGGTGTTTGTTCTTTAAATCCTTGGGAAAAAAATACCTCCCTAGCAAATAACTGATACTATTTTAGAAACTGTGACATGTGATTTGGCTTACACCAGAAACTTGGTGAACTCGGGGCTGATTTCTGCTTTTCTCTTCCATATGTTGTAAAGTTGAAATCAATACTGGTGTTCTGTACAAGATTAAGCTCCATTCCCTAAAATGTAACCTTTCTGTTTATGGAAACTTTTCCTTATATTACATGTACTTGGAAAGATGAACTGGTGAAGTCAAAATACACATAGCTACTGTGCCCCCAAGAAAACAACTAAGTCTGCTCTCCTGAAGTTTGAGGGCTTTGATGCAAGCTGAACTGGGCCTTAGGTGAAGAAAATGCCCCAAAAGTAGTACCTCTAAAGAGACCCTCCTGTCATTAGTCACCTGTTAAGAAGGCTGCTCACACAAAAATATTGTTGCTTGCTGTAAACCAAAGGTTTTGTTAAAAATAATACTTTTAGGTAAAAAAAAAAACCTTTAAATTTTAGAACAGCAAAGATGGATGAAATGAGAACTGCTGCGGTTCAGAACTTATCACACAGGCAGAGAGACGGTCTTTAGTTTAGACTTGTATTACTTTTAATTACCAGCATTCTCTCAAAACATGAGCATGGCTACAGGTAGCCTTACTTTAGTTTGACTAAACAAAAATAACAGAAAACCTTGTCATGATAAGGGCATAGGATTTAATGATGAAACATAAAATTGGAAACATAGTTTGTAACATAAAATGTTTTCTGTGGGGAAAAACCTGGGTTTATCCAAGGACAGACCAACCACAAGATTACCAAATGCCAGTGGCAATTACAGCTTTATTGGATAATGCACTGGGCAGATCCTCACCTCAGACTCTGTGAACTGTCTTAGCCCTGAGAAGTTCACAAGGGACAAATTTGCAGGTGCAGATCTGACCCACTGGTTTTTTTTGTGAAGGTTTGGGTGAGGTTTTTTTTCAAATTAGCCATCAGTTTTGTATCTTTATCTAGTCATACATCAACCCTGGTATTTCTATTTGTCTGTTAAGAATTGGATGAGTCTGGATACTAAATTACAACTGAACTCTGGTCAAAAATCAAGCCTTTTAATTTTTAACTTCTGTGCTTAGCATGCATCTTTACTATGTAAGCATTGTGGATGTTCATTCTGAATTACACCTGCAACAGCTTTCCTGATTGCTTGCTTACAGCAAAAACCACATAAGCAGATTTCACTGAAAAACTGCATTGCCTATGTTTTCTTCCTGTAACCTTCTAACAAAATATAGTCTGCATCTTCTTAAACCTGAAATAATCAACTAAAATTTCCTTGATCTAGTTCAGTCAGAAAACAATCAGCTGATATTTTAGTCAACAGGAAGCTGGGAGGGACAAGTGTTAACAGTGACATGGGTGATTTTGGATCTAGTTATGGGAAAGTCTTGGGATGTTTTAAATCTGATCTGGCAGCTCTAGTCTTGCTGAAGTCTCATCTGATGGTGTTCAGGACAGGGTCCCTTTGGCTGCATGATGAGATACCACAGTAAAGTGAGTAGAGAAATTTTTATATACAGTAAACAGAGAACAGCATTGCTCTATGCTAGCTCCTTAGTGACTATCATTCTTCATCAGTGAAGCATCTGGGGTGACCAGCTCATTTGTCTCTGAATGTAAATTTTATCTTCTGAGTGCAAAGAATGATGGTTGGGCTTCCTCTATCAACAGTATCTCCACTATTCCTGTTTGAGGATCCCTCTCGCCCACCACCCTGTGCGAGTTACAGATGTGTAGAAATGGAAACGGTGACTGGGACAGGAGCATACCCTCTGGCTGCCAGCTGTGTGGGAGTGAAACGTGGATAGGTGCCTCCCAAAGCTTGTATCCAAGTCACCTCAAACTTGCAGTGGTAGAAAAGTGCACACGGCTCCCAGCCTGGGGTTGGAGCTCCCAAGCACGTTTTACCCTGCCTGAGTGTTGCTGGAGTGTAAACACCTTTAAACAATTCCCCTTCTAATTAAGTACGGTCAATCTGTGTGCTGGTTTTTCAGGCACCCATCTGCACAGAGCGGATCTGCCTGCTCCCCTCTGAAGATCCCTTCCTTCCCTCCCCATCGGCGTTGTTGAGGGATTAAAGCAGCAGCGGCCCCATACACAAACGCAGCTGGTTCCGTTTGGTCAGCCTGAGCCTTGCTGTGAAACCACGACAAGAATTCCAGTAAGTTGGCAACACAGAAACACAAAGAAAACAACAATAGGAAAAGTCCTTCCGTGCAGAAAGGAATGTTTCAAGCACTGTTCTCCTACAGTGAAAGGAGAGAGGGTGGGAGGGAGGAGAGAGATTTGAAGAGGGCAGGTCGTCCCCCACCTCCCTCCCCCGGCAACTCTGGATCTTGTGATGGAGAGATCTTATCCTCTCTTTGTGATTCAGAGGTGCCAGGAAGCTAATTGAATATTCTGATCTGCCCCCAGTGTTTCTTGTGGCTTGACCCCGGTGCTGTGTCGTACCACTACACCAAACAGCCCTGAACCTGCATAAATCACAACCTTGCAAAAGCCTACGCGCCACATCTTCTCCCCCTTCTTCTCCGCCGGCCCCCCCCCGCGTCTTTTTTCTATCTTGATAGAAAACCTTTGCGGAAAGGTTTAATGTCCTATAGGATCTGGAGAGAAACCACAATCTGCTAACAGGGAACAACATATTCCTCCCCAAGTTTTGTAAGACTCTTGCAGGCACCTCTACTCCTTATTTGAAATGGTAGTCCATGGAGGAAGGGTTAATGCTTTGAAAGCAAAGTAGGGTTGGAAGGGACCTTTAGAAATCATCTAGTCCAAACAGCACTTAAGTTCTGTTGTAGCACCAGCAAACACTCATTGCAGTATAATTAATGTGGCATGAAGCTAACATAAACAATATATGGAATTTATAAAGGTGATGTCAATAAAATTAATCTGACAAAGCCTCTTGAAAAACAAATTGAGCCATTTTTCTCCCTTGGTGTGTCACATGTAGTCATTATTCATGCCCACATGTATGTGTGCACACATACAGAGACAGAAACAACTTGGCATGACTAAGTTTTCTACATGGAAGACTATTTCTGGCTAATATAAACCAAACCAATATTTTAGCTTCACACGGGTTATATGTGATGCTTCTGATTTTGCAAGTAAAGCCTCCAAAATGTTTGCCCTTCTTCCAAGACTGCATTCTGGCCTGTAGTGCTAGGGTATGTTTATCTTACACTGTGCAGTGGCCTACCCTTGTTAGTAGGTATGTTGATTTCTGAAACGGCAGCAGTAAACGCTGGCAGACATTTTCATGTGTGCTGTATACACTGTTGGGGAGTCAGAACCAGAATAAGATGTCTCCAAGCTGGTATCTTTAAGCATTCTCAGCCACTTTACCAAACTGATACCTGCGAAGAAAGTGGGTAAGTTTCATCCCTACAGTTTTCTTCTCACAACATTTATGCACAGAAGAATCACACTACTACTAAAAAAATTCTAAGCTTTATCTCCTGTGTTGGTAGGTAGATGTTGTGACATTTTTCAAAGTTGGCAAGAATACTTTTCTCTTTCGGAACATGTCTATGGGACACAAAAACCTGGGACATATTTCACTTGCAATCAGAAATTCCTCATACCCACTCAAACTACACAGCGTAGCACCACTCTGATACACAAAGTGTAGGGACTTGGATGCATCTTGCCTGTCCTGCAAAGTGCGAAAGGAGGAGCAGAGGCAGCCTCTGGCTGCAGGGCCTGGAGCAGTGCCTGATTCCCTCATGCTAGTTCCGGGGCCGCCGGGTATAAAGAGCTTTATGCAATGTCTGGAGGGTGGGAGTTTATAGAAAACGCGATGTCTCAACAGGCGAACACGCCTTTCTTCTGCAACTAGCGGGATAAGAAAAAGACACCAGGCTCCTTGTGCTGCTGCTGTGCAGATCAGCACCTCGGAGTCGAGGAGCCGGCTTCTGAGGGAGCTGGAGCATCCCAGCCCTGATGGGAACTCACCGTGGGATGGATGGAAGAGCAGCAACTGCCTGCAAACTGCTCATATTATTCACTGCATGCATAATGCAGGGCAGTTGCCAAGGTAAGCACTATGCTCCGGCCTCTCCGGAATGGGACTAGCACCGCAAGCAGCACTGCCCTGTCTTGCGGACTTCTATGAGGAAAAGACCAAAGTGCCCGAAAGTAGAGGGTTAACGGGAGCCGATTCTAGGAGTTCTTTCTCATAGCTAGGGGAGACAGTTGGCTCTTTCCAGGGGTCATTTCATGGAGACGGTTTCTGTTGTGGGAAAGGAAGTAGCACCTTAAAAACCACTACAAACATCACCGGCTCTTTAGCTGCACTTCATTTTGGTTTTAAATTATCCCAGAGTGTTGATTTTTTTCTTATTGTTTTTCTGATTTGTCAAAAACTTTTTTACACCACACAAATGTTGCAAAATTTGGAGGGACAGCTCAGACTTTGCAACTGCAGGGTTAAACTCACAGTTTTACAGCGATACAGGTGGGCAGCTTTTCCTGTAGTGAGTGCTGCTGTGGATGTGGTATGCAAAAACAAAAACATCCCCCCCTAAAGAATCACCGCAGAATTTGTGCATTTTTTTTCCTGTGCGATCTTTATCCCGTCTTGCTGCTGAAATGTAGGTGGTTTTGCAGAGCAGAGTTCACCTGCATTCCAGGAGCAGGTTTGGTGACCACTAAAATTGTACCTGGAGTTGTTTTTGATGAGAAGTGTGCGCGTTGTGGCACTTGCACGTAGACAGGTTGAGCCTTGGGGGGGGTGGGGGGGGTGGGTTATGCGTGGACAGCCTTATACGTGTGGTATATGCAGTCATCTACAGAAGGCTATAAGAAAGAAACAGATGCTTGTCTGGAGCACAATAAGCTCCCCTCTGTCGGTCTCAGACGCAGATTTGAAGTTGAGAGAGGGAGAACTTTTTCTCTGAGCTTTGCTGTTGCTAGGAGACATCTGGGAGCATGTGACGGGCAGAGCAGGCTGAGTGCCGCTCCTCTGGTACTAATCTGGCTGCTAGGGATGGAGTAGCCCTGTCTCCAGTCCTCTCCCCAGCCTGTGACTGCAGCCCAGCTGTGTCTGTCTCCCCCTCTTTCACACAGTTTAGTTGCCCAGCAGTGAAAATGAAGCCTGCCTTGTTGGAGCAAGAGTGGCTGAAGTGCATGGCCCTCTCTATTGACCCTGCGGTCCTGCTGGTTGTGTGTGTGTCTGTGAATTACGTGTGCGTTCAAATTGTTAATCAGCTTTCTTTGCTCAACTCTTAGTTTAAGCCTCTTAGACAGAATCAAGTAAGCAATTATACAGCAACTGCTGCTAGCGGCTCCCACTTATGAGCAGGGAAATAGAAGATAGCTAATGTGCAGCAGGAGATCTGCAAAAGCTCTGGCCAAGGAGGTCACAGTGGCCAGAGTTAATCTTATGCACTAATATTTTACATTGGAATGGAAGCTGCAGTGCTGATGTAAAAGTTTACTTCTTTACTCTACAGCCACTTTTGACTGTTCAGGATGTGCCTGTAAATGTGAGGACAGGATAAGCAGAAGGAAGCTTTGAACTAGCGTCCGTAGGCAGTGCAAAGTACAGAAGGTTTTTACTTTGATGGTGTCCCATGCCATGCCATCCCATCCCCCCTTCAGAGTAGAGTAACTGCAAATGAAACAGTATAGTTTCAGTAATGGGTAACCAATATCAGCAAAATCTCTGGGTAGCAATCTTGACTGCACTGTGATTATTATTGTGAAATATTTGATATTCTTAAGCTCCAGCTCCTTGAATATTGAGATCACGTCAGACTCTCATTTAAAAACAAAATTAAAAAAAAAAAAGGAGAATCATGAAAGCAATGCCAAGGCTCAGAAGGAGAATGGTGAAAATTGTATTCTCTTGCCTAGACCTCCGTATTTTCAAAGGTGCTCCCATGATTTTTTGAAGGCTTTTGTTGGCAATACCTGAGTGTTCCCAGTATAAGCTGGACGTTTATAGAAGTATTTTCACCAGAGCACTGTCAAATGATTGTATCGTGATTCATCCTTGGTTTGTCTAATTCTGGATTTACTGTAATTGTACCACTTATAAATTGAATAAAAGTGCTGCTTTTTGTAATTGCCAGGAGGATGGAGCCTCGTACTACAACTTTTATCCTATAAGCCTTGTTGCCTGTGGGGTAACTGTTTATCAGAAAAAAATGCATCTGGAATTTAAAAAACTACCTAAGTGAAGGTAGCGTCAAGACAGAGCATCATGGGACCTGAGGTTAATGTTTGTTCTGAGGAATCTCATAGTGCTTCATAGTCATAGAGACACTGGGTGGAAGTTGTTCTCTCAGCAGTTTTGCAGAGGGCAAATGAGATCAGTAGGTCAACTTGACATTTGAACAATGAGTTCTTTAATGGTACAGCAAAGCATACCAGATCTACATACTTGTGCAATATCCCACATAGTATCTGTTATTGGGCTAACCTTATCTAACATAGAAGGCCAGCTGTAGGTTTTCTGAGGAGGATTTAGTACCTGAGAGTGAAATTTTTTTTCTGTTCTTAATGGTTCAGCACCAGAGGAACTGTTAGTTTCATTATGAAATTAATCATATATAGAAAAGAAAAATAATTTGAAGAAACCCAATTTCTTTATGACAAAGAACTTTTCTTTCCAGACACGAAGTAGTAAGAGCATTTCACAAATGGTCTGGATTTCACTGTATCATGTAACTGACAATGTTTAAATTCCCATTTGCCTCACCCATCTTTGTGGTGGATACTTCTGTGGATCTTTTTATTTCTTGTGAGAAACACAGATGGAAATGCAAGCATTTCCATTAATGGTCTTTCTTTTTACATATCTTCTAAATTTTTTAAATTTTATTTTATTTTGAATGAAGAGATCAGAAGATCACAGCTAGGTTAATGTCAATCTTTTTTTTGCTCTTTTTTTAGATAACTCATAATTTACTGACTTTTAAAAGTAGTTTCTATTGTTGATCCTCAAGATCAGAAGACTTCTGATCATTTTAATGATATGATTTATTTATTTATTTATCTATTTATTTCTTTAAGGAAACCCGATTATCTAATTCTGTATGCACCTTGCCAAAGTGCACGTTGTTCAGAAACTTTCCTGTAACACAAAAGTTGATGCTTCGAATTTTATTTGTGTTCTAAATCTCTGCAGTGATAAATTATCAGGTGAATTTTCGCAGGCCAATATGGTTAAAATTTGTTACCATTTTAAGGTCTCTGTTAGTCTGAGAATGAAGGCTATTATCTGAAGGAATCTATATGGTGTGATATTATTTCTCAGAAATCATAATGTGCATGAAGGGAGGCCAGCAATGAATGGGTACAATAAGACCAAATAGAGAAGTGCTACAGCAGCTCTTTCTGCAATGGCATGGAGAAACATGCTTTTCCATCAAGTATAGTAGTAGTTCAATCTTCAAATTAATAATTCAGTGTTTTTTAGACTTTGCCTTCACTGAAATCTATTTCATCTGTCTGTAGGATGATGTATGGTGACGTTGCTGTAGGCGACAGGCCAAAGTCAGGATTCATACTCCCCCCATATGGCACTGTGCACGTTTAAATGACTTTCCTTGGGGATTGAAGTAATGAGAAAGGAGAAAGGATGGCAAAGAAAATGAACATACCAATGCAATCTCAATGTACAATTTAATAGGCGTTGTGCATGACTTATGGGCTGCAGAGTTTGTAATCCTGCACTAGTATGATTTTCTTTGTTCCTCTTAGAGATGTACTCACACAAAATCAAGAGCATAAATCCCACTGAGTGTCCATCTACCTGGCTCTGAACTGGTTTATTTCCCGAGGGCTGACAATTCAAAAGTATCTATTAGTGAAACAAATTATAATAATCTCACATTTTAATGAGTGATATTTCTGTATACTGACAGAACCATTTTTAATGGTTCTTTTTAATGAGTACATTTCTTGAATTTTCTTAATAATTTACTCTTTTTCTGTATTCTGTTCAGCAAAGCATATCAGGAATTTGCAAAGTAATCAGCTAAAGTGAAGAATGGAACAAACCTCAGAATTTTAGTTAAAAATTGAGAGCAGTAATTGGATAACACCTGGTTGGATTTAGGTTCTATGCCAAATGTTAGAATTACAATAAATAATTAAACTGCAGTAGTTAGGACAAACAGAGACAGAGCATCTAAGGAGATTTTAACTGAGATAAACATGTGATGTGTCTGATGTTCTATTTCCCTGTAAGACAAACCAAACCCATCTTTCAAATATTGAGCTGATTGGAAATTTGAGTAATGAAATCCTATTTTAATCCAGATTTACTTTTTATGTGTTTTGCAGGAAATGAGCAAAGATTCATTTGGAGGAAAGACAGAATGCAATTTCATTAAAGCCTTTTAATTCTTTTCTGTTTGGGTTTCCCTTTTGGGCTTCCTGGATTGACGTGAAACCAACTGCACTGTTTGGAGCCTTTCTCCCTCCAAATGCCTTCTTGCACTGTTAGATTATCGCCAGATCAAAGCCCAAGGGTGTTTTTTTAAAAACTTCTAATTATTTATCACCAAACCTGGAGATTCTTCTGTCAAGATTTTTTTTTTTTTTAAAGTCTGGGTACTCTTATTCTAAACGGAGCAGCAAACAGGCATATTGTACAGGCAGTTAATTTTATCTTTATGATAAAAATTGAGTAAATGCCATTCAGTCTTCCTATGATAGTTATTTTCAGATCTGAGAGTTTATGAAAACTCTTCAGATAGACAAATATCTAACTTGGAATCACATCATACTATCACTTTTTATAGTAGTTTATGATTATCAGAGCTCTGCTTAAAAAGTGCTGGAACTTTATAGCACTTCAGATATTTCAAAGGAAATTACACTCTCTAAGAAGTTGTTGAAAAACACTAAAGGTTCCTTCTAATTAATGATCTATAGGTTGACATCTATTTAAAGAGAGGTTGATGTTTTTATTCTACTGTGGCTAATTAACGATAATAATCAGACAATTTGTTGCCTGCTTTTTAATAGCTTACACTGAATGTGACAAATAAAGAATAAGGCTCTTGCTAAAATGATTTAAAACTAAAGTGCTTCTTCATATAATTTGATAATTAGACTATTTTTAAAGATAACTTGAGCTGTGTCAAGATGAAGGAATAATAAGCTTTCTTCTGAGTCAACTCAGTGCAACTCCTTTATTTTCAAAGAAATTGTTCCTGAGTTGTACTGATCTAAGAGAGATAAAATAGGATTCAGTGAAGAGTAAACATCTAATAGCTTATTATTGGTGGAAGTCCATTTTGAAGTCCGCTTTCTTATGATAATGTTCATTTTATTAACTCCTTTTTGCTTCCTTAACTCCGCACACTTTTAGAACAGTTGAAGAAAATGAAGTTCAATGAGTAAGCATAGACATGTTTAACAGAATGGATAGCGTTTAGCGGATTCTATGAGCTTTCACTGTTGGTTTCAAGGCTTTTAATGTTCTCTTTGTTTTGCAATGCTTAAAGTGGATTAGAGATCTAAGGATCACTGTTACAAGTTTTGTTTTGGATTAATGAAATGACATATAACAGTTGACTGAAATTGTTTTACTTTTATGACCTGCTCTATTTTATGCTTTTAATGTGAATAAGTTGCCTTGTTTTACAATCAAGAAGCCAGATTTTCAGCAAAAGGGCACTGTTTACAGCAGCAGTGTGTCTGCCCAATTATTTTCTTGCACAAGCAGGTCATGATACTACACCCTGCTGAGTTGAGTTGAAGAATGAGGATCCGTTCCAATAGGGACTCCCTTTGATGGGAATTGCAGGCTCATGCTTTTGTGAAGCAAGAAGGATGGGGGTTTTAGTTGTGTTCTGTGGCATCTCTAAAAAAAACCAAACCAAAGGCATAGTTCACAAGATATCCCAGGCACTGATACTTTCACTAACATATTTAGAATTGAGGTAATGGTCTTTATCTTCAGAAAACATTGCACACGTTATCAACTCAGATAAATATACCACAGTATGTTTAGTTTAGTTTGAGGAAGTATAGGACTTGCTGAACTGGAGTATGTACAGTAATCCTTCCCAGGTTTGTCCAGAGAGGTAAGTTTACTGTGTAAATTTCACATCCTTCAACACCAGTGGGAGAGCCCGTTAACATCTGATCAAGCCCTTGTCATACCTTGTCACATCTAAGGGTACAGTTTCATAAGAAGTGATGGCCTAATTGAACAGTTAACTGCTGCTGGAAGCAGGAAACTGTACTCTCCTTACTCCTCTCCTACAACATCCCATTTCCATGTTGCGGCCAGCTTTGAGTTCTTTGTGCTACCGTCACTGCTCATGGGCACCTCTCTGTGAGCTGCTTTCACTTACAAACATGTAGGAAAACTAAATCAGGCCCAGGGAGTTAAGTGGTTTCCTGGTGGCTTAGTGATTTAGAGCAGCATGCTGCAAGTCTGTTAGTGGCTGGAATTTGGAAAGGAAAGTGGACCTTGACATCAAGTGGGAGAAGGAGTTGGAAAGAGGGAGGGAGAGACCTTTTTTTCCTGTAGTGAGTGGATTGGCTTGTCTGGCGGTGCAACCACTGCTTAAAGCTACTGCTAAGATCATACAGGAAATGCTTGGCTAGTGTGCTAGTTACAAGAGTGGTCCCATCAGAGCTATAGCCAACCAGTGTTAGCACTGTGGGAAACCCTTTTGTAAAGTTGTGTGGTGTAAACAGATGGCTTGACTTGAATGGGACTACTCACATGTTCACTTTTTGAGAAGGATTGTAAGGCTGTTCTTAACCTGCAATCCAATAAATGAGTTGGACAATAACCAAGCACATGGAATGCTGCTGCAGTTTTTGTTGGCCTCCTAGCTGTGTTAGTAAAAATAACTTTTACTACTGTGAAGTCTAATGGATTTTGAAACTATAAACTTTATGGTGTCTTCCTTGTGAGTATATGAGCTGGTTTTATTAGCATTGTAGGTTTTACTTTATTGTCAGCTATAAATTACACTTGAAAAACCTCACTGAATATGAATTTTTGTTCCTAGTATTCTGTAAATGTAGCAAAGTAGTCTAAAATTCCTTTTTTTACCTCTGCAGTACATGAAAGGTATTTAGTGGAGTAATTAAACTGTGTCTAATTCAGTTGTAAATCTGAGCCTTGATAATTTCCTGTTGGCTGAACCAATAGGAAATCTGCATAGAGTTACAGACGTAGCTCAGTTGTGACTGTCTTTTTGCACAGACAGGTCTGCCATCTGCTTCCACTGGGAGCTCTGCTGGAATAAAGAGGACAACAGTGACAACTGGACTCCTATGGCACTTGTAGAAGTGAAATCCTGTTAGGGAATTTGTGTTCTAACTGTAGGCAATTGAAGAAAATGATGATTTAACAGTGGTAGTGCAAGAACGCTGTTACTACTGACTTTTATTAGTTTTGCAGTTTTAAACTTTATTAAGCCTTCCACAGAATGTGCTGTAAGGTGGTGAAAGTACAAAAGATAATAAAACTTTAAAGCTGCACTTCAGATCCTTTAGAAGTTTGTGTCTCTCTTGGCTTTGTTTGGGGAAAAAAGAAACTAAAAGATAAATAGTTAAACTGAATAAAATAATTAGTAGCAAAATTTAAATTAATTGAGGTAAAAGCTTTAACCTTGATGAAGCTCTTTATCTGTACTAAGACTTTATCACCTATTAGGTAACAGAAACCATTCCTACCTGTTTTTTGTTTGATTTCATAAAGAAAAGATGCTTTAGCAGTTGTTTACTTTTTTCTTTTTGTAATATACAATATTTTTTAACTTGTTGGCTTATTTAACTTTTTCTAGTAGGGATCAAGAACTCTCAGAGACCTAAATACCAAGAAATTTCATAAGGTAGAAGAGAGACCGAAATTATTACCCTGTTAAGGGAGAATCTTGATCATTAAACATTCTATATGGAGGTACTGATTCTGTGGCCAGCAATCATAGAATCATTACGGTTTGAAAAGACCTTTAAGATCCAACCACTCACCTCACACTGCCAGGCCCATCACTAAACTAAACCATGTCCCTCAGCACCTCAGCTATGTGTCTTTTAAATATCTCTAGAGATGGTGTCTCCACTACCTCCCTGGGCAGCCTGTTCCAATGCTTAACAGCCCTCTCAGTAGAAATCTTCCTAATGTCCAATCTAAACCTCTCCTGGTGCAACCTAATCCCATTTGCTTGTGTCTGGTCATTCATTACTAGAGAGAAGAGATCGACTCCCACCTCACTACAATCTTCTGTCAGGTAGTTGCAGATGGTGATCATGTCTCCTCTCAGCCTCCAGATTCCTTGCCAGTCTCTGGACATGCTCCAGCACCTCCATGTCCGTCTTGCAGTGAGGCGCCCAGAACTGGACACAGTATTCGAAGTGTGGCCCCACCAGCACCGAGTACAGGGAGACAGTCACTTCAGTGGTCCTGCTGGTCACGCTATTTCTGATACAGGCCAGGATACCATTGGCTCATGTTTAGCAGGCTGTCAATATATTTAAATATAAATATATGTTTTATGTAAACATAAATATACCAGGTGTGGTTACAGTTTTCTTCCTAGCAAACACTTGAAAGACTGATGGACACTATTGCTATGATGAAGGGATTACAATTTAAAGGTTGCAAAGTCTGTAGACAAAACACCTACAGTTCTGTGAGCAAGGTTATTTATATGTTGTGTGCTACCACCCTGAAACTTGGGAGACCTCCCTTTCCTGTAGTTTTGTATACATGCTTCTGGATGTAAGTACATAGTGTGCAGCACTTGTATGCTCTCGTGTTTCCAAGGATGCAGCAAGTGTAGAGCTTATTCAGCAACGTAAGCTAGAACAGGACACCCTTCCTCCCTGCTAGTCATCTTGGTGTCTGGAATGCTGTTTAGAGTAGCTACGTCATGTAGTTTAAAGAATTACTTAAAATTTTATGCTAGCTGCCACCAATGAAGAGAGGTAGCAGCTGAATCAAGCATCCTTAAAAAAATCTAAATAGATGAGTAAATCTGATGGTTGTAGAATTTGGTTATGGGATAGCTAAGTAGAATGCTTCCATTGAGGCTGACAGGAAGGGTAATGTTTCAATAGTAGATGATATTTCTTTTCTTTTCTTTTATTTATTTTCTTTTATTTATTTTATTGAATTCTGATGAATTCAAAGATTTTGTCTTTTTAATTTCACAGACTCGTTAGTATTACTATTTGAGTAAAAAGAATTTTGAAATATTTTTTTAAGCTGAAAGCTATAAAGAAAATATACCACATTTAAAAATGAAATAGCCAAAGGATGATTTAATTCTTATTGTTCATTTTCAGGTCTGTTAAGATAAAGTATTTTGTCTGAGCACCTTGGACAACATTGTTACTTTAGTTCAGGTGATCCTTTCTTTACTCAGGACTGCCTTAGCACATGGAATTTCCCTTTTCATCTGTCTAGGCACACTAGGTGCTTGTAGCATATGGTCTGTCTACTCTGTACTGATATCAGTTTTTCTGCTTTTCTGAAAATGTTCTCACATATTTAGTGACAAGTAACTGACTGCTTTTGAAGTGCAAAATGATGACTAGTATTCTGTGAAGCTTTGGAAGACAGCTTTAATTGGTTTCTTTATCTAGAGTCCCACTGGTTATGATGAGGCTACTCAAGTAGTGAAGAATTTTGTTACAGATATTGTTTCTGTGGTGGGGAGAGAGAAATAGCTACCACTTTGTGTGCTTACCATGTTTATTATTGATCAGAGAAAGTGCTTTATTTTTTGCATTATAAGTTTAATTTTTCGTTTAGTATCTTGTGAGATGATATTCCAGTAAGGTTTATGATTTGGCAGAGTGCCATATGCTGCATAGCAAATTTCAATCCAGCAATAATACATGAAGGAAATATAAAAAAATTACACAATTTCACTGTCACTAACTGGATTGGAAGGCTCTTACGGAGGCTGATTCCTGGTGCTGCAATGACTCATCCGCTTTCAGGAGAGCATGACTGAATTCAGCTCACCATGGGGTACAGTTTTGAGAACAAACTACATGTTGGTTGAAAAATTTATTTAAAAAAGAATACAACTCTCAAAATGCTGAGAAGATTGTTGTATCACCTGCTACTGCTACTGCTACTGCTACTGCTATCACTATCTATCAGACTTTCTCAGTGACATGTACTATATGTATTCCAAGTTGTTTTCCACACACATGTAGTTGTAAATACCGCTTTTTAAGATTTTCCTTGTTTTGTCGTATTTTGCCTTTACTCTGTTACCCAATTGCTATTCTACAGCAGCCTTGGGGCCATTAGCAAGGTTCATTCTTATGAAAATGATTGGGATGCTTCCCTCTGTGAATAACAGGGAGCATCTTTATTTGTATTGTATCTGCTTGTTCTTTTTCCTTTTTATGTCATTTGCTAAATTAGAACAGACTTTTTTGCATATTTAATATGCCCTTCATCAAAAAGAGGCTACGGGGATTTAGGAGAGCTCAGACACGTATACTTCCCTAAAGATGCAGCATGCTTGCTTCACCTACCCAGCTAACACAATCCCAATTGATGTACGTGGATTAAGTCACCTTATGTCAAGGTTGAAGTTATCCTGTTTAATGCAAAACATGTCCTTTGTATGTAATGTGTCTGAAATATGTTTTAACGTTTTGAAGGCTAATCTTTCAGTACTGCAAATACTGGTGCTCTTGATTTTGGCCCTACAGAGCATTGTTTCACTAAATGTCTTAAGAAAGGAGTACAAATAACGTTTATTAGTCTCACCTTGCAAAATACATTATATACAGTTGATGTTAAAGTGCCCAACAAAAATTAATGGCTCTTTGTCAGTTTTCACTGAAGTATGAAAAATTTGACAGTGACTTAAATGGAAGAAGAAACTTGGTCTGTTCAATATAAGGAATATTTACTTTATCAGTAAAAAAGAAGTATCACCTCCTGTCTGTTAGAATTAGGCCTTGCTTAAATGGATTATTTCTTGTTCCCACCTTGTTATAGGACTAAGAAGATGGTAAGAGTTTATTTATTGCTTTTTAAAAACTGTGTGAGTTGAAGCAAGATTATAAAGGAACTTAATTTTCATTAATTTGCCTCTAGTACTGTATGATGGTAAAGATACATAGTATGGATGTGTGCTGTTTGTGAGCATAAATAAACTGTCATGATTTAAAATGTAATAAATTTATTCTTTTTACATCTAGGATCAGTGAATAATTTAAGTCCATATGTAGTTTATCAGAAAATTAGAAGTTTCTCTTTATTATTAGTTCAGACTTATACTTGAAAAAAAAATAGGTTTGTTAAAAATTAATTTATAAACAGTTTCCATTTTTATCAGGTTGTTTACATTTGTTGCTTTTTCAATTAATAAAGTTGAAATAAATTAGAGAGGATGAGGATTATGAATGTCTTAAACGTTGCTAGGAGGCATTTACAGTGTCATTCCTTTGAACTTGATGTCCGCAGGAGACCTGAACCCTTTTTTCTTTGCAGGAAATCTTTCCTGCTTAGTTTCAGTAGATTAAAATACTGAATTTCTTTAATTCTTGGATTTATGTTGAGGCATTAGCAGAAATGAATCTATAGTCCCTTTATAACTGTATTAACTGAAAACAAATAGTTTAACATAGAATACATTGATTTTAAGTACTTTTTAAAAAAGATTTTGCATGTGAGCGTTATTAAAATGAGACTTGATGCTTTAGTTTTAACAGTTATATTAGTTGACAAGTCTGTATGTGCAAGAGCACATTTTTTGCTTTTTTTTAACTACTTGGCAAGTAGTTTATGCTAATTATTGTGGAAGCTGTGCAACTGGGACTTGAGAGCCAAATCTCTTAGTCCAGTTGATGTCAGTGAAGAAGCAGATCTGTTACTTCCTTTGCATTTCCCTGCTCCCCCTGCATCGCACCATAAAATGGTCTGAAATAATCTGTATAGTTTGTGTACCAGAAAGTTTTCTCAAATGTCTACATCTTTACCTGTGAGCTAGGGAGTACATAATAAAACAGTCAAATTAAATAGACTAAGCACTTCTGTGCATGCATCACATGTTATAGGCATTCAGAAAAATAAATGGACTTAAAACCAGAGTAGGTAACTTTTGTGAAGGATAGTGTATTGATCACTGTTAAACAGATCACAGTTAGAGATGGAGTCTCTGGCTAGGAATCATTCCAACACTGATAGGTAGAAGGCTGGACGTCCCTCCTTAGGAAGGATCAAGGTGTATATGCCTTGTTTCTTATGCTGTGTAATAAATATATCAGCAAAACCGAGTATGCCTTTCATGTACTTTGACTTCCTGGAGTGCCACTGGAGAAACAACAGAATATGAATATGTGTTGATGAAGGGAAGAATAGCACCTTTTGGCCTTGGCTTGTTGAAATTGGGGCATACGGGTGGTGTGTTGAGTGTCTTATCATCTTTATGCTGCAAACTAAGGTATGACTCTTCTTTTTAGTACGTGTTTGTACAGTGCAAGGCACAGAGTCCTTGATCAACTGCTGAGTCTGTAGATGCTATTTTGCTAGTAATACTTTCATTATAATATGTAACTCAATGATAATTCAATAATAGGAATCCTATACTTCTCTAATAACATTGTAACTCCGTCTCTGGTACTGCAGCTCTTGCGCTTCATATTGTCCCTTGATGTCCCCTGCCCACCTATCAATCTGAATGCTCTTCCAGTCGTACAAAATGACTGCATGCTCACATCTGTACTGTCTTTTTGTTGATTTTGTCAGTTAAAACTATTTCTGTAATATAATCTTGTTCAGAGACATGTAAGTACAAAAGTTAGTCTGTGTTGCAAGGCATTGAAGACTGAACATAAGTCTTGTACTGCTTTCTGCAATACCTTTAAATGCTTAATCTGAATAGTTTGCATTAGATATAATGGGGTTTGCAAAGTTCTAGCATAGTTTTATCAGACTTTCTTTTTCTTTGTATTATTAAATAATCTTTGTTCATTTGGCTATTATAATTGCTAGCAAAATACTATTTTTCAGTTTCACAGGGCATTTTACAGTAATAAGCAAAGGTTTTTCCTGAACTATGGATTTGACTTCTTTCATCATCAGTGCAGAGGAACAGAGATGGAATTTCCAGAGGTTCAGCTTCCCCTCCCTGAGCATTCCAATATCTTGGGCTGTCTGACATGTAATTAAAGCTAGGCAAAAATCTGACATCGAAGTATATCCAGGATTCTTGTACCTGCAAGGCCATTGGAGTGGGATGTTCTATTTGAGGGTCAAATGGGAGCAAAGAGTATCCTTTGTTGGAAGACAGAAAGGGAGAAAAGAGAGCTTGCCATTTATTTTTCTTTTTGTAAGATTTATGTGGAAGAGGCTTGTAATGTACAGTTTGCTCTTATTTGTTGAACAACTGCAGAAATTGAAACTGTTCAGTTGAAAAAGTACTATCTTGAAGAATGTTACTCTTTTAAACATGAAAAATCTGTTGAGAGGTGGTTCCTGAAGTGTAAAGTAAATGCAGCAATGTAAGTTTCACTTTTGAGTGGACAGTTTGAGGGTGGTACTATCTACCCTGGGCTTAGTAACTTTAAATCTTTCATTTGGGCAGTTGGAAGTTCTCGAAGGTATTGTGAGTATGAGGAATGAATGAATAAGGAAATTTGGCCTATTATGTATAGTTGTAATAGACAGTCATGATGCCCTTAATGTGTGATTAACAAATGTAATTCAAAAGATATGTAGTCAAAAGTATGAGGAACATCAAGGTTGAATGGACAGGTAAAAAATGTTTGAAAATAATTAGAAAATACTAGAACTGTTCAGAGAGGAACTGAAAAGAGTATCAAGTAATGCAGAGTGTCAGAGAGTAAGACAATATTGATTTCCATTATAAGCAAAACATAATATTCTGATTTTAGTACAAGAGGATTGAATTTAAGCTATAATCTCAATCTAAGTATCTCTACACAAACATGTTGGAACAAATAAAGCATAGTGGACATGTTATTGAAGACTGTAACCCTATGGGTTTAAACCATTGTTCTGTGAAATGCCTGAAGCTATTAACCTGTTTTCTGCTGGAGTTTCATATGATTTAATGTGACATTGAGTAATATTCATTAGTGGTGTGAAGGTTGGCTACCATCCTCTAGTGGAAGTGGGATTTGTCTTTGGCAGTGGTTTAGCTTAGGATACTTAATTCCTATGCAGACAACACTTGGGCAAAACTTGTCCTGTGGAATATGTTAGTTGTAGTTGTATTGAATAACACTTGTATTGCATTGTTTCTTTCAGTAAAAGAAACATTTCTTTTAAAATAAATTAGAAGCAAAAAAGAAAATATTTAAATGATTCAGTGTTTTGTTCAATTTTTACTCAGACTAAATCACTATTATGTTACTTTATTACAGTGGAAAATGACTACCTGGTGTAGTCTTTGTCCAAATAGCTTACCCAGAGCCAGTAATATTAGCCTTCTTGTTTTTACTCGGGCAAACTGTGAGTCTTAAATATCTCCTCAGGAGTCTCTTATAAGAGAACTACAGACACAGAGAAGTGTAGAAAGTCTAGTGACAGACTTAACATAAAGCCCAAAGATAGTGAGTATAGCAAGAAATTTAGAAGTGCTTTGGGCTGTATTTTTCCAGCGATGCCTCTGATGTTTGGTTTGCATGTTTTCAGCAGTAGGCTGGAATATTAAAGATAGTATCATATGTTTGTTTTTTTCCTTCATGCTTTCTTGAATATTGATTGAGAAGTTGAAACAGATCTTATCTTTCAAAATTATTTTTGTTACTAGCCAGAAATCCTTCTTTATATATATTCTTGTGTGATTCATGCCATGCAGTTTTTAGTCTATATTTCAGTAGCATTTTCATCACAGTCAGAAGACGAAAGCTGATTTATTGTAGAAATGTAGCAACACCAAAAATTCATTTTTTTCTGAATTTTGAACTTTCAAGAATCACCTAGATTCTTTTCTATTAGCAATTGTTGAACATTTGATAGTGAAGACTAATTGTTTTACTGCTTATTTTTGAATTCTGTGGTTATTTCCTCCCAAAATCCTCATAACAGGATTCTGTTTGCTTGAAAGAAGTGTCTGGTTTTATCAGCATCTGTCAGAGTAAATCAGAATTTTAATGGAAATTAGCTCATTAGTATTAATTTTTGGCAGTGTCTGACTGATTCATGAGCTGCCGTGCCATTAAAAAAAAAATCTATTGAAAGCAAAACCTTCCGTAAAATTACTAGTGAGTAATCCTTCAGTTAACTGAGGCTTCAAACGATTGCAATAAACAAGCAGATACCCCTTGTCTTCTGACAGTCTCCCCTCTTGCTGAAACCCAGGTGCTACAGGCTCACATCGTGTAGCATATACCAGTGAAAGAAGTCCTTTTAGACTCTGTGTGCTTCCTCTGTGGATCATTAAATAGTGTGATTAATGCCTGTAACATTTTAACTTAAATTCACATAGTTCAAAATATATAACTAAATTCATATTAAGTAAATCACAATAATTCAAATTTCATAAGTTTCCAGTATCTGTTTTTAGTAGAATATGTGCAGGTAAATTTTGAGAAAAGAGTCTCTGTCCTTGTCTATAGTATCAAACCTGGTTTTTGCTGACATGGTTATTTTTCTTTTCTTTGCAACTTTGTTGAGAAGTGCCCTTGATACTGCAGATCACTTCTACTTCTTCCATATTACTTATTTTCAAAAATTGCCTTTTTAATGAATTGACATCATTATCTGCTATGTAATTTTCTTTGTCCTAAAGATAATATGAAATGGTGATAAATGAAGTATTAGTCTTTTGGATATGTATAGGTGTTTCAGAGCTCTTTGCCTTGGGTGATAAGTAAGCATGAAAGATAACATTTGAAAAGCCTTATGCCATAATTGAATGAATTATACCAAGTCTGCTGAAGAACTGTATAAACGAACATTGATACAGTGCTTACTGCATGTATGTGTGAGCAACTTAAACTATAATCCTGCAAATTATTACAGAGGACAGGAGAACTGCGTGATTTGCAAGTTCTCTGTTAACATTTGGTTACTATTTTTGATACTGTGCAAAGGCTGCTATGTTTATAATGCTTTCTAAAAAGTTATCAGTGCTATCTCCTCATTTTTATCACTATAAGGGTGTGTTTAGTAACTCAATGCAAGATAGTGAAAATAAATGAGCAGTGTTGTATGTAGTACTTGAATTGTTTTTTGGCTTGGTTATTATTGAGAAATAATATACAAATTGTTCATATTATTGTTTATAAGCATCTGTTTCATTAGAAATTTGAATCATGTGGATGCAGATTTAATTCTGTATCATAATTTCTTTTTAAGTGGCTATGAATATTCCGATGGTTTTGAATAGCAATATTACACTAAATATACCGGCAGATTTAGTATTTGCTTTGCACAGTAATTCCAATTGATAAATGGTGGTTTATATGTTGTGTTTATTAGAGCTTTAACTGCTAATCTCATATGGAAATGTTGCTTTGTAGGGCAAAATTCAGCAGGAGGGCCTGGGATTCCAGAGTAAATTTGTACATTCCAACAGGGCATTTTTGCAAGGGAGGTTGTTGTGTTTTAAAGGTAGTTGATAAGAGACCTGCACCACCAACCCCAGACCTGCACCACCAACCACCATCATGCATTAGTCTATAGAAGGTATTTGGGTGCACATACTCCTGTACCACTCCGTACCACCATTTATCCAAGTGAAATTTTTGACCATTTGCAGGATACATTATAAATCAGGATGTCACTACCAGACAATCAGATTTGAACATTCCTTGCATAAAGTAGCTAGCCTATATTCCTTAGGAATACATCACTTAACTGTGTTTATATGACAGTGTTGATATGCCTGGTTTTACATGAAAGTTAGGGTAGCATGTTATTTATGTCATCATGAATTCAAAAAGTAGGTGGTTGTACTTTATGTATACTAAGGTTATCTTCTCTGGACAAATCAGTCAGAATAATTGAAAGATATAGTTTTATCAAATGGCAATTAATTAAATCAGGAAAGACGATTTTTTTTCTTTAGAGTTGAGCTTTGCTACTGCCTCAGGTTTTTTTTCAGTATTCCCTTCCCTGAGGTGCTGACAACAGATTAACACGAAACAGAGCCCTGTTGAACCTAATTATGTTATAGCTCATTGTTTTGGGGACCTATAAAACTGTTCACTGCCTTTTTATGAGGCTGTAGTCACAACCAAAGGCCATAAACAGTGCATTTTCTCTTTCTTACATGACTGAAGATTTCATTAGTTGAGTCTAATAAAGGCATAATCCAGCTGCATTTGCACCTGGGAATGAATACTTCTTTATCAGGTCTTAATACTTAGCAGGTTAAGCAGAAGGGAGTGACAGCAGGATAGCTTTTGATCAGCTATAGATGTCTGAAAGCTTAATTTCTTTTAAAATTATTTGCTATTCAAATATTGACTGAAGACATGCTCTCTTGTACTTCAGAGGAAAGATTTTAAATATAAGGGCATTATTAGAAAACAAAACAAAACCGAGGTGTTCGTACTTTCAAGCAATCACAGCTGAAACAAGACTTCCACATTATCTAAGGGGATTATTATTTTCTTTTAAATCCTCAGAGACTGGGAAGGACCAATGTTTAGTATACTTAACTCTTACAACTAATGTGGAAAATGATGCCCCAACTTTATATGTCTGTACTGCTTGTGAATTTAAAATGGAGACATTCCTGCTAAATAGACTTCTACAGTGTAGGTGCTCCTCTGAGGCTGGCTTGAGTTATTTTTCCTTTTTTTGTTGTTGTTTTCGTTTGTATAATATACAAATACTAAAATTATGAGACTTTTCTAGGAATTTAGTTGGGGCATACCCTGTAAAGTTTAGAGCTGTTTTGGTTCTTTTTTTTCTGATTGACTAGGTGTGTAGAGATATTTTCTTTTAATAGAAATATTTATTTCTATTTTTGTATTATTGTAGCATTATTTTCTCTCTTTTCCATGCTGTAAGGTGCTGGATAGATTGCAGTTGTTTGAGAAGAATGCTTTGCACTGGCCTTTTATGAGGTGTAGTGGTACTGCTAACCTGCTTGTTACTCTGCTTGATCACAGGATGTGAGCGGGGGCAGTTTCGCTGTGGAAACGGTCGCTGTATTCCTGCAGATTGGAGGTGTGATGGGGCTAGAGACTGCTCAGATGATACAGATGAAGCTGGTTGTCGTAAGTGAAACAGCTATAGAACAAGTTTTTTTGTAATGTAAGAAATTCGAGTGTCCGTGAATGGAATTTCATTTGATAACTGATGTTCTAGATGTAGGATTGTACTGTGTTCTGTTACCACAGTAACCATGAATATTGGATGTACATACAGCTACCACTAGCATCACTTGAGCTCCAAACCTTTCAAGCCCTAGACAGTATGCTTTATCTACTGCTCCTTACGTAGAGCCTGGGTTAGTTGTGTAGAGTTGTTCGTGTTATCCTCACTGCCAGCATCCCAGATACAACAATTGCATTCAGGTGAGCTGTACTCAAGCTGTGCACAAAGATTCTCTCAAGTGGAATGTCTAAAAGTTGTGAAAATGAAGAAATTCCCTTCACGGTCTGTTTTCAAGAACTCACTTGCATTTTACCTTCCTGGTTCTAGTGTTCTTTGAGATCTTGTGGGCTGGTGCAGTTATCAGCCCACTTATAGATAGGTTAGGCCAGTTTTTACCCCTCAGCTGATGAGGAGATGATGATGCTTGGTAGTCTGTTTTATTGCTCAGCACTTTAGTTATCTCAAAAGCTAGTAGAATGAAGAATGCCTTAAACTGGCAAAACAAAATGGTTACTTGCTATTTTAGCTTAGTTCTGCAAGTGGAAAGTGGTAGTTGGGTTTTGAACAAGGAGTGGGTAATCCCATTGACTTTGTGAAAACAATTTTAAAACCCCAACACTTAACTACATTTATTGTAGTTAAAAGCATGAAGTTGAGTTGTTCTCATTTTCATACATGTGATGAATCAGGGAGATAAAAATTTAAATTTTCTTCTTTTTTTTCAGTTAATTGTGCTTTAAAAATGTTAGTGTGGTATAATGTGCTATGATTCTACAATTCTGTAAATAGTGGGGCATGTAAATATCTAGGAAGGTGGTTTTAAACTGCTTAAAACTGGCCTAAAGTTAAATTATATTATGAGATTATTCTTTGGTTCTTTAAAACAGGAATTAAAAAAAAAGTATGCATGAAGTGCATTGTCTGTAGTATGTGATGGATTTTATATCTGTAATCATTTTACCCCCAATATAATTTTGTACTTTTCAAATCTAAATCTAGAAAGTAATTTAATTTTCTCCGTTGATGCTTTGTTTACATTGATGCTTGTGCTTGGATATCATTCCATGAGCACAAAGTGTTTCTAGTTGACTTTGCAGTACTGCAAAAAACATGAACCAGAGGAAAAAAAGATAGTTAAAACCAGAGTCCTGTCTGCTGGACTGTGTTGTGCTACTGTTTCTTCCCAGGAGTGTTAACTAAGGATGGAGTAAGCTGTAAAACAGCTTCAAACATTTATTTTAATCTTTCTGATTTCTTTCTTGTTTGGCTATTTGAAAAGTATAGAGTGGATCTGGGACAGCAGCATACAGATTGTCCTGACCTGACCCTCATTTTTCCTCATAAATCCACAGAGAAGAGTCATGAGCTGGTTTTGAAAGATCCTCTTCCTACCAGCACCTGAGGTGGAGTGAGAGCAATTGAGCAGATCTCCATGAGACTAGGAATGCTATCATGAGTTCATCTAGAACTGGAAAAAAAAAAAGAGCTGCCAGAGAGCAATTCAGGGCCTTAACATTTGCTGTAAATCGCTTTCCAGAGGATCTTGTGTCTCCAGGGGTGGATACAAAATTGAAGATTCATATGCAGGAATTGATGAAACTAAATTTGACCTTTGAGCATCCTTCTGCTGGCCCATTTCCCTCTCCCATTTTATTTGGTTTGTCACAGTCTTTCATGTGTTCAGTGGAAGTTACAGACAATTGACACTTGAACCTTAAGTCTTCTTTTCACTTATTTGTTTTCTTTGAAAGTTCTTTCAGTTATCTGGGAAATTAATTTTTTTTTCATTGTTTACACTAGCACAACCTACCTGTGAGGGAAATCAGTTTCAGTGTCACACTGATGGCGAATGTATCCCACAGTCATGGGTTTGTGATGATGAGGAAGACTGTGAAGATGGCTCAGATGAGCATCAACAATGTCGTAAGTATTTTAAGTTTTAATGCTACACCAGCTTTGTGAAATAAGGTAATTTACATAGCAGCATATTGAGAACATACAGAAACAAGCCTGCTATAAAGTACAGCTTTTACCAGAAGAGTGTCTCTAAAGCAGTTTTTAGAACTGAAATAATCTGGAATGTGTAATATACAGATATGTCCAAGAAGACAAATCCAGGTCTTGAAATCTGAAAATTGCTAATGTTGCAGTTAATTAAGAAAAGAGGAGAAAATGTACATTGTGTATTAGTTTCATAGTTAATAGAAAATTAGTAGTTCAAGGTGAGAAATACTTAATAGTCTGACATCCAAGCACTGAGTCACAAACAAAGCTGCCTTAATTTGCTAACAGTGTGTTAATCATGTTTGAATTGCTGTTTTAAACTAAAGTGTTTAGTTTTCTCTACATGTTTTATAGCAAAGAAATCCTTTACCAGCCTGACTACTATAGCCATAGGGTCTTTCTTTTTCTTTCTTTTTTTGTGTTGATAGTAAGTACCGACAGTAATAAAACATTACTCTGATTTCTGAATTTCATGACTAAGCAGTTTAAAGGCTACATACAGTTAAGTAGATGCTGAAGTGATGAACAATGTATTGAGATGATTATTGCATCAAATTACATTCTCTGCTTTTATTGCATAATACAGGAAGAACAAGTGTTATAGTGTTCTAAATAACCTATTTCCTGCTACTTCTAGTATTAGAAGTTATTTTACATGATGAGAATAAGATTAACTTATTTTCCTTTTGATTCTACATATGGTTTTTCAATAACTTCTTTAAACTGAACAGCTGTGGAGTTACTTGCTAACAAACTGGATTCTGGAGAGTTTCACGTGTTGAAGTTTTAGAAGGATTTTGCTCACAGATAGCTGTTCCTGCTGAGGGTGGAAAATTGTAACTGGTTAACCACCTTTTGCTCTCTTGTTCCTGTGAGAAGGTGTCAGCACAATTGCTGGTTATGTTTTAACTAAGGAATCTCTAGATACAAAATGCAAAATGAGCAATAGCTCTGAGTTAACTTTTGAACTGTGTTGTTGTAACATTGTTCTCCATGTAAAGGTTAATCATGAGTTTTAGTAACTGTGACTGGCACTGTGCTGCCACTGCTGTTTTTGAGCCATCTCCTTGTGCTTGTCTTTCTAAAGAGATTTTATTTCAACTTGTGAACCCTGTAAGACCTTTTACTTCTTAAAATGTTTTTTTTTTTTTTCCCTGAGACAAATGGCTGACAGTTCTGGAACTCACATAATGCAGAATTAATACAATTTTTAAAAATAATCTAGTGTCTTGTTTTTCTTCAAGATACTGGCATCCCAGTAGCTGATCTCACGTTGGGAACACTGCTGACAGAGTAAGGAATAGAGATTCCCTGTAAAGTAGCAGGACAGATGCAAGTTTATTCACTGGAATGACATTGGGATATAGCATGAGTTTGAAGTAAACAAATGTGCAGGTGACAGAAGGGAGGAGAAAGACCTGCTTCTGTAGGGGAGTTGGACTAGGTGATCTCTAAAGGTCCCTTCCAACTCCTACCATTCTGTGATTCTGTGGTTCTATGATTTTGCCCTTTAGTGATATCTTCACAGAATCAATTAATTTGCCTAAGAAGAGCAGAGAGTTTCATTTAGCTGTAATGAAATCAAAGTGGAATTGCGCAGTCTTGGATTGTTCTTTTTAATTGACACAGCTGTCACGAGAAGAGACATTCTTGATCTTCTATTAGTTATGAATGTAGAATATTCATAAGCGTTGAGGCCCTGACTCTATTAGAAAACAGTGTCTTAACTCCAACTCTGCTGTCTTTACATTGTGACATTCTACTTGACCAATCTTATGGTTGCTGACAGATTTTGACCAAGTAAACAAAATAATATAGAAAACTTTAAACAGTGAGATTTATTAGTTCAGTCTTTTAGGCAGAACAATTTTCTCCCTTCAGTGGAAAAGAGCAGTGAGCTTGCAGGCCACAGAAGACCTTGCAGAACTATGTTATCTGCCATATTGTTGTCCAGGGTTCTTTAATCTCCTTGAGTACATAAAGGTTAAAGTCTTATGCTAATATTTGTGAGAAGGATGAAGTAGTTAAAGAGGAGGAAGGAAAATATTTTTCTGTTTTAAAAATCTTGGTTGTTGGAAAAGACTGATGGAGTGCCTGTTCCTTGCAGCGGGAAGGACGTGCTCAAGTCAGCAGTTCACATGTTCAAATGGACAGTGCATCCCAAGTGCATACTGGTGTGATCGAGTGAAGGACTGCACTGATGGAACAGATGAAAGAGTCTGCCGTGAGTCTTATCTCTTAGCACTGTCTCTAGTTTCATTTCATCTCTTTGTGCCATTCTAATAAATTTGTAAGATTAAAGGGCTTGTTGATGGACATCATGACCACAATATGCTTCTTGTTACAAGAGTTTCATTTCAGATTCTTTTGTGTATTAGACCTGATGCTCTGATACAGATCTGTTATTGCAGAACTCAAATGGTAACTGCAACCATAGGATCAGGACTTCTTGTTTGTCTCTGTCTGAAAGATAAATAATACTGGATTAGAAAAAAAGCAATGGTGTTTAGATGGCTTGAGTCCTTGGGAGACTCAGAGCTAACTTTGCTGATTTTTTCATATTCTTTTTTTGCATACTCTGTATGAAATCAGTGGTGACTATAACCTGTATAGAAAAGCAGAATTTGACCCCAAATCACAGAGGGACTTGGACCCTGTCAAAAATGTTAATGACTGTGCTTAGAGGAGAAAAAAAAGGGCATATGCATATGCATACATACTGTATAAAGGAAAACAAGCATATCACATGGTCAGCCAACAGTGCGTTTATTCCTGACTCACAAGTGGCTTAAATGTACACTCTTTAGAATGAGAGGTAATTTAGAACTTTATGGTACTGTGGAATAAAAAGTTGCAGAAACAGCCAGCTTGAGAATTTTTCTGTGTGATAGACCCATGGCCAGTTCTGCAGTCATCAACGTAAAGATCCAAAGTACCCCAAATTACTGCTGGAAGAATATCTTCTGGAGCTTAACATTTTTCTCTTAGAGGAAGAAATGATATTGGAAACTCAGTTAAGCAAATCTATGACAGACTGAAAAAAAATCCTGAAGACAATATATTTGTTTAAAAAATGCATTATCTGTCAATTAAAGAAGAGAAACTGCCCAGTACCTCTGAGAAACCTGTGAGTGGTCATTGAATACAGTATGGAACAGCCAAATGAAATCTTGTGATCATTATAGTGCAGTAAATCTATGACAGACTGAGACTGGAAGCTGAAAGACAATACTCACAGTTTTTTCTTCAGACTGGAAGCTACCGTGATGTTTAAAAATGGAAATGCACCTTTTATTTCATGTTTAACATTATGAATGAAGTAAATTAAAAAGACAAGTTTGGAAAGAGGCCATTAGATATCTTAACAGTAGAGCTCTACTGCTGTGTGGGAAACCCTGTCACTGCTGCATCAGCCAGTAGGCCCCATGACTGTTGTGAAGGCAGCATATTTAGCCCTAGGGAGAGGGACTGCCTCACATCATTCAACAGCCTCTACTCTGGTTTATTAGAATAGGTGTTGACAGTCCCTCTAAGGCAGAAGAGTGACTGTGACCTGGAACATTGAGAATAGGCGACTAGTTTAAAGAAATGCAATGGTGCTGAAGACAGGAAAGTCAAGAAAAATATAATGACACGCTTCCAGAAAGTCTTGTTAATTTTATTGCCTGTCTTTGCAAGGCTTGGATCTTTAAACAGAAGACATAAGATAAAACTAATACTTTGGTGATTTTGTGATTAAGTATACTGTAGGGATTAGTGTGTTAGAATCTACTTCAAAACAGTAAAATCTTATACTTTCTTTGAATATTAATTTTTCCTAGTGCTTGATCCATTTCCTCCTCTTTACTATCTCATATAAAACAAATTCAAGAGGAACATCACTGTTTTGGCCTTTGTCATTATTTATCTCTTATTTAATTTACACTAAAAAGTTTCATAAATAAAAATGATACATTCACGAACGATTAAAGATAAAAGCTATTTGGAACTGTGCTGGTTATTTCATGGAGCATAACAATATAATGTCCATTTATTTATGCCTTGTACTCACTGATATGTCTGGAAGCAAAAGTTTTGTTACAGAATCAAGATACATTATTTAAGAAGCTAGTCAGATGCAAAATGTCACCAACATGAAGTAATTCAGCAATTAAACACGTAAAAAATAGAACAAAGGAGTTCAAAGCCTCAGTCCATTTTACTGCTAATGGGATTAACAGCAAGAGAAAACTACCCATGCAAAGGCTAAGATAAACATCAGAGCAATGTTTCAGCTACAGGTCATGTAATTAGTTCATTGAAGCAGTTTTAATTTCATAAAACGGTGGGTTTTTAGTTTCTATAAATATATATTGTTGTTCTTTCATCTTTTTTAATAGTCAGAAACTAGCAAATACTTTAATTTTAAAACTTTAAACATGTAGAGTGAAATAGCAGACTAGTTGTATTAGCAAATACTTTTTTTGGAATGAGCAGCAAATACTGGTGTAATTTTTTTGTCTTACATACCTTATTTCTTTCAGTTAAAGGCAGAATTCTCTCTCCTGCCTCAGCTTCATAGTTGAAAAGTGAAAATTCCAGCTATATCCATTTTGCTTTGCCATAACTGATAGAGTAACCTTCCTTGGTACAGCTTTGGCAACTGAGAACTACACTGAGGCCATGAGGGAGAAAGGGGAAATATTTTGAAGGTGTCTTGTTTGAGGCTGGTGGGCTGAGTGCAGGTCTAGAAATCTGGATTTTTTAATTCTAATTTTGATATAGAATTGCTGCCATGGGTCAACTGACTAACCTGTTAATTCCTGCCTTGTTTGGTATGCTGCATAGCTGTTGTGGTCAGGAAGTGGGTAGCCAGGTCTGGGAATAATTTCTGGAGACCAGAGTGAAATTGAGCACAAGTCAAGAACTGAAGAGATCAATAAGGGATGTAGTCCAAGATGGAAGGAGTGGGCCATGGTCAGAGGCTAAATATTCTTTTTGGACAAATTCCATGTAACATCTGCAGGACAAGGCAGTTCAGGCTGAAGGAAATGTCTCTACCAGGGAGAGTCTTGGACAAGGAAGAGGCAAAACTGGAGCAAGATAAGGAAAGCAGCCAAAGACTAGAGTGGCAGGGATCAAAATCGGGAATTAAGGCCAGAAATGAGGATCTGGTCAGTCTGACACTTCTCAAAGCATTTCTGTTGATTGCTACCTGATATTAAGTAGCTCAAAGGACTCTTTGGGTTAAGTTCTCCTGGTGTCTCCTGTACTTCATAGGCTATGAAGTATCTGGACAATGATGCTGTGAGATAGTGACTTACAGCAGTGAGTCAAAATTAATTTTATTTTGTAAAATGCTTTGAAAAGTTGCCACAATAAAAGAATGATACCTGGAAGTAGGAAATAATTTTTTTTTCCTCCTTCTTATAACATGGTTTAGAGTGAAAGAAGGTTACACTTCTTGATTGTGTGACACAAACTAGTGTCTGCTAAATCAAATACCATTTGCAACTGTTCACCTATTACTGTTTTTGTATGGATTTATTTCCACTTGCACAACAAAAATGTTAGAGCAAAATAATGTAGGTTTAGCAATTCCTGTGACATAGCTTTCAAGCATCTTCTATGTGTGTACATTGAAACATGCTATGTAAATGTGTTTGCCTGGAAACAGTCCATGGATTACAAGGAGCACGGTGCCTCATCTGTCATTTGCCAGTTTTTTTTTTAGTTTTTGCAACTGAAGTGGTGTCACACCACAGGGAGACGGATTGTGGAGAAATATTTTGGCTAAGAAAGAGATGCTTGAGAGGAAGGGATGAGAAAGAAGAGCTCGTTTTCTCCTGAGCACTGGAATGAATATATCTCTATTTCCCCTGTTTTCACAAAGCTCATTTTATCTTCTAGGAACTGTGATCACTAAGAAAAGATTGCTTCTTTTCTCTTTTCTGTAATTAGCCAAATGTTCTGGGGAGGAAAAGGTAAAGGAAACAATGTTCATGTTGGAGGCTCTTCACAGTTAAAAGAAAGGTGACAGAAAACAGCATTGATGTTTTTCTGTCCCTTCACTTTTCTCTCCTAATCCCATATTCAGTCTTATACTATCTGTTTTTACTCTCTCCTCTTGTACTGCTGTATTCTCAGACCTCCTTAGATGCAAACCAACTACCTTGTCATCCTTTTAACTCAGAAGCTTATCAAGCCTTTTTAGCCCTTTCTAATCCAACTGTCACGGATCTAGAAAAACCTAACATCATCAAGTCCTTGGAAGAGAACCCTTCCTTTGATATTACATAATTCCAGGTCATTCACAGAGCACTGTGAATGCACCATGTGCTCCCTAGAACACAAACAGTATGACCAACTTCTCTGATTAGTATCAGTTCTTGCATAGCTATGGGTTTTTTATACCAAAATCCATTGCTCTGGCATCACATGTGTACAGCCTTTGGTGTAACTCACAGTTTTGCCATGATTCTTAATGACCACAATTCTTCATGGTTCTTAATGCCCCAGATAATGAAAACCATTCTATTAACATAATATTGCTGTAAAGTACAAAGAGTACAATGTAAAATGCTATGAAAAATATCTTTCAGATCAGTGAGAAAGGTGTGAATGATAATTTAGTAAGATTGCTCTTTAGACAGGAGATTGAGAATGGGATTACCTGTACAGAGTTTAAAAGTTAAATTACTCTCCTCTTTTCAAAGAGTGTTCTTGCTTCTGCTGCAACTACAATTAAAATAAATAACCTGTACACCAAGAAGATTTTAAAAGAAAAGAAAGGAAAAAGAACACATTGTAGTTCACATGCTAGTAAACCACAAGTGTAGTCAGAAATATGTTTTTGAAGTCTCTTCAAAATATCTTCACTATTGCCCTGCTTGGTATTTTTATAATGATTTGTGTTTAATCAATAGATTATATAATACAGTAAAGATTTTTCCAGACGGAGGACTTTTTCAGGCTTACTGCAGGGGAGAAAACTTTGACAAAGTCTCCCTCCTTCTAAGGGAGGTTGAGAAAATCTCATTAATGACTAGATCCTTAGTTTGCCTGGGTGTCAGATTGGGACATCCCTTTTTTCTATTGTAGCTAGCAACAGGACAAGGGGTAATGGGATGAAGCTGGAACACAAAAAGTTCCGCTTAAATATAAGAAAAACCTGTTTTACTGTGAGGGTGACGGAGCCCTGGAATAGGCTGCCCAGAGGGGTTGTGGAGTCTCCTTCCTTAGAGGTCTTCAAGACCCGCCTGGACGTGTTCCTATGCGACCTGATCTAGGTGAACCTGCTTCTGCAGGGGGGTTGGACTAGATGATCTCTAAAGGTCCCTTCCAACCCCTACCATTCTATGAAACAGGCAGTGCAAGGCAGTGGCTTCAACTTCCTATTTGACATTTAATCTGTCAGAAACAGTTTTGAACTGTTTGGAACACTGAAGATATTTCTGTGGGATAAGAAGAAAGATGAGGAAAATTACAAAACTGTCCATTGTAAATGCCCTGAAAAGCTTTCTGACCTCAGTGCAGTTAAGAAACAAATACTTTTTATTATTCTTTTTCACATGTGCCCTGTAATACTTAAAATACTCTTGCACTGCCATTGATTTTTCCTGCTATGCTGTAAAACCTCTTGATGGTACCTCCTTGTGATGACATCTGTTCCACACCGAGTGTAACACAAGGTCTCAGGTCACGCCTTTCTTGCTTGCTGTAGGCAGTTAAGACTTCAGGATCCATGTTGTTTCCAAAATTTTTTGAGTTTTTCATAAGTCTAAACCAAGAAAGACATGAATGATGTGTCCGTTTTAGAAGGGAGTTTGTCTGATTGAGAAGTGGGACTAAAAGATGGTAGTTATGTTTAGGGAATGTGTTGGCATTGTCAGTGCAGACTTTTGGAATGGAAGTCTTCAGAAGGCCACAAGAAGGAATGATGTAACTGGAACCCTTGTAATCTGCAACTACCATTCTCTGATGAGAGGCACATCCTGTTCCTACCTGCCAGTTGGGAACTTCTATTAGTTATAGTGAAAACGAATGAAATGTAAATGAATCAGGGAGATCTTGTACTGGACATCAACACAACTGTTTATGCTTACATTGAAAACTTTGAACAGTCAGAATCATGTAAGCCTGTTCCAAAGCTGATTGAAGTTTAGTGGGAATGTGCTGATATATAAAACAGCAGAAGCAAGCAAAATAGCGTGCCACTACTTGCTTTTTTGCCACGCAGCATTTCTGAGTTCTGCTTGAGTAGTTTTATAATCCACGTCTTGAATTCCAAGAGTATGAATGAAAATGTTCCTAAGTGAGAGGCTACTGCATCTACTTTATTAACTCATATGGATGTAAAATGGGATAAGAATTCAAAGTCGAAATCTAAAAGGTACAACATGAAATTTAGTTATTCTGTTTCTGTATTTTCATATAGCAGTAAAGGTTCAATAAATCTCACTTCTAAAACCAGCAATTATTTGCTTTTATTATTTGCTTTTATTTCAGACCATTGGCCTGAAATAGGTAACTTTTGTCTGCATGGCAATGAGCTGAACTGAGTGTATATTCTCCTACTCGTCTCTAGCACATGTACATGCATAATTTGTTGGACAGTTACACTGAGCTCAGTGACTGCTTGTATGCATAAATATTTTCAGAATTGGTTTTAATTTGTTTGAAATAATCTGTTGTGTTGACCTGTAGATCATTGACATAAGTAGAACAGACAGGAACTAAAAAAAGTCATTTATTTTGCAGAACAAGATTTGTTTTGGAAAGGGGAAAATAAATAATAAAATCCTAAAGAAAATCCTAAAGAAATCCTAAAGTTATTCATGGTCATGGAACTTTAGCATGCTTGGCTTAAGTAGAATAAACCTGTAAAAATCTGAAGTCTCTGAGTTTGAGAACTCATAACAGTCTAAGAAAACTTCGAAACTATTCTACCTAAGCACTTCTCTTAAGATCAATACAGTGTAAAACTAAGGTATGAGTAAATAAAATAAATGTTCACTGCTTGCTCTTTTCTGTTGCATTGTTCTTTATCATATTGTGAACTGTTTGAGTTGCACATCTTTTTGGAGTCAGAGAGCATCTAATTTTTTCCTTGTTTCTCACAAAGTTTTATAGTATCTCTCTAGAGGATATTCTTAAATGTCCTTTACAGGAGACAGACTACTGGATAAATGGATTATTTATCTATATTAATACAGGAAGTTTTTTATTCCTTTTTTGTTTTCTTATAAAAATATTCTGTTAACACTGGATATATATGGCTTATTATACTCTACAGCCTACCTTTCATGCTAATACTGAATGATTTCTTATTGTAGACTACCCAAGATGTGAACAGTTGTCATGTGCAAATGGAGCGTGTTTTAATGCAAGCCAGAGATGTGATGGCAAAATTGATTGCAGAGATTCTTCTGATGAAGCTAATTGCAGTAAGTACCATATCCAGAGTGATATCAAAGAAATAAGCTTTTTAGACCCTCTTTTAAAAATAAAGATTGCAATTATCTGATAGATATTCTGTATGTCTTTCTGTGTTAAAATCTCTTTCAGCACATGGATGTACCAGTACGCAGTTTCAGTGTGCTAATGGAGAATGCATCCCACGAGCCTTTATTTGCGACCATGATGATGACTGTGGAGACAGGAGTGATGAAAACTCTTGCAGTATGATGGCTTTGATTTTTGTTTCTTTTTTTTTTTTTTAGTTCTGCTTTCTTCAACTGTTTTACTAAGGAATGATTCAAGCAGATAGCAGAAGTAGGTTGGTTGGCTATATAGGCATCAAAAGCTAGCCACTGTTCTACACTATTTCTTTTTGTGGAAAGATGAAACTTGCAGTGAAATTTGATACCTTTTTAAGTTTTTCTTTCCTGACAGTTGCCTACTTTATGTGGATACTGTTTGAATTTGCTGGATTCAGTGATGTACAGTTCTTAAGTCAGATTTTTAACACATACAGTTTCACTTCTTCATGTTGTCGTTTTCTTTATTTCTGCATGACCCAAAGCTAATTCCTTCACTCTGAAATACAGTTAGATACAGCATGCTGCTATTTGTTGTCCAAATATGTTTGGCTTTCTTTCACATTTTTGTTTTCTGCTAGATGGAATGGATCTTCTACAGTTATTCCCAGTGACTACAGAGTACAATTTTACAGACAGATATCTATATAGATATTTGTCCTTTAGATGCTCATGTAAGGTCTTTAATTGATCATTCCTTTCCTGGAACTTTCTTGCTAATTCTTTTCTTCATGATCATGTATCATGTACCAAAGTATTGCACTTCCAGACAGAACTGGGGCTGTAGAGTTATTGCTTGTGTGAGCTATATGTTTAAAAAAGTCCTTCACTGATTATAAGATGTACGCAAGCTTCATATTTTGCAGGGAGGCCACATGTTGCTATTTAGTTGCTCTCTCCTACTAAGGACCTCACACCACCAAGATTCCACATGCCACCCACCTACCTACCTTCCCCCAGTGTTTACAATATGTACAAGATGTGAAACCAGATCAGTTTTTCAGTAGAGGTTATAAATGACTATTAATTTATGAGACAATATTAGTATTTCTAACCTGTAGTCACTTAGAGTAGTTTGATTTTCTCATATTTCTTTCCTTAGCTTATGCAACTTGCAGAGGCAACTTCTTCACTTGCCCAAGTGGCCGTTGCATTCATCAGAGCTGGATATGTGATGGAGATGATGATTGTGAAGATAATGAAGATGAGAGAGGATGTGGTATGTACTAATACTGGCTTTTAATTATGACATTTTCAGAGGATGACCTCACTAAACTACTTCTGTGAAGTTTTGATCAGTCAGGATATTCTGAATCCATTTTAATTCTGTGAAAATCTTAGAATTCCACCTTCACTTGTTTCTTGTGCAATATTCTTTATTGTATCTTTGAGAAGTGTTGCTGTGATGTTGAGTATGATGTAAGCTAAGTTTAGCATAGATCAATATCTTTTTTTCTTTTATATCTCCTCTTTCATCTTTTGGTTTTTTTTACTTGTAGAGATGTTTCAGGTCATCTATTAAGAGATGTGAGTCTCCTAAAAACAAAAATCAACTGGTTGAAATTAAAACAACTCAGTTCCTGCCAAGATTTGTCGTGCGAGAAACAGAAATTTTACAGTGTGGGCTTTTTCCTTTCATTGGGATTTTCTGTGATGATAATTTTTCTCTTCATCCAGACAGCCTTTGAGTGTTTTGAAACCACAAAACCATAGTTCCATTTCTGATGCATCAGTTACTCTAAAGCTAAATGGTTTTATTGTCTCTAACAGCACAGAATTCATGTGTCTGCACAAGTATTTTGTTTGCATTGTGCTTTGAAGGTGAAAGAAAATGTGGCAAGGAAGTATAGATGATGTTTCTCCTAAAGTTTTTCCTGGCTGTCTGCAGGAACAAGAAGCTGAATAAGGAATGACAGAGATGCTTTGGGAAGATGTTAGGGAAGAAGTTCTAAATATTATTTGAAACATACTCCTCAATTATTCTTGTTTTTCTTTTCCATAGAGAGTGATCACCATGAATGCTACCCAGGAGAGTGGGCCTGTCCTGGGTCAGGACATTGCATTCCAATTGGGAAAGTGTGTGATGGGACTGCAGATTGCCCTGCAGGAGAGGATGAAACTAACATCACTGCTGGCAGACGCTGCAGTATGTATTATAATCAAAAGCATACACAGAATAGCAGAAATACCAGCATTGGTATCTTTTTACATTCACCTTTTGTGTGCTAAACAACACTGACATTTTTGAAGCTATTTCTGTTGGCACTGTTTTGACTGGGTGCTCTGAAAGAGGCATATATACTGCAAACAGACCATTTTTTGTAAACCTGTACATGAAGTTTCACAAATAAGGACTTTGAACTCTCCATATCCTAAAATGTGTTCAAGAAGGCAGGGAAATGTATGGTTCATGCCTTTTTTGTTTAAATATCTGTGTTTTTTTCTTTTTTATAAGTAAGATGGAATGTTGGGTACTGATCAGAACACAGGATGGAGTTAGTGTATCCTGAGCCTTGATTAAGCCACTAAGTCACTTAGAAACATAAATTCCTCTGAGAATCAGAACCAGAGTATTTTACACTTATAATTTTTAGGAAAGGGACACTTCCTGTTAATAAAACAGTATCTTTTGAAATAGGAGGGCAGAAAAAAATATGAGGAAATTAAACTTTATTGTAAAAAATTGTCTTTCTTTGTTACGTGGTTTAGTACTGACATCAGATGTGGGCTGCAAAGCCAGGTGTTTAACGGAAGAAACTGAGAGAAAGGAAGATTAAAAGGAAGGAGGTGGAAGTCAGCAAATGCTTTCACCTATCACTCAATTGTTTGTTAGGTAGTAGTACAATGAAAGGGAGAAGTGGTGAGGGGAAAAAAGAAGAAAGGGAATAAAAGGATAAAGAAGACTTTCTTCATGGACACAATCCAACCCATATATTCTAATATATTGGAGTAATATTCATATCCTTCTTAAGATAATGCAATAGGTTTTTTTCCCTGCATAAAAGAGTAAATGACGAGGTTATGTGCCAATAGATGGAGCTTAAGGATGTACTGATCACAAGTAAATCTTGTGGAACAAGTCTGTTCAGTAGCTTATCTTCTGTCCTCCATTTCTTTGCCTTCATATCTGTAAGCATATGTGATTTCATGGAACTTTAAACATACTTTCTTGTGCAAGTTTGCTTTAAGAAGCTGTTCCTGAAATTGGGAACTCATCATAGAAAGGACTACAGCTTTGTAACAGCAAAAAGTTATTCTAATGGTAATATGTGTGAATGTGTTTCTGGACTATTTTATTTCCTTTTCAGACATATCAAACTGTTCTGCTCTGAGTTGCCAGTATCGCTGTCATTCTTCTCCATCAGGAGGGATGTGTTATTGCCCTACAGGATATACAATAAGTACCAATGACAGTCGTACTTGTATTGGTAAGTGAAATACAGTGATTGTGGTTGTCTAGTGCCTTCTCACAACTCTTTGGGAAGGTTTGAATTCCAGGAAAGTAAGTTCCAAATGGGTAGATGTACTGGCAAGTAGAAAGTCTCAGGGTCAGCAAAAGAATTAAAATATAAGTAGTACAATGGCAGCATGGTGACACAGAAAGAAATGAGAGAGAAATCAAATATCTCTTTCAGTAAGACCGTTAAAGAGACAGAGCATAATTGTTTAAAAATATTTGCTCTTAAGTGACTGTTTTATTATAAAATTTTTACAAATCCTTTAGTGGTTAGATGGTGAGAATGTTTCTGCTCCAGGGATATATGTTGTTAATGATATTGAAGTTTTGGGTACTTTTTGAAAGCATATATGAAGACAGTAGAACATCATGCTTTAAAGGGAAGAGAGTGCTTTGTATTTGCTGTATTTCCTATGACATTTCAGTATATGTATTATTTACATGACAATGAAGGATATTTGCAAGAGAGTAAAGATAAGTGAATTATTTTGGTGTTGCATTTCTGTTCTGTAGGTAGCACAAGTCCTTGGTAGCACAAATGATTTGTCTTGGTAACTGGACACAATAATGAATTTTAGCAATTCCTAATAGAGGAAACTGGGTAGATATCTGTCATGGGTTTTCAACCCAAGCTATGGTTGGTATGTTTGATGTTATGGAATATAAAAATATTCCAGGTGCTCTGTCTCTAATGAGGTTTCTGTATTTTCAAGAATACTGGGTGTCTTAGGGCTGAATGAGCTGCAATGACAGCATGGTTGCTCTTAATAGGGAGGAGGAATCAAAGCACTGACTCAACTGCAGTATTGACTCCATTCTTTCACTCTTATGTGGGAAATACGTGAAGGGCACATTTGCAAACCTGGTGCAGTCTCAGCGAGTCTTCTGTTGTTCTTTGTCTGCGCTTTAAATTTAGCTTTCTGATTCTGGTTTGTGTATCTGAGTGAATGTATTTTGATTTGCTGAGATCTAGGTGTATATTTGTAGTGGGAACAAGATTTCTTGTGAGGGAATGGCTCACAGTCACTAGTGTATCATTCCAGATCTTAGTCTAAATCAATGGTATTGGTTTAAAGGCAGATGAATGAAACTATAATGTTAGACAACTGTATTACTTTTTGAAACTTTAAGCTTTCCAATTTGTCTTCTCTTAGTTTGCTTCTGGCTCACTGTATACTGAAGGTTTTTAACGCATACGGGAGCTGGAAAGCTGCTGAGAACATTTTTCAGTACCAAAATGTACTCTTTGAAAATATTTTATTTTCACTTATGTGTTAATAAATGTTTAAAACCAGAATTTCCAGTAGGAACAATATTTGAGATCTCATGTACTCTTTTTTTGGCTTAACAGTAGAATCATTGGTTTCCAGTGAAGCAATGGACTGATTCTGCTCAGGTTTTGAGGTGTAGGAGGTCAGACTTTTTAATGTCAAAACCACGTGTTAAGTAGTGTCAAAAATCTCCTGGGCTTTAAATAACCATAGATAGGATCAAACATCAGACAGCATTCGAATCTGGGGTGTGAGTTTCTCGGTCCTTGCCTTGCCTTGCCTTGCCTTGCCTTGCCTTGCCTTGCCTTGCCTTGCCTTGCCTTGCCTTGCCTTCCCTTCCCTTCCCTTCCCTTCCCTTCCCTTCCCTTCCCTTCCCTTCCCTTCCCTTCCCTTCCCTTCCCTTCCCTTCCCTTCCCTTCAGAATTTTAAATATCTTTGCTTTTAAAAGGTACCTAGTTAAATATTTCACTATTTTAGAAGTGAATGAGTCTGCAGCAGCCCTGAAAATTACTTGTAGAGGGTATCTGTGAGAACTTTCAGGATTGTCCTAGCTGCAGACTCTTCTTATATAGTATTTTGCTTGCCAAAGTGAACTCCTTTGTTTCTTTTGCTGGTTGGTTCTGGTGCACAGCCAGCTTTTACTGGAAATCAGACACCTAGTTTGGTACAAAGTCTGAACTAATAAACACTGCTTTTTAGCAGGACTTATTTGCTTGAGTTCTGCACTAATATCAAGGTAGGGCTGTCCTTCAGAGTGGGCTTAAATCCAGCTGAGTGTGTGTGTGTGTGAGAAGTGTACAGATCTGTTGCAGGAAGAATACCGCATAGATGTATTCTGTATTGTGGAGTGTAGCCAATCACATAGCCTCCAATGATTTTTGCTCTTCAGATAGGTGTGGGGTTTTTATTTTATTGGGGAGGAGGGTGTGGGTAGGTCCCTGGGCAGCAAACATCAGTTGTTTTGTTATCCAGAAATACAAAATTGAAGCATTTGTGGAAAAACATACAAACCCTCTTTTCCCACATCACAGTTTTGAAGACAAATATAAAGCAAGCAGAGAACAAAGTTGCAGCTTTCAAAAGACAATGACATCTCTTTTATACAAAGCAGTGTTTATAATTATGCATTATTCACTTGTCAGATTTTGATGACTGCAAAATGTGGGGTGTCTGTGACCAGCTGTGTGAAGATCGTGTGGGACATCACCAGTGCCACTGTGTGGAAGGTTATTTCCTAGAGCATCATCGGCATTGTCGAGCCAACACTTCAGGTTAGTGTGCAGCAGTGCAAGTCTCTTACTGTTGTTGAACTGATCTAGATAACATGGGGCAGTCTGGATGGCTATGCCATACAACTGTGTTTGACTTTAACTTGACTCTGGTCTTAAAGATCTAAGGTCAGGACAGTGTTCAGAACGTTAGCAAATATGCACGTTTGCAGAGCAATTGTCTCGCAATTTTCTAAGTATGTCCTCAAAACATGGGGAATTTTTGACCTAATAAAGTGTACTTTACTGTATTAAGACAAGCGTATGTTGGCACAAGAAGATAGATCTCTTTCCATAAAAATTCTATATCTTTCACAAGAAGCTTTCCATTCAAATTTAGGCCTGTGAATTATTTGTAAAGCATTGATTTTCTATCTTATTAATGAGAAATTTTGTATCTGTTCTAAATAAGTTTCCCTGGATTAGTTTTTGCTTTAATTGGGAAGGAGTTTATGTGTATGGTGAATAGGATTTGGACTTAAATATATTCTTGTCAGACTTATGCCAAGCCTTTCAATAGGCATCTATTTTGAAAGTGAGCTTTTCTTCAAAGACTTGCTGGAATTTCTCTTCTGTTGTAAGGTACTGCAAAGATTTTCTGATAAGATGAGAGAATGAAAAAGGTGGACAGGACAGAGCAGTATATAAAAAGATAAGAAACATGCCTGCTAGAATCAAGTGATATCTGAATCTCATAGGGCAGAAAAGTCATAATAAATTTTATACTTTGATTAATAGAGCTAAAACAAGGGAATAGAAGAATAGGAATAGGTTTTGAGAGTTTAGATGTATGGGGATTTTGTAAAACTTTTACCAGATAGGGCTTTAAATATGTATACCCTCCTGGTTTGTGGGAGCATGAAGGCAAATCAAAGCAAATTAGTACTCACATAGAAACATTTGTAAAGTTTGCAGTCTAAACATCTATTTAAAACTTTGTGTCCAGTGTGTATGAACCAGTAGGTGTGTATTTCAGTGCTCTTTTGCAAAGTAACTTGCCTGCAGAGTAGTCATGGGCCTGTCGCCTCTGCTTTCAGCTGGTGTTGCATCAATTATTTTTTCCAATGGTCGGGATTTACTGATTGGAGACCTTCACGGAAGAAGTATTCGTACTTTGGTGCAGTCACAGAATCGTGGGGTTGCAGTTGGAGTGGACTTTCACTTTTACCTGCAGAGAATATTTTGGACTGATACAGTGCAAGATAAGGTGGGTAGAAATTTCAAGGAGAATATATTTTTGTGTATGTGGAAGCAGAGAACTGTAAGAGGTAGAATGTGTTGATAGACCTTCATTTTTGAGAGCAGAAGCTGGCTGTATTTTTGTTTTCTAACAAAAAAGCTCCTTGAAATATTTTATGTTAATGATAGCATTTTCCAAGCTATACTATTACATTTGATGTATTAAACAAAGAATCCTATTATATGAGAATGTCTTGAGCAACTGTTAATTTTACTTGAGATGGAGTCCAAAAAACTAATTAAGAGAAATAGTAGACATTCTTTCAAAACTGGACAAATTTTTCTTGGTAATTTTTTGAAACATGATCATTTGAAATGCAAAAGCTGTGTGCCTTCCAAGATGATAAAAATCAGATTTCTTTATATACTTCAAATGGCACGGTAATTGAGCTTGAATAACAAATATTGACAGTATTTTGTGTAATAAGCCAATATTTTGTTACTTTTTTTTTTTTAAAGGAAATATTTTAGCTTCAAGGTACAGTAGAACAGAGTAATTTTAAACAGTCTAGAGACTGTTGTGAAAGCTGGACTTCACCCTTGTTCTTTTTGTCCATGCATGACTTACTGAAACAAAAGAAGTCCCAGGTCAAATGCTGAAACTCCACAATCTTCATCCCCATGTTGGTTTTCATGCAGAGTGGATGAAAATCTGTGGTCTGCCTCCTGCTGACACCACATCCGGATCAATTTGGTGTCGCTGTCACTATTCTGAACCTACACATAAGCTGTAAACTCTACTTTTTACTACAGTGCCATGTTGGGTCTCTTGGAAAGCACACTGCACAGATGTCAAGTGGGACAGGATTTGTATGCAAAATTTTTACCTTTTTCACAGTTCTGGTGTTTTTATTTTCACTACAGTGGGTTCCCATTAGTGCAATTGCATTGTCAATGGCTAAATTAAATCAGAGTCACTTTCGTGACACAATAGATTTATGGTCTCTCTGTAAAAGATACAAACAAAAGATGATACAAAGGAATGTACAGGTTTTTTCACTGCATACCCTAGATGGCCAGTACTGACTTTTTATCTGCCCCAATATAGTTACATCCTAATTAATTAATTAGGATTAATTAATCTAATTAAGTCCTAGCTAGAATACCCAGAGGAAAACAATGGCATTAAGAATTTTCTTATATAAAGCATATTTCTACCTGATGTCTTAAAACAAAAGTATAATTAGGGGATTTGTTTTGGTTGTCCCTTTCATTTTTTTCTTTAAGATTAACATATAAACTAAACCAGAAAATTGTGGGTTGTGTTCTGTGTCATCTTTATCTCATTTAGTGTACTGCCTGATAACCTAATGCCCATAAGCTCTTCAGTCAACAAGGTTACCAAAGAAGAGAATAGACAGTTAAATGGCTTGCTTGATTACTCTTACCTGGATCTGAAGAATATTTAAAATGATACAACTATTTCAGCTTTCATTTTTCTTACATGTATTTATTTGTTTACTTATTTTTATTTAAATACACTCCAACCCTTATGCTGTTGCTCCAGAAAAGGAATAGAGTTCTAGCTTTTCATATTACCCAGTCTTACAAGATTACTTTATATATAAAATGGTAGTGTTGATACTGTTTGCTTCATGTAGCTCTGAGCTTGCTTTGTAGCATAACAACACTATTTTTTCATGAGTGTGGTGGTGTTAAAATTAGCTTTAAACAAAGGAGATGAGAAGTGATGCTGAACCTTCTCCTTTCTGTCAGGATAGAGCTCGTTCCTTCTCTTTCCTCCCTTTGCAATTCCCCCTTAGTGGTTGGTGCACTAAGAGCTCCCCCTATTGTTTCTAGTCACTGGAGAGAGCTTTGATAAAACACGTTCATTTGTTTTCAATAAATAAAAATACTGGGATTTGCTAGATGGCAGGAAAGCAAGATGCACTTTCCTCATTGTATTGTTTTTTTTCACATAACAAGTTGCCATGTCTGCTGAAGCAGCAGGCTGTTGTAGTCTGTTACCCTGTCCGTTTTGGAGCAATGTTAGCTGATATAAGCTGCTTGTGGTTTTTGCATTGTTTTCCAAATTATTGCGAAAACCCTCAAAGCTAAGGAATAGCTTAGTGGGTAACTTGGTGCTCAACAGTATAGGACAAGTGCTATGTGTCTTGTGATCAGCAAAACATCGTGTGGGCTCTGATAATATTTGTATTATTTTCAGGTTTTTTCTATTAATATCGATGGCTCTGATTTCCAAGAAGTTTTAAATGTTTCAGTTGACACACCTGAAAATCTTGCAGTGGACTGGGTTAACAATAAACTATATGTGGTTGAGACCAGTGTCAACCGAATAGATATGGTTAACTTGAATGGAACAAACCGTGTGACTCTCATTGCTGAAAACCTTGGAAATCCTAGAGGGATAGCACTTGATCCAACTGTTGGGTAAGTGATACGTGTCAGAAAGAGATGTCAGAGACTCCTTTATTCCCGTGCAAAGGGAGGAGATCTAAGAAATACCTAGGATGGTCATTTTGGAATCAGATATAAAATGTTTTAAATACTTATATTCTGCCTTAGTCTATTCTATGCCTTGCACTGTTATAGGAGGGCTGTGCGCTGCCGTTATTCCCAATGTGCAGAATCTGTTTTACAGATAGAGTTGTACGTGTGTGAGCACTCTGAAAACAGGGGAACTGCAGAATTGCCCTGAAGAACAGTAGCAGTTACTCCAAAAGATTTCTGTTGTGATTCCATCTGCAGACCTCTGACTATCTGAAACAAAGTGGAACAAAGCCAGGGAAGCTAGTGTCTGCCAACCTATCAGACTTCAAAAATACATGTGAGCCATGAAAACTTGGGTCCTCAGAGAATGGGAACTTGTAGTGATGGATGCTGTTCTCATGGAGCATCTATTTGTCACTGTTGTGTTGCTGGCAGTACACTTGAGTCTGTATTTTACTAAGGAAACTATTTCTGAGGTCTTTTGAGTGAAAGCATGTTTCTTACTAGATTGATTCTATAAAAGAAAATGCAAACTACTTCTTGGGCAGGAGGTATAAGTGTGTTTTCTTGGTATGCCGTCTGAGAATCAGACTCTGTCCTGAAAGGGTGCTGGTTTTTAATTCCATGTCAGGGTTTTTTTGTAAAGTCTCAAAGAAACATGGGGCTTCTTTGTTTTTTGTTTTTGTTTTTTTTTTCCTTTATAGTTATTTGTTTTTCTCAGACTGGGATAGTCTGTCTGGTGATCCTAAAGTGGAAAGGGCCTTCATGGATGGCACAAACCGTCAGGATTTGATAAAAACAAAATTAGGCTGGCCTGCTGGAATAACTCTGGATATTGTATCAAAGAGACTTTACTGGGTTGACAGCCGGTTTGATTACATTGAGACTGTAACTTATGATGGGCTTCAAAGGTAGGAGAAATATTATTATATTATTCCTTGGAGGTTACAGATACACTGATTATTTTGTATCTAGTTAAAGAAAGATTTGTCTATCAAAATGACATATGCAAAAGATAAAAGTTGCAACGTAATGAATGTGATGCACCTTGATGTCCATAGTGTCATGCTACTTCTGGACATTTCTTGTCCTTTTTCTACCTTGAATACCTGTTGGACCTCTTTTTTAATGTACTTTTTTCTAGTCCACCAATACAATAGACATTTTAATAGATTTTTTATTATTTTTGAATGATAAACATCATCTCCTGTCATCATTTATTTGTGTCTTTTTAATAAATTAATTTGTATAAATTGCACCACTTTCTGTAATGGATACTAAGTGCTCTTCTTACATTTTAGAAGTCTTTGCTGTCAGAAATTAAGTTATTGCTCATTAAGTCATTGTGATGCTAGGGAAACTACATCACAGCATGCAAGAAAGGAGTCCTTAACTTTTTATGGGACTCTGTCTTACAGTGTTCAGAAGCCTGCTTATCTCTGCGTCTGTGGTTAGACTCTTGTTACTCAAGTACAAGAAAAAAAATTGTCCCCTTTAGCATACCTCCTAATATTGACTTGAAAAACAGTCCTTGCTCATTTGACAGGTATATTTCTCAATGTATTTCTTCTCTTACAAAATTATAAAAATAATGCTAGTATCTTTGCTCCTTTATCAAGGTTTAGTGTGTGTTTAGTAAAATCTCTGATTTTTGGAGATAAAAACTTATGACTCACAATGACACCAAATATCTTGTAGTTTGTTGTGCAATTGACCAAAATGCAATGGCATCATCTGCAAAGGCTGTTAAAATACAGCTTATGTCCACTTGCGTGCCCACAGCATGAACCTAAATCACACACAAAACAATTAGAGTAAGAGCTGTAGAATTCATCTGATTGTGTAGCTCTTCCTTCATGACTCCTTGAGAATAATATTGTAGTGTTATTGTTATGTATTGTGTGAAGACTTAAATGTATCTCTTTATCGTGTAACATTTATCAAGAAAAGTATTGACACAATATCTTGCATAGAATAGATAAAATTTATTAGTGTTTGGTTTACTTTGGTTTTGCATGGGTGATCACTTCAAGATGAAGAGAATTTAGATTTTTTTATTATTATTTTTTTGGGTTTTTTAACTGCATACAAAGGATTTTATTTTTGGCGGGTGACTGTTATAGCCATACCTTTTTTTACATTAGAGGTTTCTTAAGTGTTTCAAATTGCTACAGATGTCTTTGATTTCCTCTGTTTGGCCTCTTTCTCTTTTTTTCTCAGTAATTACGAATATTTTCCTACATTTTTGAGTTGTCATCATCACTCGCTGTGTTTTCTTGGAAACTGCTAACAATGTTGATTGCTCTGTTTTCACCGCACTTTTACGTTTATGTACCCTGGATGTTTAGCTTCATCTCTTAAGTTCATTTAGTCTTCTTCACTTGTACTTGGGCAGCTTCTACATAGAAGAAGAAGCCAGTGAATGAATTAATAATCCTGTATCCTTTCCTCTGTTAATATTTTCTAGATAATATTTTGTAAATAATTTAAAACCAATCTTTATAACAGGAGAACAATAGCTCATGGAGGTTCACTGATTCCACATCCATATGGAATCACCTTATTTGAACACAATGTTTATTTCACTGATTGGACCAAAATGGCAGTGGTGAAAGCTAACAAGTTTTCAGAATCTAACCCTCAAGTGATCTACCAGTCTTCGCTGAGACCTTATGGAGTGACAGTTTACCATGCTGCCAGGCAGCCATATGGTAAGACAGTAAGTAGATTATTGAGGGAGGAACTATCTAGTTCCTCCTAGTTTAGGAACTATCTTGTCAAAAGTTCGTAAAAATTGTGAGACTGTTGTTTTGCTGTAAAGAACTAATAATTAATGATACGTAAATTTGCATTGTAAAACTGGATGTTTTTTTATCACACAGTGTTTTCATCCAGCTCTTGTAGCCAATGAATTGTCAAATGCAACATTTAAAAGTTGGGCGTGGGGCTTGACGTGTTGCTATTTGGAAGAGTCAAACTTACACTTATGAGCAGTATTAGTGTTTGAGACTCTTTCCCCTTTACACTGCAATGAGAGTGCAGTTAGAAAAGGCTACTAGTGTAAATTCTGTGAGATATAATTCTGAACTAGATATAATTCCTGATAAATCAAGACAGTGATGGCATCTGTGTTATTTTCCAGTAAGAAATCCTTGTGGAAGTAATAATGGGGGATGTGAACAGATCTGTGTTCTCAGCCACAAAACAGATAATGATGGACTGGGTTATCGCTGTAGATGTATGTTGGGTTTTGATCTACATGTAGATGGACGACATTGTGTTGGTAAGGAAATGCCTTATGATTCTTGGAAATAGCGTTATTCCATTAGCTCTGGAGTTATTTTGAGAACATCTCTTTCTCTCTCCAATAGCTTAGTTGGTCCAGTATGCCAAGGACTTCATGTTATTCCATCACAACTCTTGTTAATAGCTTCAAATGTAATTTCTGCTTAAGCTGTTGTGACTTGAAATAAACCTACACTTACCACATTTTATGGGCATTTTAAGGGAGTTAAATATGGAATGTGTAGACAGATGTACAATTAAGCTCTTAATACTGAAAGTAAGCAGGGATACTTGCTAATATGAACATTTTGTATTATTTTGAGCCTGCTTTCGGGTGCAGATTAGGTTGGTCTTCTCCTTTTGAACACATATGGCAAGAATAAGAGATTCAGTTTTGGGGCTATGGGCTTCTATCAGCAATCTGATGCTTCCTGTTTGAGTACAGAGTTGTCACTGATGAGAGGTTTACCATGTGTATCTATTGGCAAATTAAGCCAGATATTTATGATTGTAAACAGATGAGCACAGAAAATGATTTTTGCTTCCATAGGGATAATGTTTTCTATAGAGGTATATTAGGACTACAGTACCAGTGCAAGAGGAATACCTGACCACAACTCTGGGTTTTCAGATCTGTGTATATTTTAATTCCTATTTTCCCTTTTTCCCTATTTTCTTTTTCTATTTCCAGGTTTTTAGTGTAGCCAAAAGAAAATAAATAATTCCAGTTAATTAATGGTCAGTTGTCTCACCTTGTGAGTAAGTAAACACTGTGACTGATCTTTTGTTTTACAGCTGTGCAGCAGTTCCTGCTGTTTTCATCCCAGCTGGCAGTGCGGGGAATCCCATTCAATCTCTCCACCCAGGAAGATGTGATCATACCTATAACAGGGAGCCCTTCATATTTTGTTGGAATTGATTTCTGTGCTCGGGATGACACAATTTTTTTTTCAGACACAAGTAAAGATATGATCTATAAACAGAAAACTGATGGTTCAGGTAAGAGTCATTCTTAAGAATTGCAGAGTAATTGTGGTAAGGACAGTAGAATATACAGTTAGAAAAAGAAGCACGAAAAGTCACGTTGTCAGATGTACAGATAAATCTCAATATCACCCCAGTAATCTGGGAAATGTTTGTCAAACATGTTTGTTCAGCTCCTATTAAGCTTGTTGAAGTCTCCTGTTCTTTGAGAAACTTGCTGAATGTGTTTGGGTATGAACTATTTGTAGCAGTTCTCACAGCTGGTATTTGTCATCACCAGTCTGTGTATGCAGAGTAGTATGTCTTTCAGTAGTATGAAAGTGCGTTTCTCTTTAGTTTGCTATGTCGAAAGCAGGGTGTTAGTTATGATACTGCAATATAGAAAAAGTACATTATGATCATGAGATTTTTGAAGTCCTAGTTGTGGTAGTGTGATGGATGTTTCTCTCTAATTTATAATGACGATCAAATACATACTGAGTCAGTCTGTAATCCTCTGAGCTTGCTTGCTGCCTTGGATCAGAGTAATGGTAGACTGTGGCTGACCATTACTATGCAAAGAGTACGTAAGATCTGACTGTTTGCTGTGATGTCCTTACTGCATTGACCTTACTGACCTTCATTCATAAAACTCCTCTCAGTATAAACTTAGTGACAAATTTTTCTCTCATCTTTGACTAGGCTTTATTTCTCCTGTTTTGTGTTTGTGCTCCTGAACATATACCTCCTTTGCCTGGAGCAAAGGCCCACCCCCTCTCCTCCATGTTGGCTTGGCACAGAAGAAGCATTTTTTACTGAGGGAAATCACTAGTTTTGTGAACATAATACTGCAGTCACGTAATTTCCTCAATTCTTAAACATTTACAATCATTATATGTGTTACAAATTCTAGGAAGAGAAATCCTGACAGCTAATAGAGTGGAAAGTGTTGAAGATTTGGCCTTTGACTGGATCTCAAAGAATCTGTACTGGACAGACCCTCGATACAGGAGCATTAGTGTAATGAGGCTGGCAGATAAATCTAGGAGAGCTATTGTTCAGAATTTAAATAATCCTAGATCAATAGTAGTTCATCCTGTTATTGGGTAAGTTTAGCTTTGATTCTCACTATACAAAGAAATCTGTGTTTTTGAGCAGAATTGTTGAGATTAGACTTCTGTCTCATTCTGGATTTCTGTTTGGATTTCTGTTCTTTTCCAAAATACCATATTTTTTCAGTTCTCTTGTGTTTATATTTTAAATTTTATTCTGGCCTAATTATCCTAATTCAGCACCTGAAGGAAACGGAAAGGTGATACCAATTCCACACAAAAGAAGCATTCAGAAGAATTCTTTTTGAAAACACTATTCTTTTTTCCTTTATGTGTTGATAAGCAGGCAAAATAACTTTCTTTCCTTGTATCACTCAGATTAGGAAACTATTTCTTATAGTTGAAAGATGAAGTTTTCTAAATTAGTGTTTTTAATATACTTTTTAATATACTTTCAGTTCCCAGGGTGATAACCTTGGTTCCTTTGTTTTTTCTATCTGCATTTCTTTCTTTGAAACATTAGATACTACTGACTGTCAAGAAGGTGGGGCAAGTCTTTTTTCTGTAGTGCCTAGCAGCATAACAAGGGGTAACAGTCACAAGCTGGAACACAGAAACTTGTTCTTGAACATGAAGAAAAATTTTATTGTGAGAGGGATGAAGCCCTGGCACAGGCTGCCCAGAGGCTGTGGTCTCCTTCCCTGGAGGCTTTCAAAACCTGCCTGGACATGTTCATGTGTGACCTGATAGAGGGAAACCTGTTTTAGCAGGAAACTTGGACTAGGTGATCTCCAGAGGTCCCTTCCAACCCCTACCATTCTGTGATTTTGTGACTGTAATTGATATAGACCTTACAATGTGTGATTAACTACATAGTGTCATTGGGTTTATGTGTTTGCTGACATATGTCCTTCAGGTATATATTCTGGACAGATTGGTTCCGCCCTGCAAAAATCATGAGGGCCTGGAGTGACGGATCCCATGCTGTGCCAATTGTGAATACAACGCTAGGCTGGCCTAATGGCCTAGCCATTGACTGGAGGTAAGGGCAACACAGAAGTCAGGGAAACATTTTGAGCAAATGTATTTCTTCCTTTAAATTATTAGGGATTAAAAATAAAGGAATTTTGTCAGATGTGTGCACTGCCACTTTCTTATTGAAGGCTTTATTTTTCTTGTTGAAAAGCCTATGAAATGTGAGATTTTCTCAGAATCTCTCCCCCTATACCCCAATAGCCTCTTGTCAGGTTTAAGGGGTTTTTTTTGAGAGAATGTTAGTGTTTCCTGATGCACATAATATCACTTGAAGGGATGTGACATTTTCATTATTTCTAGTTCTCTAAGGCTGTACTGGGTGGATGCCTTTTTTGATAAAATTGAGCACAGCACCTTTGATGGACTGGACAGACGGACCCTTGAACATATTGCTCAGATGACTCACCCATTTGGCCTTACTATATTTGGAGGTGAGTCTAGCACTGAAAAATATTATCTGTTGTTATAATAGATTTGATTTTTTTAATATATGATGATGATCTGTGTGTGAGAAAAAGTAACATAGCCTTTGTAATACTACTTTTCCTATAAAAAGCACTGTTGAAAGTTAATATATATATATTTAGTACTTCTTGCTCATTTTTATGACACTTTTAAAATAATTTGGGGCAAATCAGGCAGATATGCTGTACTAATTAGAGCTGCCAAGGTGGTCTGCTTATGCTGGACAGACAAAATAAATCACTCTCCTAGGATGATCAGCAATTTCAAGATTTAATTAATTGTAGAGTTTTATCAACAGGTTTATGTTATGTGTGAAGAAAGGTATCAGCATTTGACCCCATTTGATTTTGTATTTCACAATCTTCAAAAATATTCTAAAATTTTCTGGAAAGTTGTCTCAGTGAATGACTTTTAAAAGTGCCTTGGAATTTGAAATACCAGTTGATTCTATTATACCTCAATTTAAGTGAAATCCGAGAGGCTTGTTTTTCTGAGTTATGTCTGACTGTGACTGAAGGACTCATTTCAACTGCCTGAGTGATAAAACTCCTTTTGTCTTTTTTGTGAAATAGGTATGGAAAATTATTAAATTTACATGAAAATTCTTGCAGTATTTTTGTCATGATGCTTTATCTTTTATGTCATATTCCTCTGTAATTGTTATATGTTAAATGTCCTTCAAAACAGGTTATGCCTATTTTACTGATTGGAGGCTTGGTGGAATAGTTCGAGTAAGGAAGTCTGATGGAGGAGAAATGACTATTATTAGGAGAGGCATTGGGAACATTATGCATGTTAAAGCATATGATGCTCATTCCCAAATAGGTGAGCTCCTTCGTTGTACAGATGAAAGCCACAAAAGAGGGAATAAGAGACAAATTATTAGGGACAGCAGGTCTCCACTCGTTTTGGAAATGTCTTTTCTGAATTGTAAATGACACGTGGGGGGAGTTAGCACAGACACTTGCAATTACCCATTTTGTATTTCACTGTTTTGTGTATAGTTTTCCTCCACCACTTCTATTACTTTATGTAACAATCTTGTAAAATGAAAGCACAATTTCATTATATTTTGTGTAATTTCATCACCGATTCTGACTTTGTGTTTGTCTTTTTCCAGTAGAAGTTGTAGTTAAACTGAACTATTTTATTTGAGGAATTGGGTAAACATTTATTTATCAAACTACTATTCTTAAAGTAGTTGCTGTGCATAAGTCTCTCTTTGTTTCACCACTGAATTCTATGCAATTTTATGATCTAAACCAAGGGTTTGTTGCTGTACTTAATTTAGTAAAACACCCAATGCATTTATCAAACATATGATCAAACTCTGTGTTAAAGCTCACCGCCTATTTGGTGTCCAAAGATCAGATCAGATCAGTTCTTCCAGCCAAAGGTCTTCATTAGTGGTAGTATACTTGTTTTCAGACAGTTACTGAAAATTGTCAGAAAATTGAATGAAATTAATAGTGTGTTCTTGGCTTCCGTAAACATTTATGTCAATGAAGAATATGGGAAAGGTGGGACTTATTAATTACTACTACTTTAGTGAACTTGACCTTGTTTTGCAATGTATGCAAAATCAGTTTGCTACAGTACCTTTTTTAGTAAAACATATTTCACAGTTACTATGCACTTTTAGCGGTTCCTAAACTGTTAGCAGCTGTGTGTACATTGATCTTCTCTATTGCTTTTTAAGGCTCTAACTTCTGTAACAGAGGAACAAATCCCAATGGAGACTGCAGCCATTTCTGTTTCCCAGTACCAAATTTTCAGAGAGTTTGTGGTTGTCCTTATGGCATGAAGCTGGCTTCAAATCAGTTGACATGTGTTGAAGATCCATCCAATGAACCACCCACTTTGCAGTGTGGCTCCTACTCCTTCTCCTGTGGTAATGGAAGATGTGTGCCTCGACACTATCAGTGTGATGGTGTCGACGATTGCCATGATAACAGTGATGAGCAAAACTGTGGTTCTTCAAGTAAGTAGTCCCTGTAATTTAGAGTTTTGTTGTTTATTGTTCAGAAAGTTTAATTACTCAGTCTGATTTCATCAAAATAAACCCGAGTTTTTCATGGTTGCATCTGTGGATAAATCCTGAAATTAGTTACGTTGGAAATTATTTGGATAACTCATGGGAATACAGAATTCCAGATTGGCCACATAAAAAAATGCATTAAAATGTTTGTATCTCACTAGTTCTCAAAATTCAATTTTCTGAGTAACAAAAATTTATTTTTTAAAGAGAAAAAAGTTGTCTTTGTTTATATTTTAATTTTTTTGGTAAATTTTGTGAGATGTTGGAATATTGCTTGTCTTACTTTCATGCATGGGAAGGGACAAACTGTCTTAATAAAGATGAAGACATTTAAAAAATTGCACCATAAACAAGCCTTGAAGATCTTTATAAAAAATGTCACCCTGTTTTATTTTTTTATTTAGACAATACTTGTGCTTCATCAGCTTTTACCTGTGCCAGTGGACAGTGTATTCCAGGTCGATGGCGTTGCGATAAACATAATGACTGTTTTGATGGCAGTGATGAATTGAATTGTCCTACACAAGGGCCCACTTCATGCCCTGTAACCCTGTTCACTTGTGATAATGGCAGATGTGTTCCTAGGATCTGGCTGTGTGATACTGATAATGACTGTGGGGATGGATCAGATGAGAAAAACTGCAGTGAGTATCACAGCTCTGTTGTTCTTTAAAAAACTGTATATCTACATAGTAATGTCTGTTGGTGTAAGGATGATAAACTTAGGAAGAGAGGGCTAATATCTTAGTTAGACTAATGTTTTGCAATCCATAAGATGTGGAAAGCTTATCTAATTTGAACTACCGGAGCCAAGTAGAATGCAGAAAAAGAAAACCCCAGGAAACTGTGATAGTTACAGTCATGGTGCTGTGTAATATCATCCACAGCAATTTACAGCAAAAAGCAGATAAAGCTTCCGTGTTCTAAGCACTTGTTTCATGTGTGAGCTCAGTAATGGCTAATCTTGTAGTCAGCTTATCTAGCCTGGAAGTCTTTACCAGTAGGCAGATAGCAGTTTTTTCCATGTACTTTCTTTAGTGTTAGTTACCACTGAGTGAAATCTTTTATATATTTGCATGAGTCCAAGCCTCCATATGAATAAACAATTGCCTGATACTAATGTGCTTGTCCTCGTGTGTTATATGATTAGTAGTTTCTGCATTACATGCTGCAAGTTAGGGATCATGTCTTTCTGCTGTCTCAATATTATGCTGATTTCAGAAGAGAGACAAGACACACATCTGTGCTTATTGTCATTCTTAATAGCTTTCACAGGTACTTGTGAACCCAGGCAATTTCAGTGTCCGGACCATCGCTGTATTGACCCATTCTATGTCTGCGATGGAGACAAAGACTGTATAGATGGTGCTGATGAGCATGACTGCAGTAAGTGTAACTTTGTTGATTGAATGCCTCTTTATTGTTTCCTCACTCTTGTCCCCAAGAGGTCTTTGATGACCTCATATTACCAGCCCCAAGATAACAGAATGCATAATAAAACTATCAATAAATTAACTCTGTTTGTGATGCTTGGTTTAGGATTTTAATAAGCCCTTTGATCTCCAGGGTGATTGCAGAGGACTGAAATCTGTTTCCTCTGATTTCTGTAGATTCCAAAGTCATTGCATTTTCTGTGTCCCAGGTAAATCACGATGAAACTTTGACTGCTGGTATCCTATATGACTTGGGCACCTGTAGAAAAATCGAGTGCAGTCCAGCTCTGTAAAATACCTAATGCCAATATTTTTTCATTTTGTAGTATATAACTGCAGTGCCACAGAATTTAAATGTCTAAGTGGAGACCAATGTATCAGCACTTATTACCAGTGTGATGGTGTTTTTGACTGTAATGATCACTCAGATGAGGCTGATTGCCGTAAGTATTTGATGATGAAAGGCCACAGTTACAAGACAATGCTTCTGAAAATTTCCTTTTTCTGCTATATCAAATAATTGGCACTACTGTCCTTAAAACCTCAACATTCTTTTTAGGGAAACTTGTCTATAAATAATTTTTCTGACCAGAAATTTCAAACACAGTAGATTTCAGCTCAAGAATAGATTTTTTTCTGGCAAAGCATTTGCATTCATTTTGGTTCTGATGTTTTGTTTTACTTGGCACCTCAGTCTCGAGGTTTAAAAGTAAAATTAAAAGTCTATTAATCTAGAAAACTGAAAAGAAAACTTTGTATCCATCAGAGTTAGAATGAAACCCTTCCTTGAGTAATTTTTTACATTTAAGTTACTTAAAATGTTGCAATGCAACACTGAAAACTATTTTCATCAAGTAATTTCACATGGCCTTGGGCACTTGCATAGATATGCTAAAAATGTAGCAATACTTGAATTGCCACGTCCACCATATTACATAGTAGGAGTTAAACTGCTTAGTTTCTGAGATGTCATGTGGATTTACTGACAGTGGTTGGTCTGGTCTGAAAGCAACATGGTGTAACTGCTTACGCAAGAGATGAACTGAACATAATGATTTTGCTTCCGTCTGAACCTGAAACAGCTTCTGAACTGTGAATGTCACTGTTTTAGCTACAAGACCACCAGGGATGTGCCACCAGAATGAATTCCAGTGTCAATCAGATGGCAATTGTGTTCCTGCTAACTGGGAATGTGATGGCCACCTTGACTGTGCAGATGGCTCAGATGAACATCATAGGTGTCCTGCCAGGACCTGTCCTCCATCTCATTTCCGCTGTGATAATGGCAACTGTGTCTATCGAGCGTGGATCTGTGATGGTGATAATGACTGCAGGGATATGAGTGATGAGAGAGACTGTCCTACTCAACCCTTCCGGTGCCCCAGCTGGCAGTGGCAATGTCCAGGGCACAGTATCTGTGTAAATCTGAGCAAAGTGTGTGATAATTCTGCTGATTGTCCTAATGGAGCTGATGAATCCCCATTGTGCAGTAAGTTATTGTTCAAGCATCTACTATATCCTACTATGTGCTACTGCTTCAGAAAGAAATAGAATATTCAGCATGCTGTATTTAGTGCAGCAACGTTTCTAGTAGAAATTGTAAGCGTGCTGACATTAGATCTCAAATTACTAAGTGGAACTTGCTTGCAGTGAAAGGAGACTATAATGATGACTGAATTCATTATCTATGTCCACCGTTGTGCTCTGAATTAAAATGTGACTTTCACTGACTCAATATAGAATTTTATCTAGCAATATGAGAATGAGCTTTGCGTTCCTGAATACACTTATTAAAGCATGATATGCTTTAAGTTCAGGTGAAGTGTGATTCAGTCCTTAATATTTTCTTTTAAATTTCTAACTAATCATTAAAAAAACTAAAAGCTCACATGTAGCCAGAATTTGTATTTATGTTGATTATGAACTGATTTAAGCATAACCTTTTTCTTTCTTTCCTTCTTTCCTCCTTCTTCTCTTTAATCAATGCACATTCTCAGATGAACCCCAGCCAGGTATGCTTATAAATGATTTAAATTATTGTTTTTTGATACAACTTTAGATTTGGAGTGCTAGAGTCAATCTTTGTGTATTTCTATCTAGTTTTGAAAAAACTGTTTTAAATGTTTAGACAACCTTCTGTTTAGCATTCATTTAATGAGATTCGGTATATTATCTTGTTACCTTCCTCTGTGTGTACTGTGTGTGTTACATTGTGCATAAGGACCCCAGTCCCATCTCACATTGCATAACTGGTGATTGTGCAGTCATGTTTTAGCAGGAGTCATAGGCTAGTAATGCAATTGCCAAGTATTACGTTTAGCATTAGAAGCTTTTATTAACGATTTGCTTATTTCCTTTCCCAACCCTGTTTCAGATCAGGAGAGCTGCTCTGACAATAATGCTGGCTGCACTCATGAATGTATTCAGGGACCCTTTGGAGCTCAATGTACCTGTCCAATTGGATACCAGCTTGCAAATGACTCCAAGACCTGCGAAGATATTAATGAATGTGACCCTCCAGGCTTTTGTAGTCAGCATTGTTACAATGAGAGAGGGTCTTTTAGGTGTTACTGTGATGAAGGATACATTCTAGAAAACAATGGGAAGACCTGTAAAGCAGCAGGTGAGGAACATGGATGTCAACCTAAAGAATGTCAACAGTGTCTGGAAAATGTCCAGTTTTGCCATTTTCATATTGATTACTTTTAAAAGAGCTGATATAAAGAGCAACTAAAAAGTTGTTCATGGCAGATAACCCAAGTATTAAAACCATCAGCTGAGGGGTTAATTGGAAACTGTTGTTTCCTTGAAATAATATATTTAAATGGAGACTGTAATTAACCCAAAAATAATCTTCTGAAGAAGAGAAGTGCCAGACATCTGTAAGCCATAGATTAAAATTCATTCTTTTTAAAGTTCAATGCTTACAGAGTATTCAAATCCCAGCCTTTCACAAGACTTAACTGGTGCTTAGGCTATACTTGGCTCATTTGTAAAGAGCAAACAACACTGACAGAGCCTAGCTGTCTGTTGTGCTGTGTCTCTTACATAGTACATTGACAGTATGAAGCAGCCACATACACGGTGAAATTTGTCACCACAGGTTTCCTGGCTTGAGGATATACTCAGGTTGTAGACGACTCTTGAAATTTACCTGCAAATAACGTTGGCCTGTTTCTCATAGTTTACTGTCTTTATGATTGCAGCTCTTTAGTTGTTTTTCAGTGTCTTATCTGTTTAAGTTACCGCACAGCAATCTAACCACAGCAGCCTATGGCTTTCCTGTAATCTGTTTATTCCCCTCCCTAGTCCCCATGTAGTCTAAAGGGGAAAAAAAAATCAGACTGGCTAGAGAGAAGGAAATGCTGGGCCAAGCATAGCAATTCATGGTGCAAAGGCCTTCAGGGTTTGAATCAGAACTAGGGCCTGACAGTAGTTTATGGAGGAATGAGGGTTGCATATCAGCAGCAAACTGATTGGACAATAGGGAAGAGGATGCAAGGTCCAGATAGGAGACTGAATGGAGATTCCAGTAGAAAGAGTAAATGATAGAGGAAAGGTGGAGAAAAGCCAAGGTTTAGCCAAAAGTCAGGATGGACAGACTGGATCTTGGCCTGAGAATTGATTTGAATGTATCCATTCCATATTGTGTCTATATACAATAGCTTCGATGCTATAAAGCCATGTCAAATTACTCAGTGATTTTTTTCTTACAAAATTATTGTTGAATAGCTTATTGGTTTATTTTTTTTTTCTTTTGGTAGAGTCTGGGAATCTTCTTTTGATGGTGGCAAGTCGTAACCAAATTGTTGTGGACAACATCACCTCTCAGTCACACAGTATTTATTCTCTGGTTCGGGATGGGAGGAATATTGTCGCTATTGATTTTGATTCAATCACAGAGCGTATCTTTTGGTCAGATACAACACAGGATAAAATTTGGAGTGCTTATCAAAATGGGACTGACCGAAAAATAGTAAGTCCTGCTGAGTTGTTCTTGTCTCTTTGTTGTAGAAAGAAAATGAAGACACTATCTCGAGTTAACGAAGGGGAAGAGGGAAGTCTCAGTATAGTAAGAAGAGAGATAACACAGACAAAATGAAACAACTTTGTATATACTAAGCCAACATTTCATATAGCTCTTTGAAAAGGAAAACAGAATGCTTTCAAGAAACCCATTTTTAACACCAAGCTATAAGTTGATGTTCCACGAGTAGATGTTAACTTCTTCAGTAGAGCCATGGAAGTTAGTAGTAGTGTTTGGGGATATGCTTTGTCAGCGCTTTGAATATGTGCATTGTGATTCGTTCTGCATAGTGTTTCTGTGAAAATGTTGGAGATTTGGTTCCCCATTTTCCATACCTGTAGAAATGGAAAGGTTAAAAAAATGAATATAAACTAGTTTGTTCTCTCTCTCTCTCTCTCTCCTTTTTTTGTTTTAAATTTTTGTTATTAAACAGGTGTTTGACAGTGGTGTCACCGTGACTGAAAGTATAGCAGTAGACTGGGTAGGTCGCAATCTTTACTGGACAGACTTTATTCTGGAAACAATTGAAGTCTCTAAAATGGATGGGAGCCACAGGACTGTGCTGATTAGTGAAAATATAACAAACCCAAGGGGACTAGTGTTAGATCCCAGAATTGAGTAAGATTATTTTTTTGCTTTGTTTTGAAAAGATGCATATTTTATGATGTAACGATATTAAAATTTGAGATATGCCCAAATTGTATTGTAATTGTAAATGACAAGTGGAAGACAAAACTTAAGACAATTTACAAAAATACTGTGTTTGCAGAGTTGATTTAATGCTTGAAGTCATATGACAATTATTTATAATCTGTTGCTCTGTTTCACTGTAAGAAGATGGACTTTTCCAGTAAAAGATTTTCCTACATTTGCCTCCTAGTTAAGAATTGTTAATTCAGAACTCTGACATATCATTATCAGTTACTGATACATCACAAACTTACATGGAATATAATTTGGTATGCATGCCTGGAAAGGAACAGGTTCCTTCATAGCCCGAAGTCTAAAATTATGATCTACACCATATTAATATTACCACAAAAGCAGCTTCCCATTTCAGGCAACAAGTGGCATAGAGTAAATAGAATGTTATGATAAGAACTATTTGTGTTCAAACTTCAGAGCTCTTCAGTGCCTTGAAACTCTGTTTAGTGCCAGACACATGGGGCTTTTCAGTTATGGCACTGTTAAACATTATCAATGCATGCCTGTAAAAATACAAACCAATATCAAATAATTATTTAGCAACCAGAGAATCGAATTATAATCAACTTTGAAAAGCAGTGATGACAGTAGCTCCTATGTGCTGCTGTTATTGACAAATGAAAACAGGAGGAGTATTAAAATAATTTTTACAACAGAAATGGTGGTAACATCTTAAATAAGCACATTGATGAAATAAATAATTTCAGTATCATTGTGTAGGACTTTTTAAAGAAGAGGTTGTTTCTTTTTATGCCTAAAGAGTCTTGGTGTAACATTTCTCAGTAGGCAACTAGTTTTTTTTATAGTGATAACTACAAGCTATTGTTTGTTTTTTCTTTTCCCCCCAGTGCTCACGTAATGTTCTGGACTGACTGGGGCCAAAACCCTAGAATTGAAAAAGCCAGCATGGACGGTAAAATGCGAACAGTGATTATTAACAACAAAATCTACTGGCCCAATGGACTCTCCATTGACTACCCAAATAAACTTCTCTATTTTGCTGATGCATATCTTGACTACATAGATTTTTGTGATTACAATGGAAACAACAGACGACAGGTGGTTGCAAGCGATCTGGTAAGGCATTACTAAGAAACCATTATTTTCCTGTATCTTCACTGATAGCACTTATTTGTATTGTCATAGACTTGGATGTATTTTTCTTAAAAATGTTTGGGTGAAGCAGATAGGAGGTATTTTAGGTGCGTGTTACAAATGGAGAAAAAAGAATTACACATCCTCTTCCCAGTCTCTGAAGATATCTTCAACACAAACTGGGGCTGAGTGTAGACTTAGTGCTTTAGACCATTCTGATTTCTTCTATCTACATGCATGAGGTCTGAAGGTGACATCTGTCACTGCTGTGACTAGCCAGTGCATTTGCTGCAAGGCAAATACAGAAAAGAAACTTGGAAGAAGTTTCCCTGGTCATCTTTTTGTGAGTGATGATTCATTGTCACTCTTCTTGAGAGCAGTGAAGGAATTTATGGTGCCAGGACTTACTGAGTGCAAGGTACTTCATGACCATTCCTCTTACAGGCTGTCTCCTGGTGAAGTGCTGCTGCTGTCTTGTTGATCAATTGGTACACATGAGCTGATTTAAATAACCACATGTTTATTTTCAAGAATTGAACCTTTGATCTCTTATTTTTGTCCAGAGATATAATTCTTGTGAAATAGGAGCCAGTGCAATCTTTTTTGCTTTTCTGAAATTTAGATAAGCCACTTTATTTGACCCTCTGGTATCAGAGATGCAAAGTCTTGATGGATCCATAATTCTCACCAGACATTTTCTCTTGTGCCCTTGAAAGTCTACAATTAGGTCTTTATCTGTTGCTTCCTGTATTTGGCTGTACAGTTAGACTACCTTATTAATTCCTCACGCTGTACATTTCACAGGCTCTATTTAGCATTTTTATTAAAAAAAAAAAAATTCCCTCCCTAATTAATTAATGTCTTGTTTTCAGACAATAGATGATATTTCATATTTATTTTTCCTGAAAAATGCCTTTTGAGACACAGATGCCTTGGTTTATTTTTTGAAATTAAGCTTGGCCCTGTTGTTGCTTCGTTGCAACCTTTACATATACTAAGACTACATATACTCCAGAACTAAACTGATAAACTTCCTTGCCTTTTAGATATTGCAGCATCCACATGCTCTAACTGTCTTTGAAGATTTTGTGTACTGGACTGACCGCTATACTAATCGAGTAATTCGGGCCAATAAATGGCATGGAGGAAACCAGACAGTTATGATTTATAATATTCATCAACCTTTGGGGCTTGTGGCAGTCCATCCTGTAAAACAGCCTAATGGTAAGTTCAGCAAAATAACTTTGGCAATTACCAAAATAAGCCATGCAGTAATGTCATGCATAGGCACTCCTGTAATCAGTCTTGTCAGCAAATGGGCTGGGTTAAAGCAAGCGAACCATTCATAATATTGACTAGCAACTGGAGGTCATTTCCGATTTGATGTATAGGGAAAGTAACCTAGGCAGCATGTAAGCATTGTGACTAGCCAAAGAGAATAATAGGGAAGTGATATGTGCCATTTTCTTGCACTGGGTTTTGTACATTTCTATAGAAAATCAGAGCATATTTGAAAAGCATTTTAACTTTTACAATTTGTCTCTGTGGCATATCAGACTCAGTTCTTTGTATGTTAGTAATATTATTCTTTTAGACAAGATTACTGTCATCAAACTTACTTGAAAGCACTTTTCCATTACTTTACTTAATGAAAGAATTCAGGAATTCATTGAATTCAGGATTCTCTGTGGGATCATATATAGGTGGTCTTTTGCAGGTGAAAGATTGCAAAAAAATATAAAGAATTTTTCTTCCTTCTTTCTGTTAGGTAGAGTTATCTTCCAAATCAGATCTTTTACAATATAATGGCATGACTTCAATAGTGGGAAATATAATGACATGAATATTGTCTTTTTTTGCTATATTTCTTGTGTATGGAGTGTTTCTGATTAATGAAATTACAATGACTTCCTCTTTTTTTTTCCTTGAAATTTTCATACTAGGAAGGGTGGAAACTTTCATCTGAGTAAAGTGCTGGTAATTTCAGTAGTTTGATTGTTTTAGTACAAAACCTGCCTCAGTCATATTCGGAGCCAAAGCCATTTGGCACTCTCACTGCAATTTCTTCAGTCACCAGTACTAGTAATTTATATATGATAGTTCTGGTTTAAGAAGTTCCATTTTACAACCCAAGGTTTAAAAATGTTTCTACCACAAGTGGAGAAAATTGTTTATTTTTCCTACTTGTATTAAATCAGTACAATTTATGTTTTTTAATCTAGAAATGATCTGTTGTACTTTATGTGCCCAGACAGTGAAGAAGGGAATAAAGCACTTGTGAAATAGCAAACCACGCTAATGTTTACAAATAAAGAAATAATTACTTGCTGGTTGAAACTCTAGATGCAATATTAAAATTGTCATCCACTCTTTTTTGCAAATACTTAGATCTTATACCAACTAGAGTTGAGATGTTATACCGATGAGATGAATAACTTTCTTACAGTTTAAGTTCTGAGTTAATGACGTTGTTGTATTATAATCATCTTGTTAATTTGTTTTCAGTTTTTGTTATTTTTTATATTAGGAACAATTGTGTCATTTCCTGGAACTTCCAAGCTTCTTAGAATAAGGCCTGCTGCAATTGCTAAGGATATACTCCAAATCTGATTTTTATTTTCTTATAAAGATGGTTCATCCTGAAAAATCCTCATTTGAAAGAAGTTTATGGAAATGATCTAAACAGTTGAATTTTCTTATATAGTAGTAATAGCAGACCTTCTTCAGAATCACAGAATCTTAAGGATTGGAAGGGACCTTGAAAGATGATCTAGTCCAACCCCCCTGCCCAAGCAGGCCACTTAGAGTAGGTCACACAGGAACTCATCTAAGTGGGTTTTGAATACCTCCAGAGAAGGAGACTCCACAACCCATCTGGGCAGCCTTTTCTAGTGCTCCATCACCATCACAGTGGTAGCAATGAGTAGCAATGAGACTGAATATTATTTCCAGTCATAGAATAATAGAATCATAGAATAGTAGGGGTTGGAATGGACCTTTAGAAATTAGTCATGTTGTTACAGTTGCTAATACTTTTTCTTTTTCAGGTATCAATTCTTGTGCATCATCCCCCTGTAGCCACCTCTGCTTGCTTTCTTCATCTGGACCACTTTTTTTTTCCTGTGCTTGTCCTTCAGGGTGGATGCTTTCTCCTGATAACAGGAACTGCATGAGAGGTAGGGCAGTAATAACGAAAGATGAAAAAAAAGACACTGTCAAATCTGTCCCTCTGTCAGGCAAAAAAAATGTACTTCAGACCTGTGAGCTTCTGCTCATGAGATCAAAGTTTAGGCTATTCCAGGCAACTTAATTTAGGACTCATGGAAGGTATTTGGACTAAAGATTTGGAGCCAGGTTCTTTTCTAATATCTACTATTATCTTCATCCTTGTGGTCATTTACTTTAATAGGCCAGCACAAACTTTCAGAAGATTAAACTGAGCTGTATACATTTGATTGCTCAATGTCTCTACAAAACAATGATATTAGTGGTCTTACTAACTTACTTACTAACTACTTACTAACATAACTACATGCTTTCCCTACATACTAACAAACGTGGCATGTTAAATACTGCTGAATTCATGTTGGTGGAAAGGCATTGATTCTAGGATTGCACCATTTAATGCTACTGTTGCAAGATTGACTTTGCATTTATTTTACATGAAATTACATTTCAGGTTGATATCGAAGGTGATAATGTAGCAAGCTGGCTTAGAAACAAAGTGAGGAATTTGTGTATTTTAAAATGTTATATGAATACGGTAAATTTGCATATTCACTGTAACAATACATGTTTTTTCTATGGATGATAGTTTTTCGTGTAAACTTACATTAAGAATTACAGAAGTTAAATGTCCATCTGATGAAGCAATGTGGATTTAGATCTGTATAGCTCAGCAATACTGCTATATTTTCCATTATGTGAATGAGGAATAACGAGACTATAGGTTTGCATAGATGTTAAAGGAAGCAATAAGCAAAAAACTTTCTTATGATTATAACTGGTTTAAATGAGACTATCAAACTTGTAAAGTACAAACAGTCTAGCCTAGAGAATTCGCATATCTGTATTCCAGCAGGATTCAGTAGTGTTGTAATATGCACAATTAGAATGGGAATAATGAGTCCAGGGTCTTGTATGCATTGCAACAATTTCAAATGAATTAGCTCTTCTGTGCAAATCTTTTATAGAAGAGCAATGGCATGCCACATTCTCAGAGAGAAAAAAATGGAAGAAGTCCCAAGAATCTCACAGACAGAGCTATATCTGTCTTCAGGCAATTATTTGTCAAAACATGATTTTTGCGCTGAAACAAACGATATCTAAGCAGTGTTAAATTTGGCAAATAGTTCTGGCTGTCAGAGAGAAGTATGGAGAATAGTTTTTTAGACATGATACAATACTGTGGTTTGTCATTTTTCATGTCAACATTTTTACTGCAAAATTTATAGCAATATGTTAAACAGCCAGCGAAGAAAATCAAAACAACAACAAAAAAATCAAACCAAACCAAAAAAGGCCTTTGATGTATTATAAAAGAGGAAACAAAAGTGTTGTCCTGCTGGTTCCCATTCTCAGGTATTTGAAAAAGCTGCTTAGAGCAGCTGCATGAATATACTTCTTCCTGTGGTCAGCAATGAGTGATCCTGCCTTACTTACTTCCATCTCAGAATTTGCTTGCACATACATTGTGATTGCACAGTGCTAAAACTTTAAATGTTACGAAAATTACAATAAGTCAGTCGTAGTGAGGGAACAAACTGAAAGGTAAGTGGTTGCAAAATATCACTGGTAGCATTAAACCATTCTCAGCATCAAGGAACATCTGTGTGGGAGAAGGGAAGAATATTATAATGCCATTTTCTTGATCAGAAACAACTCTGAATGACATGATTTGTTTTCACAGTTGAACACCCTTTCCTTATTGCTGTAAGAGATAATATAATTTATGGAATTTCTCTGAACCCTGAGGAGAAGACAAATGATGCTATGGTTCCAATAGCAGGAGTTCAAAATGGTGTTGATGTGGACTTTGATGACTCTGAACAGATGCTTTATTGGGTTGAAAATCCGGTAAGATAGTAGCTACGATCAAAATGTGCACTAAAATAAGATCTTTTTATTTTAGAATCATGTTTTTTGACTGAAATCTATTAGCATTGCAGGTAAGAATTTTGATAAATAGAATTGAAAGGAATGAAGGGCTTTGAGTATTTTTTGCTTGGTTTTTTTTGTATTTTATTTTTTTTCCCAAGGAGAAGATGAAGAAGCTTCAGCTGTTTGGTGAGTTAGTTTTAATCTTTGTCAGCTGAAATACTTGATTAATGCTATTTCTGTCTCAGCCAGAGGCATGAACAGAAAATATCAGAAAGTCTTAACAAAACCATGCTCTCACCTCCCCTTTGCTATAGTCTACTCTTTCTCTCTTTCATCCTTTCAGACTTAATTCTGTAAGCACAGCCAGAATACTTCTTCATGGCAGCAGCACATTGAATGCAGTGGCACTAAACATTAGAATGATAATACAAGCATCTAGTCTGGGCACCTGATGAAATGACATAGTGAGGCATCTTTTTCTTTAAATAGAAGGATATGGTTGTAAAGTTCCAACGATTACTGGGTAGCACATGTAAGGCTTGTAGATCTAAAAACCAGTTTTAACGAACCTTAATAGTTGATTATAGTTGTTTGACTAAGCATTTCTAATGCCTGTCCTGAACTGTGAAAACAATATGTATTCCAGTGGCTAACTTGCCACAAAAAAATCCCAATTTTTGCAAGATGGACACTTCAAAAAACCAAAAAGTCTGTGGCAGCCTGAGAGATGAATGTGGTGGGAAACTGAAGATTCAGCAATATGTATTCACTCTTGGAGACTTAAAAACTGTCTTCAAAAAAAGCAGTGATTAAGTCCTGGAGGAGTATAAGAATAGATAAGGAGATTTCTGTAGTTGTGCTTTACAGAAACAATTCACAGTAACTCATTACTTTTCCCCCATACCAGATTTATGTGTTTTTTTTCCCAACTGGTTTCCTTTATATTTTGCAGGTTTGCATCAAAAATAAGTTTAAAAATCAGTCATTTGAAATCCTATCCTATGTCACTAGTAAAGGAATGAAAAATTATTTAGTGATTTATTATTTAAAAAATGAAGTGTTTAGTTCCCATGAAGTGTTTCAGTAGACATATTTAAGGAAACCTTTTCCCAAGGAACTAGATAAATACTTCTTGACAAATCTCAGCTGTCAGATACAGTCAGAACAATTCTGTAGGAGGTTGTGGGCTGATATATCCATTAACAGAGCTGGCAAGTGAAATGTCAGGTACTTCTGCAAGATGAGCACAAGTTAAGTGCTGTATTTTAGTTAGGTCTTGAGCTCCAGCCTGACAAACACATGACTGTGGGCTGTGCCCCCTGTCTATGCCTCTGCCATGCAGGCCTCAGGCTGCTATTGCTCCCAATACTGAGAAACCTGTGACAGGCATGGCTCACTCTCTGAAAATAAAAAAAACAAGAATTCTGTAGTTTCTAATGACAGAAGCGTATTTGACTATTTTAATTGTAGTGCTTGGTCACAAGGCCTCCTCCTTAACACTATTTTGCCTCCATCCAATACATATTTGTATTTTCTTGGGGTTTGTCTACACTTGCATAGTTTGTAGCTGTAATTTCACTGTCAGTGTTGGCAACAGTTGAAGCTGTGAATGTCAAGGGCTCAAGTGAACATTCACCAGCTTGTCCACACATTCTGAAGCAAGCTCAGGAAGCAGAAATAAAACACTTTTAAAGTATTTTTATCTTCAGCTCTCATATTCCATAGGTTATTAATTGTAAATGTGCAGGGGAATTCTGAACTGTCTTTTAAGTGCCTACCATACTAGACACAGCTGTAAATATTCAACATCCATCAGACTCTCAAAGTAGGGTTTACATAGTACTTTGCTACTTCTTTTTCTGTAAGGTTAATTTGCGAATAGCACTACATCATTAGGATTCAGCAAGCAGCACTCTACCAGTGTCTAAGAAATTCTGCCTATTTAAGCCAGCAGATGAATTTGGCCTGGAGCTCTTGTTCGGATTTTTTTGCTATCTGATACGTTGACTCCTTTCTGAAGCACCATTTTCTGCACTGAGATATTTAGACAGTATACTGATACAATGGTAACAAGGTGTATAAGAATATGCACAGAACAAATGATCACTGGGTGCTTTTCCTGAAGCTGATTTTACCTTGTTTCTGCTCTGAGATGGCAACTGCAACCTGGACTTATCTCTGTCACTGCCTCTTCCCTTCCTGAACTGGGCTAATGTTAGCTGCACAGCTTGAATCTTCAAGTGATGCAAAGTTCAGACTCTCATGGTGCACCGTATGTTCTCTTCTTTCGAGTGGCAATACCTCTGTCTTTCCAGCAAAGTGCCAGAGAAGAACAGACCTACTTCACCTGTTGCCTCAGTGAACAACTGGGGTGTTGGGTCCCAGCACTACCTTTGTCTGGGAGTTTGAACCACAGACTGAGATTTTCCCAGGACAGCCACAGCATGTCTGCATCAGTGAAAGAGAAAGTAATTAGTGAGAAGAGAGAAACAGATTTCAACACTCGCTCACAGCTCCCCTAGCACTATTGACCATTTCTGCAAATGGCTTAATAATGTGGTTTAATAATTCTGCATTGATATTACTTGCCAAAAATTCACGTGATAATATGTAGGACTTCTGCAGAACTCCTGTAAAACTGACAAAACTTGAAGAAAGCTCAGGAAGTCGGCTATAGTAACCACTTCAGATGCTTGTCTCTTCATTTTGTGCTTGTCTGTATCATGCTTTAGCATCACACATTGTAACTAGTACAATAGAATCTGCAGGTCCTAAGTTATCATTTCAAGGGTTATGAAGAAACCTGCAAGGATAATCTTAGTCTTGATTGTTGCTATTGCAGCTTATTAAAAATTTGATTCTTAAATATTTGTACGTAGAGAGAACACTATTTTTCCCAGTAGATTTAAGGTGTATTCAAGAACTGAGGTATACTGGTAAAACTCTTTTGATAATCAAGGACAAATTACAGAAGTGTGACTGTACATAAGTTTAAATATATAAAATGAAACCTTACAAAATATAGTAATTTTATCTCTGATGATGGAGGATTGGTTGGTGAATACTAATGTCTCTTTACACTGGGTAATTATGATGTACGATAATGTTTTCACCATGGTTATGCATTGAGCATATACAAATATGTTTCTATTGGATTTTCATTTTGTTAAGGAAGAATTGTAATTGTGGTGGTTTAGCTCTGGCTGGGTGCCAGGTGACCACCAAGTTGTTCTGTCACTCCTCTTCCTAAACTGGACAGGGGAGACAAATACAAAAAAGGGCTCCCGAGTTGAGATAAGGACAGGGTGATCACTTGGCAGTTACCGACATGGGCAAAACAGACTCAACTTTAAGAGAATTGTTTTGATTTATTAACAATCAATCAAAACAGAGCAGAGAAATGAGAAATAAAAACTGAACCTTAAAACCTCACCCCTCCCTTCTTCCCAGGTTTCTACCTCCTCCCCTCCAGCAATGCAGGGAATGGGGTTTACAAGTCAGTTCATTACAGATGCTCTTTGCCACTGCTTCCTCTCAGGGTGAAGCCTCCTCACACTTCCCACTGCTACAGTGTGGGGTCTCTCTCATGGGAGGTAGTCCTCCATGAACTTCTCCAGTGTGGGTCCTTCCCATGGGATGCAGTTCTTCACAGACTGCACCAACATCGGTCTCATGCACAGGGAAAACAGTCCTTCAGGACTCCACTCTGGGTCCCCCATGGGGTCACAAGTCCTGCCAGCAAACCTGGGCTGGTGTGGGTTCTTCTCTCCCTGGGTTCCCGGGTCCTGCCAGGCACTTGCTCCAGGGTGAGATTCCCACAGGGTCACAACCTCCTTCGAGCATCCACTTGCTCTGACATGAGGTCCTCTGTGGGCTGCAAGTGGATCTCTGTGGCCTCCATGGGATGCAGGGACACAACCTGCCTCACCATAGTCATCACTGCAGGTCACAGGGAAATCACTCCTCTGTTCCCTGGGCACCTCCTCTCCCTCTTTCTTCACTGACCTTGGTGTCTGCAGAGATGTAGTTCTCACATTCTCACTCCCTTCTGCTGCTGCTGCCATTTAGCAACTGTGCAGCAACATGTTCTCCTTCTCAAATGTGTTATTCACAGAGGTGTTACCTCAATCACTAATTGGCCAGGCTTGGGTCACCTGCAGATCCATCTCAGAGCTGACTAGCACTGGTCCTGTCAGCTACAGTGGGTGCTTCTAGCAGCTCTTTTTCAAAGGCGGCACACCTGTAGCTCCTCACTACCTAAATCTGGCCACACAAACCCACTACTATAATATAAGTGCTCATGTAGTTGGAATAGAACAGTGTTTTCTACTCTTGATATGTTTTTCACTTTTGTTACCTTTTTTCCCAAGGGTGAAATTCACAGAGTGAGGTCAGATGGAACCAACAGGACAGTTTTTGCTCCAGCAGCTGTTATTGGTGCTCCTTTTGGTCTGGCATTGGACTGGATATCTGCAAACCTGTACTACAGTAACCCAGGGACACAGTCAATTGAGGTAATTAAGAGCAACAACTGGAAAGTAAGAGCCTAGATATTTCACTGCTGTGTATACAGTTTGAAATTAGTATTTTTGTTTTAGTGAAAAACTGAAGTTAGATTTATTTTATAATGCAAACAGTATGTATAAAGATACTTTACAAACTTGATGAGATAAACCTAGCCAAAAAGATTGAAAGCAACATATTCTGGGAATGTTACTTGTGCATAGATTTCTCCTTCCCGCCACCCCAGCTCTCTCCAAGTCATTAGGCTTCTGGTGTTTGACACACTGTAAACTACAGTTACTGTCATTATTACTATTCTCACTTCAAATCGATCATCTGAATGCAGTATGTCTGATAGTAAAGAAATGTTGACATCAAATGCAGTAAGATCCACTCCCAAATACTTTGATATCCTATTATGTAGCTTTCTGGAGACTTTCCTTTATGTGAAGGATCAAATTGCCATTTAGTGTAGGGAAATAGAGGATGAGTGATATATAATACAGTAATGATGGTGAATAAGCCCAGTCATTAATGTCCTTGTCTCAGAATAGAAATACAAACTGTTAAATTAAAAGCCAGCTAATTAAAACGAATGAAATCAAATCAGCTTTTCACCAACTCATTCTGCCTGTAATACCTGCAAGATGTTATGGAAGCTGAAAGATTAACTATTTTATACCTGGGATGCTTAATTGCTAACATAGGCTGGTTTTAACCTGCAAGAAACTAAATCAAGGGATGCATATTAGAGAAGGGAGCCGCTTGCAGTACAAAATGATATGCTTTTTCTTTGTAATATTTGAGAAGGGTCTTCTGCAGTTTCAACCCCTTGTGGATTTAGGTTTCCTTCTTTTAATTTGAAAATACATCATAAGTTCTATATTACATGCTCTGAGTTCAATGTTTGCATAGGTCCTGAAGCTGCATGGTGATGTAAAGTACAGGAAGACACTGATTACCAACGATGGCACCTCTCTGGGAGCTGGCACGCCCATTGGTTTGACAGTTGACCCGGCAAGAGGGTAAATTTCCAAAGTTACTCTTGTCTTTGCACATGAGTATATCCTCTAGATTTTTCTTAATTTTTAGAGTCTTCAGCCTCCATCCTGGATTTTACATGGTTTAGATTTTTTGTGTTTGTACAGAATTTATTTATTCTTTTAAGCCCTAGAAAATGATTGCATGGCTTCAGACATTGTTGTGTAGATGTTCATTCTCCTTAATGCACATCTACTTACACTATAGCATTTTTTAATGAAAAAGCATCTCAGAATACTTTGATTGTAAAAAAAAAATCTCTGAAAAATGAGAACTCAAAGAGAACTTGAGAAGAATGACTTGAGAAGTCATTCTTTATAATGTCTTGTGATGTCTGTCTTGAGGCCTTTCTGTTGTAGCAAGATATTCTACATGGGAGCAATGTCACATGTTAAATAGCATGACAGTAAATACCATATTAGTGCTTTCTCCCCAAAAGAACTGCAGTTTGCTTTTTTTCCAACAGAGTACTCAAAATTTCAATATGATGCTTTTTTTTCCCCTCTTCAATCACAATGTTACATGGAACTGTAAAAGTAATAAGGTGGTTTGGCTGGTGACTTGGCAGGCTTTCAGATGAATTGATGCCTGACTTCTTGCCTCTAGTTGGGAGTCTGGGTTCCATGTGCCCTAGGTGTTCTTCAGCAACTGAGGCCAAACTGTAGCACGTATTTCCCAGAGCCAGATAATGGAACTTTGTTTCATATAGAGTCTTCAAACATGTAGTTTTAATTCAGAATTAAATTCAGAAAATTGGAACCAAACTCATTGCGGAAACCTTGCAGCCACCTGTGAAACATAATTGCTGTTCCCCTGCTTTCCTGCTAATGGTGCTGTGGGATGATACTGGGGAGGTTATGGATTTCTAAAAATAACTTAACAGGCATTGTTCTCTTTTTCTCAAGAGGAACGAAAAATTCCTCTTTTTCAAGAGAACAGAATTTTCCACTTTTTTCCAACAAATTCCCTTTTTCACTGTGAACTGATTTAAAGTGATCTCTGTTCGGCATGTGTCCAAGTATTTGGGTGACAAAGGACATGGATTTGTGCATATGCTGAAGTGACTGGTCCATTGATCTCTTTTACCAGCTTTGCTAACAGATGTGATAATGTGTGTTACAGGAAGCTGTACTGGACAGACCAGGGAACTGACAGTGGAGTCCCAGCAAAGATTGCCAGTGCAAACATGGATGGATCAGGCATACAAACTCTCTTTACTGGCGAACTTGACCATGTAGAATTCATTACCATTGACATTAAGGAACAAAAGTTGTACTGGGCTGTCACAACAACAGGAGTGGTAGGAGATATTTTCTAATAATTGCTTTTTTACCTGTTCATCTGTTTCTGTCTCTGTGGTTCACATGAGTGATTCGGTTACTTTTGTTTACTTGTGTAACTGGGAGTTGTAGGACCCAGCAAAGCCTGAATAACTGCTGTTACTATAAAAAAAGATATGATGAATTTGAATGAAAGCCCCAAAATCATTATTGGCACCATGCTGACAGTTTTCTTCCTGCCTTGTACATAAAGTTCTCATGCATAAAGAGTAGCATATGTTACATTTTAATTTTGTATTGTAACATTGAACTTTTATTATAAGAAATGTAATACTAAACTTTAAACTCATATCTTAGATTGAGAAAGGCAATGTGGATGGTACAAATCGTGTGACTCTGGTGGTTCATCTTTCTCATCCTTGGGGAATTGCTGTGTATGGTACCTTTCTGTACTATACTGATCGAGATTATGAAGTTATTGAGCGAGTTGACAAGTCCACTGGAGCAAACAAAGTAGTACTGAGAGATAATGTCTCGAGACTGAAGTGCCTACGAGTGTATTACAGAGACAGTGAGTATTTCCTAAAGAGATGTTTTTTCAGGATAGCCAACTTATGCAAACTCGAACTTCCTTCAGAGACAGAATGCATGCTCTTTCAAAGGAAATGATTTGATTAAGCTTTCAGGAAAAGCGTCAGAAGCATTTTACCTGGTTTTGTTACAGTGATGTTCCACCATCCTGTTAAAACATTTGTTGGCACATGTACTTTTACTAAAATATTCTTAATGTAATCATGTCTAAATAACAAATAATGATTTTTTTACTTTAAATTTATATATCCTTTTTTTTCCCCTGATTCTTGGCCTCATTGATCTTAGATACCAAGAAACCAGCAGATCCATTGCTAATGCCTATGTGCTAAAATGTCCATGATTAAGTTCTTTATTTTTGTTATCTGATTGTTAATACTATGCAAGTATATGAAATTTGGTTATAAATCTGTGGTAGTTTGTGGTGACACGGTTCAGATTTTTGTGTCTTGCCATGCGTGTCTTTCACAGATTCTGCTGGTTCCTCAAATGGCTGCAGTAATAATGTTGGAGTTTGCCAGCAGCTTTGCCTGCCTGTACCTGGTGGACTTTTCTCCTGTGCCTGTGCTACTGGCTTTCAGCTAAATCCTGACAACAGAACCTGTTCCCCATACAGTTCATTTGTGGTTGTTTCTATGCTTTCTGCAATTAAAGGATTTAGTTTAGAGACATCTGATCACTCTGAAGCCATGGTACCACTGGCAGGAAGAGGTATGTGAATATTATTAGAAGAGTCTCATAATGCCTGTTAGTATGACATTTCTTGCTAGCATAGCACGTTTTAAATAAGTTAGTTTATATCAAAGATAATTCATTATTACTGTTCAAAATATTTCAGGACGAAATGCACTTCACGTGGATGTTCACATGCCTTCTGGTTTCATTTACTGGTGTGACTTCAGTAGCACAATTTCTTCTCAGAATGCAATACGTAAAATCAAACCTGATGGTTCTTATTTTAGAAATGTTGTTACGAATGGAATAGGACGAAATGGGATCCGTGGCATTGCCATTGACTGGGTGGCAGGTAAGCATAGTTGAGTTCTGGAGAATGTTATTCTTTACAGATTGTAAAATGTTTAGACTGAAGTAAATGAATCCCAGTGAATGGCAGTCTTGTGATTTTAACTTGTGTGTCTATGGGCTGATTTTATAACAAGATGAAGTAGTGAATGGCTCTTATGTTTATATGTGTAAAAATTAAAGTTTATCAGAGCAAATGTGTAGAACCTCCTCTCCCAGGATGCTTTCCTATTTGTTTTAGGTCTCCTTGTCTGTACCTTCATAAATAGCTGTTACCCAATGTACTACACTAATGTACCGCATAGTGAAAAATGTGTGCCAGAGTGCACAAAAGTTGTCTGATTGACATTGTTAATAAGAAAAAGGACCCTTTATCTACCCACAGTTTACTGTATACAAATACTATAAATGATAATGAAAAGTGAAGTATAAAGTTCTTCTGTTGAATGATAGGCTTGTTGGGATGAGTTTTAGAATACTCATCTACTATATGCACTTAATTACTGTGCACAGGGCTGGGCCATAATGTGGATTTAATGGTTGTAAAAGGTAAATGGGTAAACATGGAAGGGCAAGCCAGAGGCTTAAATAGAAAAAAAGTAGTACACCTAAATAACAACTATAGTTAAGGCACACTTGATCTTATACCGCCGATTTTCTCTGTGGCAGTCAATGAGGATATAGAAATTAATTGACTATTGTCAGTTGGATTGTCCTCTTTCTAATTCCTCAAAATGCAAGCAAGTACCTTATGCTTCCAACTACAACTTCCAGCGTTTATGGATATTCATTTTATGGTTTAGTATTTTAGCAGCTCATGTTTCTCAGGTGTTGATGCTGTTTATTACCTTTCAGTTTTGTTTTTCTGACTTTTTTTTTTTCATTTATTCTTTGAATACAGGAAATCTTTACTTTACAAATGCATTCTTGACAGAGACTTTTATAGAAGTTTTGCGTTTAAACAGAACTTACCGCCGTGTTCTGCTTAAAACTACCATAGATATGCCAAGGCACATAGTAGTCGACCCAAAAAACAGGTACTTGTTCTGGGCAGATTATGGGCAAAATCCAAAGATTGAACGAGCCTTTCTTGACTGCACCAACAGAACTGTTCTTGTGTCTGAGGGCATTGTCACACCTCGTGGACTGGCCATAGATCACAGCAATGGCTACATTTACTGGGTGGATGATTCCTTAGATATGATTGCAAGAATTCAGCCTGATGGCGGTGATGTTGAAATTGTGCGTTACGGCAGTCGATATCCAACTCCATATGGTATCACCGTCTTTGGAAACTCTATGATCTGGGTGGATCGGAACCTGAAAAAAGTCTTCCAAGCCAGCAAGGAGCCAGGCAATACTGATCAGCCAACAGTAATAAGAGACAACATTAATTGGCTAAGGGATGTTACCATTTATGACAGTCATTTCCAGTCACGTTCACCCCTTGATGTCAACAACAATCCTTGTTTGAACAACAACGGAGGCTGTTCTCATCTGTGTTTTGCCCTGCCTGATGTGCAGACACCCAAATGTGGTTGTGCCTTTGGAACACTAGACAGTGATGGCAAGAGTTGTTCCATTTCAACTGATGATTACCTGATTTTTGCTCTTGAGAATGCCCTCAGAAGTATCCACTTAGATCCTGAAAATCACAGTCCTCCCTTCCGCACAGTCAACGTGTTAAGAACTGCAGTGGCCCTGGATTTTGACAGCATAAACAACCGAATATATTTTACACAAAGTTTTCCTTCAGGGACAGGAAGAATCAGTTATGTTAGCATTTCCTCAGGAATTAGCTCTCCAACAGTAGTTGCATCTGGTAAGTGCACTGAAATATGATACGAAATAATCGGCTGTTGAAGAAAATGGGCTGTAGCACCTAGCACTAGCTCAGCAGGTATTCTTATGCTAATGGTCAAGGTAGACTGTTTAGTTAAGATATCTGATGAAATGCTCCTTTTGACTCTTCTTAGTTTCTTCCTCCTTTGAGGTTCTTATTTCTTCTTGATCACAAAGAAATGGAAATATAAAACTGGTTAAATACTATTATATAGATAAAATTTTGTGTAACAACTTCAAATAATGTACAGTAAATGAATATTATGGAGTGAGGGATGATTCCTGCTACTTGAAGAATAACAACGAGAACTTAGGTCCATGTGAGGAAAAAGCCTTTTTAACCCTGCTGCATACACAGGGCTGCCTGAATCCTAAGTTTTAGTTCTTCCAATTTTTAAATGGTTAAATTTTGTATTGATACCAATGCTATTTCAAAGAGATCTTTGGTGTGACCATGATAAAAGGTAAAGAGTATTGCACTGTCTTGTGTGTTTGCTTGCATGTATCTAAGACCTGGGGACTCCAGATGGCATAGCCTTTGACTGGGTCAACAACAGAGTTTACTACAGTGACTACCTCAATCAGACTATCAGCTCAATGGCTGTGGATGGATCTAACCGCACGGTGATTGCCCGGGTTCCACGACCAAGAGCCATTGTATTAGATCCCTGCAGAGGGTATGTGTTGCACTTAATTTACTTTATTTTGACTACAGGTGCAACTGCAATTTAGACTTTGACAAAGACTGCCAGATACTTCCTGTTCTGAGCCCGAAGTTCCAGCTGTGTGTAACTATCGTAGATCTAACGCATTAGGTCTATGTTTTCTAAACAGATTTCAGCCTCAGAAATTTGGTTTTTTTTCTTCTGAGATTTTCAGAGTGTTTATGAATGTATAGTGCACGAGGCTCCACTTCGGGTGGGAGACAGATACTGGGGTTAAATGAGAATGATGTTCAGAGCAGGTGTTTGTCAGGTAACTAACCAACCTCCATTTCCCTTTTAAAACAGAAAACCAAAGGATATTTGTTGAAATGGAGATATATTAATGCATTCAGGAATTCACTTTGGGGTGTGCTTGGGAAGAGCTTATTGAAGTTTGTTTCATATGGAAAACATGGTTATTGGCAAGCTTCTGTCCCTTTTCATAGAATCACAGAAGGTAGGGATTGGAAGGGACCTTTACAGATCATCTAGTACAACTCCCCTGCCAAAGCAGGTCCACCTAGATGATATTCAAGAATATCATATCATGATAATCAGGTGGTGCTGCCAAGAGATCTATTTAGAATCTTATTTGATCTTTCCCTTTTTCTGGTGTATTTCTTGAGTGCATCAAATATTCCCTGAAGAGAATTAGTTTTTCCTGAGTTCCTGAGAGACTGGCAGGCATTACTATATTATAATGTATTTCTAGTTTCATTACTAATGGTATTGTATTTCAAATGAGAAAATAAGAAAAAGATTTACTGGCTTTACTGAATTCTCATGGGAGCTGCAAAAACTTTTCAAAAGTTCACTGTAGTGATCCCCAGTGGTCCTTGCTAGAAAATCACCTTGCCAATGTGGGCCGAAATAGAGAAAGAAGTTATTTTCTCCTAGTTTTGTAATGCACACGTCAGTAAAGGGAGATCAGAGCAGAGACACCCAGAGCAGATAAAAGCTTTATTTGCTAAAAATACAACTTGTAATCATATTATTATCAGATATATGTACTGGACTGACTGGAGTTCAAATGCAAAGATAGAACGAGCTACACTTGGAGGAAACTTCAGAACACCTATTGTGAGCACTAATTTAGTATGGCCAAATGGGCTTACCCTGGACTATGAAGAACAACAGCTATACTGGGCTGATGCAAATCTGTAAGTATTGATAACACTCTTGTTGATTTACATTTGGTTATTTTTTTAAAATCAATCTACTATTTGTTTTTAATTTTAAAAACTATTTTCAGCATTTCAATGGAAATCAGTACTTTGTATTTTACAACGTTGAGTTACTTAATAGCAATGCAATGTCAAATCTTCATATTGGTGTGTAACTATGATGTGATAAGAAGTTTTGTTATGCCACATTGTAGATTTAGTCTGCAAATTTATGTTCATCTTATGTGTAACTCAAGACTTCTATCAGCATCGTCTCTAAGAAATACAATCCCAGTGCATATTTTACATCATTCATTTCTTGTAATTAATGCCTGTCTGGAATTTGGCATGCTTTTCTTCCTGCTATCAAGCAGAACTCCACTCTTCAATTTATGCCACCAGAATTTCTGATGTCAGCAGGACAATTTAAAAAGATAATGTAGTTTGTGTCTATGCAAATTCATCCATGGTCTCAGGGAAATTACTGCAGCAATCAGCACTGGTTCCATCAGCACAGTAGTTCTTTTGTAAGCTTCTCTTTTGCTGTGACAGAAGAGTGATGCCTGTAGTGTAATAGCTTTTATGGTCTGTGCCTCTGTTGGGTCTTGAGGAGGGCATTCTTACTTGGGTTCATCTGTGTGCAGGAGGATAGGATGTCCTCTATTTTATGGGGAATGCAGGATGTCGAATGAGACATCCTCTTTTATCTTTCAGACTCTAATTAATGAAGGTAGGAGAGCATATGCTTAAACAATATGAAGTCCTCATTATTCTGGCTTATAAGGAGGGCCTTTTCCCCTTTAGAGGGACAGATACCAGCATGGGGTAAAATATGAAGATTCGAAAACTGATGGTGCTCCATTGGCATTGAATGTACAAAGGCAACACAGGGTGATTTGTATATTCTCTTCCATTTTTACTCTTGCTTATTCTTCTCTTGTTAATGCAAGTCTCCTAAAAATGCTATCCTTCTTTCTTTAGAACAGTATTTCTGTGTTTTCATTCTAGACCCTCCTATTGCTTTGCAAGTATTGTGATACCATTGAGCACACATGCAAGATACATCTCAAATAGACAGAATGAATGTGCTAGTTGTACACTGTTCCTTCCCCATATCTTCACAGTTTCTGCATGCAACAAAGTAAGGATCCTTCACCAGACAGCATGCTGACATTTGGGAACTATGTGCAGGACTACGCCTGAGAAGTTCCCTGTGGCATGAAAGGGGAAAACCACCTGAGCCTGTATTGCAGGAGACTTGCATTTGAGTTGCTTTTCTTTTGTGGAAATGCAATTTTATGGAAAATCAACATCCTGCACTTTTCCCACAACTATTCTTTCATATTAAAGCTTTTGCCTTACAAAGTGTCCACATATTATTTTCCTGGAATAATTACTAACATTCTGTTTCTTCTTCTCCTGCTTGTATGAAGTACAGCTTTTTCCTTTCTGCTAGTGATGACAAAGGAGATGAGTTGTTGAACTTGTTGAGAGATTTCTTATCTGTTCATTTTCTCTCGTTTGCCTTTTCCATTCTTGTTCAACCTACACTGATAATTAAATTTTTGGAGACTTAATAAATGATTAAATAACTGGATATTTAAACGTACAGCTGCTTTGAGGTTAGATAAAATAAGTTTAAGTGATTTTTCTATACCGCTAATGCTAAGTTGTCAGAGCATTTCTGTGTTTGTGAGAACTCCTTTGGTGGCTTGAACTGAAGGATGGAGCTTCTGCTTGGAGTCTCCAACAAGAAGGTTTAGCTCTTCTGACTTTACAGGCAAGAGGCATTGGCCATGCAGGATAGGCAGAGAAGCTGTTAGCAGGAAGAGAGTCACCAGGTGTGATGTCTTTAATCCCGCAGCTTCCTTTTCCTTACCCTCCATAGAGCCATTCTGGTATTCTTATTAGCACCTTTCCAGAAGCTTTTGCATGAAAGATGCCACAACCTCTTACAGAATTGTTTTATTCCATTGACATTGTGTAAACACCACTCCCCTTCTTAGGCATTATGCCTAAGTGCTCACACTGTCCTAGCTCTACCTATCTGCTCTTTAGAGATGAATGTTAAGAGCACTGCAACTGAATGATGCTATACTTGAAGGAGCAGCGTCAGCCCCAAGTGTGTTCTTTCTGTCAGTAAGAAGTTGGTAGCCTTGCCATGTGAACATTACAGTGTGACTGAACAGCAAGATACTGGCAGCTGGAGTCGGGGAACAGCCTGGTTAACATGATAATTCTTGTTCTACTGTCTTCAACTTGCTGACAGAACCTCATCTCATTTTCAAAATGTATATCCTGGTGTTTTTCTGTCAAGCTCCTTTTCTTCCTTTTGAATAGCCTCATCTATTACTTATTACTCCTTTTGTTATCCTCATTGCAAATAACTTTTGAACATCCTCCTTTTTCTCTCATACTTTATTCTTGTATGGTCTGCCTATCTCAGACTGAAATCTGTTTGGTAAAAGGAACTTCTGACGTTTATCATTGCTTTATAAATGGTGCTTAGAAAGAATATCCTTTCATGAATAGTGCATGTTGAGTCTCTGACAAGTCTTCTGCTTTCCCACTGACCTTTACTGAAGTGGTCATTAAGGGTGGGAATGGCTGAAGGGGAGTGACAAAGTGGTTGTGCATCAGCAGTGCTGCCTGTGTGAGTCAATAATGGTTCACACACAGCAGAATATATATATCACAGAACTTAGAGTTGAACCCTGATTTTCTAGGGCTCCTTGAAGTCTTGTTGTAATTTTGTTTATGATTGTAAACACTGTTCCTAAGGTAGAAAACTTGAAAGATCAACTAGGAAGAAATGTTTATCATATATCATATATTGGTGGCTATTAGATGTTATGTTATGTATATGGTGGCTATGATGTTATGTATATGGTGGCTATTATATATTAGAACTGGTTTATCCCTTTTGTATTCTTATGTGAGAAATAGCAATGTTTATAGTCTTGTGAACTTGCTTGTATTTCCTGATTTGGATTTGGATCTGCAGAAGATAAAGCTGAAATTAAAACATGTCTCATTTCCTGGGACCCCATTGGTTTTCTCCTGACATTACATCATACCCATTCCAAAAGTGTATTCTGTTATGAAGTTTTGCATTCATTTTAGTTTTTGGTAGCATAGTTGATTAAACATTTCAATCTTCATCCCAATTACAGTACATAATTGTGTCAGTATTACAGAGCTGCTACTTTGCATCACTATTGAAGCCATAGATTGGAAAACCAAAGATTTTTAACTTGTAAGAGCACCCTACACATTGGTACACATTATAGAAAAGGTGGACACTAGTTGCCAGACTAATTAGGGCATGGCTTTATACATAAGTTAAAGGAATTCTTCCTTTTAAGATGTAATAACATCTTTGTTGTTTAGGCAGAAGATTGAGCGATGCACTCTCACTGGTACAAATCGTGAAGTGATTGTTAGCACTGCTCTGCATCCGTTTGCAATGACACTGTTTGATCAGCACATTTATTGGACAGACTGGAACACACGAAGCATTTACCGAGCTAATAAGTATGATGGTTCAGATCAGATTGTAATGATCGCAAATCTTCCACAAAGACCGATGGATATTCATGTCTGGGCAAAAAGTAAGCAGCAGCAATGTACCAACCCTTGCAACCAGTTCAATGGTGGCTGCAGTCACATCTGTGCACCAGGTAAGCTATTATGTTTGATGAGTGTAAGCTATTGGTGTTGCCTGTACTAGACTTCTACTATAACAATTTTAGTCACATGATGACAGCTGAAATATTTGTTAGTGTTCATGAATGTTTAATATTAATTTTATTTGTAAATGCAATCAAAATGACTGCCATTCACGATCATGGTATTTTGCCAGCACACCAGAGGTTTCTGTCTGAGAATCCTCACGAATAAAAATTATGTGTTTCTCTAACTTAAACCAAAACATTACTTTTTGGATTTTTTTTTTCCCCCTCTGGGATGAGACATGAAGTGAACGCTGCAGCATGTGGTTTCTATAGGAATATATGCTAATACACTGTATAGTGAACAGATGTTTCTTACTACATATTTAAAAAATCTTTATGGTCACTGTTTCTTTATCACACGTTATTATGAAGTCTTTCCCTAATGATTAATTTCTAAAATAAATGTTTATACTGCCTCAATCTTAAATGTCAGACAAGTATGAAGAAAATAGCACAGTTTGACTTCTGTCTGTACTGTGGGGCAGATATCCTTTTGAGTCATGTCCTCCAGAAACATGCTCTGTATCATCAGCTGCATACTGGGGCAAGCCCTGAGTGACATATGTGTCCCGTGTCGTATCTCTACTTGTCCGCGTGTAAGGGGAGAGTTGAAGTGCTCCAACAGATCAACAGGCCAGATGGCCAGGAAACCAGAATGGCAGTATACCCCAAAGGGCATACCTGTTGCAGAATTGTTGTGTATTTTAGGAAGTTAAGATCCTTATCTTTGAAAAACTCATTCACTGCTTGCTTTCATTTGTAGCATCTTAAATGCCTTTAAAAATCTCTCTTGCCTGAAAACAACTGAAACTTCTCATTGATTTTTTAGAAAAGCAGTTAGGGTAGGGCAAGGAGTTTTGAAAACCCTGGTTTGATTTCAAGGTACATTTCAACTGGTGTAGTTCTGATATTTGAAAGCATCAGATGCCATCTTGCTGCTACCCAAAAACTATTTGGACAGCAAGCTAATACTAAGATACTCAAGTTCTGGTCTCAGTTCCTCGAGGGAACTCTGAAGTAACTCTTGAGGTTTTTAATGGATTTGCATATGCTTAACTGAGATAAAAATCTGACTAAACACCACACTTCTACCAGTAGATAGATCTTGCAGGAATTGTGAGCATTTTACTGCCTTTTCCACTGCTACAGCTGTGAATGATTTCATAGAACCATATCTAAAGCATCAGTGTTAAGTTTGTTTCATTTTTTGTCTCCTTTTTATTTTTAACTTTCAAACATAAATCTAGGTCCAGCTGGTGCAGAGTGTCAGTGCCCCTCTGAAGGTCACTGGTATTTAGCCAATAACAACAAGCACTGTATTGTGGATAATGGTACCAGGTGTGACACTGGTTTCTTCACATGCCTTAATGGACGATGTATCTCCGAGCGATGGAAATGCGACAATGACAATGATTGTGGTGATGGCAGTGATGAGTTTGAAAGTGTGTGTGGTAAGCATTTAAAATAACTGCATGAGAAAATGATATGTACTCCGTCTTGCCTTTACTGTATTCTCTGTCACTTTTATGGCTTTATGATCATGGATCTTAGGGCTGTAGTTTGGCAGTGGTCCCTTGCTTGCTCACAGACCTGAGGTCTGAACAGCTTTTGATTTGCTTTAGAATCCAAAAGCACTATAGTATTGAATTTTTATAGCCAATTTCTACTTTGTTTAATTCAAATATGTATTTTACTTTTCATGCAGTCCGTTTTGCAGCTGTGTTTGCCCTGGCAGGTAAAAATATTGTGATTGTTACTTTGTCAGAGAACTTAGATTACATTTTATCCACTTTTTAAAATTCTAAAAAAATTTGTTCCCTGCAGCTTTCCATACTTGTCAGCCAACAGCTTTCACCTGTGGGAACGGGCGGTGCGTACCCTATCATTACCGCTGTGATCACTACAATGACTGTGGAGATAATAGTGATGAGGTTGGCTGCTTGTTCCGAACTTGTGACTCCCACACAGAATTTACTTGCAATAATGGAAGGTGTATATCTCTTCAGTATGTCTGCAATGGAGTAAACAACTGTTATGATAATGGCACATCAGATGAGAGAAATTGCCGTAAGTTTATCCTTATTACCTTGTGCCCATTTGAGTCTGACTCTTTAGATGGAAGAAGAGACAAATGTGTTTGTGTGAACAAAATCAGCAAAGAGAAGAGAAGGTTTCCTTATTTACCTTACAGATTTTGCTTTGTGTTGTTTGAAGCAAATAGGATTGTTAAAGGATATTCCAGAGTACACTAAGTTACTATGTACTAACTGTTCCTTTCAATATGCCACAAATGCTAATACAGTCCTTAATGTTAGTTTTGTGAGTAATCCCACGGACTTCAAAAAGATTAGTTCAGATAAATGGGATGCAGAGCATATATTTTTGCACGATTAGCCTGGAGTTTTGACAGTGAGTTTTTACTTTGTGTCATATTATAATTTATAACATGACTTTATGTCATGTTATATCATAAATATATGATTTATGTTTATTCTGTTTAAAATTATGTAACTTGTAGCTCTCAAAAAGTTGCCAGTTACATTTTTTTCCTTAATACGTAAACTATGATTAGTTCAATATTGACTACTATTATAGTTAATAGAACTGTTTATGTCTTTTCATTAAGACTACATTCTTCAGTGGAAAGTTTATATCTGGAGTTAGAGAAATTGCTGAAAATATATTTAGAGATTTTTCTTTCTATTTTTTCTGTGCACACTGATTAATGCTTTTTTAACATATTATTTGTGTCACTTTTTATTATTCACCGTAAAATATGTATATTTGAAATTCCCGGTCTTTTACTCATTTCTAATTGGTCTAATGATTCTTATAGTACCAGCTGGTTGCAAGAACAGACATTATAGTGTGAATCCGTGTCAGTTTACTGACATGCCAAGTACTGGCATGTGTTTCTTTGTGTTTTTGTCAGGATTTTTGTCAATAAAAGCAATTGTCTAATTGTTTCCATATAGAACAAGCAGTATGAGTGCACTTTAGCAAGTGAGCAGCAACAGGAGACTCTTTTAATACTATATTATGTATTTTTCAATGAGATACAGAGTAATGGTATTTAAAAAAAAGCTCTAAAGAACTTTTGTTTTGTTTTTTTCCCATATCCTTAAAGCGGAGCGCACTTGCCAGTCTGGTTTTACAAAATGTCAAAGCACAAATATTTGCATTCCTCGAACTTATTTGTGTGATGGTGATAATGACTGTGGAGATATGAGTGATGAGAGCCCTACTCACTGTGGTAAGTTAATAGGGCCTCTGTTACTCTTTCTGCACTTGGGTAATTCCACTGCTCTTTACCTTTGACAACTCTGATGGTTCTCAAAACATCAGATATGATTATGATACTGATACGTTATGATTATGATACAATATGATACTGAACAGTTACAAGGTATGTGCATTGTATTATTAACTCTCAATTATCTAAATCATACCTTTATCTAATAAAAAAGACCATACTTTTTTTCAGCTTTTTTATACAGCTTTTGAGGAATTATTCCTTTTGCTTGTTCTACTCTGTATCCTTTATGGTTTTACAAGGTAATCAGCACTTAAGTATTATAACGAGGTGGCTTTTTCTGGAACTTTAACATTAGAATATTCTTCCTTCTAAGCAGGTGAAATTGTATACAGTATATGTAATTTTTAGCTTTTCTATGTAGTTACATATGCCTCAGCATAAGATTCATTGTTCATTATAACTTCCAGTTATTGTATAAATGTGTCTAGTTTTCAGTCAGTCTTAATTACAAATGAGCTGATCTTTGCTAGTACAGACATTTGTATTAGTATTTAGGTAGTACTTTTCCCATATAATTTGTTTTATCACTTTATAAAATATAATGGACATTTTCAAAGAAATATTTATTTTTAGTAGTATTATTTTTGTTTTCAATAGTTTTCCTTAAAGTACCTGCCTTGAATTAACTGTGTCACATGACTGCTTCTACCTATGGACCCTGCCATCACAAAAATATGTGGCTAAATATACAGACATAGTGAGTCTTGTACTGCACATGAAAGGTGTTCTTTGTCCTTCTACTGTTTGTGGCCCAGAAGCACTACTGAATTACTGAATTGAGAACTGGTGAAGGGCAGGAAAGAGGGATAGAAAGGGAGAATGGGAGATGAAAGGAGCCCCAAGACTTTCATGAGCAGTGTGTTAATTGCCTCTGATTTCCATCATTAAAGGCATATAGAATACCGAGTTAAAAAAGGCTCGACTGGGTCCTTTTGGTATCTTGAAACCATCAGAGAGTAGAGGAAATTATCAGTAACTACTGAAGAAATTTTAAAACCCAGTGCACATGTGAGGATCAAGAGGCTCAGCAGTGCAGAAGGAATATTTGCAGCATGTTTAGCTGGAGCTGTTCAGAGTTACAGTGTGTTCTTCACTGCCCTTAAGAAAAGATTCCTACCTACAAGTGAAGAAAAATCAGTGAGAGAACAAGAAAAGCATTAGCTACCATGAAATATTATGGTAACCTTTCTGGAGGTTTCCAAACTTGCCTGGACATGATCCTGTCTAACCTGATCAAGGTGAACCTGCTTTAGCAGGACGATTAGACTAGATGATCTCTAGAGGTCCCTTCCAACTTCTACCATTCTGTGATATTACTTCCTTACTGCATATTTGGATTCCTTGTAAAGCATGGAGTCTGTTGCTGCCTTGTTTGGGAACGGGACTGTGGACATTTTCTTCTGCAGGAATCTCAAGTATAACCTTAGAACATATTTACAGTTGCTGCATTGAATCCTGTTTCCAGGGAATTTCTGTCTACTTACTAGCTGTTTTGTATAAACAAGGAGAGAATTAAGCCCATTTTTTGCATACAAAGATCAAGCTACTTTGTACAGTGAACTCTTTGCAGAAAGGCTGTGAAAAGACATCCTTCCTAGCATAATTTTTTCTCTTTCTTTTTTGGGGTCTGTAATATTTTTGCATAACATGGACTCAAAAGCAACTTAGAACAAGTTGGAAATGTAACAGAAAGAAAGAAGTCATGCATAGGTTTTTTCTTCCAGTCTCACTGACTTGCACAAATAATGAGTTTCGTTGTACATCGGGACGTTGTATTCCTGCTCATTGGTACTGTGATCAAGGAATAGACTGTGCTGATGGCTCTGATGAACCTGCTTCTTGTGGTAAGTTTATATTCAGAAGATGCAACATGAGGGGTTATGGGAAATTAGTAGTTTTTCTTGTAGACAACAGCTTAAATACAGACTAGGTTAAATATCTTCTGAGGTTTATTCAGCGACTCTAAATAATCTGAGTCACTGAGTAATCAAAGTCTTAAAGCTGTGTATGGAATATGCAGGTGTTAAATTGCGACAATTGATTTTAATGTTACTACTCTTAATGTATAACTTCCTTTCTAAGACTGTGATGGTTGTGGATCAAGTGATGAAAAGTAACAAGTATTTTAATATTGATTTGACTGTAAAGGCAGACGTCCCATTGTACAGAAAGTATGTTTGCAATATTGCATTTGGGAAAAAAAGCAATGTGCAATGTAGAGAGATTGTTGACACAGTATGAGGTAGAGTATTGTAGTATTACAATAAGCAAATCCTGTATGTATAGTAGAAACCAATGGTAATAAACAACGGAGGGAGGAAGAAAGTCAGAAGAAGTAATCTCCAGAGAGGAAGACAAGGAGCTAAGCAAAGTCACTGGGAATTAATATCACAACATAGTCATTATTCTCACTGTTAAATTTGGCATAACACAAGGCAGAACAGATTCTTCTATGATTTAAACAGGGCTGATAGCTCACTTTCCACATTACTGGAGTTGCACCTTTAGCTTAAGACTGTCTTACATGTAAGCTTTTATTTTACATTTCATTATCATAAAGTTGTCCTTAAAATACCCTCCACAGTAGATTTGCCTGGCAATGTATGTTAGTCTAACAAGCAGAGTGTGTTCATTTTTAAGTGCCCCAAGTGCGGACTTGTTCAAGCGACCAGTTCAGGTGTGATGATGGCAGATGTATCCCAGGAACATGGATCTGTGATGGTGATAATGACTGTGGAGATATGAGTGATGAGGATCAAAGACATAATTGTGGTAAGTGTTTAATACAAATAGATACTGCACTTTTTTTGTTTGTTCTGGAGGCATTTTTAGGAAACAACAAACCAACCCGCAAACTCCCACCTTCTGCCATTTTTTCTATCTGTACAGGTGCACATTACACGAGATACAGTCTTCCTACACCTTAATTTTCATTTGTTTAGTTAAAATAGAATATTTTACTGGTAAGAACCCCAAATTGTTCTAATTTTGTGATCACTCCTCTTTGTATTGTTGAATTCAAACAAATTGGGTGTTGGTTTGTGTGGAGTTGTTTATGTGATCTGGGGCAATAGCAGCTTCAGTGTAGATACTTCCTGGTTGTCATGCACTACGTATATTAAAAACATATTAAAAAACACATGGGTTTTGGCATAATTTCTTTGAATTAGTAAGCAAAATAAACTTGGCTGTTTAGAAGGTAAACAAAGGGAAAGAAGGTTTGCTTGGCATCCTTATCCTTTTTAACTGCAGTGGTGCTTCTTCTGTTTGCTCTGTGGAGCACAGAGTACCTTGAAGAAAGCAAATGATAGAGAACTTAGGCCTAATACCTGTTCAGTTCCCTGAAAATCTGTCCAGACATGCGAAAAGCTTATAATGAGAATCCAACAAGATCCAGAGTTCTGCAAATGCCACCGTTGCCTGGGGAATCCTGAAGTGTTTTGTCTCCTTATCAGCCTCCATGACAAGCAACGCTCAGTGAAAATCAGTGGGATTGTGTATGAGTTTTGTATGAGAGCGTGCATTGTTATCTAGCTCTGCAGAGCATGCTATATTGCAGATTGTGGGTGGATATCCAAGCTGTGTGTGTCCATGCGGCAGGGCAGGGTGTTACATACGTCTCTGTGTGTCAGCGAACGTGCTTTTCTTTCAGCAAATCGCAACTGCACAGCAGCAGAGTTCACATGTGCCAACAACCGCCCCCCGCTCAGGAGGTGCATTCCCCGGGCGTGGGTCTGTGACGGTGATGCTGACTGCAGCGACGCGTTGGATGAACACCAGAACTGCACACGAAGGTCTTGCACAGAAAATGAGTTTACTTGTAGCAATGGCTTGTGCATCCGAAACACATACAGGTTTGTAACTACCTGAGCAACAGCAGAAATTCTCAACATTTCCTTGAAGTCAATGAGCTGATTCAGCCTCTTTTATTCCACACTATTTAGTTGTTAAGTAGATCTGCATATTATAATGAAACTTATTATCTGCTATGCATTCATTTGTTAGTTTTAATGTGAAAATGCCCTAAAATTTTCTACACTAATATCCCCAGTGCTCACCATTAGCCGTTAATCCTTCTTATTGTGCCTAGTAACCTGTCCTGGGATGATTCTGTTCAGCTTGTAATGCATACAGGGAATACAAGAGGTCTCACAGAATCAGACTCTATTTAATATGACCCTGATTTCTCTTCCATTGGAGCCAAAAAGGTCTGACCTTGTTTGGAAATCAGGAGAATGTGTCTATCTATCTGCCCTAGAGATAGTGATTGCCTTCTTATATTTGAAAAAAAGTGTTCATTCTTTTTCAGATGTGACAGGAGGAATGACTGTGGCGACAGCAGTGATGAAAGGGGATGCATCTATGAACCATGTCAACAACACCAGTTTACTTGTCAGAATGGGCGCTGCATTTCCAAGGCCTACATCTGTGATGGGGATAATGACTGTGGTGATGAATCTGATGAGCTGGAACATCTCTGTAATACACCAGAAGCGACCTGTGCTCCCCATCATTTTAAATGTGACAATGGAAACTGTATTGAAATGGTTAAAGTCTGCAATCGATTGGATGATTGCCTAGATAATAGCGATGAAAAAGGATGTGGTATGTGTAGATTTGTTTGCACTGTCTTAATTGAAAATGCTTAGACAACCTTAAAAAAACCCAAGAATTCTTAAGGCATTGCTTAATTACAGTCACATCTATTCCATGGATGTCTCTCAGAAGGTTTATTAAAAATGCATATATCATTTTTTTTGTTTTAATTAAATCATACTTACTATTTATTGTTCTAACACATTGTAAAATTATCTAATTACATAGACTCAGTGTAGTTCATACATTTTTATATATTGCCCTTACATTTTCAAAATTCACCTTTAATAACTGTGTTTTTTGCACTCTGTGGTTGGTGACAGATCTCAAAGTTGGTAGAAGAATTATATATTTTAATAGATTCTTTTCTGTGCTCCCTTATTATAGCAGCCCAGATTTATAGTCAATGTTTTCATGGAGTAGCAGGAAGAGAGAGCTAGAGAGAGGATTTTGGAAAGTGACTGCACTATTTTCTCTGCTAACTGGTTACTTGAATAGAACTTCTTTCCTTCCCCAGGTATAAATGAATGCAATGACTCTTCAATCAGTAGATGTGATCATGACTGTACAGACACACAGACAAGTTTCTATTGTTCTTGTCATCCTGGATACAAACTTATGTCTGATAAACGGACTTGTGATGATATTGATGAGTGCAATGAAACTCCATCAGTATGTAGCCAGATTTGTGAGAACACAGCTGGCTCCTACATCTGTAAGTGTGCTCCAGGCTATATCCGGGAGCCTGACGGAAAAAGTTGCCGGCAAAATAGTAATATCTCCCCATACCTTATTTTTAGCAACCGTTACTATCTGAGAAATCTCACAGCAGATGGCCAGTCTTACTCTCTCATTTTGCAAGGACTGAGAAATGTGGTGGCACTGGACTTTGACAGGGTGGAAAAGAGGTTGTACTGGATTGATGTGGGGAGGAAAGTCATTGAACGAATGTTCCTAAATGGAACAAATAAGGAGACGGTGATAAGTGATGATGTGCCCAATGGGGAAGGGATCGCTGTCGATTGGGTTGGCAGGTAAGAAAATATGTTCTCTGTTGTTCTGGGCTACTAAGAAGTGATGTGTGAGGGAGTTTTTTTAGAGTTTTTCTCCTACTTCATATGAAATCCATGGCGAGTGCTGAAGTAGTTTTGGATTGTGAATGCAGTCTTACACAACTGCTCTGGAACTGTTCATGGATGTCTAATACATTACATAACACTTTTGTTCAATTGCTCTCATATGTACTATACGGAGGTTATACAAGAGTTGCTGTCTCATCAACAGTAAAGTAGTACATAAAACCCCCCAACCAAGTTTGGAGAAAATAATGTTAGCAAACCATTAACGAACAGACTAGACAAGCAGGTAGGTGGCTATGGAGCAGGGATTCAGAGCTTAAGCTCGTTATTCCATTGCTAGCAGTTGTTAGGGTTGAGATACAGGTTTCACTCTATGCATAAACAATATGTTAGAGCAGGTAACTAGATTCCAATGAAGAAAGTAATGGAATTTAGCTCCTGTACCAGTGTGAAAAACATGTTTATTTTGCTCTTGAAAAATGCACGTTTAACTTACACTTGAATAGCATGATCCACGTCATTTGCTATAAGGAGGGCAGTGAAAGGGTGAGATAATTTGAAAGCACTTTGTATTATAGTAATTTGTAATTTGCTCATTGTAAGTGAAAAAGCAGACTGATTTACTCTTACAGAAACTCTGTCCTTATGTGGCGACCTCTCTGACAGTGTTCTTGTCTAAGTTTCATCAGGTTTTGCTTTCTGAGTGCCCTTTCTGAGTTTAGATATCATGCACGAGACTACGAAATAATGAGAATGGTTCGAAAAGTCACATTTGGAGCTTACATGGGAGTCTTTATATGAATGTGTCAATATGATAGGGTTTTTTAAACCTAATGATAATTAATGTTGTCAGCAGTCTCAAATGCTTTATGATTCACAGAGAGGTGAAGGAGGGCCCTAATATTAGCCAAAGGGGTCCTCCTGCTCCATTACTTATACAGTTGATGAATTATTTCAGCTACCATTAGTTAAATCTTCAGTCAGTTTTATTTTAGGTTATTCAGAAAGGCTGAAGAACAGTACAACGGTTCATAAGTTTTTCTGCTTGTGTTCAGTACAGGGAGAGGACTGGTGGATGCCATGAGGTGCAGGTTGAGGAGGACTTCCTCTCTGGTGGGAATGGCACTACTCAGGGTGATGTAGTGAGATTGTATCTGTCAGACTATTTCTGGCACAGCCCTGTGGATGCCAGAGCTGACCACCAGCTGTGCAGATGATTTCAAAGAAGCCCACTGTATTTCCAATTAAATTAAATACTTCATTTATTTTTACAGGCTTTTAAAAATCATTGCCTCAGCTTGCATGACTTCTTTGATTACAGCTGTGTATAATGCCTAGTCAAAGTAATAGAAGTGTTAGAAAATCTAGATGAAGTTTAAATTAGGCCATTGAACAGGTTAGGAGTTTTCAAAGGTGTTGTGGTTTAACCCAACTGGCAACTAAGCCCCCCACAGCTCAGGTCATGGAGGAATGAAGCAGAAAAATAAAACTTGTGGGTTGAGATAAAGAAAATCAAGGAATTCATTCACCACTTCCCATGGACAAGCAGGTGTTCAGCTTTCTCAAGGACAGCAGCTTTCCATCACATATAATGGGTACCTGGGAAGGGAAATGCTGTCACTTTATGTGTACCCCACTTCCTTCTTTCCCCGGCTTGATATGCCAAGCATGATGTCATATGGTCTGGGATATCTCTTTGATATGATGAACTGGGGTCAGCTGTCCCAGCTGTGTCCCCTCCCAGATTCTTGTCGCCCTCTGGCTTACTTGCTGTTGAGGTGAGAAGCAGAAAAGGCTTTGACTTTGTGTAAGACTATTTAGGAGTAATTAAAACATTCCTGTGTTATCAATGCTGTTTTCAGCACAAATCTAAAGCATAGCCCTATAGGAGGTACTATGAAGGACATTAACTATCCTAGCCAAAACCAGCACAAAAGGAGAATCTACCAACCATTATATCTGTTTGATAAGAGGAGAGGTGATGGCATGGAGCAGATAATGACTCTCTCCAATGTGTTACAGTCCTGATCACAATCCATTGCAATGCGTGTCTGTTTTCTTGCTCCTCTTTGCTGGCTATTGCTGGTGGGAGAGGAAGGAAAGAGAAGGAGGGTTTAAGAGTTTATAGACAAATGGAATATTATTACTCAACTATGCAACTGCAGGAACAGTAGGAGTCAAAAAAGCAGTATGAAGCATGGTGTAGAAGAGATGTCAGTGTGTATTCTTTACAGTGATTATATTGTTTCTAGGAGAAGAAAACCTGTGAAAATTTAAAATGCTGTGATGCAAAATAAACCAAAATAAGTAAATAACAGTAAATAAATTCACTCTGAAACATTTCAGAAAGTTGTACTGGGTGGATGCCTACAAAGATTGTCTCTACGTCTCTGAACTTGATGGAAGATTCCGAAAGAAACTAGTGGATCGCTGTGTGGATGCCAACAACACTTTCTGCTTTCAGTACCCCAGGGCAATTGTTGTTCATCCAAAATATGGGTATGACATTTTAAGACTGCTTTTAATTTCTTTTGCAAATAGTTTTGCATTATCTCTGAAAATCTGTAATAAATTTTGGTTGTCTGCACTTAGATTTGTGTGGCATTAGGTCCTAATTTCAGCTTAGGAAAAGTAGTAGCCTATGTACAGGGCTGTCAGATATCATTGAAAGTGGAATTTGGTTCCATGTGGACAAGGAAGTTCTGATTGCAAGGCTAAAAAGGTTGATAGAAGTTTGTGTGGTTTGATAGATAGTGGGGATACCAGTTGCATTCTTTGAAGACAATTTTGACCACATGATTGTCTGCTGTAGCACTTTAAGTAACAAATATATTAACCTTTTTCCTCTCTCTGCCAACTTCTTTAGTTCTCTTGCAGGAAAAACTGTATTTGAGCTGTGGCTTCTAATATTTACTTCAGCATATTTTTGCTACAAAACTAACTGTAATTGTTTATTTGAACAGACAAGTTTACTGGACGGACTGGGCAGATCAAGCCTATATTGGACGAGCAGGCATGGATGGCACAGAGAAGACAGTGATTATCTCTACAAAGTTAGAGTGGCCCAATGGACTCACTATAGATTACACCAACGACAAGCTCTACTGGGCAGATGCCCATCTGAATTACATTGAGTACGTAAGCAGAAAAGAATGAAACAACTAAACAATTGCTCATGTGAGATTGCAGTGGTAGCATTTATAGATACTGTAAGCATCATATCTTTTTCTACCCACTGACTATGGGAAAGCAGAGTCAGAAAGTCTGGAGTAGTAGACAATATAAATCACTAGATGACACAGTAGCCTAGTTCCTATCTTTAAATTTTAGCTCCCACTGGAAGTAGTCCAAAAATTACAGTGAGAAGATTCAGTCTCTCTTTGAATATGCAAGTTTTCTTTAACTAGGTGTGCAACTTTAATTAGAGCAAAACAGAGTATCAAATGACTGTTTTTTCTGATTTACTTGTTTCTGCCTGTAGATAAGAGTTGAGCCGTAGCTAAAGTAGTTATGTGCTAATAAAGTAGTATGCAAATTTATACATCTCTGAATGTTGGACTATAGGTCTGACATGGAATTTCCTGATAGTGTATGAGGGTTATTTTGTTAAGACAAATCTATTAATTGCTTCTGGTGTTAGAATTTTTTACCTAAATATCATTAAAAATGAATAAGCAACATTCTGGTTCTTGTCAAGGCATTGAAATACCTTAGAAACAATCCTTTATATTGATATCAGTATTTCTTTTTGTATTCATGTTTACACATACACTTAGATTTATGTTTACTTCTTCTTTATATTAATTCTTCTGGAAGCCTTTTCTATGCTGAAGTGTTTGAAGTGTCTTTTTAAAAATTGTACATTAATTGTACGTGTATTATTTAGTCTCTCTCTCTTTCTCTCTTGCATTTCATAATTTCCCCATATAGCGTGTGATAGTAAAACCAGAAAACTTTATTAAAGATATCTCATCAGAGGAGGCTTTAAATCAGAAAGACACGTAAAATTGAAGAATTTAGGAGGCTTATTATTTTTTTAAGTGTTCCATTGTCAGTGGTTGGAATGACCCAGGCAAGCTTGTCTGCCATGTGACAAAAATAACTTGCTGTGAGGCAGTATATGTGCAAAATTTCATTGGACTAGCTGATAATGCTTCTGTGGAAAGACTTTACATTTCAGTGGATATTCCTCTATTCCACTTATTTGCCTAAAATAACCTGTTTTACTTTCCTGCATATCTTAAAATGAACTCACTGAGAACAATGTTCTACCATTAGGCACTAAAGAAGCTGCAATTCCACATCTCATGATCCTGGTCACCAATAACGAAGTACCACAGGCATACATAATAAAGATGTGAAGATGTTTAACATTTATCTGAATGTTTTGCACATCTTTTTTCTTTTTGTAGGTACTCTGACCTGGATGGACATCATCGACACACAGTGTATGATGGGACTTTACCTCATCCGTTTGCAATAACTATTTTTGAAGACACGATATATTGGACTGACTGGAACACAAGGACAGTTGAAAAGGGAAATAAATATGATGGATCAGACAGGACTGTTCTTGTGAACACCACACACAGGCCATTTGACATCCATGTTTACCACCCATACAGACAGCCATTTGGTGAGAAAACACAATTAGGTTTTCATTTAGAGAGTCAGCTGTTATTCAGAGATTAATTGTAAAGAGTCCTGAGTGCATTCAGCTTTTGGCTTTGTGGGGAACAAAATGCACTGGGTAAATGTAGTCCTGTGCTTTACATTTATAGATTGCCTTCTCTTTGAATAGCAATGACTAGAAATGCGTTATTTTAAATTTGATTCTAAAACCTCATGCTGAATAGTATGTGAAACAATATGTATTTTGCTCACTACATGACTACTTACCTAGGTTTTGTTTTTCAACTTATTAAGCTTTCAATATAGTATTAGAAGACTTTATTGTAGATTCAGACCTTTTATGTCCTAGGATTTGCAAAGTGTAGTAATATTTATTTTTCTGTTTTACCAGTTAATAATCCTTGTGGCAACAACAATGGTGGTTGTTCCCATCTTTGCCTAATAAAAGCTGGTGGTCAGGGTTATGCCTGTGAATGTCCCGATAACTTCATGATAGTACAGTTTGGCAATACAGCCCACTGCCTTCCAATGTGCTCTAGCACCCAGTTTCTCTGTGCAGACACTGAGAGGTAAGTCCACTGTTCACTGACTTTTTTTTTCAGTGTTTTTTAAAATATATGTATTAGAGTTTACTCTCTTCCAAAGGGCATAAGATTAGGGATTCCTTCTGCATTCACTAGGAGTTTGTGATGTACTTGCAAAGAAAAACCCAAGACTAGACAGACTACCATCTTTGAAAAATACTTTGTAGACAGTATTTCTACTTTTGTTCATGTTATATGACAGTGCAATGTAGCAAAGCTGGGGCTGTTAGAAACATGTACATCCAGAAACTATTTCCAGTTGAATTCACAAACCAAGAACCTTCTCTTCTTTTTTTTGTTTGTATGCATCATTTACAATACATCTGTTTTTGTTAAATCCATGTTGTCTTCCAGCGGCCCAGGAAAACCATTTAGCTGACGTAGGAGCATGTTTCGAAGCCTTTGTCTGGTTGATCGTCTATCTGTAGAGACATATGCTCAACAAAGAAAACACTGTTTTCTCTTTGTAGATGTATTCCTATCTGGTGGAAATGTGATGGACAGAGGGACTGTCGAGATGGCTCTGATGAGCCTCCAACCTGTCCTCACCGATACTGTCCTGTTGGTCAGTTCCAGTGTAATGATGGCAACTGCACAAGTCCACACTTCTTGTGCAATACTCAGCCAGATTGTCATGATGGATCAGATGAAGATGCTGTACTTTGTGGTATGTTACAACTAATAAGTTTAAGTGTTTTGCAAGTACAAAATATGTAAACTATATATAAATGTCAGAATCATTATCCCTTTTTTATAGGTGAAAAAGTGAGGTCAATAGATGCAGTTTTTTCTAGTCTTGTAGCTGCTAGAGCAATTCACCTCAGTTCAAAAGCAGGGTAAAGGAGTGCAAAAATCTGCTATATCAAAACATAAACTTTTTCTAAAGTTTTGAGGCAAATATGCACTGATGTCAATTACAATTTGAGATATAAAATACTAGAAGCAGGACCCCTATTGTTTTGTTCTAAGTAAAGCCATGGTATGAAAAATCTAGGTTTTCTTAATGCCCAGGTCAGTCTACCAGGTATGCTTATTTACCCTGTGTTCTAGAGCTTTGCATGGTGGGACAAAATTATTTCACTATCTGCATTGCACAAAATCTGGTGCATGTGGGAAGATTTGTTTTGGAGAGCTGTTTGTGATGGCAGTATTTTAGAAATGTAGCCTAATTATGTTCGTAGAATAATGTTATTTCCTTAAAAATGTGTATTCCACATACCTATATCTAGTTTAAAAAAGCACATCCTTAGTTCTCTTAGTTCTCTTTTTGTAAGTAATGTAATTCTGGCAGTTGTAAGCCTTTTTATGTATAAAGAGAAGGTGGTGTTGGGAAAAGCATTGTGGTTGTGTAATTGATAGTTTCATTGCCTTCCCTTAGCAAAGTGTTTCTAACAATGAAAGAATTAAGTGAAACATCAATTTTACCTGAGTTTCAAATAGCTAAGCTCTTAAATGTGACAGAGGGGAATATTAAATAAGTAGAAATGTGGTAGCTGCATAATGTATCACTGGTTTTCACTGTATTTCACTTATTTCACTGTAATAAAAGTCAGTTTATGTCTATATAATTCCTTCTACTCATCATCTTTTGCATTGGAATAGAATCCTTTAGTCTAGAAAATGTATAGAAACTATAATATACTGTTCCCTCTTGAACAGTTTGGCATTATATGTAAAAAAAAGTAGTAGGATGGTGTCCAGTGAGACATACAAACTCTGGGAACAGAGATCAGTATTGATTCCTATTTTCATAGATCTTCAGAGCTCCCCCAGTTTTGCAGCACTGCTGACATTAGCTTCTAGTGCTTTGCCCTTTGACAACAGAGGTTATATATTTACACATTGTCCAGCTGATATTAGCATGGACTTCTGCCACGTTTTTGGACACATTCATTCCTAGTCAGAGGAACAGGCTCATCAGGCAGTGTACATTTAGGTTTGTATCATGGCCAGAGCCTCAATGTTGCTTAGCTCCTCTGCAAAGTGACCGGGAGCCCCTGCCTCAGTCATGTTTGAGTTCTGTGTTTACCCCCTTCTGCTTTAGGAGAAGATAGCATCTAGAGCCTAGAGAAGATAGTATGTAGAGCCTTAGTGAGCTTGTTTGAAGATGCCTGTGGGAAATATGTCATGTGTCATTAAAAATCTGCACCTTTGTTTTAATGTTTCTTAAATGTGTTTTAAACTATAGTGGCTTTTGAAAAAACTTTTGGTGTTGACATGATAACAGTTTGATTGACATAATAGTGGCACACCATTCCTGTAAGCTTCAGTATCCTAACAGCCAATTTGTATTCTTTCAGCTAACCACCAATGTGAAACTCATCAGTGGCAGTGTGCCAATAAACGATGTATCCCAGAAGCCTGGCAGTGTGATAGAGAGGATGATTGTGGCGACAACTCGGATGAAGATAGTACCCACTGTGCCAGTAGAACCTGTCCCCCAGGCCAATTTAAATGTGACAATGGCCGCTGCATCCCACAGTCTTGGAAGTGTGATGTGGATGATGATTGTGGTGATAACTCTGATGAGCCCTTCCATGAATGCAGTAAGCACACAGATGTAGTAAGGTGCCTACATTATAGTGCACCAAATGCAGATCAAACTGCATTACTTAAGTTTCCTGAGGTTGCAAATTTATTGGAAAGGAATATTTTCTGCAAGCTAATTGCCATCATGTAGTAAAGAGTGTTAGAAAAAACTGAGGCTGTGTGGCAACTTACTATTTCCTTATTCTTGAAGGGGAGAAGTCTTAGTTATGCTGGTCAAATTATCAGGAACTGTCAGTGTCTCACTCTGACTTGCTTGATGCTAGCAGCATCCTTTTCTTGGCCCCTAACAACACTTTGTAGAAAGGGTATATGCCGATCCATTGCCTGTGTGGAAGCAGTGAAGACCAGTTGACCAGCTTTTACCTTGTTCCACTTTGGAGTATGACGTATGTCATATTACAAAAAACAAAGTAAACTTTCATTTCCTGAAGCTAAAGTTTCTCATATTGATAGGCACATGATTTCTAAACAAAAGCTTACAAGGAGGAAAAATGCAGAGCACGGTCTAGCTGATGTTTAACAGCAACATTTTCCTATGTGCTCCAGCATGTCTCTGAGTCACTGTCCATCTGGAAGACTTTCTGACCAGGCTTTGCCATCTGAGGACAGACTGCCTCCAGGTTTGGAGCTTCTATTATCAGTGTTACCAGCTCTAAGTATTTCAGGAAAAAGTATACTGAATGTTGTTTGAAGTTGTCATGGATCTGTAGCATGTGCAGAATATAAGCAGCATAGATTGGAAAAGATGGTAAAATTGCATTTAATGCTTTCTCTTTTACAACACTGAAATTAGCAGACAACTCTTTTTAGATAACTGACTGTAAGTCATGACAGATTTTTAAAGGCAGAATAGCAAGGAGAACAGTTTAATGACTAAGTATCACAACTAACTTTGACAGCTGTCTCTTTCAGTGGGTCCTGCGTATCGGTGTGACAATCACACGGAGTTCAGCTGTAGAAGCAACTACCGTTGCATACCGTTGTGGGCAGTGTGCAATGGGAATGATGACTGCAGAGACAACAGTGATGAACAAGGCTGTGGTACGTGCAGAGAAGGAGATCATTTCAACATAACTTTGTACCTGAAGGATTTCTCCAATTTCCAAACACCTTGATTTTCTGAAGGTCTTCAGTAATCATGTAGATGTGCATATGTTGTTTTATATCAGTTAATTACCCTGGTAGGTATTTGTCTTTGGGAAAGAATCTTTGCAGCTTAATTGTGCAGTTCATGTGTTTATGAGCTCTGAAGATCCAGACTGTATTATTTTACCCAATATGTCATCAAGTGGCGCAGGAAATACTTTTACTTGAGCAGAACTACTTTAGGTAATTAAAACTGTCAGCATTTTCTGCGTGTACTTAACTTACCTCCTGTGCTGGTGAAACTGTCAGTATGGAAAGCATGATGATGCTTTCCCAGAGCCTCGCATTTGTGTGGAAACCTCTCATACACATATTCACAAAGCCTAGAGGACATTGGATCACTATATGAAAACCAGAAAAGATTTAAAAGTGTAACACACTGTGAGATCAAGATGCCCTCCTTTGACAATACTAAGTTTATCTCTTTGTATTTCCATCTCAGTTCTATATAGTTATTTCAGCTGTTTCTTAATCACTTCTCTATTGTTTGGCTCAGTTTGTAGCATGAGTGTCTGTATCTTCTGTGCATTCCATTTTATCCAAAAACGATGCTAATGTGTGCTGTTTCATTGGCAAACTGTCTTCACTGCAGAGGAGATGACTTGCAATCCTTTTGGAGATTTCCGTTGTGACAATCATCGCTGTATCCCACTGCGCTGGAAATGTGATGGAGATAATGACTGTGGAGATAACTCTGATGAGCACAACTGCAGTGAGTTCTTTTTTGGCTGCCAGCTTTTGATATAACTGTCCATTTCTTATGAGAATAGGGCAGACAGCTCTCAACTGCAGTCATTGCTTCCTATCAATCTATGGCATGTCTTTGCTGAAATACCACAGGGATGCCGCAAGGAAGCATTTTTGATACATAAAAGTGTTGATAAGTCCGGTCATCACAATAACAGAAATTCCCGTTTTCCCACTACATAACTGACCTTTATATTCTGCCCTATGTACAAACGTAGTATTACATAGTTCCTTAAACAGTGAGAATATTTTTTTTTCTGGTTTGGATTAAAAATTCCTGTATAATTCTGTGATGAAACAAAATCCACAATGAATTTCCTTTTTGGTATGTCAGGAGGGACATAGAATGTTTAACATAATTGAAGAGTTTTGAGGGGAAGACTGTTTTAACGTAATTTAGTTTCAAGCATTATATCACATTATCTGCCTATACTCCATTTGTCTGGCTTAGTGAGACAGGTGTGGATGTTTAAATCTACATCTGGTGAACTCTTTGTATTTGTACATCCATTTTAACTGAAGGTCCTCGTGAGTGCACAGAAAGCGAGTATCGTTGTGACAATTTGCGCTGCATTCCTTCCCGGTGGATCTGTGATCACGATGATGACTGTGAAGACAATTCAGACGAACGTGACTGTGGTGTGTATTGTCTGTATGCAACCTCTTACATATGCACACTTTTGTTTTTAATGTTATAAATTATCCTGTAAGATGATCTTTTATGGGAAACACCTTTAATAAGTAATGTTGACCAGATCACTTTAGCTATTCCAACAAAAGCAAAGGATACCACAGTTTTAATCACCTCCAACACTATTCAGCTTTGAGCCTCTCACTACAAGAAAGACACTGAGTTGCTGGAGCGTGTCCAGAGAAGGGCAACAAAGCTAGTGAGGGATCTAGAGAACAAGTCTGTTGAGGAGAAGCTGAGGGAGCTGGGATTGTTTAGTCTGGAGAAGAGGAGGCTGAGGGGAGACATGATTACTCTCTACGACTATGTGAAAGGAGGTTGTAGTGAAGTGGGAGCCAGTCTCTTCTCTGAGTAAATAGCCTGAAGTTGTGCCAGGAGAGATTTAGATGGAATATTAGGAAAAAATTTCACTGAGAGAGTTGTTAGACACTGGCAAAGCCTGCCCGGAGAGGTAATGGAGTCCCCATTGCTGGAAATATTTAAAAGATGTATACATGAGGTGCTGAGAGACATGATTTAGTGGTGGACTTGGCAGTGTGAAGTTAGTGGTTGGATTTGATGATCTTAAAGGTCTTTTCAAACTTAAATGATTCTGTGATGTTCACCTGGAATTTTGCAGTCATTTCTAGGATGATGTTCTCAAAAAGGAAGCTATTTGCATTTGAACAGGAAGACATTTCAACAGTTATTTCTGAATCTTTTCAGAGCTGAGAACCTGCCACCCAGGTTATTTCCAGTGTGACAGTGGACACTGTGTTGCAGAACGCTTCAGATGTGATGGAAATGCAGACTGCCTTGATTTCTCTGATGAAGCAACTTGTCGTGAGTTCCCAGCTTTGCAATTGGTGCTCATTGAGCACATTTACAGAAAGATTTGTACTTTTCTCTATTTAAGTGAAATGACACCTTGGAGATACAGAATTCCACAGCACTCAGTGATGTCAATAAAAATTCAGTATAATATTTTGAATCAGCTTTTTAAATAATTACAGGTTACCATCTCTTACACTGGTTGTAAACACGTTCCTAATGCTAGGAAATTAATGTGTTTACAAGGTCCAGCAGAAGACAGACATGGGATCACACTAAAATTGTTTACTATGTCACAAACACTGCAGGATCCATAGATTCAGTTGTACCATATTGTAACAAGGTTCTGTAATGGGATTGTTTTTAATACTCAAAGGCATGTATAGTTTCCTAAAGTATCAGTGAAGCCAAGGAAATAAAATCCTTTTCTATTTCTGTCTTCCTTCTGTATATTTATCTACTATGAAAAATGTCTGTATGCTGTAGCTTGTGTAGAACTACAGCTCCATCTCCTTACCCAGAAAGTATTGTTCCCAGTTGGAATGAAAATATCACCTTTGTGCTCTATCTGTGCTGACTTTGGCTTTTTAGGTTATTGAAGTGTTGGTTCTGACTTAAACGTTGAAACGATTTAGGCTTCAGCACTTCAGTATCTTCCCTTGTACTTAATTTTAACACCTGTGCTTTAAGCAAAAAGGGGCATCTGTGCAGTAGGACTTTTATTTTTCATGTAACTATATCCTGGCACGTACATTGCAACAATTATTGTTTAAGAACCTGAGTTATAAAACATTTGTCTGTGCTTAAAGGGAGAAAAAAGTATACGAGAAGCTATTGAAAGGGCAATGGTATGTTTTATTTATGTAAGTTGGAAGTAATTTTTTTTGTTTCTCTTCAGTTGAGGTTTTTTAACAGCTTTTACAGAATCTGGATATATTTCTACTACTATTTTTTTTTTTGTGAGCCCTTCTGGAATGAAGTGTCTTAGGTACTTCTGTTGTTCACATTTGCTGCCAGTGATGTTATTTGCATTTATTACTGACTTGGATTTGTTAGTAAAAAAACGTAGGAAGCATTTGTTAAATTAATGATAGCTTACATTTGAAATCTTTTGGAGTAACTTGTTTCACTATTTCTTCAGACCTGAATTACTTCTTTAACTACCAAGAAGTCCTTAGTCCTTGCAGACTGTTGTTGCTGTAGATCTTTGCAGTGCCCGTTGATGAAAATGTCATAATAATTTTCTTCTCTTCAGCAACACGGTATCCTAATGGTACATACTGTCCACCAATGCTGTTTGAATGTAAAAACCATGTCTGTATCCAGCCATACTGGAAATGTGATGGTGATAATGACTGTGGAGATGACTCTGATGAAGAGCTTCACCTGTGCTGTAAGAAAGAAAAATGTGTTAAAATGAATAATATGCATAGTAAAATCTCTAGTTACAATAGTGAGGACATTGAGAAAATGAATTTTAAGTATTCTCTTTTCACTGGAGGTTCTCACAGACTTAATTCAGGATGAGTGTTAAGAATTTTGCTTTACATACAAGTTCATTTTGTCTTCCTACAGTATGTTTGTCACTGCTTTGTGTAAGGAGTTATAAAAGTAGAGAGGAACATATCAAAGAGATAAGGACTCTATTTCACATTTTGAAGTCGATTGTCTAAAATGAGAGCATCAGTTTGCAATTAAAGATTAACTCAGATAATGTATGGTCTGAGAGGTGCTGAGCTTGTAAAGCGATTGGTATAGACAGGACACCTTGTAAATATGGGTGAGGAGTCCTTACTTAACTCTAAAAACAAGGTTTTGGAAGTGCTACTTTTTGTCAGTTATGCACTATACAGCTGCTTAAATGGCATGTTTGCTTCATAAACAGATAGAGAAACCTCAGTGCTATATGAAGTTATGGGATATGCCAAAATGGCCAAAGATTATATACTGTCTTCTGACAAAAAATGTGTGACATCCTAGCATGTAATCACCAGAGTGTTGATAAAATATTATTTTGGGTCTGATTGTCTCCACCCTTTTTGAAATATAGGAAATATGTACATGATAACAGATAAAAGTGATTGGGATAATTTGTGACATGGTGACATGAAGTATCAAAGTGTGACTGACTTGATCTCTCTGGTTTCAGTGGATATTGCTTGTGAATCTCCATTCCGTTTCCGATGTGAAAACAATCGCTGTATATATAGCCATGAGCTGTGCAACCAGGAGGATGACTGTGGAGATGGAAGTGATGAGAAAGAGGAACACTGTATGTTTACACAAAATTGAGCAGCATGTTGAGTAATTGGGATGGGCTTAATGTTTGATAATACCAAAGGACTATAGAAAGGTCAAAATGAAACATAAATCATGAAAACTAAAGCTTAGTATGAAATAACTTGAAGTGTGGTTGTTGATACTAAACATTTGCAGCTTTCCATACAAGTAGCAAAAATCATCAAACATTTGTCTGAAAAGTACAGAGCATGATTTTCAAAATCATATTGCATTTTGTCATGAGCATCAGTTGAATTGTCTCAACTTACTATAAATTCCAATTAAGGAAGAAGAAAGAGTTTGATTGTATTATAAAATAAGAACGGGATGCATAGCTGGGGCTTTGAAAATAGAGAAACAAGTACTTCTGAGTTTGTGGCACTGTTACAGGAACATATTTGGGCCCAAATTCTGCAGAAGGTCTGTTACTATTAAATAGGTGTTTGACCTCAGATTTTTTTATATAGTTCTCATTATGTTGATTGGTATATTATCAAGTTTAATCTGATTTTGATTGCTTAAAGATATTATTTACTGGCTTTATTGTGCAGTATTCCTAATAATTTAGTAATATCTCAATTTAAATATATATCTGTCATACCATATTGTATCGTATCATATAATATCATCTTGAAGTCTGCAGGAGATGAATGAAGTATATTATTACAAGATATTAATAAATCTGCAGTATTAAAAAGAAAATTCGATCAATTGTTAACAAAAATTTACAATGGAGGGTCATCTTTCAGTTCATGAGGATGTGACTAGAAATCAGGAGAGCCCTGGTTATAATTTTAGCTTTGCTACAGACTTCCAAAGTCACTCTTGTCATTATTTTATCATCCTCATTAGCAAGGTGAAATAGTGCTCTCTGTTGGTACTGCATAGCTGAAACTGTGACAGAGAAGTGTTTCTCTTTTTGACTATAGGTAGAGAACCAACCCCAAGACCTTGTACAAGTGAAGAATTCAAGTGCAGTAATGGAAATTGCATTCCTCTACATTATGTCTGTGACAATTATGATGACTGTGGAGACCATTTTGATGAAGTGGGCTGCAGTAAGTAAAAATATCAATGGAATACAAAATTACAGGGGTTTATTTAGCCTGTGTTTTCCTTCTTTTGTAGTATTTAAAATGTGTATAGATATGGTACTTATGGATGCAGCTTAGTGGGACGTGGCAACGTTAGGTTTATGGTAGCACTCTGTGACCTTAAAGGTCTTTTCCAACATAAATGATTCCATTATTCTATGAAGTTTGGTGCTCTCCACAGTTTTTTCTAAGCTTAGAGTATCCAAAAAAGGGCTTTGATCTTGAAATGGGTTGCAATATCGGGACGAGAATATCCAGATAATTCAATCATAATTACAATAGACCAACCTATGGAATTATTCATGGGCAGACTCTGAACTGGTACAGGTTCTCTAGTCCTGTAAAAACAAAAGTATCTTGAGGTACTTCTGTTTTCTCATTTACAAACATGACCACAGAATTCTGTAAGGACATCCAGTCTTTGGACTGAGGGCTCTCACATCTTCTGTACAACTTTCATTAGCTATTCATATAAATTTATTAGTATATGTTTAGATGCAAAAGGTTTGAACTTTGAGGCAAGAGGGAGTATTCTTTTACTTACTAGTTACTTTGTTCTTATGGGGAGAAAAAAAAAATCCTAACTCTTTTTCTCAATATATATAGACAGCTGTAGAGTAATAATATGAGCATGTATTTGCAATTTCTATTTAATATCTTCCAGTGTGCCAAATGATGCACTGGTGATTTACAGTCCAGCATGCTTGCAAAATCCAAATAACTTAGAAGACTATAGTGCAGTCCATTTTAAATCAGCTGATTTCTCTGTTTTGCATACCTTCCCAATGGTCTTTAGGTAATATAACCTAATGAAATGACTTGAAAATGTACAAGTGTAAAAAGCATATGAAGCAGTGCAAAACAGATACCATCTGGCAGTCACTGTTCTACTGTTTGGGGATAGATGTAAATGCAGATCAAATGGTAGCATTTGTAGCCTTCTCAAATCAAATACCCACGTTACAGCAAAAATAGAGTGTTCATAGATGTGTGCAGTTAATTTATGCTTCTACATGTATATGAAATCAAGCTGCTTAAGCTTAATTTAGTCATCACTGGGATGTGTACGCATAAAGGAGATAATCAGTTTAATATAATGTCTTTGCCATATGTCTGTATGTTTTTCTCATGCTCTGCCAATAAACATATATTGTTTCTCCTTTCTACTTACATAACAGATTTGAGTTTGAAAGCACTTTGTGTATATGTAGGGTATGTGAGAATCATAAGGTTTTATATTAACTTTGAGGAGAGTATAATTTGCATTATCTGTTACAGAGCATCTATTATCCCTGACTTACCTTTCCCTTTATGGGCATATTTTAAGGACAGTGTATACTTTGAATGACCTGTATTGACTTCAGTAGGCTTTAGATTAGATATGGCATGAGCAGGCTGTCATCTTCTCTCTAATTTCCAGATATAATTAATATAGGGCCTGTGTTATATATGATAGCAATTGAGAACATTTTCTGTTTAGCTAAAAAGAAAGGACTGCGTAAGAAAGAAGTGGGTTGGCAAAGGTAGGAGTTTAAGACAAGTCTTTTAAATAGTTTATGCAATTGCTTCAGATTGGTGGTAATATAGGATGTCATTTCTCTTAAGGAAGGTGGCTTTTATCCTGACTCTGTTCACTTACGTCTAGAGATTATACTTCTTAGTTGACAGCTGTCTTGAGCAGTATTTGTTATCCTCTTCTAATTAGTTATGCCCTAGAGAATAGATGTTCACATTAATTGAGTTTCAGTTAGAAAAAAAGGAAAGAGAACTAATATCTATTTAAAAACCATTGTCAGTTATAATGATCAAAATAATGACATCCCTCTAATCACTTTACTTTTTGGTTGAAATTGTATAATTTCCTTTTTTTTTTTTTTCCCAGATCCTGGGACAGAGCGAACTTGTGCAGAAAATATCTGTGAACATAACTGTACCAATCTGAATGAAGGAGGCTTTATCTGTTCCTGTAGGCCAGGGTACAAAGCCAGTGAAACTAACCGAAACTCCTGTGATGGTATTTTTAATCTTTGAAACATCTTCTCAGTTATTAAGTGTTCAGTGACCTGTGACTTCATCATTTTAATGTGACTACCCATTTGTGCATTCTGACAGGAATTTTATATATTTAGTAAATGGTTCCTAAAAAGTTTTGCTGCTGAATCATGTTTTGTAACATGAAGGCCTCATACAACAAAGAACTGGCTCTAGGTATCTTCATTTGAGCATTTCAAGAAGGCTTTGCTCTTGCATATCTTACATGTAGTTGTGCCTCATCTTTTGTCTTTTTCGGTGATTTAACACAAAAATACATGATCCAAAATATCTTTCTGATAAACAGAAGCAATGCAGTTATTAGCAATTTATAGTTAAGATGTGTTAAAGAGTAGATGAGTCATGAGGAGTTCTGTTAGATAACAGAGACTGATGTTAAAGGTCACTTACTAGGTCACTGATCTCTTAGAGTATGTAGGAAGGGACAAACCTGCCACTTCATGTAGTGAAGTGGTAAGCTTGTGGAAGAGATTGATCTCTAGGAATCTTTTCTCTACTTACATCTAGATATCAACGAGTGTGAGATCTTTGGAACATGCACCCAGGACTGCAAGAATTCCAAAGGAAGCTATGAATGTTTCTGTGCAGACGGCTTCAGGTCTGTGGGTGATCAACAAGGGAAACAGTGTGCAGCTACTGGTATGTTGACAGATAGCAAGACTGATTGCTACCTGTAAAGAGCAAGTGGAGTATATCAACTTAATGAATATAATCCTCTCTATTTTAGGAGGGGGAATAATGAAAATGAAAGTTTGTTCTGTAACACAATATTATCTGTGTGTTCCACCCATTCCATAATCAAGAGTAGAAGTGCTCGTCTCTGCTTGAATTGTAAACATTAAAAACAATATACTGAGTTGGTTGCCCGCCTTCCTGTCTCCTGATTTTTTCTGCAAAACAAAAACCTACTTATTCTGTGATTGTCATCAGAAGGAAATTAATGTTGTCTATTCCTGAAATTTAGGTTTTCTCAACAAAATAATGCATGAGAAAAAAGCAGCATTAAATTGCTTTAAGTGAAAGACAGTTTGATGTCACATTGCTGTTCATTGTTCGTGGACTGATGCACAAAATCAGAAGGACTTTGACCAATGCTTAATGTTAATAATTATCATTTTATAATACCTCAGTGCAGTGATGGCAGCCATTGAATAGGTAGAGAGCTGATTCAGAAATTAATAGTAATATAACAGTAATAATAAAGTGATGAAGAAAATAGAAAAAAGTGACAATGCAGCAGTATTATATAAAATACAGAAATAATATTGTGTTAAAAAATGTACTAAAACTTTAACAGCTTTAAGAGATACATGATAGAAATGCGATGTGCCTAGTCAAATAGTAAAGTCTCCAGAACAGATTGCCTGTGACCAAAACTGTGTGTTGCTGGACATGTTGAAAGCAGGAAAATGAGAAAAGAAACAAGAGAATGAAGTCTTCGGGTTTCTAGTCCACAGCCCCAATTCAGCAGATATTTACAGTTCAGCATGAAAACCAGGGCATTTGCACCTGAGTTTCTGCCTGGCTGACTCTTTATGTGAATATGTCAGACATTTAGTTTTTTGAAACCCTTTTTCGTAGGCTTTATTGAGGAAGCACCTAGACACTCAAAGTTTCCAAGGTTAAATGGTAGAAGATAAGGTTTTAGTGAATTTTGCAAAGCTGAGAAGTTTGAATAGCTCTGAGGCTTATGTTCCTTTTTCTTATGCAGAGCAAGCCTCAGTTTAGTTTTGACTAGAAGTGACTTCCATTAGTTTCTTCTAAAGTGAGAAATATATGAAAGTAAAATCCATGATTGTTTCCCAGGTAATCCTCCATTGTTACTGCTGCCAGATAATGTGCGGATTCGAAGATATAATATCTCATCAGAACAGTACTCTGACTATATTGATAACCAGGAGCGCATCCAAGCTCTGGATTATGACTGGGACCCTGAAGGGATAGGCCTGAGTGAGTATGTGTAGAACGGTAACACTCAGCATAGGTATTTGATTTTTACTGGAAATCAAAATAAAATTAGATTAACTTACCAAGCCTTGTTGAATGTGACTCTCTCTCCTTTCTTTGGCATCTTTTAATGCTTTAATTTAGTTTAGCTCAGTTTTGTTCTGGTTTTCCTTTTGTTTTTGTGCAAGTTTAGCTTTGGAATTGTAGCTCTTTAGGATTATGCAGTAGTAGTGGTTTGCTATAAATGAACCCTTTCCTTTTCTTCTGCCTCTGTCAGTCCATAAACCTGGTTTAAGTCTTAAAATATAATATAGTTCAAGGTAACTTTAGATGTGTATCTTACCCATGATGAATGGGTTAAAAATTTACACACTGACACAATGTAATTTAATTGAAGAGATGAGTCTCAGAAAGATTAGAATATTCAAAAAAATGGAATAATTAAAATTATCTTTGTTATCTTTTATGAAGGTATTGTATACTTCAGCACTCTGGGACAGGGTTCTCAGTTTGGAGCCATCAAACGTGCTTATCTGCCTACATTTGACAGCAGTAGAAACAATCCTACAAAGGAAGTTGACTTGAATCTCAAATACATAGTTAGTCCTGACGGGTTAGCTGTTGATTGGGTTGGAAGGTAAGTTCACAAAAGCTATAAAAATGTTGTACATTGAATGTGTCAAGAGTCTGATCAGGCAGTAAAAAATCCACTTTTATCTTCCTTATGGATTATCTCTGAATAGATCTTATCTCAAGCTAGTTCAGAAGAGTATAGTAAACTGTTTGCGTAGGCAACAAGTTAATAGGTCAAATGTATGTTGCTGACTACATCATGTATTCTCTGAGGAAACTTGCATTACTCCACAACTGGCAGATCAGTTGTACATCAGCGAAGCAGTAATAGACTGGCCCTCATGTCAGATGGATTCTTCTTCAAGGATTTGGGTAAGCTCCAGGGAACAGAATTTCTCTGCTGTTGGAAAGAGACCAGTCTGTAATGGAATTTCTCTTTTATCATTGCTTCTTTCTTGAGAGCCTTATGCTGTATGAGCTAATCTCAAAGCATCTTAAGTCTGATGAATGTATTTTCTTAGAGCACAGTTACATTTTAGTAACTGTATCTCAGAGGTTTTTCTCCCTCTTGTTGGCTATGGATTTTTTTTTAGGCCAAAACATGGCATTTTTTTTAAAAGCCATGATGATAAAGATAAGCAAAATACAAGGAAGTGCCTTGTTTGTAAGGACTAAAAGTATTTGCATCTCATGTGGTAAAAATTTATTCACTAACATCTTTGTCAGATGACAAAAGTCTAGAAAGGAGCTGTGAACTAATGAGCTAATGAGCTGGATACCTTCAGAGTTGCTGTACAAATTATATGGTAAATAAATCTTATTTCTAATGAACCTCATAATCTCCTGGAAAACTGGATCCTTAGAGATACTTATGAGCCACCTCTGATGCTTAAAAGTAACAATGAAAGTTCTCATCAGCTCTTTAGTCAAGATTATTTGACACAGAGCAGAGGCAGCAGCAGAAACTTTGCCATGGTTGAAAACTCGTGAGCTGGTAGTTCACATTTGCCAAATCCACCTGTATTCAGGATCTGTATGATCCAGACTGAAGAAGTTCTAACATAATCAGTGCAGCTTTATCATATTATAGGGCTTATTTATTTATTATTCCTCTCCCAAGGATAAACTATTTAGTTTTGAAATGTTTTGTGTTTTATGTAATTCAGACATCTTTACTGGACTGATGCAGGGACCAATCGCATAGAGGTGGCAAAATTAGATGGGCGGTACAGAAAATGGCTTATCTTTTCTCTCCTGGATCAACCAGCAGCTATTGCTGTCAATCCAAAACGTGGGTAAGTATGACAGGATTTCCCAGAACTATCTGCAATAGAAAAAACACTCACAATGGTTAAACTTTACAGAAAAGACCAAGGGAATGCTTTCTGGAGTTTGCCTTTACTAATGTTCACAGATTTGTGTATGTGGGAAGTTATTTTAGGATTAGATTTTATTAGATTTTATATTTTTATTGTGTTGGTGACAACACCAGGTAGGTGAAATAAGAATCTCCTTTCTACAATAATTTCTCTGTTACTATGGAAAAAGGGAAATTGACATTTCCTTTACCAGCTCTGAGCAATACAGATGGAGCGTCTTTCACAGGGGATGGCAGTGTAAATGCACTGGTACCTTCAACAACTGTGCTTGCTACCTCACGCATTACAGGATGGATTGGATACATGCTTCTCTTAGCTGGAGTAAAGCAGCACAGCTTCCTGAAGTCATGTGGGCTCTACAGCTTTATCATAACTGATGGATGTGTTCACAACCATTTTTCTTCCATTAAGAAGGAGAAACTGTCATTGAAACCGTTCTCCAAGTCAGGACATAAGATGCAAATGTTGTTGTTTTAGTATTTATCATCTGTACTTGAAACTAGCTTATTCAATTAACTCTTTCTGACTTTCCTGATCACGTCTGCAAAACACAGATTGCTGAACAGTTTTATGTTCCACAACTGACCTTTTCCATGAAACTTCAAAGAACAATCATAGTGACCAAATTCTGAACTGTATTAAATTCTGGTTCTGTCCTTTCAGGCTCATGTATTGGACTGACTGGGGAAGGCAGCCAAAGATTGAATGTGCATGGATGGATGGACAGCAAAGGCAAACTCTGGTCTCTCAAGACCTTGGCTGGCCAACAGGTCTTTCTATTGATTATTTGAACAATGATAGGATCTATTGGAGTGATTCTAAGGAAAATATCATTGAATCCATGAGACCTGATGGGACAGACAGAACCATAGTATTACATGGAGGTAAGAACTTACTATGCAATTAATATAATAGTAAACAAGATGTATGCTGACGAGCACTTGGATTTCTCATATTGGGCTAGATTGGGAGCTTTTCAAAGAGTAAGTCTTGGTAGTGTTTTCCTCCTCCTTTGCACAGGGACAAATGGCACACCAGGTTCAGAGCTCATGATGCTTGATAATTAGGTTCCTCAAAGGTAACTTACATGACATTAATCAGGGACAATGTGAAAAATTGTTTTCTTGCTTTTTTAATGTTTAGTATTAAGCACTCTGAAGGTACAATGACATGAAGTGGTCAGGCACACGAGGATAAAAAAATGTGTGTGTGTATATATGTGTATCCGCAAATGTCTTAAAATTAAAGGAATAGGTGATATATTTAAGTGGAAGAACAGCAGTTTTATTGATTCTGCTAGAGATTTTCTTGCTGACAGTCTAATGTTTGGTTCCTTTGAGAAGTAGGCAGTCCCTACAGCCTTGATGTCTTTGAGGGGCATTTATATTGGATAGCTAAAGAACGAGGAGAAGTCTGGAAGAAAGATAAATTTGGAAGTGGAGAAAAAGTGAAAGTGCTGACTGTAAATCCGTGGCTCACTCAAGTGCGCATCTATCACCAGCACAGATACAATCGGTCAGGTGAGTAATCAGTGTCGTAATGAGCCGTTTCTTGCTATGAGATTGAAGTTGGTATTGATGTCTTCAAAGAGCTTCATAATCTTCTGATAATATGTCTTAACAGAGTGTGATATTCATTTCTGAAAACTTAAAAGTGGAATAGTGGCTAGCAAGTATTTTCTGCACATGCAGAGTGAAATCAACAGTGGAATACCCCACATTACCCTTTTGAGTCTCTTAGCTCTGAGTTATGACCCTGTCCTTATCCTGGTGCTGGCCATTTAATACTGCCACCAAGGGGAATATTTCAACTATGACATGTCCACAGTAATCACAGAGGAGGATATTTAGAGGAACATGTAGCATACTTCTCTTTAAACTTGTTTTACCTTTTAGAATTAGAAAGCTCTATTTGTTTGAAGAGATTCAGCTTCTTCTAGGTGCTATGCAAGCTCCCAACAGCCATGATCTCTCCATTAAGAATGTAAGAAAAGGCAGAGAGAAGGTTTTGATGTAAATGTGGTATTTGGGCATCAGTTGTTTTAAAAAATGGATCTCAACTTGTTTAGAATTTTGATGTGTGATGTTGATGAGATATTACCCTGTCTTCCGTCAGAAATATGCCACATTGCTTCTTCAACTGCCTTCATCACTATTTTTTTTTCAGTGCCTAATCCTTGTAAAGATGTCTGCAGCCACCTCTGCTTGCTGAGACCAGGAGGATATACCTGCACTTGTCCTCAAGGAACTCGATTCATAGAAGGCAGCAGCACAGAGTGTGATGCAGGTAGAATCATTTGTCAAACTGGAAAGGAAAGGAGGCTTTCAGAAATGCAAATACATTGCTGAATTACAAATACGGAGAGATGAGCTAACTGATAAAATAGATGTTATTAAGTCAGGACATCTGACTTTTATTCTCAGCTCTCACTGATTTGTAGTGACCATGTGCATTTCATTAAATGTCTTTGCATGTCTTTTTTAAAATGGATGTAGATATATCACTTCAACCAGCCCAGACCCAGACCCAGCTGCAAAATTGATCATGTTTTCTAATTTTTGTTGTGAAATTCTGAAGTATTTTATTTTCTTCTTTTTTTTTTCCCCAAATGTATGGATTTCAGAACTAGAGAATTTTTGACAAACTGTGGCTTGCAATTATGTACAAACTATTGTTTGATCAGTATAATAGAGTACAATAGAAACTTGAATCAAAGCTGACAGAACTCACAGTGTGAACAGAGAGAACTTCAAGATAATCATCATACTGTGGAAAGCTTTTTAAGCACTAGTTTAGTGTTTGGTTGTTGCATTGCAGCAGAGCCCTCACAGTGCTTCCAGGAGTGCCAATAAAATGGAATTGCTTAGCCTTTCCTGAGAAGAGCATACCACTGCAGGATTTCTTTCTCTCTAGCTGAGAGTCTGCATTCTTAGCTTACAGTGATGTAGCCAAATGTCCTTGTACTTGTCCTTGCAACATACCTCGAATAAATTACGCTTTGTAACATTGTCAGGCATTTTTTCAATGTCTAATCTTCTCTGAATTATCTTCTTTTTGTATTAAAAGAGAAAATGTCTTAATTTTTAAATCTGCTTTACCTCTAAATTATATTTTATTAATAAGAGTTAATGCTCTTTCCTAATGCCATAGTGATGCGAACTGCAAAAAGAGAGGCTGGTAATATGATGTAATAGTGAATGTAAGTGTGCAATACATATTTAAATTAGGGATCAATAACTTTGATTGCATTTCCTACCTGCTGTTGATTGCTCTGAGGACACTGCATTTGCTATTCTTTGCTAAAACTGATTTACATAAAATGTCAGGGAATGAAAAAAAAACTCTGGTTGACCTTATTTTGAAGAAGACAGCAAATAGGATATATAGTACTGTCTCCATTTTTGAACTTCAGTTTTTGTCTAGAGTTTAAGCAAGTTTTTTTTAGTCAATGAAGTGTGGCTGCCAAAACTGACAAACTGAACAAACATAGCTCTTGTATATACATTTGGTTTATTTGGTCCTTTCCTTCTATTACAGGCATCGATAAACGCAGCCTATAAGGCATCTGCATTTCCCCTTTTTGTATCCCATTTACTTGAAGGGAGTTTTACCTGTAAGGAGCATTGTAGCAATAGACTTCCACTACCTGTGGCTGATAAAAATTATTTTATGACAAAAGTATTACAATGGAACTTGCCAGTGTAAGACAGACTGTCAAAGTCTATCTTTGGTTTATAGCCTATAATAATGTTTAAGATCCAGAGCTCTTCCTGTATGAACTGCACTTTTCTGACAGCATATCCTGAGCTCTTACTGAAAGCTAGGACAACTTTTCACTTTTTTGGGGTTTTTTTTTGTCACTTGACTCGACATTAGAATAACATCAGAACATTGGCAGCTCTGTGTTTGGGCCAGCTCAGGCAATGCTGCCACTGGGGCACCTGAGGGTTCCAGGAGTACAGTTGAGTCACTGACACGATGAACAGGCTTCTGTGCTACCTGGTGCCAAGCTGTCAGCCTGTGCTCTATTGACAGAAAACTGAGGAACTCTCTCTTGTTCTCCCTGTCAGGATGTATGAGAGTTTAGCTGGCCTTCCTGTATGTACATTTCCATCCACTGCTTTTCTTCTGAGTAAATGCATCACAGGTTGACTCTCTCTGTGCATCTTCCACCTGGTTGGATGGAAGAATCTGGGCTGCTTTCAGAATGGAGAGATTTGAAGGGTGGTGGTGGGCTGCATTGCACGGGCAAAAGAAAGTTATGGGACATATAGCTTTTGGGTTGTCTATGCCTGCTTTTACAGAATAAGTCATTATTCTCTGAGAACACGTTTTACTTCAGTTAAAATAAACTCATTGGTCAGAAAAATAAATATAGTGACAACAAACATGCTATTAAAAGGAAAGCTTCTGAAAAGTAGCTTGTGAGTTTGCATGCGCAAGTTCTGTAACGGTAAATAAAATGCTATGTGGTGGTATTTTGTTTGTTGAAAATATCTTGATAACACATATGTGGCTTTTGAATTTTGCAGCTATTGAATCTCCTCCCACAATGCCACCAGCATGCAGGTGCATGTATGGAGGAACATGCTATATAGATGAAAGCGGTCTTCCAATGTGCAAGTAAGTCATTCCATTGTTAGGATAGTCCTGGGCCAGAATGTGCTCATTCAGTCTTGCAAAATAAACTCTTTGAAATGTCTTGGGAATGCTTTAGATTATATATTTCTGCAGTAGCATGTTTGTAACAGTCACAGAAAACCACATATAGAATCATAGAATGGTAGGCACTGGAAGGGAGATTTAGAGATCATCTAGTCCAACCCCGCTGCAGAAACAAGTTCACCTAGATCAGGTCACATATATGCATAAAAATATTGGCGAATAAGCAATATAAACGCATGTTTGGAAAAAAAAAACCCAAAAAAACCCCAAATAGTCCAAAGAAAAATCACAAACAAAACCAAAGAACCCACAACAACAAAAAAAAAAACCCAGAAAGACAAACCTTTGAAGATTCCTGTAAAGGACTATGCTGAAAAATATAACAGTGGAGTAATGTGCAGTCAATGTAGCTTGGAACAGCCAGTAGGTGCCGCTGATACTCTGCTGAAATAAAATCTTTTGCCTTCAGTGGCTACTTTTCTGACTCAGCACTTTTCTTTCCACTTGTAATTCTGTGAAGATAGCAGACATACTATATTTACAGTCAGTGAAATATATAATTACTGAACGTGGAGTTTAACTTTATGTCATGTAGATAAACATTACAGAATACAATTAATAAAGCTGAGATCTTAGACTTAATAAAAGCCATTTAATCAGCTGTCATTACATTTACAGGTGTTCTTATGGCTACACTGGGAATTATTGTGAAATAGGATTATCAAAGGGAGTGCCTCCAGGAACAAGTAAGCTTCAAGTATATATATTACACTTGATATTTTGGACTGAAGAATGTGTACTGCCTCACTATCATACCTGTTCAGGGTGAAACTTATAATTCTCTGGGCTCTTTTATACACTGAACTACGCTTGCTTGAATGTATGCCTGTTCTTCTGTCTTTGGTAGCAGCAGTAGCAGTGTTGCTGACAGTCATACTAATAATCATAATTGGAGTGTTAGCGGTTGGAGGCTTTTTTAACTACAGACGAACAGGCTCCCTTTTACCAGCACTTCCCAAACTACCAAGGTATGTTTTGAAGGCTTTCATAGTTGCACTGAAATAGTGTGTTTGTTCCTAAATATTTCTGAAAATTCCAGTTTGTTTGCTGTGTGCCCATTCTGTTGAAAAATGGGAAGTGCAATGTTACAGCAATTCCAGTGGATTTTGGATTCCGAGCAATATCATAGCTGATCATTATTTTATAAAAAAAGGGCTATTGTAAAACTTTTCTACATTCTAAATTAGGTCTTAATTAGTGAATAATATTTAAAAAACTATTTATCAGATCTGGAACTGGATATTCAGTTCAAAAAGAAGCAAACACAATAGTTAAATATATTTTACTTTTTAAAAAACTTTGTCAGAAGATGATTCTGGGAAAGGGATCTTTCTAACATTGAAAGTGTGAACTCATCTGAAATACTACATTAAACTGTTTAAAAATAATATGGGATGTATATAGTGAACTTCTGTCTGTCTCCAGTACCTGATAAATCTGGGATTTTTGTAGATTCCTTCTCTCCTGGTAGTCATAGAATCCAATTCACAGCTTTGTGAAGTATCATTCAAAAATACTTGGTGTTTTGAATCAAAGGAAACTGAAGAAAAGATTTTTGTAAAGATTAAAAGTTATTGTTTAAAAAAAAGTCAGAATATGTTACTTTGTAATGTTTTTGGCTTTAAGCAAATGATATGTTTTTAAAGGCATAAAGCTGCATCTTCACAGTCTTTGCACCCATTTTTAAGTCAGTGTGATTAAATAATTTTAAACAGTATTGTGGGTGTAGCTGTAACTGCTTCCTCACTGTAAGATTACACTGAACTAATTAAATTTATTTATGACTTGATGTATTTAAGTTGGGGCAAAATTTTTGTGCAGATCAATCCTGCAGGACAAAGATTTTGTAAGAGATCTCCCAGCTGCTCACTGAAATTGCCTGGTTCTTACTTTCTTGAATGGAATTTTTCTGCATTGTCAAATAGTGAATAAGCAGCAATTTTAATATACTAACTCAAACTTTACTTTTCAGCAATATTTCTGATATAAATTATGAGGCTGTTTGAAATGGAGATATCAGGTTTTTGTCTGTGAAGCTTGATTCACATTTTTCGTTTCTGCCATGAATATGCCTCAATCCCTCTTTAAACTGTTAACTCATACCTTTATAGTCAACTCACACTTGACAGCTTATAGTCACGCAGAACAGCTTAGCCATTGCCCTTAGGAGTCATAGCTAAGATTTAAGGGGTTTTTTGAGTCAGATGATGCCTGCATAGCCAACTGATAAAGCATGTGCACAATACAGTAGCTATAGGCAAGAGGTTTAGCACAAGCCAGCTCCAATGAGGACACAAATGAAAAGATTATTTCAGTGCTTCTGTCTTCCTTCAAGTTAGGCAAATTTGACAAAATAAACTGAGAGGTTAACTCTGCAGTAGATTTGTAGTTGCATGTTTTTATGGAGTTGCATACTTAGATTTCTGTGTGGAAGATCCTGTATTTGGCTACTCACCACTGTCTTTCACTGCTTCTGTTATTTTGAGCCTGACAGCGTTCTTTCAGACATTTGTATGCCATTTCAGCTACCTTTTTTAAAAACTGATTTCAATGAATTTGAGTAAGTGAGCGAATTCCTGTGTTTGTGTAAATCAACACTGAAGTAAGAACAGTGAAAATGTTAGCAAATTTGAGAGAATTGTAATTCATTGAGTTCATCTGATGTCTACATTGAGTGCACATAAAGATCGTTGAGATCATTATAAGTGGGCTAACTTAGGTTAAAAGAACCCATTGAACAGGAGCGCTCCTGGTGCCTTTGCTAGCTTACTTAGAGCCAGCAAAAATTCCAAGACAAAATTAGAACAACAACTAGAAAAATCTATATTACAAGAACTTCTACTGTATGATCTATTCTCTCTTTCTTTTTTTTTTGCTGTTATTGTAGTTTGAGCAGTCTTGTAAAATCTACTGAAAACGGCAATGGGGTAACTTTCCGATCTGGAGCAGATGTGAGTATGGACATAGGAGTTTCTGGCTTTGGAGGTGACTCTGCTATAGACAGAGCAATGCAAATGGTAAGTCTTAGTTCTGAAATGTTTTTATAAGTTACATTCTTTTAATAAAATTTTTATCTTTTAGAGGGAACTCTTTTATGTAAAAAAAAGATAGTGAGGTAACAAATGCATTTGAAAAAAAGAAATGAACATTGATTGATAATTTCCTGAAATAGATTTTTGTAACTCAAAGGCAAGGACAAATGTAGGCTATTCTTCAGAATACCATGACTTTTCCCAAGATTTGTAAGATAGAAATTAAGTCAGTTACCCCTTTTCCTTTTTCAACATATTCATGAACTGTAGGGGGAAGGAATAGATGACTGAAAGTACTGTAACAAGAAATTTTCTGGGGGCCCTTATGTTCCACAAAACATGTTAAAATGTGTGGATTTCAAATCCAGACTGTGTGTTAGAAACTTCAGTGTTGAAACTCAGTCCTGACCACAGGATACGCTACTTTGTGCAACAAATTATAAATTAGACAGTTTCTTATTTTAACAAATTTAAATAGATCATGTTTAATAGTTCAGGACACATCATATAGTTTAACTACTTAATTCATGCTTTTTTTATGTGCATATGAGAAATAGCACGTGTGGTTTTTTTTCTATACTGTATGTTTTTTCCATGGAAAAACACTCCCTTGTTTACAACAAGAAATATAATGTCCAAAAGATTTTTACTCATGGGAAACATCACAGATATGTTTGAATAATAAGGACTTGCTGGAAAGTGTATACTGGAAGTTCCCTAAACTTTTAAAGATAAATTATAGATTAACTGACAGTAAATTAATATGAAATGATACAGCTAATAAGGGTAGGCTCATATAAGATATGTATATGATCTTTTTCTAAATCAAGAAACACATTCTTTGTTAAAACTAGTCAGCTTGTATAATGAGACCACCATATGAATGTTTTTGTAAATACTGGGAAAGTAACTTTAGGCTTGAATGTTACTTCAACCTTTTTCATACATCAAAAGCTTTATGGTACATTTTCCGGCCTGATATTGATATACAGAATCCCAACTGTTATTTGCAAATAACAGATCTAGATTCAGGCCATTTCTGTTTAAGTGGCATCAATTCTCCCTATGTGTTCAAAAAGGAAAGAATTCAAAGGGTTTGATTTATGGCAGTGAAGAACTGTGGGATTTGCCTCTTAAAATTTTAACATCACATACACATGAGTAGATGTTAGAGATATATTTTTCAGTGTGGCTGTTCTTAGCCAAGCTAGGCTTATTTAAGGGAGCTGACAGGAGTTCACTGTGTGGTAAAGAGCTATTTGAGCACAAAGCTCGAATCATTATGGCATGAAGCAGCCATCTGTAGAAATGAGGCAAGTTTAAAAAGAACTAGCTGGTTTACGATTCACATGTTATTCCTCACTATTCCTACAGTGAGGCTGTGATAAGGGGCAGGAAAAGTGGGTCTGGGTGGGGTTTTGTTTTCTACCCAACCCTTCTACGTGTTGATGCTTATCTGGCCAACTCTGAATGGCTATCCTTATGTGGCACTAAATATTTTCTTAAGAAGAATACTAAATTTGACATCCTTGCCCACCTACTGTGAGCACCATAGCTGTAGCTCAGGGTTTAGCACAGTATGTGTGGAGCAGCTGCTCTCCACAGAGTGGGTAGGCAAAGTATTGATTTATGAGAAAAGATATGCTGAAAACATTTTATATCTGACATAACTCATATGTTATAACTAAGGGGATGCACATAATGCTTTTTTTTATCAGAGAATATAGCAATCTGCTGGGACAAAATATATGGATCCCATTCTTTTATATGTCAGGTGCTGCTTATTGATTGATATGTCATTTTGAAGTCTCTAAAATGAAGTATTTGTTTTGGGGTTATGCTTGCTTTGATATCTCTTCCCTGTTGAAGGTGTGGTTTGTGAGAGTCATCTTTCCTCAATTATTTAAATGTGTTTGGGTGTTAGTTTTTTTCTTTTGTCCAGCTAGGAAATGAGATAATATTGGAACACTCAACGGTCCAGGCTGCTAAGTCAGGGGATAATATAATGGATGGTAGACTAATGTTATGATTTTAACGTATGCTAGATTTTGTCTAAGCGAAATAAAGTAAACATGCATTTTTTTTTCCCTGAGGTGAAGAACTGGAGTGAAATTCTTAGAAGTTTGGAAGAGTTTATTGCACTGCAGTTGGTGTTCAAGGTTGTTGTTTTTGTTCACAGAATGAAAACTTTGCAGTGGAGTCAGGGAAACAACCAATCACATTTGAAAATCCAATGTATGCAACCAGACATGGTGGAGCCAGCACAGCCAGTGCTGTTACAGTCGTTCGGCCAACACACGTAAGAGAAACTCAGGCTTGACTGATGCTTTCCATTTACCTTTATGACCTTGTTTTCTTCTTTGAAAAACGTTGATTTTCCTTCTCCTACAGGTAGCAGCAGCTGGTAGTGAGGAAAATGAAAATTTTGAAAATCCTGTTTATGCTTCTGTGATATCTGCTAGTCCGAAGGAGCCCCCTCAGAGTACAGATGCACCTCAGGTAGGACATAGAAATGCTCCAAGGCTGCCTTGATTGTTTTGTGCTCCAAATCACGGAAATTGAATTGTCAGGGCAGCTGAAATACCGTTTCAGTTCTCTTTAAATAGTGCCATGGAGTTGGCACATAGTCTCCATCAAGTCCTACTAACTGTACAACATTTCTAAGATTTGAAAGAGCTGTTCAGGAACACTTTGATAAGAGAAAAACAGGGCAAGCACAGAACTGCCCTGTAAGGATCTGAGTTAAACCCCCTCTTCTTCTTGGCCCTTGCAATTATTTTGAAGTGAATAGATTGGAACAGTTTCCTTTCACTGTTGGTTGTGCTTCATTTTGAGGGCAGATACTAGTCTGAAAATTGTAATGTAACTAATATAAACTGTTATTGCTCCCCAGCAGAAATGATTATAACTAAAACTGTACTTTGGAATTTAACAATTTTTTGTAAGTCCCTAATGAATTATACCTTGATAAATACAGCAGAGTGTGTGTTTCCTCCCACCACCAAATTAAAAGAAAGACCAAGAAAAATTACATTTTTGTTAAAAAAGTGATAATCCAGGTGGGGAGTTTTTTTTTGCTATGGGAAAGTAAGACATTACTCAGTGTACTGTAATCATCTCTTTCACATTTATTTGCAATTGTATCCATCTTTAAAAGTGCTAACATGGACTTTAGAGTCATTCGTTCTATGTGCTCTTGTAGGACATTTTAACAATCAAGGCTGAAGTATTGCCTCATCTATATTAATCATGATTCATGGAAGATACATTTTTATGTCTTAAAATCTGCCTGAATGAGCTGATGATGGCTTGTTCACAGTACTATTTTCACACATTGTACACTAAAAAGCACCTCTGATAAGAATTGAAATGGCAGCCCTATCAACTTGTAGTGTCCCTCAGTATTTTTTTTGTTGTTGTTTTCAAGACAGTTTTTTCCTCTTTTACTTATTTGTCTGGAATGATAGGCTTCTATAAAATAATTTAGTCACTTTTTTTCCCTCTAGTCTAGCCTCACAAATACTGTTTTGTCAAAACTGGTTATCTAACAGCAGAGAAAGTTGAGTCCCATGCTTTGAATGATAACATGGTAATGTAAGAACATTCAGCTGAAAGCACCATTAGCAGTCGGTGCAAGTGAAATCCAGCAGTGGTGATGTCAGTTTCCTGACAAGTTTTGAGAAAAATACTATGTAAAGTTTTAATAATTTTTATGTTTCAGGAATCGAAGTGGAGTTTCTTCAAGAGAAAAATTAAGCAAAACACTAACTTTGAAAACCCGATATATGCAGAGGTATTGTTTAATATTCTATAGTTCTGTGTTTCACCTAATGTGCTGCTTGACTTTGTTCTTGCTTTCATATAGAATAAAGAGTATGAGTAGATTCTGTTGCTAAGTGAGGCAGCACAGAAATTCCAGCCCAGGTCAAAGTAGGACGCAAGTGGTTTTGAGAAAAGTTGTAAAGTCTTGTGCAGAATGAAGTGCTCAGCAGGAATCCAGCTCAGGCAGCACAGCTCCATTGCCCACTTCTCTGCTTTCCTACATCAAGCACTGCAGAGTGCTTCTTCTCCGGGACTTCAGGCATCAGTTTTCCCTTGCTGGTGCATTCTGGCATAGGTCGAGGACCCAGCGCAAGTGGGTAGCTATTGTGCTATACTGGGAGTAAAGTGTCTGTTTCTGCCCTCTCAGTTCTGGCTTCAGCACTGCACAAAAATTGAATAGCTCTGTGTACTGCAGCCCCGTTTCTACCAACTCTATTTTTTCATCCACACAGTTGGATGAGGCAAGTTCTTTTAAGGTGCTGTGCCAGTGCATAGTATGTGTGCTGGAGGAATTCTCCTCTGGCCTGGGTATGAAGGTTTGGAGTTCTACTGACTTGAGCCAGTAATTTCAGCTCTTTTCACAGTTAAATATTTCCAGATAGCTTAAGTGACTTAAGAACCTCAGTTCCGCAGCCACTTAACCAAATCTAGCTGCCTGTTGTGAAGAATTTAGATTTCTAATGCTTGCACAAAGTGAGAGAAAGAATTTGGGAAACCAGGGATTACTGGTTTCATCAGTAATGGATGTAACTATTCACAAACAACAGCAGTGCCAAGGTTATCTACGTTCATGGATGTGCATACGGACATATTGAGCTATTCCTGACATTAAGCATTAATGTAGAAGTCTCAGCATGTCGAGTAAGTTTATGGTAGTATAGTTACTCAGCTATACCATTAGAAGTGAAATTAGCATTTAATTTTATTATAGACTGTGATTTGCAGAAATAACTTATATCATGACACTTGGCTTTAGCAACAAAATACCTGGGTATTTATTTAACATTTCTGAAAGTTAAGGTTGGGTGTTTTTTGCATTAAAATGTAAACTTGGGTTTTATGCTTATTGTTTCAGATGGAAAAGGAACAGCAACAAGACACAGAAAATGTTCCTACTCCTTCTCCTTCATTGCCCCCCAAGATTACTCTGAAGAGAGACCAACCGTTAGCTTATACAGCAACAGAAGATACATTTAAGGACACCGCCAATCTCGTTAAAGAGGACTCTGTGGTATAACTAGATAACTCATTTAGGGAAAATTAGACACATCCATTTGCACATTATTTTTTTTGTAAACAGGAGAGTAAGGTCCACATTCAAATGCTTTATAAAAATGTATACATCTCTTAGCCAATGGCTGCAGATGTATGTTGAAACTATGCCTTCTTTTTTGACAAATGCCAATTTCTATTTTTATGAACAATTATCACGATGTACTATATGTATATCTTTGCACTGAAGCTGTCTGAGAGTAATGTTATAAATATATTGTACATTTGTAAATTTTATGAAAGATTATCTTGTTCAGTGATGTTGCTAGTAGAAATCTGTATGGAACTGGTTGTGACTTTAGAGTTAAATTCATTATATAAATGCTTAAACTAAAAAAGAACCAAGCAAGGCAAATAGAGGAGTATTACTGATTTACAGGATCCTTAGTATATCTATTTATAACAGCACCTTTTAAAACTTCTGCTGGTGCTCTGGGCATCTTTACCACCTGTTTTGTATGCTCTTGTATGTAAAAATGAGCGACTGTCTTGTGTTAAACAGAGGATGGAAGAATCAATGCAGCATTATTATGCTGAACAGATACCTGCATAAAATGTTGTTCTTACGAGATTTTAACTGCCTGAGATAAAATAATTTCCTCTCAATCTATAAGACACATGCTTTTCCTCTAAGTTCCAATTAACACCATTCCATTAATAGTGTTCCTAAAAACACCTGATATATTTAAGTTTTAGTGCCACGAGTACTTAATGAGATTTTCTCTTGCTCATCAATGGAATAGCCCTGTTCTTGACTGGAGTCTCTGGATGTAATGTGTACTATTAAATGCAATAGCTAGATTTCTGTATCAGCTTATTTCCAGACATCACAAGAGGAAATATATTGGTTAATTTAAGAAATTATTCAGGTTTTTAAACGTGAAAATTTAATTTTATTGACTATTTATTTCCTGAGATGGACATTAATGGAAAGGGAAACAGTTTCGACTAATGCAGTCTTTGTAGTTATCTGGTTATCTCTATAACCTTCCACCAGAATATACTGTACATCTTCCTAGCTTTTCTATTAATTAGCCAAGGAGGTTTCCACAGCATGAACCATTTGAAGAAACTCTGAGTACACTGCAGAAACATATTATTCAGCATTCCTGGCTAATTACTCCTATAATTTAAAGATTCCTAAAATTCTAATTGTTGAGACTTCTGCTATTTGATTGTTTTATATCTGAGTTCTCAAAATATATACTATTTCTAATTAGAATGCTTATAATTACTTTGTAATGTACTTTGAATAGAAGAGACAACTGGAAAATGATGCTGCTGAATAAATCTAATAAATGTATTATTTTATCACATCCTTATTCCATAATTTGTATCAAGGCTCTGTACTTTTTTCAGTTGTGGAGATGTCAGTGCATTCTGAGGTGAAAGCAACAATGTTTTAGATAAAGTTGGATAAGAATAGTGCTTACTGTTTCACACAACTCTGAAGTTCTTGATAAGATGTCACTGACATCCCATCACAGAATGTGTGAAAACTGCCTCATTACACACGTTAAATAAGCTGGCCCTTGAAACAGGCAATGTGGATATAAGTGATGAAGACCTTTATTCAGTTAATTTTCATCTTGAATACTTCAATGCAGAAACTGTGGGACACTGCATACACATCTGTAAGGCTCTGGAAAGGATTTATTTGAAAGGTGGGTTGCTGTTCCTAAAGAAAGAGTTCAGAATGTTTTTTAAAGATGGAAGGCATGCAGACCATAAGAAAAAATACTGTCAGTTTTTGTGAATAGTTTTTGTCAACAGAAACATTTGGAACCAGATTTGGAGAAAACTGCAAAGATTTTTTTTTTTTTCCTTGTAATAATTTTAACTTTTCAGGTGTGTAACAAAACTATCACTGGATACTGTAGAGGTAGGCAATATATAGTTTTGATTGTTCAACATGCCTGATGGCGAAAGATTCCTAAGCTTCATCTAGGCCTCCTCCCCTCATGCTACAATGTACCTTTCTGATTATGTAAAGTTTAATTTTTTGGTACTTTGTTCAATAGAAGCTTTAGATTCTGTTTCTAACACCTCTTTCCCTTGTACTCTTTTTTTCCCTCATGAGGACAGTCCCTGCTTAGATTCTTGAATTCCGGACTTATTCTGTTTCAAAGAAGGCTAATTTTTAGAGATTTCAGTACATGTCTGTAATCTGCCACTATAGGGCTGATAAATTACACCATTAAGTTTTTTCATGTACTTTTTCTTTACAGCTGTCAGGGCAGATAGAGAAAACTATAGCTTCACAGATATTTGCCATGGAATGAGGTAAAATAAATTTATTCTTGAAACTATTTGCTAGGTAACAGAACCTCAATTGAATACTTCCAGGTTAGTAAACACATTTTTGCATTCTATCCCTCTCCTGCACATGTACGTGCACACATGTTCCCACTCACACAGTGTTGAAACTCCTTTTCTTACATTTGGAGTTCTGACCTGCACATGATATTTTTGTAAGCTTAATTGAATTGTACATTAATGATTAATCACTGGCTTAGCTCTTTAGCAAATAAAACCTTTACCCCTTCAATTTTAATATCTCTAGGAACACCAGTTTGTGAGCCTTTGGCCAACAGCTTAACAGATTGAAATAGTGCACGAGACACAGTGTTCTCAATGAACATTTTACTATTCTGAACTTTCTGTGCAGTTAAACTGATTTGCCATAGTATATACTAATAACTTGTTTCATCTAACTAAAGCACGCTGAGGGTGAAAGAAATGTGAATGCAAATGATTTTTAATATTTTCCTCATAAACTACATTAACATTAGGAAAAAAGTGAAAATATAAATTTGGCTACTCTGTCTGCATAGTAACAGCAAAATTTAGTTTTGATTTTCCCTATAATTGCATAGCTGTAAAATTGCTTGTGTTTTTTCTAGGCACAGTTGAATAATCAAGTGATTAGATCTGGTCAAATACTGCAATTGGAATTTCTTGAATGTGTTGCCATAGCTGGCCTTTGTTGTTATTTGATTTCATGTCTTCTGTTCAGAAGCTGGTGAAGTTCAACAGCTCCTGAATATGACCATGAGCAAACCACCAATGAAATATATGACTAAATACATTCCCTAAGATACTTGTATAAGATATGTATTCTGGAAGGCCGTTGTTTTATTTAAAGTTTCTTAGCAGTCTATATGTTGGTGAAGTCTAGTTAAAAAAACCTGATTCTTTTACTGATTTTATTTTTCTTTTTTTTTTTATTTGGGCAAGTAGTATTAACTCATTACGTCCCTGAATATTTTATGAATGCAGGTCCTATAGAGGTATCATTTCTGAGCATAAAAAGATGATGTTCATGCTGAATTTACAAGCCTATATACAAACTCAGAAATTTCAGTTAAGGAGAGGTGAGGAGTTTTAGAAAGTGTCTTATGAAAGGAATTTAAGCAGTCTGGTATCTGGTAGAGAAGATTAATTTGACAGGAATAAAATTTATTTTTGCAGAGCTGATGCTGGTTTACTACTAAATGTTAATTAGAACTCTAGGACCTGATCTCCCACTAGCTACCGGAGCTGGAAACATCATACACAGCAGCATGTTGGATAAACACCTTGGGGCATAGGACAGAAACAGTCAAAAGAACTTTGCATCCCATCCAGCTCCATATCGTGTCCCGAGGTACTTTGCTATCAGGGAATGTTTCATGCATTTATGACCTTCGAAATATCAGTTACACAGTTTCTTCACTGATTATTTTTGAGCTTTTATATCTACAAAGAGGAAAATAAACCTGGAAGTGTTTATATGCAACATTCTCTGCAAGAGGATTCTTTATATTTAGAGGTTTGGCTGCAGCTTTGGGCTTCTCTTAAACTGCTGGCTCAACCACTGAGAGTGTTATAACTACAGCAGAGCAGAGACTAGAAAGGCTAAGATAGTACCTAAGATTCCAGTAAGCAGAAACCTCCCTGACTCATATTGTGAGAGAGATGTTTGTTACAGTAAATGCAGCATGACACAGCATAAACTTAGCATATGGTTATAGAAATTTTTCTTGGGCATTGTTCCTCTAGATATGGAATGACTAATGATGATAGCATGACATTGCACCTCACCAATCTCGTATGGGAACTAATAGCACAGGCCTCATTTAGCATGCAGTCCAGAAGAATCAGCAATGAGTTCTTAACAAATATTAATGAAATCCAGCAAACATTCATAGAATTGCAGATTAGTTGAGGTTGAAAGGGACCTCTGGTTCAACTCACTCTGCTCAAGCTCGTTCACCTAGACCAAGTTACCATGCAGGTTTTGGCCATGTCCAAGGATGGAGACTCCACAACCTCTTTGGGCAACCAGTGCCAGTGCTCAGTCATCCTCACAGAAATGACGTGGTTCATGATGTTCACCCTGTGTTTCGGTGTGTGCCCAACACCTTGAGTCCTGTCTCTGGGCACCACTGAAAATAGTCTCTGTTGTCTTTTCAGCCTCCCTTCAGGTATTTATATACCTTGATAATGTCCCCAACCCAGATTCTATACAATCCTTTTTCTACTTACATTCTAACAGAATATTTCTCTATAGGAGTCCCTGATCTCAGGAGTCTGTCTGTATTTCTTGATTATATCTGAATTAACTAGTCTTGCCTTAAAGAAACTATGCTTAACAATGCTTCCTTTTACTCCAGAATGCTGCATCTCTATCCTAGAATAAAAAAAGCATCCCAGTAATGATATGGCCATTAAACATAAGCAAGTTGAAAGTCTGTCACATAAATGAATATTTGATACTTTGATTCTTATCTTAAAATGGCAGAAAAATGTTCAAATAGGCTTCATGGCAGGGTACTTGTAAAAGTGCAGCGGGTAGTGTCTGTGTAATTTATGATGGACTGATGCAAAGGATGCAGGAGTCAGCTGCATCCTAGTTGTGTGTTATCAAACTAAAACTTTATATATGATTTCAAATACTATTGCATCATTTCTGCTTCCAGCAGCAACAGATTATTAAAATGGAAGGGATAAAGTAAAAGTGAGCAAAAAAATCTTCAGCTGGATTAGAACATTATTCTCTATCATGCGGTTAAATGACTGTGGTTAAGTGATCAAACATTACTGCAATAAATGTTAATGTGTTTTATGATAGTGTGGTTCCATCTATGTAATTTTGAGTTGCAATGGAAGTCCTTAGGGATGAAAATGGCCCCTTTGTCTTGCTGGGCAGATCAAAAGATCCAGGCAGCTACATTCCAAAGTGTACAAAGGAGTGGACCAAATAAGCCATTAGTTTATATTTTGTTGGGACATATACTTTATATAAGCATTCATAATTATTTCAATCAACTTTCCTAGTCCTTGTAAAGACTTGAAATGGTAGGCTAGGCCTTAGCCTTCTCAAGGTAGTAGAACACAACTGGCTTCAGTGAAGGTGTGCTGAGCTTAATTTTCTGAGGTTACAAGTGCGTTTGGTAACATGATTGCTGCCTGGAATCACTCAGCTCAGGTTGTTGTGTAGCATTAGAGCAACGTACAATGGATTGTCAACGGGCAAATACAGCTTGCCCAGGAAACACTGAGTGTATGAGCAGACTATACTATTGATTTAATTTTGTGTATGTAGTGCATTGATATGCTAAAAAAATGCATGCTAGCCATTTGTCCAAGCTATGAAAATTTTTTCTATTGCAGTTTCCTGGTGGGTCTGTTCATAGTACCAGAGACTGAAATCTCAAACAAGTGACCAACATACTCTTATTTCTCTTATCTTTAGGCAAGATTTCCAGGGAGAAAATGAGAGGCAAACATACAGTCACCCTTGCTCTGCACATCTGGAATCTAATTTTGGATTCACGCATATATTTCTAGCTACTCTCTATAAGGTGTCAGTGAAGGCTTTCACGCCCCATTTGGACAATCTGTAGCCATCCCCTGCAAAAGCCGTGAGGCCTTTGTTGTTAAATTAGATCTACTACTCTTCCCTCAGCTTTTTGATTTGTTGGGTTTTATTTTTTTCCCCCCTGAAATGGCAGAAGCTTGAGTGCTGTTTCAATCAATCCCAGCAGGCTAACGTCTAACATTGAGTGAAATCTTCAATCCTCAGCCAGGCAGTGAGTGCTACAGATGCTGTTCCTTTAGCGTTACTCACTAGGCCAAAAAAGCCCTAAGAGCATTAACAAACCCATTTACTTCAGCATGTGGCAATATTGTACCTTAGAGTTTCATATGTAGTGTTGAGAACCAAGTACAGTCTGCAAAAACTTCAGTGACATGAAGATGGTTGTCTGGGGTTTGCTTGTGTGAACTACTCTGTACACCTGGCAAAATTTGCTGAAGGCCTTGGGCAATGACTTTAAAAGAGCATCCATAAGGTATGAAGGGAAAATTATTTTGGTTAGAGAAATGGGCCACTATACTGGGCTTTACTATCCAGATCTGCTCAAGTATGTGTTCTCCTAATATACACTTACTGTCTTGTGAAAATCAAATAGTCTACATAAAAGTGGAGAGACTGATTTTTCTGGATTGTGTTCTAAAGTTCTGAACCAGATATGCAGAATTAGTCAATACTTCTGAAAATATTAACTTAACCCTGTGTATTGATAATACTGCTTTACTACCTTATAACTTACTTGAGAGACTTATCTATATAGTGACGCTTCCCAGAGTTTGCTGAGGACAGACTGCACCTGAAGGGAAAGGCCAAAAGTCCAGCACTCAGCCTCCATAAAGAGTATTTCTCAGACTGACCAAGGTGACAACATTAGCAGTGGTTACCCTGACTGAGAAAGTGTGGGTTTCCACAGGCTGAAAGGAGGGACCTGCTGGAGGAGGTGAGTGCTAATAATTGTGTTGTCCTTGCCATCAATCACTGCATTAAAGAATGGTCTGGAACCGTCATGAAGAATCACAGGTTCACAGAATGGTAGAGGTTGGAAGGGACCTCTAAAGATCATCTAGTCTGATCTCCCTGCTGAAAGAGGTTAACAGTATTTTATGAGCTTTGAGGAGAAAGTCCTACTGTTAGAAAAAATGTGTTTTGCTGTTTTAGCTAGTTAATTCATTAACAAGTCAACTGAATATTTGCTATAAATGTATTACAGCTGTTAGGTGCAGTGATCCCTTTTGGTTGTCCTCAGCGATGTCTAGTCTGAGTCATTGGTGCTAAGAAATGTGTATTGCCATAGCTGACTATATTTACCACACAGATCTTTTTATCCCCTTTTGCCAAAGCTAATACTTTGGTCTTGTTTTTTAACTCCACTCATAAGTATCCAAGGATAAACCCTTCCTGTTTTAAACAAGAGTTCATGATATTCAAGGTATATGATTTTAGTAGTGAGAGCTACCTATGTAACAACTCTAAGAAAACTGGCTGAAACCACAGATGTTTATCTTTTACAGTCAGTGCAATTGTTGCTGTGTGTGTTGCAAAAGTCAAACTTATTCAGCTATGCAAAAACACTTCTGCCTACGTAGGGGTTTTGCCTGGACCAGGTTTTGGTAGCAGGGAGGCTACAGGGGTGGCTTCTTTAAACAGATCTGCCAGAAGCTTCCCCTGTATCTGAAAGGGCCAGTGACAGTCAGTTCTAAGATGGACCTGCAGTTGATCCAGGCCTAGTGAATTAGTGACTGAGCCTCTCTGAATAACATATATGGGAAGGGGAAGAAGTTACTGCGCAGCTGCTAAACGACAGTAGTAACAGGGAGTGAGAATGTGGAAACATCTCCGCAAACACCAAGATCAGTGGAGGAGGGCAAGGAGATGTCCAGGCCCTGGAAGAAAGACTCCCCTGTGACCTGTGTCCATGGTGAGGCAGCTGTGCCCCTACAATCCATGGAAGCCACTGGGGAGCAGAGATCCACTCGCAGCCCATGGAGGAGGCTATGCCAGAGCGGGTGGATGCCTGAAAGAGGCTGTGACTCTATGGGAATCTCATGTTGGAGCAAGTCCCTGGCAGGAATTGAGAGCCTGTGGGGAGGAGCCCACACCAGAGCAGGTTTGCTGTCAGGACTTGTGATCCTGTGAGGGACTCAGGCTGGAGCAGTCAGTACCTGAAGGACTGTTGCCCTGGTGGATGACCTACATTGGGGCAGGGTGTGAGGAGCTGCCCCCATGGGAGGCCCCATGCCAGAGCAGTTTGTGAGGAACTGTAGTCCACGGAAGGACCCACATTGGAGAAGTTTGTGGAGGACCGTCTCCCGTAGGGAGGGATCCTACACTGTTGCAGTGGGAAGTGTGAGGGGGCCTCTCCCTGAGATGAAGCCATGGCAAGGTCCATCTGTATTGTAGTGACCACAACCCCACGTCCCTCATCCCTTGTGCTGCTGGGGGGGATAGGAGGGAGAGTCCCAGGAAGAGGGGAGGGGGGTAGGTGTTTTAACGTTCAGTTTTTATTTCTCATTGCTCTGCTCTGTTCTTATAGTTCGTTAATAAATCAAACAATTTCTCCCCAAGTTGAGTCTGTTTTGCCCATGATGGTAATTGCTGAGGGATCTCCCTGTCCTTAACTCACAAACCTCTCATGACATTTCTCTCTCCCCTGTCCAGTTTAGGACAGGGAGTGATAGAACAACTTGGTAAACATCTGGCACCCAGCCAGGGCTAAACAGCTATAGTCTACCAGAGGAGGCCTAAAGAAGTCCTGCACCAGCCATTTGTAGTTAATTGGGCTACATAACCATTCTATGATTCTATGATTCTATGATTTTATTGTTAGGAAGGTTCTTTCCAGTACCTGTGAACACCTTTCCCCACACTGAGGTTCTTTGCACCAAAAAGAGACAAGAAACCCATCTGGAAGTGATCTGATTTTAATAGACTGAGAAACTAGATTTTTAGGCAACCTGTTGGTGAAATCAAGGGGACGTTCCAAAGCATCACTGGAGAGAATCTCTTTGAAGTGAGAAATAACAGAACTGACGAGTGAATGCATTTTATCAATAAGATGAAAAATGGCTGTGTGGAGAATGGAGAACATTAGGCTAGATATGAGATTTGGTTGTTTTGAATAATTTTTCTCTGGGAAATAATACTCATCCTTGCTGTTCATCTCTGCAGTCACTAACACAAGAGCGCTGGTGCTCCTATTGGAGTCAGCAATGACACAAAAATCCCTTCTTGTCAGGCCATTTAGCCAGTGAGTTTCCAAGCCCAGTGTCACAGCCTGTTATTGAAGGTATGCTTTCCACTCAGGTTTCTCACTCTGTGAATGTCACTGATAAGCCAGTAAATGATAAGAGAAAGTATGGAAGCTGACACTGGCATGAACAGTGAGCCTGAAAATGAGAGCTACAAGCAAATAAATTAATGATCTAGAAATGCAATGAAGCAAATGTACTGAGCCAAATCCCCAGCTTCCACAGATGCAATTCGCGTTAGTGGCTTTGTTTCTGGTTGCATCCCTTCCAGCTCACTGTAAGTCGGAACAGAGCAGGGATGGAAGATTTGACACAATGTGATCAGGATCCATGAATAATAAGTGCTTTGACAAAGCTTTCCATCCTCCTTCTCAATAGATTTCCACTGTTTCCAAGGTTTGCTGGCCAATTTTTCTAGTCAGAAGCATCTTTTCAGGACATTTCAGACTGAAAGGAATGACCATGTCAGTTTTCACAGTGGTGTCTGGGTTTTTTTGTGTGGACATTGGTGATTGTTTATTATAATATTGGAGAGAAGAATTCCTCTGGGAAGAAAGGCAATTCTCTTTGACTGCCTGTATGATGCCATCCAGCCTACTTATCTAACCTGAAGCATGGAAACAGAGTGACACCAAGAAAAACCAGAAAAACCTAAGCTGTAGTTGTGGGTCTGACAACTAATTTGTTGTGTGACTTGTGTGATGGTGAGTGTTCTGCTCTCTGCCCCTTAGACAGGTAGACTTTGGGGCAGTGTCTGAGCCTTCTGTCTTCTTCCTCATTGCCTGTGATACACGCAGTGTGGTAGAATGTACTATTTATATGGGAAATGTGTAAAGAAATGGGGAAATGCATGGAGACGGTGCTCTCAAAAAAAGCACAGAGGGAATGCAAGGTTTCCTAGCTCTGGTGGGGAGCATACTGGTGCTTATTACAAACATTTTTGATAAGTGTAGAATACAGTTATTACCATCTAAAATCTTCATGATTGATTACTGGTTTTCCACTTGTATTTTTGATTTGTGCAAGAACTGAACCAAAATAATTCATTAAAGCAAATATTTATGGGTTGATAAGGATTTTCCAGACATCCTGTTAAACGTTTTTTACAGGTCATAAGCAATCACCTCAGCTCTAGTTACCTTCATACACACAGAAGTGCTAACACCTGGCCTTTAAAATGTAATTGTATGATTGTATTCAAAGAATTAAGTGATATTTTTAAAAAATAGAATTTGTGGTTATTTTTACATCCCGAAAGTACACAAAGACTCTTTCGTCTCTCATATTTATCTGAAGCTGAATATTCATTTGGCTGATATTTGTGTAATCCTTGCTACCCTAAGGCACAAATATTAAGGTAAGCCTGGTTGCTAGAGCCTGTCTGGTGCTCCTGTTCCTACTGAGTTTAGGGAGTGATTTGGATGTATTCCAGTTCTAAATTTTGCTGTCACCTCACTAAATAGGAATGAAAGTAATCTCAGAATCTGATAGTAAATGAATGTTGGACTCTCATTAAATAATTAAATCAGTCACATACCTGATAAATGATAGGAAGTGACAATATTCATAGCCACCTGATGATCTTATTTTACATAGTAGGGTGCCTCAGCCATCAATATGGATTTCTGAGCTAGAGATTAACACTCCTTGATTTTAAAATGTTAAGCAATTATATACAGATAAGGCTGTTTTTCCTTCTACTGCAATCTACAGACAGGCTCCCACTGAATTTTTGGGGTGTTGGATTGTTCCCTAGTCTGCACTGGTTATTTTAGTAACCCATCTCACTCTTTTGAGACTGATGTAATGTGTCTTGTAGTTCAGGTACTTCACTTAGATGCTTGGCTTTTTTTGCTGTGAATGTCCCTGTCAAGTCTGACAAGGATTGCAGTATGTGTTCTTTGGAATCATCTTCGTAATGTTTCACTGAGTTGGTGACATTTATTTTACAAGAGGACTCATGGAGTGTACTCTGACAAAATGCCATTGAAACTGTGTGAAAGAGCACAGGATAATTCAGGCTTCTGTGCTGTAAACAAAGTCTGAACACAGGATGTTGCAGCAGCTAATCGTAGATATCCCCAGTCCATTTGCAACAACATGCCAGGTAATGACATTTCCTTTGACTGCTGATTTAGAATTCGGATCTGAGCTAGACACAAAGAGAGAGGAGTTGCTAGCAGCAGCCTCTTGTAACCCCATGCCAGTAAATCTCAGCAAGCTACTCAGCAAGCTAGTGCCGTGACATATCATTTTTAGGACTCGGTTCACCTTTTTCCCAATACAAAGTTAAATTAAATAATTAGAGATTTGGGGAAAAGAGTAACCTAATTGGAAACAGGAGCTGTAAATCACATTTTCCTTCCTTGGCTGTGCTATGGAGAGGAAGCAGCAGACAGTAAGCTTGTACTACTGAAAAGCAAGTTAGATTTGAAACTAGGCTCTGTGGAGAAGTCCTGGAGCACAGGACTACAGAACTACAGATCCCACTTGGCTCCTGTAAGAGAAACACCTGGGGTTGCTCTGGGTAATGTTAATTCTTGTGTTTAGGTAGCAATAATAGGCATAGTGCACTGTAAGACAAGGGGCTCTAGGGGCACCAGCTGAGAGAGCAGCACTGTGTGTGGAGCCTCTGCTCCTCTCTCCCCTATCAGTCCTAGGCCACTGTTCCTAAGCCTGTAATCCCTTACTGCCTAGTTCTTCCCAAATACCTGTGCTCCTTCTCTGATAATACATGGACATTTGGTGTGGAGCGCCGTGGTCGGTTTTGCTGCACTGGAGCCTTCTGCCAGTATTTATTCTGCTAGATGATGTCACTGTTGCTGAAAGGAATCTGAGGTTAGAATCAAAGGAAATAGTCTCAGTTAAAGTTTTCTTCCAAGAAAATTGTCTAGTCCTGTGAACATAAAATGTTGTGCAAAATATTTCTTGTTTGATAATTGTGGAGCACTAAAAATGCCACTTGTCTTACAAGGGCATATCGATTTTGAAATAACTGCTTGGAGTGGCAAACAGTGTGTTTCCAGAGAAAATGTCAGTGTGATATTTGAAGACTATTGATATATCTTCATAAATATTGAATTCTGATTACTAATGTAGCCAGTAAATAGCTAAAGGCAAATTCTACTTTCCATTAAAACCTTAATATTTGCCTGGCAAATTGAGAACTCTTGGGATAGATCTTGGCTTCTTATGCTTAGACAAGTGGCATTATAAAAGCAATTGATTTTAGAGAAAAGCAGCATGACTACACCATGAGCTCTTTAAAATCCTTAGACTGTTACAAAATACAGCATCCCTCTGCTTCACTGCACTGAAGGAGATTGAAGCACATAGACCTGGCAGGTCACTGTAACCCATTGCAGACCACTGACTTCTGGAGGTCTGCACTACCAGCAGAGTGGAGGATGAAGAAATCCAAAGTGCATCTAGACCCCAAAGTTCACCCCAACCTGAGGTTCTTTGGCACAATTGCCAAAGCAAACTTTCTGTGAGTGAAACAGTAACACCCCACTTCAATACAGTCTATGTGCTTCAATCTATTTAAAAAAAAAAAGTCTCACTCTAAATTCTGGATGCTTTCTGATGGCTGTACGTTGGCTGACAAGCACAACCCTGCTCCTATTGTTGATTAATGACTTGTGCTGTGATGCTTCTACTTGGTATTAATCTTCTGTATATGCTCCATGCCTGCCTATCGTACCTATGTTGTATAAGCATTGCTGACTATATAATCTACAGAGCCTGAGGGAACTGTCAAGACTCATTAGTGAGCAACTAAGCTACTCAAATGGGAAGGAGTGATTTGTGCTTTGTCTTGGAAACTAGCAGGAGTCTTTCCATTGATATAACAGAGGTTGGTTCAGACGTCCACCTTTTCTTCCTGCATGTGAGCGAGTTATTATTGATACAACTTAATCTTTTAAGATAGATCCTTTTGTGTGAAAACTTTCAGGGACAAATTTATTTTTTCTGCTCTAGGGGTAGCTCAGACTCATTTCCTAAGTAATGTTTTTCAAATAAAAGCTCAGATTCTACAAACTATGCAAACAGAAGCTTTACAGTTTGTATGGGAACAGACTCTAACGGGTGACTGCTATGCTGCTTGTTTGTTTGCTCCCTGGCCCAGAATCTGCTGAGCACTTCTGATTCAGCTCTGAGTGCGATTACATAAACATGTCAGGGGAACTCCTTTTCCCTACCCTTCACGCGTTACCATTCACAGGGCTGTGTGGTGCTGGATGCTGCAGGAAAGGAGGATGCTTGGACAAAGACCGCTCTCAATAGCAGAATCAATTAATAAGCTTTTTATGGAAATTGTTTTGAAACTGACTGAATGAATGAGAAGGAGATTAAAACTGAAGAAAGCAAACAAGGGGGTAGGATGGAGCTGGTAGTGATCTGACCCCATTCAGTTGAGCAGACCATGGCAACTGCAGAGTTGCTAGTTTATCCTGAGAGTGGGCAGCTATTCCCCCTCCAGTTTCTTTCACTGATCATTTTGGCTTGGACTTGGAAATTCTTGCGTCTTTTTCCACTGTGAGTGTTATACACCAGCCCAAGCTGCAGTGTTGGTTCTTCCCGCATTGTCATCATCCTCAGGGCAGTCAAGAGATATGTGTAGCCTACTGAAGACTTGAGGATTCAACAGGTGGTTGGCAAAGATTTCCTCTCCAGCACAAGCCTGGCAGACATGCCTGCTGTGTCTGCCTAGTCCTGTCTGGCCTGATTCAAATGACAAGTTCGATTACATGTTTGAGATAACCACAAAACCGCACTCCACCAGCATGCAAAGCCTGTTGCAGGAGAACACTTCTCTTGCAGAGTCAGGTCAAGAGTCTTTCTTTTGTAGGTAGCAATCCTTTGCCATGCAAATGCAGAGAGAAAAACAGAAAATGAATTTCTCTACTGCTGATTTTTTTTTTGCAGTGACCTGTTTTTGAACTATAGAAAATAATTTCAGAAAGCTAAATAGATCCTACTTAGCATGTTGGAAAGCATTAAAATGGGGAATTTTCAATTAGTTCCCTTTTTCACAGAGGGTCCTTTGACTTGCTCAGAGAACAGCAAGGGAGAGAGCTTAATGGAAAAGAAACCACATAAGCAAAATGTGAGCTCCATCTGTAGCTTTCCATTCGAGAGCTTGGCATGAGACAGTCTTTCATCTGCAGAAAATAGCACTGGACTGTCTGCTTTCCCATTGACTCCTTAGGTGTATTTCATAATGAGATCCCTGACTCCTAGAAAGGATGTGAAAAAATTACTCTGCTTGAAGCCTGTCATTGGGGAAAGAAAATTGATTCTCAAGTGAAAAGCAGGAAGCTAATATTATTCCTGCTGGACAAGGGAAGGCTTTGAAGTGCACATTTGTGTGCTGGCTCTAACAAGCTAACCAAAGCCAGATCCTTGTAGAAGTCCTGGGTCTTCTCCTGAACAAATCCATCCTAGGCCCTTAAAACATGTGTCCTAGTCCCTAAAATATATGTCTAATTATTCACCTACCTCACAGAGACTTGTGAGCAGGACAGATTTTGATAGCAATAGCAGAGGATACTCTGGTGTGATCATTCCCAGAGGTCACTGGCTTTTGTTAATGTCATTCGAGCAAATGAGGCATCTGGTTCCATGAGAGAAAATCCCAGTAGAGCCTGGCTATCCATACAGTGGGAAGTAATACATTGAACATCTGATATTTTGCTTGCATTTCTAATTTAAATGATATGTTTATGGCTAAGGTGCCTGGTCCCAGCTTCTCTCTGTATTTTCCTTTAAATGTTAACCTTCTGAGTGCCAAAGTCTCACAGCAGCTGACAGTGTACTTATGGTCTGATAGGGATTGAAATAAACCAATGAAGCCATCATTTCTAAAGATAAAGATCCAAGTAGGTGGAAGATCCAAGTAGGTGGTGTCATTTTGTACTTACTTTGTTTCCGTAATGACTTTTGGCTGAGCAATCTCGGTGGTGGGCCGGGGCAAGGCAGGGGGGGTGTGTGTGTCGAAGCTTTAGCTTCTGGAAGAGCTCTATGTGAAATGAGTCCAGAGCTGTCAGTACTAAGTTCAGAGGACAAGATTCACATCCCTAGGGCCTGATGCTGCCAGCTTGTGGGAGCCAAGAATTTCACTGTCTGGGATGGACTGATCTCATGCCTTGAAAGCTGACAGCTTGTGCAGATTTGGACAGGGAAGCTACTAGCTTACCAGACAGCCCCACAGCTGCCTTTGGATTAAATGTTAAATATAGAGAACTTGATTTTCTGTCACTTTTATTGACAGGAAGTTAGTTTTAAAGTAAAGTCTACTACAGCAATGTCATCAATACCTCAATAATAGCCAGTTGAGAAGTATTCACCTCAAATCTGTTCTAGAAGGAATAACTTTCAGATAACTGAGACATACATTAAATTACCCCATGAAAGCTGAAGCATCAGCTGCACTGAGGAAAATAGAATTGGAGTTCTGAAGGCTTCAGTGCTGTAAACCAGCACTATTTGGATAGCCACAGGGTAACTTGCTCTTTGGCCTGATCATATCACAGCAAATTCACCAGCATAAGGAAAACATGTTTCATCACTGAGCAGTTTCCATGGCAGTGGGAAATGGTTTCCTGAGCAACACACAGAACAGGCTTGACATGGGGTCTCTGCAACTCTGAAGCACTTTGCCATGATTAATCTCAGTGGAGCTGTGTCCTAACAGGCAGATGTGTCAAGAACTGAACAACAGCAGCACCTCTCCACAGGAATTACTCGGCATCTCACAAAGCACAGCGCTATTACTTATATGCCAAGCAAGCTCAGATTTTTCTTTTTTTAATTGAAAATACCCCTTGGCTCTTCACTACCTTAATTGAAGATATTAGGCTCTTGTAATTGGATCCACAGTCTGTGCTTGTAGCTATGGATTCTTTACAACAGAGCAGGATACCTGGACTTTAGATATCCTCAAGATTTAGCTTGCTGACCAGGAAAGCGCCCCACCTAGACCTTGCAAAGTCCCGTGAGTAGGAGGGGGTGCGAATCCCAAAGAGCTCAATGACCTTGGGCAATTTATTTTGCCCTCTCTCCAGTTAGGACTGTACCAAAGAAAGGCAACCACAGTTTCCTTGTCCTCAAAACTGAATAAAGGTGATTGCTAAAGAAGGCAGTATCAGGAGGAGGATTTTCTGCCCTCCTTCCTTGTTTATAGTGCAAGAGTTCACTCAGAGGAAGGCCTGGTTTCCATTCTGTCCTCTGTCTGAGATGAATTAACTCTTCCTGCTGTAAAGACTTAAACCCACATTCCCTATTTTCCTGAGTTTATCTTTGTCTTATAGCTCTTTGTGAAAACTGGAGCTCTCAAGGATTCTCAAACTGAGCACCTTAAAGGTGAAGGAATTGAAAAATCCAAGTCATTTCTGAAAGTTTAATAGTTTCTTTGTTCTTTCTGGTTTACATATTAAAAATGAAACAATGACAATTTTTTCATAGTAACCAATATTGGAGAAATAGATATATTTCTTACATTTATAAGGAATAAGTGTGTATTTCACGTATAGTTTGTATGATGATGATATAAAGGACAGGTCTGATATAATCAGTGTTGTCTATAATGGGAGATATTGGCAAATATTTACTTTGCTTGGGAAACTGCAAGCTCTGCTCTGTTCCGCAGCAGTAGGAAGTCTTGAATGATGGCTGGCATTCTTGAGAGGGGATTCCAAAACAACTTAGCATCCCGTCCAACAACATAATGGGTACGTGGATGGAGGCTTGTTAGGGCATGCTCCATGCACTCAACAACCGGTGTAATGTCCTTGGTAAGACAGGTCTTGGACAGCTTTTGTTTCTTTGCTGCATCTGTAAAGCTCAAAAAAAGAAGATCATTTAGTGACAGCCAGGCAAGGTGACTTTTATCTTTTTCTCCCATGTAGTAAGGAAATTTCTTTGTGTAAAGGTGTGAAACACAACTGTAAAGAAGAAATTAGGGGTACAAGAAAGTCCAAGGATTGAAAGACAAGCAGCCTCTGTTCAAGCAAGCGTAGTGAGTGTCTGTCAGATATGTCCTGAATGGCTGCATCACAACAAAGGAAATTGATCCCTATTTGATTACTAAATAAATAAACAATAATGACAGAAAAACATATTGAGCACATTGATTACGTCATCTGACAAGTTTGTGCAAAAGCTTCATGCCAACATGAATAATGAATCTTTAACTGAGATTTGAATAAATCTTCCCAGAACAAGTCTTTTGTGTGGATAGTCATATTGTGATGCAAATGCATTTGAAGAGTAACTTTTCACATCAGTGTATTTCAAAACAGTCAGAATTATTAGAAGATATAATGCAACTTTGCAAGGCTTTCTCAGCAAGAAACGCATTGCTTCTTTTGACACAAATGTCTGGAGATTGCCTCACCTTTCTGAAAATACTCCTCTCCATACTGTGTTTTAATGTCAGGGGGAAGCTTATTCCAAATAACCTCCTTCTCTCTCGTAATCTTTTCAGAATTGGTTAATTCTGTTTTGAACAGTCCGGGTTGGATGCAACAAACCTTAACTCCAAAAGGTTCCATATCTCTCCTGCAAAGACAGTCCAATGATTTAACCGCATTACACATTATTACTATGAATACTGTGCAATTGTTTTACTGTGCTAACATTTTTATTTCTATCTTTACATAGCACACCAGCACACAAATATTGTGATTGTGGTTGTGAACTTTCATCTTGTTATCCTTAAATGAAAGAGGGATGAGCTATCTTACCTGCATCACAGAGCGAGAACATGCATGGGCAGTGACTGTGCAGTAGCTAACACCTTGCAGTAGCTCATTAGTTATCTGACTTGTCTGTAAGACTGGTTGACTGCCTAAATGTGATTATATAGAGCCATTTTACATGTCTTGGGGAATCCCTTTCAATGTCTGGCTTGATGTTCCAGATTGGTACAGTTCCTTCTGGCCCCATCTCATGCCTGTCAGCCCTGTGTGAATGTCCTGGCATCTGAAATGGCAGCATACACACAAATAGCTCCCTGTCTGTGTTACAAGAAGCCATGACGGGCCCCAGGATTAGTTTGCTCTGCTCTCTAGATCTCTGTAGTGATTGGTACAATTAAGAGAAAACACTTTGGAGAACAAAGCTTAGACGAAAGTTACTGTCGTGCAATAACTCGTATGTATGTATTTTTTTTTCTGGTAGGCGGATACTAGAAATTTCTAGGTGCACTTTTCAGTTACAAGAATTAGTTTCACATTGCAAAGACATCTCAGCTCCCTTGAGTGGGGCTTCCTCTGCAATAAGACCTCTGCACACTAAGATAGGGTAGCTGTGAATCTATAAGATACCAACCGTGCTGCAATGATACTTGAGGTCAGCTTGTGTGCCCAGCAGGCTTTGTACATTTTCAGGAGTGGCATAATCTGTGCCAAGCAAAAGAGCTTTTAAGAATTAGTCTAAATGTCTAATGTTTTTCAATTTCATACCAAGTGTCAGGATTATCAATCAAGTCCTATTCTGCTTGTGCTAATTTTTAGTTAGTATACGAGCCTTAACAAAAAAAAAGAGTGGTGTTTCCTCATAATGTGTTGTACCTTAAGCTGTCATTAAATCCTTCTACTCCAAACTTTGATGGATAATAGCCTCCACCACTGAATGCCAGGCGACCTCCAACACTGGATACATTTATTATCCTTCCCTTTGCCTTTTTTATCAAGGGAAGCATATTTATTGTAACATTTATGAGTCCAATTAAATTAACTTCAATTGGTTCTCTAAAGTGCTCAATATCCAACCAGTCTGTAGGAACTGATGGCCCCATAATCCCAGCATTTTTGACAAGTCCCCAGAGACCTGCAGGGAAAAAAAGAAGAAAATCAGGAAGCAAATTTTCACCTAATGGGTCAGATTAATTGAACTGGGTGAAGCTTAGCAGAAAATCAGTGATGGGCCAAGAAGGCAATGAAGATTTGGAGGGATTACTTGAGAGTGTCCTGCATTATTCAGTGTCTAGGTTTTATCACCGTGCTTTCCAACACCTTGTGCTTAGTCTTCCCCCTGCCACAGCATTTTGAGCATGGGATTGGTGTTGGTGTTTTGTGGGAGAAAGGGCAGTAGAGGAAGGTCAGGTATGGCAAAGAGCAACTATATTTGGTGACAGGACATGTGTAAGAAATAGACCTAGTCTTCGGTACAGGTAGAGTGTTCTGAGATACAAACAAATGTGCTTTAGTTCTGAGATGGGTAAAAGTGCCAGAGAAATAAAGAACAGTTCTTGATGACAACAACAACAAAGTCTTTCTCCAAGTCTTGAAAAAAAGATGAGAACTGTGTGACAGAGAAGGCTTTAGCTATTCTTTCCCCTCTCTCCCTGACATTTTTTTTGTAGCAGAGAACTTATTCTGCGCATTGACTAACATGCCACAAATGGAAATGGGAAAGGGTTTTTTTTAATGACCAGCAACTATCTCCAAAAATGAAATGGAAGCTGGGAAAAACTACTAAATTGATTTGAAAAACCTTTCTGAGCCCTCAGGAGTGGGAGGAGAAAAAACAAATATGTAAACCTGGTTCTTGTATCAGCTGCTATTGTGTGAATGAATACTTTTTCTGCTATGATCTTACTCATAATTTTTCTTGCAGAAAAAAAATCACTTTTGGCCTGAAACCAAATACAATTTCAAGTAAAAGGAATTTGTCAAGTTGTAAGGAATGTTATGAATAGGTGGAAAGTCAAATGGAGGTTGGAATTTAGAATAAAGTATAATTGGTACTATGATGCATCATAATAGACCAAAATTAAGACTCAAAGGAAGCAGAATCCAGCCAAGAGGATTTTGGACCTTTGCAAACTCTATTGCAATAACACTCCCACTGTAATCAGCATCAGTAATGGCAGTAGCATCTTATCTTTCATAACGTGTTGGGCCAAAGGTAAGGGCTTTTTCTATTTTTCAGATGGTCTGCAAGCAATAATCTAAAATAGTTACTTTAAGATTGAACAGAGTCTATAAGTAATTTTTTATTTTGGCAGAATGAGTGGTTACTTACAAGTCATTTATCACTTGTATTCAATTTTTAAAACAAAAGCCCTTTAAGCTTGTTAAGCAGAATTTATTTGATTGGTTCCCTAGTCAGGTACCACAGCATGGGAGGTGCTGCCATAAGCATGTGAGTGCAAACAGTCCCAATGAAGGTTCCAGGAACTAGACTCCTGTTCTTATAATGATGTATCGATATGACTGACTTTTTGAGTGCATTCCCAAATATTTACTTGCCACTAACTAGATCTATAAAATATCCCGCGAGAGCTTCTTCAGTGTTTCTGGAAGGTGACAAAATATCCCCACATACTTGTCAAATGTCAATTAAAATAAAATGTGAATGTGGCAGGGTATTTTTAGGAAAACTCTTATTGCTCTTTGTCTTTTTAAGACACATGTCCTGGTACTCACCTTCTGACTGAACTTCGGCTTTCACCCATGCAGCCACTTTCTTAATACCCTCTGAATCTCTGACATCTAGCAGCACTGTTTGAAGCTGCTTTGAGGTCATAGCTTTCAACTCTTTGGCTCCCGTTTCAGTCAGACAGCTGGCAAGAACGCGGAATCCCTTTTTATCAAAAATCTTTGCAGCCATATTTCCAAATCCCGTGTCACATCCAGTAATGAATATGTACTTCCTGGTGAGATCTGTAACCTTCATCCTGTCTCTTGCCCTCCATTGCCACCACAGAGAGACGATGCCAAGAAAGAGTAATACGTAGAACAGCATTTTTACGGAAGTCTTGTGGACACGTTCTGCAAAAAAACACCAAGCAACCAAAAAAGCTGCCAGTTTTTAAGAGACTGTTAGTTGAGGTTTTTTTCCTGTTTTTTTCTTGTGTTGGCTAACTGCAGCTATTCAAAGAAGCAGACAGAAATCAGAGCAGTGGCCTCCTTGTGCTAAAAGTAACAAACAAACAAACTAAAATCCTTCCTTGACCAGAAATAAGAACTGTAATAAGGTTTCAAAGACTGATACATATCAGGTTACTGCTGCCAGGTCAGTAAGCTTCCACTGAAGACATCTGGGAGAAATGCTGACTAGAAAAGAGTAGCAAAAAGGAAATATTTATATGGAAACCAATAGAAATGTCTGAACTTAATGTTGGTTCATAGAATATGAAAGAGTAAGACTAAAGACAGCTGGCAACAAAAGGTCAAGCAAGATCAGCAGGACCCAAGACCTTTCTTGCTACTGTGGATACTTAAGCAATACTAGACTGGAAAAAAATTACTTAATTTTACTAAACCCTTCGGTAGTCAGTTGCAGACCCTCAAGAAAGAGGGTAGCAAGTACTGCCACTTAATTTCTCAGTAAATAAATTCCCAGCAGCTCTGCTGTGGGAGCATGTGTGTGGAGCCTGGGCATAAAAAGGAAGGTGCAGATTGGAGCACTTCATCTGCTGGAGTGAAACTCAGCCAGTGCAACAACATCAATACTCCAAAATATGTTTGGGAAGAGCCTGCATATCTGTGATTTTTTTTTGCAATTGTCTTAATAGTGAACTTGAAAGGAACTATTTGTGATGGATGAAATTCTGCTTAGAGAAAACAATTCAGTTATACTTCTTCATGAGTGCTTATGGACCGGAAAACAGGAGATGCCTAATGCAATTGACTAAAGAAACCCTCTAAATAGACATAAAGGAGTGTAGATCTTTTTAGAGATTGCTTACAGGCAATCCCTCTCTGCAGGGCAAGATGCGATGAAGTTTTATTTCCTACTATTTTTCCACTGGCAAAACAACGTAAAAGGAAATTGCAAAAACCCAACATGTTTTTAAGCATCATTAATAGGAACAGGAACACTGCTTTTATTTTCTACCCATAGAACTGCTTTCTGCTCTGACATGGGAGGTTCGATATATCTCCATTTTTATTGCAAGCCCCGTGGTTGCTTGTTACATAAATACTCTTGCTGCTGAAATGCAGCTTCTTGTGCTGGCTGGAAGTTACTCAGGGTGTTGCGAATGCAGAGATGCTACTTTTGTTGCTTAACTTCCTCTGCAACATCAATAAGTGACGAAAGTATGAAGAAGTGATTAGGTAACTGCCTTTCAAAGTTTCTTTAAGACAAAGGAATTTTTCTGTTGGCATATGTAGGCATGCATGGCAGACCCAGCACTGCACTGGCTTTCCTTCTCTTGCAACCCTGATTATAATCACCCTTCTTTCTCTAATAGCTCTTCCTCTGCTTGGAGTTGCCATTTTCCTTCACAGCTTTCCTTTGCCCATCTCCTTTGGTAAAGAGGCTTTGATCCCTGCCAGTCCTGCCCTCATGCTGGGCAGTCACATCTCTGCATCCTGATGTCTCTGCAGGGTCCAGCCATGGTTGCAAGCCCTGAACTACATTTCATCTTGCCCTATGTCAACTAGAAAGTGGACCTGATGTATAGCAAGTAAGCTAAAATCAACAAAACAGAATTTTGGCTGACCTCTAATTTGGCCAATAAATAAAAATAAAAGCCACTTTTTGGAGGAAAAAAAAGCCTGTTTGTGCCCTTTAATCAATGAGTGGGTGGAGCTTCATTTGAAATCAATGAAGTGACAAGATTTTCAGTTAGACTGCTTTGTACAGGTTAAGTTTCCAGCTCCAGCCTGCCAGGGAGACTGACAGGTCCAGTGCCAGCCCATAGTGACCCAGCTTTGCAATGTAAAGATCTATGCTCATCAAGAAAAAAATTGTATCAGTGGTGAGACTATACTGTGACCAAGAAATAAATATACCATGACTTAGTGTCTCTGATGGTGACTTAGACCATGGGAGAAGAAGAAAGCTTGAATCTTTCTTTGTGGTAGCCTCCCACCTGTAGGTAACCACTCCAAACAGCCACTGACCTAGACAGTTTCACTTTCCATAATGGGAGAAAGTCATGTTTGCAGTAGCATACCCCTTGTGCCCAGAGGTACTTTCAGTTTGACTGGAAAAAAAAATAATTATGACTTCTTATCACTGAACAGCTTTTTGCTTGCAGCAAATATGATAAACCCCAGCCATTGAAAGAGGAAATCTAAGCTCTGAGGTGCAAAAAGGAGGCTTCAATGTTGAATATTTACTAAGGATCTTTGGAAAAAAGGGTAACTTTTTCTAAAAACATGCTGCATTGAGGGAAATAATGTACATATGCACCTCATGGGATTGACATAATTCCATTTTTAATAGTATAAATAAAAAATCAGTAAGTTCAGTGTAAAATTCATTTTACATTGTACAAAGTGAATAATGTCATGTTTGTATAACTGCGGTGGTGCCAAGGAAAGAATGAAGACACACCATGTAAGTACTTGCCAACCTGACCAACTTTGTGTGTGTATTGATCTTTCCTGCAGCTTGCCACTCCTCCAGTCTCTGCTCTGATCAAACTTCTGCAGAGACGCTTGTTCTCTTCAACCCCAATTTTATTGTTAATTTTTTATTTGATAAATTTTATCTAAACAAGTGATACTCCAAGAACAGATGTGAAACTCTTCTGCCTAATAATCCAAGCTCCAAATTGCATCTACTTTATTTCAAATGTCCCTTGCCTTAAATCAAAAGGAAGCTGTAACTTGCTTTTATTTAGAGTTCACTTTACTTTCACCTTCATGCTATTTTAGGTGAAAAAAAATGTGATCTCAAGTGGAGAAAAATTACAGTATTTTCAGAAAAGGGGAGAAATATAGAAGCTAACAAAGTGCTTTCCTTTTTTTTCAAAGGATTAGAGGACAAGAAGATAAAGCATCATGCAGAAGTGTACTACAATGTTGAGAATATACTTCTGACACTGAGGTGCTATGTAAGTGGCACCACTAAGATGAGGATTATACTCAAGTGAAAAATCCGGTGTCTGCCTTCTTGTCCTTGGAACCACTTTATGCTAGCTACAGAAATAAATTTGGCTATGAATAACTAAAAAATGAATTAATGAAACATAAGAGCTGTCTGCTTAATGCCTTCTGTTAGGCAAGACAGTAGACTGCTGTACTTGCACACAAGCTTTAGTGCAAAATACAGAAGCTGCTCATCTGGAGTCTCAGCCTGCAGTGGCAGACTGGGTCTGTTCACCTGCTGCAAAACTGGGGCTACCTACTTTTCCATAGCTGCAAGCACTCAGTGCAATTTTTTTTTACTGTCTTTAGGAAGCCTTGGAAGCATTTTATTTGATTACTGCTAGTAGCTGTTGTCAATACCGCAATAAAGATCATTAGGTTATAGATTACAGCTTAGAGATGCAGAGTCCTGTGTCAAAAGAGAGCATTAGCTTTCATTTATTACTGAGAAATTTTTTGTATTGGAACAACTAAGATTCATTTTTCTTCACTTCCTATTATGAATGGTTGGAAAAAAATCCAGAAAAGAGAGGATAATTTCATTTGGACTGGTAATATGCTGGAACAAACAGCTACTCAAATTGAGGGAAGAAGTAGTTAGTTTACTGTATTTGGCTCAATGACTGGTGATCTTTTTCTTCATGATGTGAGCTGGAAGCAAAAATGTCCACTGAGGTGAATTATCCTGACAGAATTGCTCATCTTTCATGAACTAAATAATATCTGTAACCTACTGAAAGTCAGAGATTTCGCCTGGGTCCCAATATGAGAATTCAAGGATGGAACCTTCTGTCTTCAGTCTCCTCAGTTTATTTGAGTCCTGATGTCTGCTTTTCACTTCAGTGGCTAATTCTTCATTCACTGAAGGGCTGATTCTAGCAGTAGAAACTGATTTTTCCCTTCCCAGGATGTCAGAAAGAGTCAAAGCACAAGAGAGCTTAAGAAATTGAGTGGATTTTGACAGTTTTTCTGCTATAGAGAGAAGGTGACTGTGGGAGAAAGACCAAAACTGGGTGCTTTATATTCTCCATTTTGCTCTACGTGGATGATTTTTTCAGCATAGATTCATTTTTATGGTCCATGGCATAAAGTCAGGTCAGAATTTATTACTCTTTGGGATTTTTTTTGTAAGGGTGAGTTGAGAGAAGTAGAGGATTAGAAGGGAGCAGAACTCTTAGAAAAAAGTTTGGGTAATCTGTGGTCTCAGCTCCAATTCATCACTGCCCTAATCTACTGCGTTAGCTGTGTGAAACAGGCTCTGTGCACACTTTCCAAATGCTTAGATGAGCAAAGTCTTTCAGTGAAAAGAGTGAAATTATTTATGTTAAACTAAAATGATATTCTGTCTCAGCAAGCCAAATCTTGTCTGGAGACGCTGGACTTCCTTGTATGGTGTTAGCTCTGCTCCACCATATAGGTTTTCTTCTAGCCTTTCTACTCCTATGCCCCACACTACAAATTACCTTTTTTCGTCCCCTCTCTTTTCCACTCTGTGATGTGGGAAACAAGGGTGATGGAGCACTGGAATGGGCTGCCCAGAGAGGTTGTGGAGTTTCCTTCTCTTGAGGTTTTCAAAACTCACCTGAATGCGTTCCTATGCAACCTGATCTAGGTGAATCTGCTTTAGCAGGGTGGTTAGACCAGATGATCTCTAAAGGTCCCTTCCAGTCTCAACCATTCCTTGATTCTGTGATTCTGTGAACATGATGAGTAGCACTGTGACATTTTCTCGGATAATGTCGTTCTCAAACCTATGCTGTGTACATTAGTATAGATATAGACTTCTTATTGTTAAGAAAATGGGAAAAGACACCAGGTTTGTATTTGGTTCTGTGGTTAGCTTTAATTGTGATGTACTTTTATGTATGAGGCTTTATCAGGGAAAGTTTGTGAGCACAGACGTCTAGAGGAGAGCTGACAGTCACTAAGATTAAGGCATTGCCTTTCTGTCTCATCCTATCAGTCTTGCTGTGGTGAGAAATTATTTTGGAGGTGAACGAAACTGTGTTTGTCATTTCCCTCTAAACTCTGTGATGACATTGGCTGAGGTCATTGTCCTTACCAATGTCCCGTGTTGAAAAATCCATCAAAGGTTTGTGTCTGGGTATTCACTACTACTCTGGAGCTTTCAGGTTGTAAAATCTTTGTTTTAAAGGAAGAGTGGTAAAATATCAGAAGCCATGTGGAGAGGGACAAGCTATGGGTTAGAAAACAAAGCTTCTGAGTAACCTCTAACCTATTTTCATATTATTCAGCTGATGTTGCCATTTACTGCAGGGACAGTAGTGTAACTGAATTATTGCATGGCTAATAAAGTAATTTGGTACTAATACTGATAAAATAAGGCTGTAATAATCTCTTCCCATATATTTACTGTGAGCATTGAGAGCTGTCTCCTCATGTACAATTGCTTTCCAAGTGCCCTTACTTTATATTGTGAGATTGCGTTAGTCAAATTTAAACCCTCCATTAGATGTCAATGAACTGTAACCGTTGTAACCGCATGGTTATTGACCCAGGTGCAAATAGTCAATGCCCAATTTAAAGATTCAGTTCTGACAAATGGGTTAGAATAATGAAAACGTGGTGGGAAATGGTTGGGTGCTTCATTGATTAATTGAACAGGATCCTTGCAATTCGTTTTATGATACATGGTTTTTCACAGCCACGGGTGAGTAACTAATCTATCATGTTTAATGTTTCAGAGTTAACTGATGAAACCTCCTGAACTGAAAGGTATGTGCATTTTTCCTTTGGAACAATTTAAGCTAAATGCTACATTCCCTTTGCATGGTTAGTGGGTTTTTGTTTGTTTCGTTGTTTTGGTTTGGGGGTTTTTTTGTTTGGTTTTTGTTTGTTTGTTTTTTGTTTTTTTTTTTAATGATACTACTTGAAGAACAACAAATTCGAGTTCTATTTTGAAGCAAAATGTCCCTATAGATGTATGCTGATATCTGAGGAACCTAGTTTTAAAGAAAAATTAAGGGTACTGTTTCAGAGTGAATTTGTGTTGGTCTTGTTTTCTCCCTTTATGTTAAATAAAGATCTGACCTGAATACAGATGTGATTTGAAAAAGATTTCAAAGGACTTTGGACCAGGCCTTAATGTTACTTCAATCTATAGGATATGTTCCTTTGTTAGATTTTCCAAGTATTATTTGTTTAAATCTGGATTTTGATTTCCTTAAAGATTTTTGCGTGTCAAAAATCCAGCAGCCACAACTTAGTCGGCTAGAGTAAAATGCTGTATGACTTTAGTGCAGTTTCTGAGATACTCTCTGCTCCTAGTTTGTATTTTGCACACACAAAAATAGTTGAGATGACCTCATGCCTTCTGTTATCTCTTATTTTTATTACCTAAATAATTTTTAATGCAGACATCAGCAACAGTATTTGTCAAGATACGTGATCACCAGTTAACTATTCAGACCCTGAGGAAGAATATTTTAAATATTCTAACACATCATGCTAATCTGCTATACTAGTCTCTTTAAATCAGCTAATGAGTGATGCCTGCTGGACAGGATAGTGACAATATTTGAAAATACAGGAAAATTTAAGAAATATAGAAAATATGTAGGGAAAATATAGGAAAAATATGTTTTCATTAAAAAATGTGGGACAGCCACAAACTTATTGTAAAAGTGACATAATTTCAGAAAGTTTAGCTCTAGCAAGTGTTAATTACTAGAATCCTTATTCAAGTCTATCAATTATTGGGTTTTTATCCCTCTTTTTTTGTTGTTGTTGTTTAGAACTACATCAGCATTCAGGCTTAAAAAAAATCAGTTGCAAAATACATTTCATAGTGTTAAAATATAGTGTCAGAGCAAGGACTGAAATTAAGCTTCTCAGCATGGTACTCTAAATTGGCATTTAAAGGACAGATTGATTTTTACAGTCTTCCACTACAAAATTTTGTGTAGATGTTATTAATGCAAAGTCAAATAATAAACAGCCGAAAGAGAACAGGCAGAGAGAGTGACTTTGCTTTGCTTTGCTTTTCTTTACTTCTGCCTCCTTCATCAATTTACAGGATGACATTATCCATTATCTTTCTGAAACAGAAATGTAGTGGGGGAGGTGTTTTTTTAACTTCTTCATAGTTTTCCACCTGGGAGCCACATTCAGTACTATGGTTCAAATGGTTTATATCACAGAATCATAGAATCATATCACTTAATTTAAATAGGTTTATACCTCTATAAAGTTGTGAAGTATTTTAAATTTGATGGAATATCTAAACCCTTAAAGTTTAGATATATTTTGACAGCAGAACAGGAAGGAACATTGCTTCTTTACTCCAGTAGAACATGTTTTCATAATCCAGATGACAGCTCTAATTTTACTAATATTTTTAACACTTTTTGGAGATCACAGAATGGTAGGAGTCAGAACTTCTGTTTGAGGCTATTTCAATCAACCAGACACATCAAAAGGCAGGAGGGAAGGACCAGAATAAACTGTGTTTTCACTGAAGAACTGCATGAATATTTTTTCCCCCACTTGGGAAAAATTGGCACTCTCACCTCAGTGAAAATATAAACTCAAGGAACTCAAAGCTGCCAGGAATACATGCTTGCTCTTTTTGTGAATCCAAGTTTATTTCAATATAAAGGAAATAATGTCATCTGGAAATTAAGCCCTTGTGAAATCCGCAAGCATACACTTCATGAATATCCATCTGAAGTAAAATTTAATGGTTTGTAGATCATTCCCCTGTGAATCAATGATACAAATACGATACTTTCCTTTTTTCTTCTGATTAGAAGGAAGCGTTACATGCTTTCTCTGAAAAAAGAATGAGAAGCTGGAGACATGCATGTGGTAGAGACTTGAACTAAGAAAGTACCATAACTTGTTCAGCCCATTTGCCACCTGTCTCAGAGCACAGAAAGATTATAATTTTTTTCACTGTATATGGAGGTGAATTACATTGGGTCACAATTTAGGGGGTCACAGAATGTGAGGAGGTCAAAATTTATTGACCAGTGGATGGATAAGTCACCTCTGCTCATGAGACTCTTTTAGTTCAGAAAAAATTACATTCATAGAATAGCAATGGATGAACTGATGTCCAAGTAAATGGATGCATTGACTGAAGTTCTGCAGAGGCCTGTCTTGCTTCTAGTATAACCCAGAAATATTGATAATGATGTGGATTACACACTGGAGAACATCCTTATTAAATTTGATCATGACATAGAAGTAGGTGAGACTTCAGATATTCTGAAGAATTGGACTAGAAGTCAAAATCCATGTAACAGGTAAAATGGGCCGAAGAAAGTAAGGTGCTATTAAATATGGACAATAGCAGGCAGAATTAACCAACTGTGAAAATATAGTTTGGAAAGCGACCATCTCTGTAGCAAATTGCTTACAAAAAATAAGTGGCTTTGGTGGATTGCCAATTGAACGTAAATCAACATGATACTTATGCTGAAAAAACAAATGTAACACTGCATTGCATAAACAGGAATATAGTCTATGAAACAATCCCCTTGCTTTGCTCGGTGTTTGTACGATTGGTGCTGTAGTGCTGTTTATGCACTCATTGCTTCAGGAAAGAAATGCTAAAATCCAGAGATAAGTGGAAATTTTCAGAGGTTTAGGAAATACACCTTATCAAGGAAAATGCAGTGAGTTGCTTTCTTCATTTGAAGAGGGAGACTTTCTAGTATTATTCAACAAAATACAGCCTACTTAGAAAGTGGAAAGGAATATCATGTTCCATGATGGATTGCTCAAAAGGTAAGAGGTTTAAATTATGACAGGTGAGATTCAGATTAGATATTATGAAAAAATATTTTAGCAATAAGGATAGTGAAGCACTAATTGCCTAAGGAGTTCTTCAGGCATCATTGATAAACATCCATTAAAATCAAACAAGAATAATTGAACTTTGTCTTGGATGCTTAGAATTAATCAAGAGACTTCAGTACTTCCAGCCTGACACTGATGACTCAGTGATGTGCCAAGATACGTACATGTAAAATTCAGGAGAGGAGGATAAAAAAAGAAAAGGTTTAGTTGGAAGTCAGTAGTTCCTGAAAGCAATTTTGGAGGGAAAAGCAACAAAAATAAAAGGCTGAGACTTTATGAGAGTGAAATTATTAAAAATCACACAAGCATCCTGAACTCTAATCTGTTTCCTCTTATGTTTCTCTGTTTCGGTACAGGAATTAATGAATTTCCTTCATCCTCTAGTAATTTCAGAACCATGTTTCTTTTCAACCCTTCCCACTTGTAAGGATCTGCCCAGCTGTAGCTAATCACACAGCTGTTGCCAACATGAAGGATTTTGTTAGTGTTAATACTGTTAGCTGAAAACAAGTGGTTCCCTTAGAGGACTGACTCAGCTGGCTGGGAAATCACATGGTATAACACAAATAACTGTGGAAATGAGTCTTTTACACAGGAAGACTTCTTGTGTTATTTGGTTAAAAGTTGTTAAAAGATTTGATATCTGAATGTATTACAACACATATGCTTAAAATAAGAGGTTATGAGATGTTTATACAGAAATATAAACATACAAATGTTGATGTTTAATGACCGGAAAAAGGTATTGCAACAATGCTTTAGGATACATTACATTAAATAAAGGTGTGGATGAGATTTCTTCTGGTATGAAAGGACAAGTTTTGTGGAAGTCTTCTGCAGTACTTTTCTCCAGATGCTATCTTGGATGACAAGGATGACCTGGCCAGCCAAAAGTAGCACTGCCCTCAGATTTGGCCTCACAGAAATGCTTCTTTGACAAAATGTACTAACTGCATCTCCTTATTTCTTCCCACGAATGACATCTGCTCAGCATGTCAGTGTGACTAATTAGGAATAAACCTGTTCAGATGAATGGGTCTGCCAGGTAACTTATCCCAGCCTAGAGCTGTGGGCAGCTGGTGGTGGGGATGCTGCAGATGCCGATGTGGCCCTGAGGCCCCCTGGCCACCTCTCTTGTTTCCTAGTTGTCCACCTATCGTGGTCCTGCTGGACAATGCCAGTTGGGATGGGACAAGGCAGAGGCAGGGCTTCTGCCTACAGCTCTCATAACTGTATTACTATCTCAGACCATAACCTATGGATGTCACTTGTATAAAAGCATTAGTTTATTTTACTAGAGCAAATAATGGGGACAGGGCTGTTTGTACTGCAGGAGTTTGGTGTAATATTATTGTAAGCTCACAAATAAACATATGCTGATACCTTTTTTCCCCCCTTTCCTCTGTAGTGGTTTTGCCTGGGCCAGGTTTTTTGGTAGTGGGGGGGCTACAGGGGTGGCTTCTTTAAACAAAGAGTTGCCAGAAGCTTCCCCTGTAGCTCACAGGGTTAGAGTCAGTCAATTCTAAGCTGGACCCTGCACCTGACCCTGCACCTGACCCAGACCTGGGCAATTAGTGTCTGAGGTAATGCCTCTGTGAATAACGTATTTGAGAAGAAGAAGTTGTTGCATAGTTGCAAAACTGCAGCAGCAACAGGGAGTGAGAACGTGAAAACATCTCTGCAGACACCAAGGTCAGTGGAGAAGGAGGGGGAGGAGAGTGCTTAGACCCTGAGAGAAAGGCTCCCCTGTTGATATGTGGTAAGGACCATGGTGAAGTGGGTTGTCCCCCTGCAGTCCATGGAGGCCACTGGGGAGCAGAGATCAACTTGCAGGTTGTGGACGAGCCCATGCTGGAGTGGGTGGATGCCTGAAGGAGGCTGTGACTCTGTGGGAAGCCCACCCTGCAGCAAGTTCCTGGCAGGACTTGGGAGTTTGTGGGGGAGGTGCCCATGGCAGAGCAGGTTTGCTGTCAGGTCTTGTGATCCCGTGAGGGACCCAGGCTGGACCAGTCGGTACCTGAAGGACTGTTCTCCCAGTGGATGACCCACGTTGGGACAGGGTGTGAGGAGCTGCCCCTGTGGGAAGCCCCATGCTGGAGCAGTTTGTGAGTAGCTACAGCCCATGGGAGAGACCCACGCTGGGGAAGTTCATCAAGGACTGTCTCCCATGGGGAGGGACCCCACACTGTTGCAGTGGGAAGTGTGAGGAGGCCTCTCCCTGAGAAGAACCAGCAGCAAAGTTCATCTGTAATGACCCAACTGCAACCTCCATCCACCCTCCCCTGTGCCATTCAGAGGGAAGAAAGGGGAGTCCTGGGAAGAGGAGAGGTGGAGGGAGAGGTGTTTTAAAGATGGTTTTATTTCTCATCTCCCTGTTCTTATTGTTCCTTTAATAAATCAAACCTTTTTCTCCCCAAGTGGAGTCTGTTTTGCCCATGATGCTAATTGCCGAGTGATCTCTCCATCCTTAACTCACAAGCCGTTTGTTATATTTCTCTCTCTCTCCAGTTTAGGAGGGGAAGTGATTTATGACTTGGTGGACACCGGGTTAAACCACCACATCCTCTCTTCAGGACCTCTGATTCAAGTAACTAATCATCATGTCTAACCCCGTTGTTCTGCACAGCATCAGGAGATTGGGAGAGGACAACTATGCTTTTGACTTGGATGGCAAATGTAAGAAATTTATTCTTCAGTCAGATCCTTATTTTACAAAGCATGTAAAATAGGTGGTGAGTGGCCTACATGGACCAAATAGTGTACAGAATGCAAAGCAAATTGTCTATGGACTGAATATAGAGTTATGTGGTACCTTCTGTTATGGGTATGCTACCTGCAAAACAACTTTTCTGTAAAAACTACCTGTAACAATCCTTATTCACAGGTGATCTTTAGTTATCCAGACTACAAGTTCGTAGTATCTACCCAGGTTTCTATAATCAGCGCTTTCATGTACAACTAAAAGGCCTATACTGGGAGGAGGAGAGGAAAGTTTTGTCTTCTGTGTTTTCTAGAGCTGCTTTCAACAAATGCATGCCTGTAGAACTGGTCAGTTCTGACTAAAACACAAGAAGGAGAGATGTTTCTTAATCTTAGGTTCTCTTTTCTTTTTTTTTTTTAACTTATCAGATGTATTGTTAAAACAATCAAGTTGGATAGTGATACAGACTATGCAGTTTTATTTCAAGTGAAATGCTCTTCGACAGATTATCTCCAGAAAACTGGAGACTTGTGTTGAAAGACAGTCCCTCTTTCTCTTGGAACTATTTTTCACCAAGCAAAAGAAATCAAAGCAAAGCACACTAGACTGAGTTACAGTGATTTCATCCCCGCTCTCTTGCCTAGATAGCAGCTTGGGTTTAAGGCTGTTCAGCCTCAGCCTTTTTCATTCTGTGGGAACCATACATTTACCTTTTCTTAAAACTTGTGGCATGTGGCAAAATTCTTTAAGTAACCACATGTATCATGAAATTGCAGACAATAATCAACCTTTTATAAAGCCTCATGATTGATTTTTAATTACAGAGTCCTCTTAAAGCCTCTCTCTCTGCTATACAGCAGCACTGTATTCTAGCTATAACTTGATTTATGGTGTCTGCTGTTATTTTTAAAACTCGGTAGTTGCTGATGATGCTAAGTCTGTATTTAAAATCTAGTATCATCTATTGTTTGGGTTTGAGATTTATTTTAATTGTGTATCTGTAATAGGATATCTTGTTAGACAGTAGATGTAACAGTAGAGTCCAAACATATCTGGAGCATCCAGTCTGAGCTTGGACTAGGCTTTGATAGTGGCTATCTTTGTAGAGAATACCTGATATCTACAAACATAAAAGCAGCTGTTCCATTTGAAGGCAGCACATGTGCCTTTCTTTTCTTTTTTTTTTCTCTGACATTAAAAAGTGAAGAATTGATTGGAGTTGATGATCTTAAAGGTCTTTTCCAGCTGTAACAATTCTATGATTCTATGATTCCTGTGCAGAAAGTGTCACGTTCCCATGTCCTGTCTCTGTGTTAGACAGATAACGCCTTTGGTTTTAGCCATCCTTATCCCTTTCACTTTGCTGGGATTATTCTCTTATGATAGATAATCTCACATTCAACAGATTCAAAGGTCTGGTTTTGTTAGGAGCTTCAATTCTATTGTTACAGCTGGTAGGAAATTACTCTCCAAATAGCTTGAATGTATTCTTAAAATCAAGGTTTACATACTGGATTCTGCAGCTGATTTTAAAGTCTGCAACAGAGCAGCAGCAACCTCAGCTCCATGTTTGTTTAAAAAAACAATGTGAATGTTCTCTGAAAGTCTGTTATTTTCCCAGTATATTGCTAGCCCAACACACTGCATCCTGCTGGAATGAGCAGCCACCTGTTTGCTGAAGCAGTATGGATCTCCCTACTCTCCTCTCCTGCTGCATTTTCTGTTTTTAAAACTTAGGATGCTAACTAAAGGCAGTTTCAATGCTCTAATATTGGTGGAGGAGAGGGGCAGAATGACAAGGAAAGAGAGTGAGTAGGTTTATGGGGTATGTCCTCCTTGGATAGAAAACTGCCTTTTCCAGCCCCTTACTTAGGATTCCTAGATTTGCTAGATTTATCTGCCTGGTTTGGGGGCTTCTTTTTTTTTGTCTGCTATTTCTTTTATGTATACATTGCTTTCAATGGTTATGAGATTTTGGCAAAAGACTTTCTATTGCAGCAAAAGCTATTCCTCTTTGCACCGTTGGTTTTGGTTTTTTTGGCCTAACAACAAGTGAGTTTGCCTCCAGTTTCTCAGTTTCCTTGGAAATGCACTGTTTTCTGCTTAATGTAGTGAGTAGTTTGTTGAACTGCTAGAGCACCTTTCCCAAAGTAAACGTCACTGATTTAAAACCTTACTGGCATTCTGCTGATTGATCTCATCTACGGTGAGGTTTCTTTCAATAACCATCCTTTGTACATGTTAGGAAGGATTAGCCCTGTCTGAGTCAGCTCTTAAACATCACATCTGTAGGTGTATGTAAGAGATGGCTTTAGTTGGGAGCCTTTTGAGTACAGTTTCACATGTCTACAGAGGATTATGTACTTTAACAATAATAACTAACTAGACTGTGTATTTATTTTCCCTAACAGGTAACAGCTTCAAGAAATCAGAGTAAGTTGTGTACACAAATGGAACAATCAATATTTATAGTTAATGTCATTGGATTGAATTGATGCATTTATAGAATATGTAGTATTTATTGAAAAGCTGTTCTCTGGGAGTTGAACTGCCTTATTTGATACAACTGACACAGGCAGACCAAAACTGTCCTAAAAACCTTTAAAAACAGAATAATGGCAGCAAAATATGGTCTTTATTCTGAAAATGTTTTTGATGTTAAAATTTATCTTTCTTTGGTGCATTTAGTTTAAGAAATCAGTTTTTCAGGAATTTTAATCAATCTGAATTAATTTCTCTTAAAGCTTAACTCTCAGACTTTAAAATAAAGGGAATTGACTCACAATTTAAGCTCAGATATTAAGATTTTAAAGAATTCTAGATAGTTAAAAGCTGAAATGGTTTAGAGACCTTGACCTGCAGATATAATTTGATATTTGAGTGGGGTTAAGAGCCTCCCTCTTCCTAGATCTTGGGACAACTCTGTAGCAGACCGGACACTCTAATGGGTGCTGTATTTTGTCCCAGCTCTCTCTGACACAGTGTACTCAGTCTGCGAACTACTCCTAGAATGAGGAAGCAAGAGCATCTCTTAACTGTTGCCTGTGTCAGATTGCCCATCTCAGAGAGCACCAGCACAGTATTCAAGATCTACTATGGTTCTCAAATATCTTGAAAGCCAAGTTTTATTGAACTTTTACATGGCACACATATATGGTGCTACCTACTACACATATGAAGCTTCCTTCAGGTTTTCTAGGATCTGGTTTCTGAAAAATGTTCATGACAAATATAAGTCAAATTAATTTGTTTCATTAAAAAAGAAAAATCCAAATTGAATATCCCTACTTGTTCATCACTGAATGTACACAGCTGACGATTACTTGTTACAATATGGATCTTATCCATTATGGTGCAACTAGTCCGTTAGATTTTAACTGGTCGTACAGAATGGCTACACATAATGTGAAAATTGAATAAAAACATGTATGGGTAGAGTGGGAGATTCCATTATGGCCATATGAACATACAGGCAATAATAAATGGAATGGGAACAGGACCTTTCTCTGCCTTAAAGTAAGGACTCTCCAACAATTTGGACGGTAAGTTTTTCTCTAACTTACCTCAAAGAACACACAATCTACATTATAGCAACAGTATTTTGAAGAGCTTATTATGAAACAGAGCATAAGCTTTCAGATCATTTTAACTTAACCTCTATTCTAGTTCCCATGTAAAATTTAAAAGAACCATCAAATCAATGGTTTCAAAGAAATCGGAAAGAAACTGCTTGTCTCTGGGCAAATGTCTCAAATATAATGTAATTTCAGAAAAGTAACCAAAACAGATAAAGAATTAATGTAAAATCTTGTCCTCTTTGATAGGAATTTCCATACATATGAAGAACCTTTTATAGAGAAGAAAAATAAAAAGTGAGTAAAGTTCAATTTGTGTTATCTTTGCATACAGAACAAAATATGTACTAAAATACAAGTTTATAATTTATGTTTTCTGTTCTTGAAGGTCATCAGAAAAGACAGGAAAAAGTAGTCGTGTTGGCTTCTTTCAGCTGGTAATGAAAGCAATGACTGTAATATTTTATGTATATTGTTCTGCAGAATTAGTGACAATAATCTATATAGTTGTTTGGGGAATAGCTGTGACCAAGCCAAACTTTTAAGGATTAAACCATTTGGCACAAAATCCTGCCATTAAAGTAAATGGGAATTTAATAGAATCCTTTGTCATTTTGTCATCTTGGTATAGATTATCGATACTTGTCTCATGATTCTCTTTTAAACATATTATATCGAACCTACAGCTAGATATAGGGAAAGGAGTTAAGATGCACAGTAGGGAACTAGATGACCTTGGTTTGTCCATATTTTGGCAGACAATTTAGCTCCCTTGTAATTGCTCCATGGATATTAGAAGGTTTGGTAACCATAGAAACTTGTGAATGCACAGTACTGTAAGCTATGTCTTATATTGATGGACCCTGGAATCCTGTAGGGTGCATCTCAATTTTAAAATGAATGTAGTAAAGAGATGTCCAAGCCAGCAGCATGTAGCTGGGATGGTTTTTTGCTTCTGTTTTGCTTGTAGTCTAGGCAATTAGCCTGTAATGTGTCCAAAAAATATGGTCCTGACTGTACTACAGGGGTAATGCAGTTACATCCACCTGGTGCATCTACCTAGATAAATATCTCCACTCTTATTTGGGTGGAGAGAACAGCCTGTCCAAACATAGGGCTGTGTTTGTCAAGTGGAGAGGTTTACATTCTGTAGCCTGTTTTGCACAGATGTTTACCAAGTGCAGTTGGTAAACACAGTATGTTTGCATCAGATGTGTTGAGAGATTAGTTATCACATATCTGTGCATTTTATGTGGGTTTTTTTAAATCAAGGGGATTTCTAGACTTCTTGTGAGTAAGATTTACAAAACAGTGGTAGTGCTACAGTTTCCTTCTGTTTTTTTTTTTTTTTTTGTAGACATCTTTTATTTCTTTCTCTTATGTTAACTGACTTGTTTTTCACTTTATCTTGTCTTTGCCCTAATTTCCCTCTGCCATGTGTGCTTCAAATTCCCATCCTTCTCTTACATACATTAAAGCACCAGTACATGTTCTTTATCAGGCTGATTCTGTTTTACACTCCTATTGAAAAATATATAGCATTTGATACTGGTATTACTCTATATGGACAGTTTGATTTATAAATTTACGCATTACTTCAACCTGAGAATCAGACTTCAGACAATCATGACAAAGGTAACTTGCATTGCTGTGTCTTTACTGAGCCTGTGCACGTACCTGCTTTTGGCTCAAGTGTAAGGTAATGGGACTTAGCTCATCCCCCTTTTTTACTGCATATTATGTCATATTTCTATACATTTCTTCCAGATTGACAATGCAGAATTACCTCTCTCAGTCAACAAGTTTTAGAATATGAACTATGACGATTTGCTCTGAGATGTTTTGTTGGTTTTCTATCACAGCACTCCAGACCTTTGAGAAATTGGCTAACTCTGTTCAAAAGCTCTGCACAATGGCCTGAGGCTTTTTCTTCCTGTCTCCCTTCATCCCCACAGGAATCTGCAAAGCAGACTATATATATGAATTATAATTACTATTCTTAATCTTTTAACTAGTATCTGGTATTATGATAATGTGGAATGATATCAAGTTATTAATGTTATATGATAATACATTAATTCACATGTTCAAATTCTTCTGGCAACTAAAAGGGAGCTCATAACAATTTATGAGATTGTAATCACAGGTGCAATTAGATTGGTGAGAGAGATTTAGTGAGAGAGATTTATCTTCTTTCTGTACTGAAGATAATTCTAAACTTAAAGAGAATGATTTTGTATCTAATCCACCTGATTGATGATTTATAAGTATGCAACCAGCACAAAGACTGCCTCTCAGTAGAAACCATATTTTTTTTTTGTCTCTTTAGTTTCGATTTTCTTCATCTAAGGAAATTTTAATGATGGCTGTTGGTAGTTTCTGTGCTATTGCTCATGGAGTAGCCCAGCCAGGTGTGTTGCTTGTGTTTGGTGCAATGGCAGACACACTTATTGAATACGACATTGAAATGCAAGAGCTTAAAGACCCAGGCAAGACATGTGTAAATAACACCATAGTGTGGATTAATGGTACTGTTCATCAGAATGAAAAGAATGCCACAATAAGATGTGGGTAAGTAGCAGATGTATTTGTTTCTTTTCCTTTGTTATTATGGATTGTTGGAGAATGTATCATTAGTGAAGGTCCAGTTCAACCTCTAAACATTAAATTTTCTGTTCATGAGGCAGAAAAGGGACATGCTTCTTGTTATAGCATCCTGTTTCTGAGCTGGAGATATTACCTGGAGGGAAAGAGGATCAGACTGGGTCTTGGTCTTTCAGCTATGAATGTCAGAAGGAGTATTCTTTGATGATGATTGTTCTTACAACAGAGATATCTGCTATACATCTGAGTTCATTAATCTGTTTTCTCTAATGACACCGTAGGTAGTAAGGACTTCATATTATGACTTAGGTACTTACAGGTGCCTGATGACTTCTGAGCAAGTTAGCTAAACTTTAGTCATTGAAGAAAAATGAGTGCTTCTAGGATGCAATTCATCTCAGCTTATGGGAGGTGTCTAAGGCAGGTCAGATGAACTGCCCTGTAAGAGTGCCTGTTTCTTTCCATTAACTATAATAAATGGAGTCTAGATGATTCATTCAGATACAGATATCTGCCAAAGCCAAATGTGAACCTGTAACCTTTCCTAAGGCTTGTTTTCAGTGCATCATTCCAAGAGTTTTCTAATCTCTGAGAGACTTTTAATTAGATATTTAATTAGAATGAAAAGTTACTTGTCTAAAGGTCAGTGCTTTGCCTTCCTAGTTGTAGGTGATGGGGGATACATTATTTGCTCTGGGCTGTCCAAACTAGCCTTCTGAGATGGAGTTGGCAGAGAGGTTACAGGATATGCTACAGACTTCTGTTCCTCTGAAAAAACAAGTGTGCACCAGGCAGGAGACATTCATAGAATCGTAGAATGCTTTGGGTTGGAAGGGACCTTAAAGATCATCTCATTCCAACAACCCACCGTAGGCAGGGACACCTTCCACTAGACCAGGTTGCTCAAAGCCCTATCCAAGCTGTCCTGAAACACTTCCAGGGACTGGGCAGCCACAACCTCTTTGGGGAAACTAGTCCAGTGCCTCGCCATTCTCACACTGAAGAATTTCTTCTGTATATGTAACCTAGATCTCCCTTTCTTCAGCTTAAAGCCATTACCCCTACATCCTCACCAAAAAAATCCCTCTACAGCTTTATTGTAGGCCCCTTTAGGTACTGGAAGGTACTGCATCCAAGGCTGCTGGATGTAGTATGCCAGGCGGGGTCTCACCAGAGAAGAGCAGAGGAGGAGAATCACCTCTGTCACCTGCTGATCATGCTTCTTTTGATGCAGCCCAGGATATGGTTGGCCTTCTGGGCTGCAAGTGCATGTTTACAGATTATGTTGAGTTTCTTGTTAATCAACACCTTCAAGTCCTCCTCTGCAGGACTGCTCTCAACCCATCCTACACCCAGCTTGTTTTTGTTCTTGGGATTTCCCTAACCCATGTGCAGGACCTTGCACTTAGCCTTCTTGAACTTCATGGAGATTTGCATGGGCCCACCTCTCAAGCCTGTCAAGGCCTCTCTGGATGGCTCCACAGAGCTTGGTGTTGTCAGCAAACTTGCTGAGGGTGCACCCAATCGCATTCTCCATGTCACCAACGCAGATGTTAAACACCTCCAGTCCCAGTACCAACCCCTAAGGAATGTCACTTGTCAGGGTGCTTCACTTGGATGTTGAAGCCATTCACCCTAAATCTTTGAGTGCGACCATCCAGCTAATTCCTTATCCACCAAGTAGCCAATCTGTTAAATCTGCATCTCTACAATTTAGAGACAAGGATGTTGTGAAGGACAGTGTCGAATGCTTGACACAAATCCAGGTAGACGATGTCAGTTGCTCTTCCCTATCCACCAATGCTGTAATCCCTTTGTAGAAGGCCACCAGATCTGTCAGGCACACTTTGCCCTTAGTAAAGCCATGTTAGCTGTCAGGAACTACCTTGGTATTTTTCACGTGCTTTAGCATAGTTTCTGGAAAGATTTGATCCACAATCTTAATTAAAGCATTAAAAATGGTGCTGGATATCTGTGTCAGGCAATTGAATTGTTTCCATGATAATTTTTATTGCAAGAGAACAGGTCAGGTGGTGCATAGTTTCCTCTTTTGGCTTAAAATTTCAATGTACCAAATTCTGGGTAAATGGAATGGAAGTTGCTGTCTGCAGAATGTTTTTTAAAAGTTGTCCAAAAGCATTACCAATAATGACCTAAATGCCTGTTTCAAAGTAATCTAAATGCAATACCAGTAACAATGCCCTTCAACTGATATTAGGAGTAATTTAATACTCCTATTTGAGCTAAAAAAAATGGTCATTTCAGATTAGCAAGTTTATAGTACAAAGTAATACTTGAATTGACTTTAGCAGCCTTTGTTTCTCCCCATAAAGCACTGTTTAAATCTGAGTATTATTAATTGATGTAGTGGCAATAAAGCAAGTGCATTCAACATCTAATGAAAATTTTCTGGGCAGCTCTTCTCTTAGGCACTCTCTTGCTTGTGCTGTTCTGGAGCATGCAGTTTGGTGGGGTTTCTCAGGTCAGCAGGGCTGCTCCAGGGCAGCAGATCATTTCCTGGTACCAGCCAGTGCCCTACCCCTGTGCAGTAGGCAGAGCAAGCAAATCAGCCACTGCCAGCAACAGCCTCAGTATTGGGAAAGAACAACTCTTTTAGCAAAACAAGCTGACTTGCCAGCTGACATGACTTTAACTTGAAGAAACATCAGATTAGAAAGCTGTGGGAGACTGAAAACAAGCTTTCTAACTTTTTTTTTTTCCCTTTCCCTCAGTCTGCTGGACATTGAAGAAGAAATGACTAAGTTTGCAGGTTACTATGGAGGGATTGGTTGTGCTGTACTTCTGTTAGGATACCTCCAAGTCAGTATATTTTCCTCTATTTTTATTTCGAAGTTTAAATCACTAAATATGTAAGTTTATAATAATAATGTTCCTTTTAACCACTCAGCTGCCCATTTGAGCAGATGCTTTCAGTTCTGTCAGCTGAAATAGGTTAGCTTTGGCAACCCGAGACCTTCTTGGATTTGTGCATGCATACCTTTGTACAAGGATATGTTCTACTCTGAGATGAAAGCGTGCTGCTCCCTCCACACCACAAGAAATACTTACTCAACTGTGGTTACTATGGAATCTATGTCCCTGCACAAAATAACAGCTGAAGGGCATGTAGATTCCCAATAGGCATCACAACAGCATTGCACCGTTTTCCTATTACAGAGACATTACAGAGTAATACTAGTGTAAAACTAGTGTTGGAGAAGAATCACACCCTGCATATTCTGTAGTAACGTTTTAGTCCTTATGGCTGAGATGAGCCACAAGCTTGGATGATCCCCAGATAATCTGCTTTTGAAGCTTTTTATAATCACAAAAATCACTTGTCGTTCTCCTTCCTAAAAACTCTCCTGGAGTTTTGCTGAAGTAGGATGGCTGCCATCGCTATACTGCTTACAGCTGTGAATGGAAAAAGTTTTGTCCTTGCGACATTCATGTAACAGCACAAGTAATTTAACTTCCATCTCCTCTCAGCCTACCAGAACTGACACAAATGCTTTATCCAGAGGCTTCATAAAGTTGTTGGCTTAAAGATCAAAGGCATAAAGCAACTATCATATCTGTGTAGCTAGAATGTGTTTTACCTAGTTAATAATTTTATCAATAGCCAAAATGCTCTTTCACATTCTAGTCACATTGCTTTTTTTCCATTTGTTGGAAGTCGAATGACTTTTTAATGCAATTTATCAGCCACATTATGCTCCTTCCAGATCTGCTTTTGGGTTATGGCTGCAGCTCGTCAGATACAGAAAATCAGGAAAGCTTATTTCAGGAAAGTGATGCGAATGGATATAGGCTGGTTTGACTGTACATCTGTAGGAGAACTCAACACCCGAATTTCTGAGTAAGTAATCTAGAAAAAACATATGCTACAGAGAACATTTTGCACTTCCTTCCAGACACAACAGAGTGCCAATAACTAGGCATTTGATAAACACCTTCTAATGTAAAATGCAGCTAAGTTTCTGGGAGTAGATACCAGGCTTATTATCTCCCCATCTTTAAACAGAATACCATAACTGTTAAGCCACAATCATTTCCCTTTTGTGACTTGTCTGTCAGTAAATGTGGGGGGGTTTAGTTGGGTTTTGGGGTGGGGTATTTTTGCCAGCCTGCCCTAATCTTCCCATCTCTTCCCTTGCCCAGTCATTTCAGCATGATCTGTAATTTGTCTGTCAGTACACGCTGCCCTAAGGCTGGAGATGTGGGTTTGAACCATCTCTCATTTCTGAGACAGGAAAATTAGGTTAGGGGCACACTTTGCTTTTGTTGGCTTTTCAAAGAAAAGAGTAAGCGTGGCTTAAACTTCTGCTAAGAAAGGTATGAGCACCTACCTTTAGAAAGGGACGCAAGGCAGATGGAGAAGCCTTATCCTGGGTAAACATGTAGCCCTGAGAAAAGTGGAGTTTAAGGCTTGCTCCTTTTCTTAGTGGTTCCTGTTTACAGGCTGAAGGCAGCTGTGAGGTGAATGTGCTGACTGTAGATGGCTCCCTGTTCTCAGGCGTGTCTACATAATAGTAGTCACATTTGCAGAAGATTTTTCCGTAGTTTTATTTGCCTTTACTCACCACCCAGTGGTCTCTATGGCTTTCTGTGGTGTTTTTTTTTTTTCATGAAGTATAAATGCCAAATGTAAGCCACTGTGAAGAATTTCTCTGGCAAAAATAGGAACTGAGCATATATCTGTCTAATAACATTTAGTTTCCTGTTTTTTTAAAAAACGTTGTCTTATGCCTACCAAAAAAGCCTCTTGGCCTCAGAAAACATTATCCAGAAGAAAAATAAACATGCAATTCAACTAGAACACTTCGAAAATTTTCAATAGAGGACTGTAATTTCACTTGATATATCAATGAGCTAAGAACTTCACACTTTAAACTTCAGGGACACTTGCTCCTATTTATTCCAAGAGTTCTCATTTCTTCTAATCTCAGGGGTGAGGTAGTAGCCAAGTATAGGTAGTGGCTATAAGTAGCCCAGGTGAGGTAGTGGCAGAAGTATGAAAACTGTTTTGCTTTAAGATGTTTTTTCTCTGTGCTGACAATATATAAGAGAGAAGAAACTAATTCTGCAGCTGCCAAGGGGTCAAATGACGTTAATCACTGCACCACTGTCCTCCCTGTGACAGAGCTGTCATGTTTTCCCACTGCCTCCAGTGATAAAGTAGCCCTCCTCAGTTTTCCCACTCTCCCTCTCATTTAAAGAACAAACTACCTGATAGGGTGGAAGGTTATAAGAGTTACAGCCCTCCTCCCTGCTCTTTTGGGCAAGGTGTTGTGGTATATTCTGAGTGCCCCATGGTGCAAGGAATGCCTTATATATAGTTATACTATTTTTCCATTATCAGAGAGCAGCATCCAGCTGGGATGTCTCTGCCCCCTCCTTTGAATCAGCTTGAGCACAGTAGTAAGAACTAGCTAGTGAATGAGTCTGCTGGCAGGATGACTTTTCCTGTGAAAAGACAATATCTTCTCTGCAGTATTCATCCATAAAAGCTTTCTGCCACTGCAAAGGCACCAGGTTTTCTCACTATACCCCAGTGTCCTTTGAAGGGATGATGGTGGAAACAATAGGGGTGAGGAGGAGCCCTCTCCAAGGGAAAGCAAATAGACCAAATCTGGCCAAGACCTGCAACACAAATTAAAGATGTGCTCACCAATCTTCTGTTGGATTTTTATTGTTTTACAGTGATATTAACAAAATTAATGAGGCTATTGCTGACCAAGTAGCAATCTTTATCCAGCGCTTAACGACCTTTGTGTGTGGGTTCCTACTGGGATTTGTCAGTGGCTGGAAACTGACCTTGGTTATCATTGCAGCCAGCCCTCTGCTTGGGGTTGGAGCGGCTGTCTATGGCTTGGTAAGTGAATTGTGAGAGGTTTGTTTCGAGGTATGATGAGCAGGGAAGGTCATGTGATACAGCTGGCAGGATTGGTGGAAGGGAGGGCTGTTACACCCCTTTAAAGTCAAGAGAGGCAAACTATGGTCACAGCAGCACCAGGAGTGGGGGGAGGCAGGCTTTGTTCCTGCTTTGCTTGTTCTGATTTCCAGAGTAATATATCCTGCTTCTAAGATGGGAGTGTAAGCATACTTTTATTGGGTCCTGTGGACAAATGTTATGGTTGCTGAGATCAAAACTTGGCCTACACCTTCTCTCTATTACTACATACCTGGTTTAGAGGGTTACTAGAGACAGGGCTTGATTTCAATAAATAGAATAGGAGCTTTTAGAGATGACCAAGTTTCAAAGCTGTAAAATTGTTTAAAAGAACTACTTAAACTTACCTTAAGCTGTTGCTGCACCTGGCAGCTGCTGTGTCCTCTCCTGGTTGTTCCTGCTCTACTTCTCCATCCACTCCTTACATACTCACAGTCACTGCACAGAGGAAGGACAGTGAAGAGAGAAACTGCCTCTGCCCTCTCACCTCTTTTCCCACACCCAGCAGGGCTGGGCAGTTTCTGCTCCTCCTCTGCACTCCCTCACACTCTGCTCTTTGGTTGTATTCAGCCTTTTGGCTATGTCACTTCTGCAAGGCAGGAACAATTTGCTATTATTTTGCTATCAAACCTCTAATGTAACTGACTAATTTGTTATCTTCCTGCTCTCCTTTAGCACCCTGTGCTGACTGCAAGTAGCTAGCACGAATAATGACTCAGTGTGAAGTGGGTGAGCAGAATTGTGGCAGGGAATGAAATAAACCTCAAAATGCTTTTTTCCTTCATTTGCAAATTCTTTCTGAGCTAATTTCCCTTTCTGTTTGTAATTTTCACTCTTTCCATTCTTATTTCTGTATTCCCATCTCTTTCTTTTCACATACTCACCGTTAGGTGTTTCTTCTTTACAAGTCTTTCCAGCCCAGCTTTTTCACCATAAGGAAAACAGACCTAGCCTGAATTCCTGTCTTCAAAAGTGGGTAATAGATGCTTGGAGTAGAGTATTTGAAGAGAGAAAGCAAATAATGGCACTTTACAGTTCCTAATGATACATCATTCCCAAGCCAATGTGGTATCTTTTTAAAGAATTTTACATGATTGCATTTTCTTACATTAATTTGGATGGGTTTTTTGAGCCTAAGGAAGCTTTTGGTATCCAGTGTGCTCTGGGCTGCTGTGAAGGGGCTTGTATGCTGTCAGTCCAAGAAAAAAAACAGTGGTGGGCATCCTCCCCCATCAGTAACATTACATTTTCTTCCTGAAGCTGGGCTCTGCCACAGTGGCTAAAGGGCTGCTCTTGCTGCTTAAGCTCCCCCTTCCTCCTATCATGCATAAATCCTCAGTCTACAATCTGCTTAAGCCCAGTTTTTAGCAGAGGAGGAAGGATGAAGGGAAGGAAAGCAGGTGGTGTTAGCTGCTCTTTCTGGCTACCTGAAGCAGAGCTGTTGGCCAAAGAGCTAACTGTTCTGCAAAACATATGCTACAGAGGTGTATGTGGACTCATTCTCAGTAAGTTTGCGGATGACACCAAGTTAGGCAAGAATTTATCTTCTGCAGGGTCTGAAGGCTCTTCAGAGGGACTTGGACAGGCTGAATGGATGGACTGAGGCCAACTGAATCAAGTCTAACAAGTCCAAGTGTTGAGTCCTGCACTTGGGCCACAATAACCCCATGCAGTGCTACAGGCTGGGGACAGAGTGGCTGACTGGTGGAAAAGGACCTGGAGGTGTTAATTGACCACCACTTGAATACAAGCCAGCAGTGTACCCAGGAGGCCATGAAGGCCAATGGCATCCTGACTTGTATCACAAATAGTGTGGCCAGCAGGACCAAGGGAGTGATTGTCCCCCTGTACTCAGCACTGGTGATGCTGCACCTCTGTTCTGGGCCCCTCACTACAAGAAGGACATTGAGGTGCTGGAGCATGTCCAGAGATGGGCAACGAAACTGGTGGAGGGTCTGGAGAACAAGTCTTATGAGGAGTGACTGAGGGAGCTGAGAGTGTTTAACATGGAGAAGAGGAGGCTGAGGGGAGATACAATCAGTCTCTACAATTACCTGACAGGAGACTGTAGTGAGGTGGGAGTTGATCTCTTTTCTCCAGTGATAGGACAAGAAGAAATGGGCTAAAGTTGCACTAGAGGAAGTTTAGTTTGGACATTAGGAACAACTTTTTTACCAGGGGGATTACCAAGCATTGGAACAGGCTGCCCAGGGAGGTGATTGGGTCACCATCCCTAGAGATATTCAAAAGATGTGTAGAAGTGGTGCTTAGGGATGTGGTTGGGGTGGGCTTGGCAGTGCTGGGTTGACAGTTGGACTTGATGATCCTCTTAAAGGCTTTTCCCAGCCTAAATGATTCTATGATTCTATGTCCTAATACCACAAGACAGAAGTCTTTGAGGATGCAGTGTGCCTAATAAAAGCCTCCTTGGAATGGAGGAGGTGACCTCATGCAAGGCAGACAGTGCGATGTGACAGTCAGCACTGCTTACTATTGTCCTTCTCTGCACCTACAGTTCAGTTGTAACCAGCACTTATGCTTTTGTAGGCTGTGGCAAAACTAACAGGCCGAGAATTAAAGGCTTATGCAAAAGCTGGAGCTGTGGCTGATGAAGTGCTCTCATCCATCAGAACAGTGGCTGCTTTTGGTGGGGAGAAGAAAGAAGTTGAAAGGTTTGTTTGCACAAATTGTAAAGTCTGATTTCTTTTTCCTGAAGGAACATAACACTGTAAAATGCACTTCAGAATCTTGGCAACTAGTTTCTAAATTCTACAACAGTGACCATCTGTCAGCTTTGAGAATTTTTTGCATATATGTTACAGAAATTTAGATTTTAAATAACATTGCATATGCAAAAACAATTTCATAATCCAGACAATCAGTGAAATAAAATATCAGCAATACTGTCTTCAAGTCATTCCCATTTGTAGGAACACAGCCTCAAATTTTCCCCTAATCATTGTCTGATATATCACTTTTGTAGCACATCTGAGAACTTTCAGTACTTTCAGGCTGAGAAAACTGGTTCCAGCAAGACAAAAAGATTTGATGATGTTAAGCTACAGATTTCTCTTATTCATTTAAAACATAACATGACTGTAGCACATACTCTGAAGTGTTGGCCAAATTCTTAAATGCTGTGTCACTCTGCTAAAACCCCAAACCCCACGGTGAGGTATCTGCAGTGAGTGTGGCTTTTCTTTTGCTTCCTACACAAGAACACACAAAGATTTCGCAATCTGTGAGCATTGCTGGTTTCATCAGTGGCATTTCACTTCAGAGTGAGAGGTCAACCTTATGTGGATCTCTGTTAACCATGGCACAGCCAGTTGTTGAAGATGCCTCATTTTGTTGATCTTTGCTCATTTTGAATTTTCTATCAAATTCATTTAATCCCTTTATTTTTCTCTTTCTACAGATATGATAAGAATCTGGTGTTTGCTCAGCACTGGGGGATTCGAAAAGGAATAATAATGGGACTATTCACTGGTTACATGTGGCTCATAATTTTCCTGTGTTATGCTTTGGCCTTTTGGTATGGCTCTAAACTTGTCCTTGAAGAAGAAGAGTATTCACCTGGCACTCTTCTGCAGGTACTCATTTTGGCTTGATGCAACTTTTCTGGACTGCTTCTTAAAACATTGATTCCTGAACATGTATTTGTAGTGCTCTAGTATCTGGTGGCTTAGTGGTAACAAGTACTTCATGTCTTTTTAAATGATCATAACTCAGTAAATGTGTGCATGATGCTGTTGGAGAAGATTAAAATATATACATCCACCTTTATTTTAAAGATTTGCAATGCTGCTTACTACAATGAGAATAATGCTTTCATTTGAGAGCCTGCTGCACAATTGACAGTGGCCTGAAAGTAGATTTCCCATTTTTTGAGTCAGCGTGTTGGGATATTGGCTTCTCTGAAGAACTTACTTCATGATGAAAAACCCCATTGTGATAAAGAGAAGCTTAACCAAAGAATGTTTTACCAAATCTAACCTCTTGCTCAGGAAAAGCTTCTATTTTTTGAACCACTATTTTCTCTTGCACTCAGCTCTACAGAGGACAAAGAACAGTAAGCACACATGCTGATAAAAATCTACATGACTATGGCTTCTGCAGGGTATACGACATACACTAACCTGCATGGCATTCATTAATCCAGTTCTGCATAGCAGATGCTTTAGATATCAATGACCTAAATATGTTAAAACCAACATCTGCAGATGTTTTGATTATTTGCTTTAAGCCAGGACTGCCCAAATGGCAGGCTTCAGTCCAGACCCAGAGTAAATTTTGCCTGAACTTCGCCAAGTTCTGAGTGTTCTGAAGAAAAAAATATTTCTGCTCCTTCTCTGCCTGTTGCACACCGTAAGAGTTTCCAACCACTAGCAACATGCAGTGCAAAACATCCTGCTAAATGGAGCTAGTTAAATTACTCCAAGAATATTGTAAAACTGAATCATTCTGTTCAAGGATGATGTCCCTCAGAGGAAATAATTTGCAACTTCTCTTGAGACCAGTAGCTGATACAAGGGAATGTGGTGAAAAACAAAATGAGCATTTCCCTTGCCTTGCACAGGTTCAGTACTTCCAAATGGCAAATGGCAAATAGTGAGGAGCTACCTTGTAGCTGAAGAATTGTAACTGTCAATGGAAACCTCCCTTCATGCTCCCTTCCTCTCTCAGTTTTGTCATCTCATGTTTTTTAGCATACAGTCCTAGTCTGACAGGAGAGAGGAAGAGGAAGATTTGTAGATAAAAAATATTTAAATAGACTTTTCCTGGTCTCTGAAAAACTGTCATGCACCATCCATACTACACTGATATACACTAAGCATTACCTTCCCTTCTCCTATCAGACATATAGAACTAATTCCCTCATGTTCGTGATGGATTCTGACATGCATATAATATAGTTGCTTTGAGACACATTCACACAAGTAAATTTGTTTGCAGTATAGCTGAGTATGAACTTATGGCATGATCTATATATCACAGTGTAGATGTTTGCAGTGCATAGTATGTGTGCAGTAGATTCTTTTACTTTAGCTATGAGATTATTCTCAGTAAATACCACTATGGTGTAAGGGAGAACTGAGTCCTGTGTACTTTTATTTCTTTCTCAAGAGTAGTGTTTCCTTATACATGCAGCTCATTTATCCTGACAACAAATTATTACATACCAGTTCTCCTAATCCTCAGGCTCAACATTCAAACTATCAAAAAAGGGGCCAAACGCCTACATGAAAGACATTATGCAAACATTAATAATCTGTTCTGCCAAAACATCTAACTAAAAAACTTAGGAGAAGTGGAGCAAGTTTGAGGAAAAAAATGTTCATTCTGACTAGCACACTCTGTTATATTAGTACTGAGAAGAAAAAGCCATACTTACAGTTCAATGCAGCTCAGTACTTGTTGTGAGAACAGATGATTAATGCATTTGCACGTATGTGGTATATAAGTGGTACATAAGCCTTCATCTTTTGATGGTCACCATCTTCCAGTGTCAAGTTCTTTGAAGACTCTGTCTCTTATCAGAATTACCAACATTTGCAGTCTTAGATGGTTTCTGTCTACACTTAAGAACCTTGTTAAAAACCCTTTCATAGGAAATGAAGCATTAGCAGATCTTAGGAAATTCTACATAAACGTTCTGAGCATTTTGGTTGATGTGCTCCAGTGTCACTTGCTTCTGACCTTCAAGGCCAGACTCTAGGGCTGAATTCTTGAAGTGTCCTTTGATATTCATCACTCTGTTCAGCTCCCTTTATCATCTGTTGGTCCTTCCAGGACGAGTGAGTGCTGTGGCTCATTTTCCCTCATGTTGTCATAGGCTTAGACCAAAAAGGGGTTGTGGGGCTTTCAGAATAGGGTCACTATTCTAAGTGTGAGTAACTCTTCCCTTTGATTCTTGGGAAAGGACATTAAACAGTGAGCATATTGAATATGTGATACATTTCACTTCTATGTAAAGTGGAGAAGAAAAAAATCTCTATAGCTGGTATCTGCTTCAGAAATAAGTTTTGTTGGGTATTGGACAAGACAGGAGCTGCAGTAGACAAAGGTTGTAATACAGTGGTTTAAGCTTCTTTCTGATTTTAATTGTTGTAGCCTCTGCTTACTGCTAAAACACATCTCCAAAATAAACTACTGGCCACTGATGTTCAGTTCCAGCCCTTCTTTCAAGGCACAGACACCTAGTCAAATCGAAAGGTCTTAAAAATACATATGTGGTACCACAATAAATATCTGGATGCACACATTTTTAGATCAGGGCAAATATGAGATAAGTCGATTTACTTCAGTCTGGAAGCAAAGCTGTGAAAGATAGTGAAAATCCCTTTTAAGTTGCATTTGTTTACTTTCTTGAGGGCTTATTATGCTCATATAGTTAATCACTGCAACTTAGCCGATGCACAAGAAGCCATTAAGCCACTGTAGTTTGATTTGCCTGTCTAAAGTCTAAACTGTAATAAAAATGTGATGTCGTATTTTGTTAATTTATTTTTCCACTTTTTCAGGTATTCTTTGGTGTTTTGGTGGGAGCTTTAAATCTTGGCCAGGCATCTCCCTGTCTGGAAGCTTTTGCCACTGGCCGTGGGGCTGCAGCAAATATTTTTGAGACAATAGATAAAGTAAGTAATGCATTTCTAAGCTGTGTCACTTTGTAGTGGAAAAATAATTAAATAAGCCTCAGGCTGTAGCATTTTTATCTACTGTGTAAATGAGGAAAAATGAGTGCGATTATGGAAAAATTGACTGTGCAATAGAAAGGTCTAATGGCACACACATGGGCTCACAGAGGCTGTTGAACAGCTTTCTGAAGTGACCCGTTTCTGAATAATGAAGTACTTCAACTACTGCTTCTGTTTACTTCCATTTCTTCTTATATGCAATTACTGATCAGTTCTGGCCCACAAAAGTGTACAGGCAGGCAATAATTGTCACCTTTCAGCCAAACTTGCAGCAAGCATCTAGCTCCCAGCCTCCACATGGCATCAAAAGATGTAGCTCTGTTGTCAGAGCTACCACAAGTTAAAATGGGGCCAGTAGGCAGGAAGGCAATAGGCACGCAGCAGTCGGAAGTGTCAGATAGATGATTGAAAAAGAATTGCATGAAAAAGTCTGAGACCCACTGGTGTATATTGATGAGGATCCTTTTCTATATCTGTATAAATGTAGTCACTGGCAAAATTCTGCTGATTTCTTAGCAGTATGTAGCATCTCCGGTCATTGACAAGCTTTATTGTACTAAAAGCTGTGTAAACAAATGAAAATGCTGTTTGTCTTTTACAGAGCTTTTACAGGCTATATAAAGAAGGCTAGAGAGGCTGTAGTAATGCTAATGGAGTTCTTAGTAACTCCTCAATGTTCTATAATAATACTGACACATATGTCTTATAAATTCACTTCATAAGCTAAAGCTCTAAGATTAACTGAAAAAAGAGTGAATAATGGAAGTGGTTTTTGAGAAAAAAAAAAGTACAAAGAACTGCAACAGTGAGGATAATCACAAAATTCAAGTTAAGGCTCAATCGGGGAACCTTAGGGTACAAAAAGCAAACTAAAGAGATTTCACCTGTCTAGAGAAAGGGTGACATTAGATCTACCTTTTTGCTAAGTTTGTAGAGTTGAGATTAGACAGTAAAATCACAGCTCTGCCCTGATATAGATTTTTCTCTGGCATTAAACTTATGCTGAGGTTCCGATTTGCAGGATTAGTGAAACTTTTCTTTATAGCTCAGTATCTGAATGTAAGACAGACATATTCTAAAGAGGAGCCAACCTGTTATCTGTTTTTAACATCTTAGACCATACACATTTCTCACCTTAAAATTCCTTTTAATCAGTTAGGCTACAGAAAAAAATCATGCACATTTAAATGATCAAATGTTAGCATTGATTTGTTTTAATTCATTCTTTAATACATTCTTTACATGCTTCAAAATCCTAGATTTAGAAAATTTTATTTCTTTGACATTTCTCAAATTTCTTAGCTCACTGCTCATGTCTAGCAGTCAACAATACCCAGGGCCTGAACAAAAGTATGTGTGACCCAAAGAACTTAGTAGGAAAACTTCAAATTAGGATTCCAGCTCTTAGGACTGGATGTGCAATGGTGGATGTTTTAAATTAAAAGTGATAAAACGTGCAGATTTTCAGCAATGAATTGGTTTTTAAGTGCTGTAGAACAATGTTTATGTGAGTGAAATAGTGTCATTTTATTCCTGGGGAGATAGCTAAATTAAGTTGGTCAAAATGCTTCACTCAATCAGCTATTCTGATCCTGCAAAAACTGAGTCATTGCCTATGGTAATTGCAGTAAGACTAAAATGAGAAGAGGGTGCATTTCTCTTGCCTATACTACCCACTGATGACAACTGCCCCATCACTTTGGCCTTCAGTTTCATGTCCCTTGATTCTTGGTCCTGGGGCGAGCTCAGTGCAACTAAGTGATGTTCAAACAGAAGTGCCATGGCTTTGTATGATATTAGGAATATTTGTCTACTGCAACAGTATTGGCTGTTTAACAGCAAATAAATAACACAATAAATTCTATCCTAGAAACCCACCATTGACTGCATGTCAGAAGATGGCTACAAACTGGATAAAGTACGAGGTGAAATTGAATTTCATAATGTAACATTCCATTATCCCTCCAGACCAGAAGTAAAGGTAATTAATCATCATCCATCCTGTGAACATAATTACTCTAAACAATCAAAATATCCTAGTTCTGCCATTTCTGGATTTTTGTAGAGATTGTTTTCCAGAAACCCAGATCCTCTGTCCAAAAGTAGACTAAAGAATTCTTCTATTAAAAGATTCTTCTACATATCATTCTCCTTATTTTACAATTCTGACATATCCATTGCCATATACATTCCTTGCTGCTGGACACAAACTCCTAGTAATTTCAAATTCACCTGCAAAGAGATTTTCTTACAATTTGTTATGCACTTATATCAACATGTGCTAAAATAGGACAGTCTTATCAGTGTCTTAAGCTGAATGTTGCAAGTTTTGTAAAACCCTTTGCTTACCCTGGGGTTGGGCCATGTGACCCATTAAAATGCTAGGAAGAGGTACAGGAGCTATGCTGTTCTTGAATTGACAAATTCTCTTTGGAGAAACATTTCATTGGACAAGAAAATGAATACTATTTCTTCTAAAGACATAAGCAGACTAAGTATCAGATTTTTCTACATAATTTCACCACTACATTCCTAATATTTATGCTTTAACAGGCATTCATAATACATGTACAGTGTTCTTTAAAGGGGATTTATTGCCAAGTTCTCCAATGGCATTCTCTTGACAAACTCATTTTAATGATGAACAACAAGAACAAAGAAAGATCAAAATCTGCCTGCCTGATATGGAAAGCAGTGCTCTGCATTTATAAACTCTTGAAACAATGTGAAAATATTTGGCTTTTTATTTCCTCTTTTTTCATAACTTTTTTCTGAATTTTGTAAAATTGCTTTGAATCTCCATTTTAAGATACAGAGTATACCCACTTAGTTTTGTGACTACTGGAGAATTACAATGGATAGATTCTGCTTCTTTCTTTTCCTCTCCAGATTTTGGATAACCTTAATATGGTTATTAAAGCAGGAGAGACAACAGCTTTTGTTGGAGCTAGTGGAGCTGGAAAAAGTACAACGATACAACTCATCCAGCGTTTCTATGACCCCACTGATGGCATGGTGAGTGTATCAGCCTAGAACATATTTCTCTAGCCTTAGTGGCTTGAAAGAATGACATGGTTTCTTCTTCAAAGTGGGAAGCAAATCTTCTAACTTTATTGTTTTTTCCTTTTAAATGAAAAAAGTATGTTCTTGTGCATTTCTGGTGAATGCTGAACATTCTTATCAAAAATAATTACATGAAAGAGAAAAACTGTAGGGAGAAAATAAAATTCAGTGATAAATCCGAGTACAAACTGTACCTATATACACAATAATTCAGGAGTGACAGATTATTTTTCATTCTGGAAAACACAGTATTGGCCATTTAATCACTATCCCATAATACCACTTTAGTATATGCAATTACTATTTAGTAATGGATTGGCTAAGAAGACAAGCTACGTCTATTAACAGTCTCATTCCATTTATGTATTCTTAGTTGGTACAAGTTGTTTACATGGTGACCTGTAATTGAATATAGAAAAGACAGTAATCATAATCTTGATTATTACTTTCCACTTGTTTTTATTTCTGAGACCAAACAAAAAGAGATTTTTGAAAATGAAATGAAAGAGCTCTACAACTCCTAAGCCCAGGGACCAGAATGTACTACTGCCACTGCATTGCATTCTTTTATGTATGAAAGCTGTTTTTCACACTGGCAGGGAAATGCAGAATCACAGGCCCTTCATTTCTATGATGTCTTTAATTGTCACTGCACTAGAGAGGATAATGTCCCTGACTTTTTTCCTTTCTTTTGTTCATGTTTTAACTGGCTTCCGTAGATTACCTTGGACGGCCATGACATTCGTTCCCTTAATATCCAGTGGCTACGCTCACAGATTGGTATTGTTGAACAAGAGCCAGTGTTATTTGCCACCACAATTACAGAGAACATTCGCTATGGTCGGGATGAGGCTACCATGGAAGATATAATCAAAGCAGCTAAAGAGGCCAATGCTTACAATTTCATCATGGACTTGCCACAGGTATGCTGTGCCTTGTAAAATGTTTGGCAGGATTTGATGGAAAATAGAGAATCCTTTTGTCCCTACCCCCATGCAGCCATTTGTGGAAAGGCAGAAGCTTAATATAGATAATATGCAGCAACCTTTCCTTTGCCTGGAATTAGTTAGGTATTACTACATGGATGTCATCTAGTTATCATCTGCCCTTCACCTGAGAATAGGAGGTTAGTTCCTCAGTAATCGTATGCCAAACACTCAATATCATGGTAACAATCACAGCATGATTTTAAAATACTTAGTTTTTTTATGTTATGGAGACCTGTTTCTGCTCAGGCCAAAAGCAATACAGAGCCCAGACTCTCACTAGCCAGCATGCTTTTGAGTAGTCTGTACTAATCTTCACAACCTTATCTCTTTGCATGAGCTCTGTAAGTTAGACAGAAGTTCCCTATTTCCCAGTTACTTCTCTTATGATGACAGAGCTTTGATAACAGAGTCCTGTGTTATCCTCCTTACAAAGCCCATATCTGATAGTATGGGGCTGTTTAATTTTCTAGAATGATATTTTCCCAAGTAGTTTCTCAAAGGAACATGTTACAACAGTAAACCTGATTGGCAGGATTCATTTAGTTCCACTTAAATATAAGAAAAAACTATTTCACTGTGAGGGTGATGGAGCCCTGGCACAGGCTGCCCAGAGGGGTTTTGGAGTCTCCTTCCTTGGAGGTCTTCAAGACCCACCTGGACATGTTCCTATGCGACCTGATCTAGGTGACCCTGCTTCTGCAGGGAGGTTGGACTAGATGATCTCTAAAGGTCCCTTCCAACCCCTACCATTCTGTGATTCTAAGTGCTGTTAACTAACGTCAGTACAGACTTTTTATCCTCCATCTAGGCATTTTCAGGCTTCCAGGAAAGTATTCATAGAAACACTGTGTAAAGGCATGTGTTTATTTCCTGGAAATAGAGGCTCTAGGTGAATATAATTATCCTAGGTCTTGAGATGCTAGGGCTTATGTGTTTATTTAATTCCCTACTTGAAATCAATGCCACCAGAATATGATGTCTATGAATCATAGACACAGGCCATCAGCAGGCAATTCCAGTTCAGTTTTCTGGTGAGTCATCTGATGGAGAGCAGGCAGGTGTTTTCATTTCAGCTTTTGCCAAGGCAGGTGTTTTGTGCCATAACAGAACATCTCACCTTTTTATCAGTGCACACTTTTGTCTTGGGATTGGCAAAATGATGTTGTTGATAATAAAGGAAGTTACTTCATCATCTCTACTTTGAATCTGGTGCACTAACAACATTTATTGTGTTTCAAAGACGATAATTTTGTAAGTCTTCTCCCAGGACAAATCTTAGAGACATTTTACCAATGTCTTCATCAGAAATTTGCAAGACCTTTCTGTTATCTTTTTCATTTTCATATTTTTTTCCTTCACACAGCAATTTGACACTCATGTTGGAGAGGGTGGCAGCCAGCTGAGTGGAGGTCAAAAACAGAGGATAGCTATTGCTCGAGCTCTTGTGCGAAACCCAAAAATCCTGCTACTGGATATGGCTACATCAGCACTTGATAATGAAAGTGAAGCTACTGTCCAAGAAGCACTTCATAAGGTTTGCTATAATATTCCATAAATTAGCCTTAAAAGGGAGACATTATTTCTAATGCACTCTGTAGAGGGTGCTGCTGAATGGCAACAAAGCAGTGAGAAGCTTTTCTTAATAGCTGTTTGAGATGCACAGGGAGAACCTTAATATTATCGACAGAAAAGAATTTTTTCTTACTTTGGGACATTAACAGAAATCTGCAGCTCCCTTTGCTCAGAACCAGATGCTCATCTGTGGGCTATGCATGGAACTTGAGTCCAAGTCAGCTGGAACCACTGGAAAGCTATTGTTGTTCCCTGTCAGGCTCACCTCGGCCGCACAGCAATCTCCATAGCTCACCGCTTGTCAGCCATCAAAGCTGCCGACGTCATCGTTGGGTTTGAACATGGAAGGGCTGTGGAGAGAGGAACTCATGAAGAACTCCTGAAGAGGAAAGGGGTTTATTTCATGTTGGTGACCTTGCAAAGCAAAGGAGACACAGCACTGGAGAGAGAAACATTGGAAAGTAAGGTTGTTTTTTTTTTTTCTTTTATAAAATGACATCAAATTCCACAGAAGTTAGATTTCTTTTTGAGTGAGGGCTGGTTGCTCCTCTCACCTCTATGGTTTGATTTTATCATTCATAGAAGTAATACATTGGTAGCCCTGCCCAAAACATTTTTCATTGTCTATGCACTGAATGACCTTCTTAATATAGATCTGCCCTGAAACATTAATCCTGACCTGTAATACACATCATTTTATAGCTCTATTTAGTGCTGACAGTCAGTCTAGTCCTGCTGCATTTGAAATGCAAGCAAATTACAGAGTATGCTGAAACCACTCTATTTTTTTTGCTCGAGGCAGATTTGAATCAAAGCTTCTGGAGAAGAAGGTCTACTAGAATGATATGTTGTATTTTTGTGAAGCATCATACTTTGGATATGCTTACCTTAAAAGATGAGAGCAATTATAATGCTAAAATACGGAAGCAGCCTCTAGCAGTCACATCCCAAGTGAGGTCCTTGGGTTAATATTCAGTTAACTTCATGTCAAATACAACTATTAAACTTGTGGAATGTGTAGGTTGAGCAGCAAGGTTACGTTACATTCCTTGCCTTCTACAAAGTATTCCAGTTATGACTTGGATTCACTGCACTTTTTTGCAGAGCCACAGGGGACTTGGGTCGCGTTCAATTTTAGCACAAACTGAAAAACTTTATATACTATGTTTTATAGCAGCAGAAAATAACATAGTTGAGCCAAACCTTGAGAAAGTGCAGTCGTTCAGCAGAGGAAGCTACCGGGACAGTTTGCGGTGAGTCTTAAAAATGATTGTAAATCTTAGTATATTTTCAGATCTCTGGGCTTTGTCACAGTGTTCCAAAATCCCAGTAGTGCTAGTCAATCACTTCTCTGGATGTTGTGTAAAAGAAGGTGAAAGGGCTGCAAGTGCTTTACTGAGACAGACTTTACTTGGAAAGAAATAGTTTGGGTAATATGTTAGTGATTGAAGGCCTACAGAGAAATAACAAGACTCTTAATTTTACTCCCCTTTCTATTCTAGTACCTTCACTCCAGTTCTGGTATACTGTGTTAATGTTCTATTTTTACTATTACTACCATACAGCTGTATATTGTATCATCTAATGCACTTTCAGTCCAGGCACTTGAAAAATGACTTGCTGTGCAATTACTTGAGAAATCAATGCAATGTACAAGGACACTTTATTATAGCATCTACTTGATGAAAGTTAAAGCATTTACAAGCCAGCCTGCCTTGCAGCTAGACACTTCTTATTTCTTTCAGGCAATCCCATGTCAGACATATGCAAATTAATACACATTTCCTACATTACGGGGTTATGTTTCTCAGCAATAGAGGGGGAATGATTCAGTATCCTGTTTTGCTGGATTGAATTGTTTGATAGCAATAATAGTGAATTGACTTGTTGTCTTACGGCTGTGTGAATATAATAGGATGCACCATATTTTTACTGAACAAATACTCAGGGGTACATATAAGACAGCATCTGAGTGGTGGGGGTGGAAAATGATTCCAAAAATTAGTTGTCCCTGTTGTGGGACATTGTCTTCTCAAGAAGCTGACAGAATATAGAAAGAGAAAGTCCATGGGGTTCCTATTATCTTCAGTAAATCTTGATTTAGTCAATAGAAAAACTATACTTGCTTTACAAGCAAGCATTGTGTTACTGAGCTATGAGGAATAGCCTGTTTCTGTCCTCTTTATAGAGCTTCACTTCGTCAGCGCTCCAGATCTCAGCTCTCAAATCTAGTTCCTGACCCTCCATTATCCATTGCAAGAGAGCATGCAGAGTCTACGTATCCTTCTTATGGAGAAGATGATGGACAAGCAAAAAAGGTCAGGTCTAATAGTTTATTATTAAATTTTCAACTAAATGGGTTATAGTACTTGGTAATGATAAGTGCCTCTATTTTAGGAGTTATTGCCACATCTTATTTAATCCTTTTCTCAAAAACCCCTAAACCCACAGCTTCAAATCTTATCCTCTGTGTAAACCCTAGGCTGCATTTTGATCTCTGTAATGCATATTGATCCATGTGAAATTTTCTAGCAGAAAGCAGAACATGACCTGTCAGTAAATTGACATATGTTGTAGATTAAGTTCAAAAATACATATTCATAAAAGCTGAATTAACTGGCAAAAAGCAAAATGCTTAGTCTGTGAAATGTAACAGCCACTTGGTGATACAAATGGCAGTGCTTCTTATTCAATAAAGAGAAAATTCCCTTTTTTCTCGAGACCATCTAGAGACTTCAGTAAAGAGATCCTCACTGCAACATAGAGTCCTTTCACTGACAGTGTCCTTGTACAATAAGCTGGCATAGAAAACAAAGGTGGCATATCTTAAAATGGTGCAGAATATGTAGGAATATACACAGTGGGTTTCCAAGGTGCTTATGGAGCTCCCTGCATCAATTTGCATGACTACGGTTGTTCAGTGCAGAGTCTATTCTCTGGATAAATAGAGGGCTTTAGTGCTGTCACTCTGGCACTAGCTCAGGAGGAAGTGAAAATGCAAGATGCTACCACCAATTTATCCTTGCCCTTTCCTAAAAGGTCTTTACAGGGTATGTTTTGTCTGGACATTTCCAGCAACATGAACTGAGGGTGATGAGCAGGGCTCAGAACACTTGAGTGTTACAAAAATTCTGCTCAAATCAAACTGCAGGGTAGGTTATAGTTTGATGATGAATATTCTCCTCTTACTGAGAATAATTATGGGAATTCAGCACATAGTCTGAGGATGTTTTGCAGAAGGGACGTATAATCAGCATGTGTAAAGCCTGAATCCAGCTATCAATCTGAGATCTCCTGTGTTTTAGTTATATAGCATACCTGTTAATTTGATGCAGAGTCTGATCAGCGTGTTCGCCCACAATACTTTAAAACAATACTTAAGAAGATTCCATGGGTGACACAGAAAGCTGCTTGTGGGGGAGAAGTTTAAGTTTTGGCACTGGATATTGCATCACACCTCATCTGGAGGCAGTAAAATGAAAACAGCCTGAGTTTTAGTGGCAGAAAACCTTAAACTGGTTGTTTATTATTCACCTCTTAAGTTGGAATCGGTAGGGCTCTGGTGAAAATGAAGGTAGTCATACACATGACTACCTACAAAGAGCTTCAGACAGCAGCCAAGACATCATTGCCCTTCCTGTACAAAGCTAGAGCAGCTGTTAGGGCACTAGAGGGCCATTTAACAGACTAAGCTAACTAGTTTATCTCAGTGTCACAGAGAGACATCACTGGGGGAATACATTTGCTTCATAAATCCAATCTGTTTTTTTAGGAATCTCTTGCTGTGGAGGAAGATGTCAAGCCTGTACCATTTACCAGAATTTTGAAATACAATGCCTCTGAATGGCCATACATGGTGCTTGGATCTCTGGCAGCAGCTGTGAATGGAGCAGTCAGTCCTCTCTATGCTTTGTTATTCAGTCAGATTCTTGGGGTATGTTATGCTAACATTTTAAAGTGTTTTTTAGCTGTGAAGCAAAAGGAGTGTATGTGTGATGAAGAACTTGACATGTGTTGGGCAGATCTTTAGATCTCATCAAGTAAATGGCTTTAGCCTTCTTGCCTATAAACAATTATTCAGTAGAGATATTTATATCGCTGTCATCACACTATCATTTGAGCTCTTTGAATGAGTGGGATCATTAGCAATTGTCATATATTATTCAATATTTCTCATGTTCACTTTCCAGAAACTGTTGGGGGTGGGTTTCAATACTTGCATACAGTTTCTTTTAGATGAGACAAGATGTACCGCATATGCAGGTATAGTGGAAAGAGAGATGTGTGGAGGCCCTTCCCTGCAGAATTGTATTCTACAGACTTGGCTAAGCCTTGGAGAAAGCTTTGGATCAGATCAAGGAAAAATATTCACTTTTTTCTTCATATATTTCATGCAGCTCTTTGCTGTCTGCTCCCCACAGAATGCCCAGGGAGAGGTAGATAATTGTAACAGGGTTAATAGCTGTCAGCAAAAAGTAGACTGGCATCAAGTTTGGAAGATAAGCAGAAAATAGGAATATGCTTTAGACCTTGGCATCCACTAAAGGACATGTTACCATCAAAATCCACAGCTTCTCTTGAAACTTTCAAGAGTTTGGCCATGACTGTTTTCCTTCAAAAACCTGCTGTAATGGAACGAAGATGTCTCCTCTTTTGTAAAATAGCTTTATGAGAAAACATTTGCCAAGTTAGTGGTAAACTGGAGGACTGCCTGAAGAAATTCAGCACTGCTCTAACTAGGACATTTAGAAAAGTGTCCTAAATTTTCAAGGATCAGGACGATGGAGAAAAATCCCTCCATTGACACTGTTTCTTATTGGGTAAAGTAGTGACACGTTCACTGGGAAGAAAATGGCATGCCACTATTATTTTGTGGTTTGGGTACCCACCTGAGATAGGATAAAAATTGTGTTGTGATTCCAACTTGTTTAGGTCATGGTAGGTACCTATGTGTGCAAACAGTATATGACCTAAAGGGCAGACACTCTTCTAGAAATTTGAGATCCAAAACTTTTTGTGCAGGAAAGAGTTAATGAATAAATGCCCCAGCATCTCAGCTACTACTTAGGAAACGGTTGAGAAAATGCTCCTAATAGCAACTCCAGCAATCTATCAAAAAAAGATTGACCTCTTCTTGTTTGTATTTTTGAATGATTGTTTTGGCTTAGTCATTTCTCTCTGGGAATTTACTCAGGTCTTTGAATCCCAGATCCAGGGAGGGGCAGATTGAGGAAGATGCAGAGCAAAAGACATTCCGATCCCTCTTGATCCATTTAGTAGCTCCTGACCAATGTTCTTGGCCTTTTAGCTGTAGATATGCCACCTCCAAACCTTTTTTGAACGTCTAGACCTCACACCAAGAACTATGGCTTTCACTAGACAACAGATGAGAAAATAAATGCCTTCATTGCCAAGGATTAAATCCTTCCCTTGAACGTCTCAGTCCATCAAATGATGGAGGCTGCAAGAAAAACATAAGTCATATCAAACATGAGCAAAGTCCAACATCTGTGTTTCATTATTCATAAATCTAAAACATTTCTGCCTTAGGCCAAGGCAGGCAGGCAGATGGAATATGCATCTGCTTTCCAAGCTGTCTGAATATCTGCAATGATGCTGTGACAGACACGTGGGCTTGTACTCTGAGACCAATGTGCTGAGTAAATGAGGATAAAAATACCCACAGCTATGAAATGGGAGGATAAATTTAATAAAGTCTTCACAGAATCACAGAATCTTAAGGGTTGGAAGGGACCTTTAGAGATCATCTAGTTCAGCCCCCCTGCCAAAGCAGGTCCATCTAGATCAGGTCACACAGGAACTCATCCAGGTGGGTTTTTAATGTCTTCAGAGGAGACTCAACAACCCATCTGGGCAGCCTGTACAAGTGCTGAAGTTTTTTCTTGTGTTTCTTTGGAACCTCTTATGTTCCAGCTTATACCAGTTGTCCTATCATTGGACATCACTGCGAAGAACCTGGCTCCACCCTTTACATATTTGAAACGTTAATGAGATGACACCTCAGTCTCCTCTTGTCCAAGTCCCAGCTCCCTCAGCCTTTCATCAGAAGGAAGATACTTCACTCCCTTAATCATCTTTGTGGCCCTGTGTTGAACTCTCTCAAGCAGCTCCCTGTTATCCTTGAACTTCCTTGAAGATTCTCAGAAATTAATCCCCAAAAGTGAATGAAGAACTGGCTATTACTGGTCATGTTTTCTGGTCAATTCTGCTCAGAAGTGTACTTTTGAAACAAATTTCTCAGTAGTTCCTTCTTACGACACTTTGGTTCCCATCTCAAAGTACAGGAAATGGATCCTTTGCAGTGAAATTCAACTGGAGGACGTGCTCCAACTGCTATTGGGCATGAAGATCCTGGTCTCAGATAAAAGATAGTCCATGCTGAAACTGATGAAATTCCATGCTACAGATTACTGTAATCAGTGTTAAACATAGCTAAGCATGTTAGGAGAGCTGCAGAATGGGAGAGTTGATTTTTACAGGAGAGATCTGCAAGGAAAAAAAAACCCCAAACTTCTCTGTTCACAATACAGAGATCTCTTCCCAATGAATGTTCTCTCCATTTCCTCCCTATTGCTCTCAGTTTAGGGACACCATAAGCACATACGTGGATGCTTACTTGAATTTAGTGTTTGCAGTAGGAATTCCAGACAGACCAGTAACTGGCTTCAACAGAAACCCTCAAGGTGTCTTGCAGGCATTGTAGTTCTCAGCCTTTACCTACGAGCAATGACGAGCCCAGCCACAGGAATTGGCGAGGCCTTTCGCAACATATTTCTTGTGTAAGAGAAAGCACTTTGAATGTGAATGATAGGATAGAATATTAAAGCAAAGGCTCACAGCACTCTCCCTTTTCTTGAGCACCTTTTGTAAGCATGGATATGGATTCAGCCTCCCTGAAATCACAACCTGTGTTGCCTTTGCATTTCTTGAAATGAAGGCTCTTACTGCCTACCATCTAGTCATAAAGAAGTGATGAACACAAGTTTATTTATAACAAGCATAAATACTTATTGAGACTCCCTGTAGGGTCCTAGGACAATTGTTTTTCTCTCTTTTCAGTGCTCAGTCTTGTATATGATATTTATTCAACCAGAGAGAAGAAATGCAAAGTGTGAATACATACTGTTTATTAGTTTTACTGATTAGAATTTCTCTTCATTTCAACAGAGATTTTGCTGATTGTTTTTCATATGAAAAGCTACCACAGTACTGTAATTAGCTTGACATATATTTGAACAAATGCTCACAATGATAAACAGTTATTTATTCCCCTGGCTATGTTTTAAGATAGCGATGCACATGGCGTGACCACTACTGTGAAGTGCATTTTCTCATTCATGTACCACGACAACATAGGAAAATACCTTCTACAATTCTAAAATCCAGAATCCATGTAGGACACAGTTCACCTTGTATCCCATTCAATCTCAAGTGTTTAACTGGATTATTTCCCCCAGACAACAATGAAAACAACCAAGCAATAACCAGCAGTATCTTTCCTGAAAACATAAATTATAAAGATAGATGAAATCTTTTCACAGCCTGTTCAATTGGGGATCAAACATGACTTATGAATGTACAGCAGATTTCATTAAGGGATAGGAATAGCAGCAGACAGTTATATATTTTGTTCTTACTATGACAGATTAAAACATACCTGGTGATTTCTTTTTTAAAACAAAGATCAATCTGAGAAAATAATATGCCTTGCTACTGATAAGACAGAATTACATTGGAACAACTCTTGGAACACTAAGTGCTATTTTGGTATCATTTTGGTTTTAGTAGGATTTATTTTGTTGCCAAGGTTCTGATGTACAAAGCTAAAATACTTGAGGTGGAATTCCAACTAGAGAACAGTTTATTCTTCTCAAATTCATGCTCTAATTCCTCTCTGTTACTTTGATGCATAGCACACCTTGAACCATAGATAACTTGGGTTGATGTTTCAAGATTACTACTTAAGTACAGTTTTGTGGAATTTTTACATTCTACATCTGTAATGAAAATTCCTCCTCCTCTTTTTGCTGTTAAACACTTACCTCAAAGAATTGAAGTTGATTTTTATATAAGTAAAAGTTAAATGCACAAGCTATTTTTAATTACACCTTACAAATAACAGATTGAGAGATTAGTCTATATATATATAGAGAGAGAGAGTAACTTTTATCTGTGAAATCCAGTTAGAATCAATTTAAAGTTAGTGGAGAATTACAAACATGAGCCATGACTTATACCTGCAAGTAGCAGAAGTAGTTTGACAACTTCAACTAGTTTAACTGACCTACATATCAACTCCTCTTACTGAAAGGAATTGCTAAAGGATGCCTACTTAGATTTGGACCACTACTTCAGCAGCAGCCAGTAACACTGACAGGCGTTGAAAAAGATCAGATCTTAAGAAGAAGAGTTAAAAGGAAAATACCACGGGCAATGGAGCAGATGGTGTGGAGGGACTTGACTTTACGCACTAATGCTTTTTCTCAAGTACCCATCAGTAAACTAATAGATCATATCCACACTCTTTCAGTAGAAAACAGTAGGTTCTTCTTGAAGCCTAGCTATAGAAACTATACTATCTGCTAGTGTTGTGCAAGGAGAGTCATGCACAGGTGTCATTATTTGCACACATTTCATTTTGTGTGGCCCAAGAAAATTGCAATTGGCATAGATTAGAGGGGAGACAAGGAAGCTGTTGCACTGTTGCTTTGTTGCCATGCTATTTATTTCATTGCTGTTCTCTCATTAACACACTAGATCTTTTTGGGTGGATGTTCAATTAATTACAACTAGGGATGGGCCACAAGTAGTAGTAGTCAATGCAGAGACCAAGTATAATAAACTTGTTGTTTAACAAGAGTAAAATGTGACACATTATACCCAGGCTCACCTTGGGAAAAATGAGTAATCAGGCCTTTGGAAGGGGTGAGGGAGAGCTCTGTGTTCGGTTTGTTTCTAGGGTGGACTACTGCATTTGGCAAAAGGGAGTCATGAACAAACCACACACCACAAAACTGACATTTCTAACATCATGCCACCCATTTTTTTTCAAAGACCTTCTCCATTCTTGATGAAGAACAGCAAAGAACCCAGATCAATGGCGTCTGCCTGCTCTTTGTCCTTGTTGGAGTTATTTCATTTATCACACAGTTCCTTCAGGTAATAGCAGTCCAATATGGGTAAATTTTGTTTCCAATCCCCTACTCTGTGGATATCTCTCTCTGCACAATGTATGTATTTATTCTTATGCATCCCCAGGGATATACCTTTGCCAAGTCTGGTGAGCTGCTTACAAGACGATTAAGGAAAATTGGTTTCCAGGCTATGCTTGGGCAAGACATCGGTTGGTTTGATGACCGGAAGAACAGCCCTGGTGCTTTGACTACAAGACTTGCAACAGATGCCTCACAGGTCCAAGGGGTAAGACCTGGTAGTTTAAGAATCACTTTACTACAAGCCCTGATTGAAGGCCTGTGTTGGCACATCATCACAGAAATTAGAAATTAGACCTCACTGCACAAAGTGAGGTCACTGTGAATACAAATTAAGCTATCTCTATTGTAGAATGGAACTAATGTCCTTGTATTTACCTGAAGGCACAAATAGGCTTACAACATTCCTGCCAGAACAAAACCACAAAATCATTCAAATACCAGCCATCAATGGAAGGAGAAGGAACATCCAGTGCAAAAGTTTAAATTTCATTTTTCTGCAGATAAATTAGCATTTTGTCCCAATGCTTAAGCATTTCTTTCAAAAACATGTCAACTAGCGTTTCAGTGACATTCATCATTAATCATGTTCTCAAGTTTTAAGCATGGTATTATACTTGTTGTGACAGTTTTGATTTAAACTGACAGTGCACTTGAAAAAAACAGTTTATGGTACTGGCTGGTCCTCCAGCTGGGGGATCATACAGCCAATTTCAATGCTTGGGAAAGTGAACTGCTAACTCCATGTATTGTGTTCCATTGTGGGTGAGGGTTAAATCCCACTGAGCTATAAATGTTACGTGTCAGAATTGATGCTTTGTTAAAAGTGAGTCAGATACCATTTTACTTGACTCCAATACAAGCAGTTTTCTAGCAACAGAGGAGGAAATGTACAGATTTCTTTGCTACAAAAAACTGTTCTGTTACAGCTTGACTGAAGATGCCAAGTTAGTTTTTATTAATGGAGGTTTTAAGAATTTGAAAGACAAATGAGAAAAGAGGGTCCCCAAACCCCTGTCAGCAGCAATTTTTACAGAATCAGAGAAACCACCTGCAAACCTCTTCAGCCCTTACAGATGCGTATCGGGCATGTTTTAATTGAAATAAACAAGCTTGTAAAACACTGACTGACCATGTAGTGGCCTCCTAAGGGACATCTTTGTTCTAAGCATGTGTAGGGCAGTGAGGCACAGCCATTCACCCACAGCTCTGGGGAAAAAAATACAGAGCTACTTGAGCAGCAGTGTCCCTGCACCTTTCACTGCCAGACACGGAGCTTAGCCAACCGCTGCAGCTGCAGAGCCAGCTGAAGGTGAGAAGCTGCACATAAGTGTCTAGGATCTGACAGTGCCTACATCTGCACCAGGAGTAAGAAGCAGACTCCTGGAGTGGGTGGGGTATTAGAGCTGCAGTGTCCAGGTAAGAGCAGCCCTATGGCTGCTCCTTTTGGTAGCCTCTGCTGAGCTGGGGGGTGTACCTTGCACCATGGCCAGGCCCAAGGGACCTTGCCCTATTGCTGCAGGTAAGAGGAATAGCAGATGAGTATCTTGTGCTGCAATTTTACATCCTGCAGATGAATTTGACTGAAACTAACCAAGGATATAAAATGTTTCTTGTTCTAATACATAGCGACCTACTTCCTATCTAGGGCTGGTGTTTACTGCTATGAAAAAAATGACTTTTGGGTAAATACATTAAGTTTTTTACAAAGAATAGTGTTCTTGAAGTACATAAGGAGAAGATGAATGCCTTCAATAAAGCTGATGTCAAAGGCAGATTTAATTTTTTTCCTTTGAAAATAAGCAGAAATGCAACTTTAAGTCATTCTTGCTCTGTGATGTTTCTTACTGGTTTTAGCACAGCTGAGACTTTTTTGTTAATAGTTAAGTTGCAAAAGGCTTCTGTTTATTATTTAAATAGCAAGACAAACATTAATTTAAAAAAGAAACAAAAAAATAATTAAATAAATTAAACAAAAAATTAAATGTAGGGGCTAAACAGAAGACTCAGATAAGTGATTCCCCAGGGAACCAAGGGATCAATAGATCATCTTTCTCACAATCAGAAACAATTTTCTGAGTTCTCAATGGAAATTTTGGTGGGGGAAGGGAATATCAGACAATGACAGTCCTTCTCTTGACACAATTAGTTGGAAATAGTATATCCAAACTTGTTAAATTTCAATGCAGTCAGCAGCTGTTGGTGCCTTATGATATTTTAATATCATTTAGTATTTTATAGGTTTATAGGGAAAATATTACTGAAGTTGCCAATAATCAATAATCTGTTTCTTTTCTTCGAAGGCAACGGGATCGCAGATAGGAATGATTGTTAATTCCTTTGCCAACATCGGGGTGGCCATGATCATCGCTTTTTACTTCAGCTGGAAACTGAGTTTAGTTATACTGTGTTTCCTGCCCTTTTTGGCCTTATCTGGAGCTATGCAGGCTAAAATGCTAACAGGGTTTGCCTCTCAGGACAAGAAAGCACTGGAAGCTACTGGACAGGTAATATCATTTAAAAACTAATTTATATTTGCAGCCATGTTTAGATGAAGAATCAGACGTTTGGGACCATAAGTAACTCGAATGCAGTGAAATTGGCAGTGTTTTGCAAATAAGTTGTAATATTTTGGCTTGTCAAACCATTGGAACACCATTGGGGACTCTCTGATTGTAAAAGCATTTGCTGCATGGAAAGTGACTGTCTTTTCAAAAGTTCTTAGCCCTAACTGATAGACACAGATCTCTCAGCTGTCCTGTTTCACCTTTGTTGGATTTTATTTAAATACTTATTTGTTGATGCCCCATGACTATGCTGTCCTCAGAAAGAAGTGATACTTGTTCACTGTTTGCACTGGCTGAGCAGACTTAGTCCGTGTACCAAACGAGGAAAAGGCTGGGACATGAGAGGAAGGGATGCCACTTTCTTTGGAGTTCACTCCTCTGCAGCTCTACTGCCTTTGAAATACTTCAAATCCTTTGACTTCAGTTCTGGGCCAATGTGGTCTGGCATGTGACCCAGACTCGTAAAATATATCTAGTTCAACTGTGAGGAAATAAAACTGCATGAGAAACACAAGCAGGCAGAAAACAGGCCACATGAAGAAGACTACCTTAGGTTACCCAGCTCAGAGTAATCCCTGAGCCTTCTCCCCCTCTTCTACCACCAGGAAAAAGAAAGCTTGGCAGGCACTCTCAGAGGCTCAAATTCTTGTCCTGCAGAGCTACTTTAGCCCATTCAATACTGACTCTTGCAGAGTCCCCTCTCTTCTCAATCTCCTTCCTTCCTATATTAAAGTCCTTCCACCCCACCCCATCGGAGACTTCCCTCCACTCCTTTGAGCTCTCAGCTGTCTTCAGCCTCCTCTTGATCTTAATCTGTGCACCAAACCCATGGCCCTTTGTCCCGTTCAGCTCTGCATTTATTGGCAGTTTCTTTCCCACTGCCTGATGCAGCTGACTCAGCCTGTCACTCCCCTCTTGTCCTCTGAAGAAGCAAATCTTCAGCTCCCGGTTCCTATTTCCATGTGTGATTTAAAGAAGCACGTTATGACTGGAGGCACAGAACTTTAAGAAATCATGCTGACTGCCTCCACATACAGATACCCAGATTATTTTTTCTTAAATGGACAGAAGGTATTATGTGAATTAGTATCATTTGACATTGGGATCACTAATGAAATGGATACATTTCAATTCCAGAAAGCAAAGGAACAATTAAGACCTGGACAACTGCCCACATTCAGAATGTTTTAATTATTTACCAAAAAAAAAGAAGTGATAAATCAAAATACTATTTTGACAAGGAGAGAAATTTCACTAATGAGTCAAGGCATCAGGTCTTATTCAACAGGATGATCCAGAGGCTGGGATGAAAAAGGGCACACAATGCTTCAGCAGTTTTAGCCGTGACTGACTATATCTGGTGTTATTTTCTAATTTGCCAGCACTACATCCAAATGCTAAACACTCTGAGTTCTTCCATAATGCTTGTCCATCAGCCATGCTAAACCTGGAAAAGCACAGCCTGAACAATCCAATTCACAGTACCTGCTTATCTGCTCCTACACATTGCATGGTAATGTGAGAGATTTGACTTTTAATTTTGGAGAGGAAAAGAATCCTAAAATTGGATAGAATGTTTGTCATAATTTATAGTCAAGTCTTTTCCTAAATGCTGAAAATTTTCATAAGCCATATACCAGACTATTCCTTCCCAAAGGAAAGTGTCACACTATGAAGTGACTATCAAAGTCCAGGCAAACTACAACATTTTAGACCAACATCTTCATAAAATTACTTGAGATAAGTAGGGTGAAATTAGGATCAATTTGACAAACTGTCAATTTACTTCTATAGACAAAACTGTAGTGCTATTTTTTTGGAGAGAGGAACCTAAATTCTGAGTGGTAACAAAGCACGTTATAAGCCTACAATTAATGAAAGCTCCAGAGAACGGTCCATGGTCATTATCTCATAATTTCCAGTGTTGCATTCTTCTGTGTACATAGGCAAGCATTTGCTTACTCTTTGTCTATGTACAAAGTAAAAATCCTGGAAATTGCTCACTGATGTTAAAGGAAATAAGGTGTTACCCTCCATTTATATATTCCATCTCATCAGACTTTTTGGACATAAATAAGAGAAAGAGGTAGGGTGAGCAAGTGAGGAAAGGGTTTCATTTATCAAACAGGAGTTGGGGGTAGCATCCCTTTCAACTCTTTCCCTGACTATTGCTATTAGTAAAACAAAATAATCAAAATAAGAATCTGTAATTAATAAATACATACAATCAAGAAAATAACAGTTTTGCTAAAACCATATGTGCTGTTGTGGATATTCTATTTATTCACATTCTGTGAAATGTCACAAGTGTGAGCGTGTGCTTGATTTCCCAAGTATGCTTATAAGTAACTCTGCTCTAGTGAAGCAGATAAAGTGCTACTGTTGAGTATGTAAGAAGAGAACTACATGTAGGAAAGTTTTTCTTTAATTTGGCTGATATTTGGGCCAGTCTATATCGTACCTGAACTGATTTATGCATGGCATTAGTGCCCTGTGTTCATGAAAGAATCATGCATTTGTGAAAGAGCATCCTCTACTTTCCAAGTAGGAATTAGGAACTTTTACCTCTATTTTTTTTCCTACCCCAGATTTCCAGTGAAGCCCTCTCTAACATCAGGACTGTAGCTGGGATAGGGAAAGAGAAAATGTTTATCGACAATTTTGAGAGGCACCTGGATATGCCCTACAGAGCTGCAGTCAAAAAGGCGCACGTTTATGGAATCTGCTTCGGCTTTGCCCAGAGCGTCGTGTTCATTGCCAATGCCGTCTCCTACAGATACGGAGGGTTTCTGGTTGACACCGAAGGGCTCCATTACAGCTCCGTGTTCAGGTGACAGCCTGCCTGGTGCCAGAAGCAGGCTCCTCCCCAACAAAGCGAGCCTCGGGGCAGCCTTTGCTTCCCCAGTGGCCCCCCAAGAATGAACCTGTCCCCCTTCCCCACAGGGTGATCTCTTCTATTGTGACCAGTGGAACTGCTCTGGGAAGAGCTTCTTCCTATACCCCAAACTATGCCAAAGCCAAGACATCTGCTGCACGCTTTTTTCAACTGATAGATCGGCTTCCTGAAATCAATGTTTACAGTGAAAAAGGGGAAAAATGGGTAAGGGTGGAGATGAGTACACTGTGATGCCATTCAGCTCAATATAAACTTTGAAGCTGCACTAACAATTTAGAAGCCTGTGAGGATGACTACTTTACCAGAAGGTTATGCTGACTGCGTAATTGTTGCTTGTCTTTGCTCTTTTGAAAGCAGCAATCTCTGTTCTAGACAGAAAGAGTAATAGGACGTGTGGCTATTAGGTATTTGTCAGTATAAAATTCCTGTAAATTGGAAGAGGACAAATTTGGATGACTCACAGAATAGCGGTGTTTCTGCGCCACAGTTCACACATAAACCCGACTCTTGCTAGCTTATAATGGAGGGTTTTTTTCCCATTCACATCCAAATGTTGGGAGCGTTCATGAGGACGTGAATCATCTTTGAGTCAGACAAAATGAAAATGCTCAATTCTCAGTAAATTGAAAAGTCAGGCCCAGAAAATTCAAATAGTTTCTTTTTCATTTAACTTATTTTTATTTCAGAATCAAACATAAACTTGAAGCAATAGTTAGGAACTAAGTACATGAAGTATTTTGCTTCAAACCATGAAAATAAAACATCTTAATTCCCTTCAGAGTTTTGTAAAAGTGTTTTTGAGGAGTTCTGGGAAAACTGACTTGCATTCATCTATGTTTGTAACATTGCAAAGCTCAATTGATTGTATTTTTTTAACCAAATCCAGCCTTTTAAACAAACGTGTTTAGACCGTCAACAAATTTTCACTTAGACAGTGTGTATATTAAAATAAAAAACTTACCCATTTGCAAGGCTGTCCTGTTCCCAGTTGATACCTCTGACTAGTGCAGTACGGGGAAGTATAAGCAGCACTAGTGTTGTGACTAACGGCTTCTTCCTCTCTAGGTCTGCTCTTCCAGTATGGTTTTTATCCCCCATTCTGGGTTAATTTCACAAGCACAAATGTAATGTTTTAAATAAGAGATGCAAGAATAGAATCTGAGGAAGAGTTACTTTGTACTTTACAACTCAGTTTTGAGCTCAAGCTCATTGTAGCATCTTTCTCCTTTTTTTTTCCACCAGGATGATTTCAAGGGAAGCATTGAATTTCAGAACTGTAAATTCACATACCCTTCTCGGCCTGATAGTCAGGTCTTAAAAGGACTCTCCATAGCTGTTAAGCCTGGACAGACTTTGGCATTTGTGGGAAGTAGTGGCTGTGGTAAGAGCACTAGTGTCCAGCTTCTGGAGCGCTTCTACGACCCTGAGCAAGGGAGTGTGGTAAGCAAAGGAAACAGGGTTCCTGGGCTGCTGTTTTTAGCGATGCTGCTACAAGGACTCTACTGAATGTGTCCTTCTGTGCAGCCCAGCAGTGGTGGCATGGACCTCTGCAACTTGGGGTTTCAGCTCCTTCTTGAACAAAGGTGGACTGTTTGGACAATTCCTGAGTATCACTTCAGAAATATTGAGACAAGATCAGAATACTACATGCCTCGGGTGTAATCTTATGTAGGCCATAGGCATTCACCTTGGTAGCTCCTGCGTGAAACACATAACATGTGGTGTACAGTGTGGGAGCACAACTAAAAATCGAGTCTGAATGGAGCAACAAAGAGCCTGGAACAGCCCTAAATATACAGCTTCAACATGCAGCTTCTTTGCAGGTTGAATTTGTCTAGATTTAACTTCCAGATATTGAATTACTAATAGCTTTAAAAGTTTTTCTATCTTTTCCTCATGTAAACACTTAACAATCTAGCTTGATTTCTGTTTCTTTGGAAAAAATAAGTGGTGATGACTGTGCCTGGAAGGTAGCAAAGCATTGTGTCTAACTTTAAGCAATCAAATACTTCACTTATTCTTAAGATTAAGCAACTGTTCTAGTATTTGACTGGATCACAGATACACCCAGAAAATACACATCATGCACAAAGGAGTCACATCTAAGCAGATTCTTCAGATCACTTTAAATCAGTTGGGTTTACACGTTAATAATATGGTTTAAATCATTTATTTTGGCTATAAACTATTTGGGTTTTGCAGGCTTGTGTTTTAGAATGATGTTTCAATTTTTTTCCCATTTCCTGGTAGTTAATAGATGGACACAACACCAAGAAAACAAATGTGCAGTTTCTTAGATCAAAAATTGGAATAGTGTCCCAGGAGCCTGTGTTATTTGACTGCAGCATTGCTGATAACATCAAATATGGCAGTAACACCAAAGAGGTGACGATGGAAAAAGTCATAGAAGCATCCCAGAAGGCTCAGCTGCATGAGTTTGTCATGTCCCTGCCTGATGTAAGTATAGGTGAGGCCTTGGCTGTGAAACTACCGATTGGCTGTGTGGTGTTCGTTGCAGCAGGAGGGGCTCCAAACCCAGAGAAAGATACACATGGACACCTTTTATTTACATTTACAGCTGTAAAAGTAGGAATAAAGAGGGTGTCGTGAGCATTCCTTATGCTCCTGAGAGTCTGGGTGTGATGTGCTACTGAATTTTTGCACAATAGCCAAATACATAAGAGGTTCCAAAGAAACACAAGAAAAAACTTCTTCACTGTGAGGGTGACGGAGCACTGGAACGGGCTGCCCAGGTGGGTTGTGGAGTCTCCTCCTGTGGAGACATTCCAAACCCACCTGGATGAGTTCCTGTGTGACCTACTCTAGGTGGCCCTGCTCTGGCAGGGAGGTTGGACTGGATGATCTCTCAAGGTCTCTTCCAACCCTTAAGACTCTGTGATTCTGTAAGATTTATCAAATTGAAACCAGGTAGGAGAAAAGAGAAGATTTTTCAAAGCCCTGGACAAGAAAAGAGAAGCACAGTTCAGCAGTCAGAGCCTTACACTGAGTCAGTAAATCCAAAGCCTGTTTTCAGCTGTGGGAGATTTGCCTTATGACTAGGGTATGACGCAAAACATCATATGTATTTTGACAAAATATTTGAAGCTGACTGATTATGTGCACTGAAGAAGTATTTAAGTGCAGTGAAATCATATAAACCAGAAGGACATAAAAGGTGTGGGTACAGCTGAGGCACTCAAGCACAATATTTGTCTAGAAAGCCTTTAAATCACCATCCCTGTACTGCCTGGGCCCTTGGGCCATGCAAAGCATGTCTCAGAAAAGCCTCCCCAAAGCTGTGTATCACTCACTCCTGCAGCATTTCTGCTTTGCCAGGTTTTTAAGGAGGTACCAGCCATGGTCAGCAATCTTGCCTCTCTCCTCTTGCTCTTCTTTCAGGTTGTGTATTGCTCTGTTTGCTTACACCTGAGTAAAATCTTCCCTTTGTGTATTTTTCAGAAATACAAAACTAATGTTGGGGCTCAAGGGTCCCAGCTGTCTCGTGGGCAAAAGCAACGCATTGCTATAGCAAGGGCCATCATACGGGATCCTAAAATCTTACTACTGGATGAAGCTACATCTGCCTTAGACACAGAAAGTGAAAAGGTAAATGCTCAGTGATAAGCCATACAGAAGGTGCTTACAGTGATTTACAATGTACAATGCTGCTTTCTATCCTGTAGAGACATCCCAGTGTTCTCCTCTATGTGACCACAATATTATTCCATGTTATTCATTCAGCACTTATACCTTTGACGGTCTTCTCAGAAGATCCAGGAAGCACAGCTATAGCAAAAAGCAGCCAGCTACAAGGGCTGGTAGTCTGTCAGTGAGAGGCAGCCTTTTTCAGAACTAAGCATAGTAATTCTCTGAGTTTCAAAGCATCCAGTGGGAATGGTTCATAAATATGGTTTCTGCACAATAAAAACAATCAAACAAAAATGTATCCAAGCACATAAACTATGAGCTTGAAGATCCAATAAAACAGCAGTGATTGGCCTAAGAACTTGGGCAATAATTTGTGTAGCTTGGTTACACTCAGAGACAGAGAAATGGTGGCAATCTAGAAAGATATCCCTTCTGAGCTGACATCCAACATGTCAGCTGAATAAAAGCCTTCCTTAATTTCTACTGCTGTGTTTACCTGACCATTCTTTGTGTTGTTAACAAACTGAGTTCATGACCCAGCTAAGCATACTGGTAACATAGTCTTTGATTTAGCCTCACAGTCTCTTTTACAAGTGTTGCACAATACGGTTAATGGCTGAAGCAATCTGGTGTAACCCTAATGGCTGAAGCAATCCGGTGTCTCCAGCTCTGTACTCCAAAGTAGTTTGCATATTTTCACTGTCACTTTGTCTGTTGCCTTTAGACTGTGCAAGCAGCACTGGATAAAGCCAGAGAAGGGCGTACCTGCATCGTCATTGCCCACCGTTTGTCCACCATCCAGAACGCTGACATCATTGCTGTGATGTCTCAAGGACTCATCGTTGAAAGGGGCACTCACGATGAATTGATGGCTATGGAAGGAGCTTATTACAAGCTTGTTACCACTGGAGCACCAATCAGCTGAATTACTGTGATTCTAAATTTGCAAGGTTTCTTTTCCATAAGTAAATGCTTGGTGGCAGGTATGTGTATGCTGGTGCCCCATTGTGCTGCAAAGCACCCTAAAATATTGTGAGTTCTGTGGTACCCCTAAATGTCAGCAGCTTTCTACATCAAGAACACTCGTCAGGCACATGCAGGGCACTAAGCTTAAGCTGCCACATTCCAGAAGCAGCTTAGCCCCCTGACAAGGGAAAGGAAGCCTGGAAATGGAAAAGCTCTTTGCTGGTGAGTTGGGGAATTGCCACCATCTGTAGTTAGGCTGCACAGTCTTGTCATTCCTCAGCTAATGTTCAGGGAAAACTCTGCTCTGGTGTGCTGCAAACTGCCACTTCTCTAGGTAAGCTGTGTGAATAAAAAACAATCCCAAGAATGATGCTGTATGTCTGAAGAGATCAAATCTCTCCTAACATACAGCCTGCAGAGGATTGCAGCAGACACCCTTACTGCGGGTGCAGAATGGCCTCCTTCCACCCTCTCCTAGCTCACGCATCAGCCATCCGGTTGGGAAACATGGCAGCCACAGCACTGACACATCAGTGCCCTGAGCCTGGCCTGGCTGTGCCCCTTCCACTAAACCATCAGGGATTGACAAAGAAGGCAGCTGCACAAAAGTAAGGAAAAGCAATCATGAAGAGGAACAGAAGCTGGTGAGGAACACTTCCCCTACGCTCACCACTCTGATCAAAGCTGTCACACAGATTTTGACCAGGAATGAATGCTTTAGTTAAATCAATGTAAAATCCTACCATTGATCATCACAGTTATTTAAATCACTTCTATCAAGATGATGATGGGTATGTTCTCTTTTTTTTCAGAAGGCAAGGCAGCAATTAATATTTTTTACAGAAATCATACACTTATTCAGTAGAGGTGGGGAAAAAACTTGCCACAATTAGGTCTTTGATTGCATTAAGCAGAGTTGATAAATGGAGCAACAATTCATTCAGTAATGACAAAGTTCAGGAAGTGTCTTCTGGCAGAAGCTTGTATCTGTTACAATTTATTATGAAGTCTACTGCATGTTTCTCTGAAATACACTATTGATTATAGGGGACAATAGGACTCTTTCCTTTAGAGACTGGGATCCTGGAGACAAAGCAGATAGGCAGAAAGTCTGAAATACAGTGTCAAAATTTAAATCTTGATTTTGAATAATAGAGTATTAACTGCACAAGTTATTTGCTATGTCCTAAAATCTGCAGCTGGAGCTGGGGAGATTCACTCACTTTATAAAAAATCACACCACAATGGAATTTCTTATAAAACTATGCTGAAACTTGAATATGGGTGAAAACTTTGTTTGGATCCATCTCTTAACTCCAGGCAGTAACACCAAATGTCAACTTTTGTTCTATTCCATTAACAGAATTACTTCAACAGATCTTACTGAAATCACATAGCTGACATTGAGACCATATTTTCCCAAGGAAGTCTGTATTTTAATACTTAACTGAAAATGAAAAAGGAAACTGCATTACTGGCCTTTTAAGCTTTTCCAAGTTTCAGAGCAATAATAAGTTTGGCTGGCTCAGGAGTGAAACTATTGACAGGGCAGCTATCAATAAGCTATTGACATACTTCTATGATATTTAAGTTATATTAGTATTTAAGGCCGTGGAAAAATAACAGCTCTGTATTAAAAACTATGATGACTATGTGTACTTATTCCACAATTCTTTTGCCTAAAGGACACCACTTTTGTGACCCAAATTATACCAATAAATTGTGGTTTTTACTGGCTCTTGTGCTTTAGCACCTCATCTCTTACCCTTCAGATAAGCATATGAGTATCTTGCAGCAGGTACTTTCACATATTTAGATGACATCTGTAACAAGGGGCTGCTGTGCAGGACGGAGCTGTTGAGAAGGTTAACACAACTATATTAGCCTCTGCCTGCAGAGGAGCCCACCATCTCCTTGCAGGAGGGCAGTGACACAGGCTCAGCTGGGTGGTACAACTACACTTCATCATAACATCATCCTGGTTTTAGGCAGCCAAAAATAAATATTGGGAGATGTGTTGGGAAGTGTGCCTGTAGAACAGTGGGGTACACAAACAGTTGCTTTGGTCTCATACATTCTTGGGTGCCAGCTCCCGCCACTCTCTACCTGTGTGCTGCTGACACAGTTGCTTATAAAGCCCTTTAGTACCTGTGAAAACAGATTCAAGTGCTAGCAGAGCTTCGTGCATGTCTGGGCATGAGCAACAAGCCTTGTTGGACTGCCTGGTGCAGAGCTGGACTGGCCTTTCCTCTGCAACTGGGCTGACAGGTAAATCTCTCAGCTCTGACACTTGGAGACAAGGCCCCTGAGCACACCCAAAGGTGTTTGCTCACCGTTTTCAGTGCCAGTCCCGAGTTACTGCAGTCACGACAGAAGTAGGCAACGTTGTTTGCTGTGTCCTGCTCTATGTTTCTCTGCATGGTCCATGACAGGTGCATTATGTATTTTCCAACCACCTTGTTCCTCTGGATAAAGACAATCATGATACCACTTTGGAATGGCATCTGAGCAACTGCTCTGCAACAACAGCCCTGCTCCAACTAGCTGGCTCTGAGTGAGGAAAAAGACAGCTTAGACCAACCGTCCAGCCTTTTATGATGCCTCTGGACTTCACTTACTTGTGGTGAATAACAAAACACAGAGCAACTTGAATATGGGTGAAATCATTTACAGAAGCAAATCTTTGTCATAGCTGTCTGTCTTCATTATTTGTTTTTAATCCCATTAGCTCAGTAATTTTGCTTGAGGAGTCAAAATTAAAGAAAAAAAAAAGGGTACAGGCCATCTGCTGTGGGCAAAAACATTGGAGAACAATGAAGGAAGATATCAGGAGCTGCATAAAGGAGAATACTCCTCAAATTGTTAAACCCAGATGATTAATTTTCTTAAGTCAAGGTAACGTTAGTGAGTGCTTAAGTAAGGATGTCTGTTTCAGATCTGCTTCTGTAATTTGTATCATGATCATTCCCAAGGGTCAACTCAAACTGTCCACCTTGTTTTCCTCATTAAATAAGATTCTTTCCATTCCAAATATCCTACAACTATTTGGAAGTCTAGAAGCAATATCGTATTTACATCTTCTAAGCTGTATTGTGATCAGATCAGGCAAGCACAGCCCTCGTTATGCATGTTACAGTCTTACACTGTTTGTATACTAAGCATTACAAGATGGTATCAGCAAAATATTCTTACAGATTGTGCACTGAAAGGGATATGCAACAGTAGGTGCTAAATAATGAATAAAAAGGGAACACACTTGCCTCTGCCTATTCAGAGCATCCATTTTATATAGCAAATATGTATTTAACACATTAGTTTACTTGTGTACTGAAGTAAACAAAGCTGACAAGAATATAAACTTGCAATGACTTAGATTGCAACTGTATTTTCATGATTTACACAACTACTAACATTGATTCATGTTTGTGACTCTTGATTTAGACTAATTTGTCTTTATTGAACAACATTCCTGAGGTGATACGCTGAAATTGTTTCATTGCCAACTTTCTTCAGTTGTTGCTCTTTGTAGATGTACAGAACCCAAAGATTTGTTGCACCTTAGTTACATATTTTCAATATCAAAGGTGTATTCTGCATCATTCATGATGTTAACACTTGCAAAAAGTACAAATAACAAAAAGACACACAGCAATGAAAAAATATATTCTACAGAGTCTAATTGAAATAAGCATTTATTTTTTTATCATCTGGCTTAATCAGAAGCTGTTTTGCTCAGGAAGCCCAAGAAGTTATTTCTAAAGCCTTGCTTATAGTTATGCTGGCCTTTATCACAGTGCCTGGGTACAGCTGTATGGTTGAAGGTGGTGTGATACTGTCACACCTTTAGCAGTTTAACACACAATACCTAGATATATAAAAATTAAATATTGAGTATCACTATGTACAATTGAGGCTTGAAACACCATCTAGTTGGAGACGGGCAGAACTAAAAGACCAAGTAACTAAATAAAACTTGTTGATTATACTTTAAAACTTGACTGTGACCAGGATTATTGGGACATTTCCAACCATATTACAGTGTGGCTGCAATACTTCTAGGAAAAGAATCAGGAATTAGTATTTCTGAGCTGATTTTGGACATACTGGTTACTTACCAAGAGCACATCACAGATGCAGTGGCATTCCCCTTGGTTAAAATGGGTTTGCATAACTGCCTTTGCAGAGGGCTCTCGAGCAGTTCGTGTCCATCCATCCCCACATTGCTAACTCTTTGCAGACTTTATCTACTTAAGTTTCTTTTCAGTTGTCCTCATTAACGAATGGACACAGTACGGAACCAAGGCAACTACAGTCAGAGGCATAGCTGCACTCTTACAAAAAGAGAGAATGTAGAACAAATACTCAGTATGAGTAGGTATCTTCAGGAAATTATACAGCTGCAGTGTAGCTAACGAGGCAGCTATACACAACACACGGAAACTTATCTTACAGCTATTTTTACCTTTGCAGCTCACGATGAACATTTCAGAATTAATTCCGAGACCTAAGCCAAAAAGTGCACCTAAATTCCTCACCAGTCCAGCAAATGGAGTCGTGTCAATGTTTATCCAGTCTGGATTTGCACACCACTTCTTGGCCTTGGGGACAGACCATAGCAAGTCAATATCAAGAAGCTTGAGAACTAGGTAAAAGCCAAAGGCAAACATGAAAAGAAACAAGTTTGTCTTGATGTACATTCTCAAGCTTGCAGTCTGGATGGCAGGGGTATGCTCGAATGCTTCTGCCACGAGAATGCCTGCAGATTAGAAACTCGGTGTTACAGGGACCAACATGTTCATACTCTAAAGAAGCACTTTTTACAGTGCCCCTGTACAACCTGACTTTTGAAAGAAAGAAAAATATATCTATGTGGTTTATATATATATATATACACACACACACACACGAGACATATAATTTACCACTTCCGTAGTACATTACAAAATTTTTCTCCCACTCAAAACTGATAATTTGGGAAAAAAAAGAAATTACATATCAAGCACTACATGTTTTTGATATGAGGCATACCTTAGGCCTGACTGCATCTCCTGAGTGACAACCTATCAAATAGCAGATGTGAACTAGAACATGCCTTTTCCAAGAGTCCCGCACTCAAAGAATTCAATACCAGTTCCCACAGAGGCGTCAAGAAAAAGATACAGAATACACTTATCTTCTTTCTTACTTATTTTATACTGGTTGTGAGAAGGGAGAGCTGGACTGCAAGCTGTTAGCCAGTGGTGCCCGGGCTGCTATGCATCTGTGAAAAAGACTGGGAGCAGGCAGCCCCCACTCAGTGCTCTGGTCACCCTCCTTTAAATAGATGCTAGAGAGATTGTTCATAGTTTGAACTCCCTAAACACCAATTTGAAACATGTTTAAGTAACTCTGAAAAATGCCCTTTAGCTTCTTAAATCAACCTAGGGAGCTTGCACTGCTAATTTGTCTTTTTCTCTTTTCCCTCAGGTCTCTGGTCCCATGCCTGCCCACAGTGCTCACATGCTGGTTTGCACCAGACACCATTTTAAGGGAACCAAATTGCTTCCCCTGAGCGGCAAGGCCAGGGCAATACAGGAGCAACTTCCTCTGATCACTTCCCCACAGGCATCACAGATAAAGATCAGGTTGCAGCCAGTACAAACCACATAGCCTACTCTGTGGCAGTGTGGACATACTACAGGCAGCATCATCTGGCACATGGCCAAGGGCTCACTGCCTGTGAATTACAAAGATGGCAGACACATAGTACTTCATATATTTTACCTTTAGACTATCATAAAATCCTTGATCTTTCAGAAAATAGAGAGCACCACTACAGTTGCAAGCTGAGTGGCACTACCAAAAATCTCTTTTCTCATACTTTTTTTTTTCAGATTTTGCATATATGTTGAAAGAAAAGAAAAAAAATAGCAGCATTACCAGCAAATACTCCCAGAATAACTTGATGAGGGAAATGTGTTGCTATGAATACTCTTGAGATGCACACACTGATCTGGATAATCCAAAAAATACTCCAGAGGAATGACCATGTCAGTCTAAGAGGGAAAAGGAAGATGCTTGAGAATTAAGACATTTCACCTAGTAACTTCATAGAATCATAGAAATACAGAATCATAGAAGTATTTCAGTTGGAAAAGACCTTCAAGTCCAACACTAACCTCATACTGCCAAGCCCATGCTAAACCATGTCCCTCAGCACCTCAGCTATGTGTCTTTTAAATATTTCTAGAGATGGTGACTCTACCACCTCCCTGGGCAGCCTGTTCCAATGCTTAACAACCCTCTTAGTGAAAAAGTTCTTCTTAATCTCCAATCTAAACCTTCCCTGGTGCAACTTGAGCCCATTTCCTCGTGTCCTATCACTTGTTACTTGGGAGATGAGATTGACCCCCATCTCACTACAACCTCCTGTCAGGTAGCTGCAGAGAGTGATCATATCTCCCCTCAGTCTACTCTTCTGCAGGCTAAACATCTCCAGCTCCCTCAGCTGCTCCTCATAAGACTTGTTCTCCAGATCCTTCACCAGCTTCATTGCCCATCTCTGGACATGCTCTAGTACCTCAATGTCCTTCTTGTAGTGAAGGGCCCAGAACTGGACACAGTATTCGAGGTGCGGCCTCACCAGCGCTGAGTACAAGGGGACAATCACTCCCCTGGTCCAGCTGGCCACACTATTTCTGATACAAGCCAGGATGCCGTTGGCCTTCTTGGCCACCTGGGCACACTGCTGGCTCATGTTCAGCTGGCTGTTGATTAACACTTCCAGGTCGCTTTCTGCAGGTCAGCTTTCCAGCCACTCTGCCCCAAACCTGTAGCGTTATGTGGGGCTGTTTTTGCCCAAGTGCAGGACCCAGCACTTTGCCTTGTTTCACTTCATGCAATTGGCCTTGGCTCATTGATCCAGCCTGTCCTGATCCCCTGTAGAGCCTTCCTGCCCTCAACACTCCTGCCCAGTTTTGTATCATCAGCAAAGTTACTGAGGGTGCACTTGATCCCCTCATCCAGATCATTGATAAAGATGTTAAATAGAACAGACCCTGACACTGAGCCCTGGGGAGCACACTGGTGACCTGCCAACAACTGGGCCCAGACATCCAGCGAGTTTTCCACCCAAAAAGGAAAACTTTTATAATTAGGCCCCTTTGCATCAGGTTTTTATTTTTACTAAGTAGAGAAGTTTAGAACTGAATGATTAATAACCGGAAGCCAGTACTAAAACATTAGTAAGGGTGGCTGCTCTTACAGCCACATGTAGGGCTGCAGGAACAGACACTAGTAGTTTCAGGTCCAAGACATGACCTGAAGTTCCCCAGTAGTTTCAGGTCCAAGACATGATGTGGCTTTAGTGATTAATCTATGGCAACTTAAATTAGCACTAGTACTTTGAACATATTTCTCATCCTGATATCATACTTTAATGCAAAAAACCACAATTACTTGGTGACAAAATTCACATAGTATAGGAACAACGTTGTCAGGCCTGGAAAGAAGAGCCAAAGCAATAAGACTTCCCCACAGAGCTAAGTACCATGTTACGCTGAAGGGCTGCTATCAAAGCAGCAAATTTGTGTACCAAAGAAAAGATCCAACACATAAAGACAATTAACAGAATTCAATATTTCCAGTGCCGAAGATGTGAAATGACCTTCAACAGGAGCTGATTCACAGAGATTGTATGCAATGACTATGAGTTAATAAATACCAACCTACACAAAGGGATACATTTTCTTAATATTCTTTTTCTTCAGCTGAAGTAGATCATAATAAAAGTGTGGGTTTTTTTACAAACTGGACAAAACAGACTATGACTTTTTGGTTAAAATATATCCATTAAAAATATAGCATATATATAAAGAAGTACTTGTATGTGTTAGAATAATGAGACCTCACTGACCTGTGAAGGGTAACTGCTGATTTATCTTTCCATCTGACTGTGTAGCTAAGTGCTGCTGTGACCATTACATACCAGATGCAGGAAGATCCCATGGCATGCCCAGATGGGCTTCCTAGTGAAAATGAAAAGGAAATATTCAAGCTTAAAAATGATGACTGTAATATTTATCATAAAGAAACTGTCTACTGGCAGTTATTCAGACACCTAATCATTCAGGAAAGAAATGGTCAACAAAGGATGAAATAGTGTCAAGTATTTGTCAGAAGTTAATTTTCTTGATATGAATTTTTCAGAAGACTCATCCTTAAAGAATTCAGAATAGTCTCAAATTGAGTAGGTAACAGCTTAACCATCTTAAATTGGTGTGAGCTGGTATCTTGACTGGAAAGCATAATATTTTTCCATTACCTAGGTTTAGATTGTGATTTTTAAAATAGAGCATCTAGGGTTCTCTCAGGGCTGTATCATACAATGTAGAAGTTACGTACGAGGATCAGATGAGATGGGTTTTGAATGGGACACCTCATAACTAAGGGGAGCACTAGAGATTTAGCTCCTTGTAACATTCTAAAACAAAGTACCAGTGTAACTTCAGGTGGAACTTCCAAATTGCCTTTTATCTCCTTCTCCAGTTACCATGGTGTTAGCAATTGTGAGTGTGATCTGTCTCTCATTAGTAATATTACAGTCCATGCTTTAGTTTTGTCATAAATTTAGAAATATATCTGAAGTATTATGAAAGAACTGTGTCTTTATTATTTACTTTGGTTTATTTTCTTAATTTTACAGGTTTGTACAATGTCCACTAGCTTGGAAACAGATTATCAGTGGAACTGGCACATGAAATATTGCTCTAATATATTGAACCAACTGCTGTACCCACAGTAATCTGTTAACAGGGAACACACTCTCATATAGAGCATATAGAGATCAATAGAGATAGTGATTTCTTTTTCTATATTTCTAGAAGTCACTACAGATGGTGATTTCTTTTTAGCCCAGGTAAAATAATATACATGCAATTTGTTTTAATTTAACAAATACAATTTTATTTTTACTGGAAACAATATAAAGCCACAAAGAAGTTCCTGCAACCACAAAAATCATCCAAAAGGCAAAGTATGCTGGCATGATGCAAGGGAAATGATTCCTAAAATCACCCTGACACTTCTTTTCCCCTGTTCACCAGGTTTATAACCAACACATTTAAATAGGGAAGGAGAGAATATGACATAATTGGAATCTGTCTATACCACTTTTTTTTCTGTGGGGACAAAAGAGAAGTAAAAGGGACAGGGTTATCTTACTGGTATAAGAAAATATTTTGGTTGAAGAATGTGTTATGAACCATCACTATATAGTATCTTGCAAAGCAAAAGAATACTTCAGTGATGCAGCAAAGCAGGAATGTCTAGGGAGGACAATGATTTCTGTCTCCATGCATATTTATTGGTATTCTGCTTGGCAGTATCTTTAGTGGTCATGCTACCAACTCTTTTGTTGATTTCATAACAGATGTACACTTTAAACTTCACAACAGAACAAATGTCACTGCTAAGGAAACAATAATGTTGTATATCAGTATTAGGAAAACTTCTCTTTCTTGTTTCATAGTTCACCTACCTACTAGAAACAGCACAAACTCCACCTTAAGTTTTATGTTCTTAAAACTTTACAAATACCAGAGAAAATATGGTTGCAGGGTTTTAGTTCAGTTCATTCCAGAAGTACAAATCAAATTCAGGTGCTAGATTGCTTGCCAAGTAGTCATATAAATAAATTCCCTCATCTTTCACTTTTGCTGGGCTTCAGAGTTTGCAGTTCAGGCAATCCTAGCAATATTTGGATATGTCCTCATCACAGCTGTGGCTTCTTCTCTAATCTTTTAATATAAATTAAATATTTTAAAAGTATGCAAAGAACCTTATAAGCTCACACAGTTACTGTGTGCCCCTCAGTTGCACTGACTGCAACAGGTGTGACAGATATTGTCAATGATCAAGGGCAAATTTGGAAATGGAAAAACTGTGGTCATTAGAAGTACAAATAAGGAACTGGTATGACAGCAGTATCCAATGAACAGAACTTGTCACTTCAGGAAGAACGGCCTTCAGTGACTCAAAATGAAACACTCTGACAGGCTCTTTAGGGTGTGGAATTACATGGTGCTGAGTGGGCTCAGCTCTCAAGTCTTTTGAAAAGAGGATCTTAATACGTTGGGTTAGGTCCCAAATGGATTAACTTGAAATAGACTGCAGATCACATATAAAATAGGCATTACTAAACCCTGCCTGATACAAGGGCTTAAGTTTCTTAGTTAAAAATTACAATGGGATATAATGCAGGATAATGTTAACAAATACAGCTCTGCAAACCACTTAGAGTGGTGGCATTGAAGAGGCACAAAGCACACTCATTTTCACAGCCAATATTTTCATGTACAGTGAATTCAATAAATTCAGTCAGTTAGCTCAAAGCAAGTTTATCTCTTTTCACATGTTGGGGGTGCATAAGCTCATTTAACTTCAGCTGTATTGCCTTTGAGTTCCACAGAGAAGACAATGAGATATAAAAAAGTGAAAATACATTGGAAAGGCATTTTTTTAGACATTTTTTCCAAAACATTTCTAGACATAAACCCACCCTCCACTCTGACCCCCATTCAGCACCAGTGTTGGGTTCTGAGCAGAAGGGTTCCATTTTCCACTTGTGATACATTATGTAATTGTTGATCCTACTGTTATTTACACTGAACCACCCACTGGTTTTGTGGTTTGAGTAATAGTGCACAAGCCCGCAAACTCAACAGCCTCCTGCTTTGCTTTGAAACAGTCTTAACATGGAATTTCTCTCCCTAAGCTGTCATTGGCACTGCAACTGTTCCTAAAGTGACCTCACAAAGCAAGTGTATCACTCTTTTGGAACCTATGACACAAGTTTTGTGAAAATTCCTTTCCAACATACAGGTTTGTTTTAGTAGAAGTTATTTTTAAAGAAAAGTACTCTCCGTTGTGCTTTTTAAAGGCAACAAAATAAACATTCTTGTCATACAGCAATCAAATACTTATCACATTGTATTTCTTCCTTTCTCTCTTCCCATGTTTTGGTGCTATTTTAAACATGATCTCTGGGATTTGTACATCATGTAAGATCTTCATAAGTCACATCTCTCCACAAAATCTGCTGACTCTATTAAATGTACTAACATTTCTTACCTGGTCCAGTTTCGCATGTTATAGGAAACTGCTCAAGACACGGGCTTGACTGATTGGGATAAATCATTGTTTCTTGCACCCACCAGTATGGGCGATGGCCAAACAAAATCCTGACAAAACAAATAAAATAAAATGAAGCAGAAATGTAATAAAAAGGTTTTTATGTAAGAAGGTCTCAGCAAAGCATGATAAATCTTACAAGGAATATAAAGAGCTCAACAATAGTTCTATAGGTTCTTCCTGTTTTATCAAAATATCATTTCAAATATATCTTAAATATCTTCAATGTGAAGTCCTGTTTTATGATTACAGGGGAAAACCTACTAGTACGTTACTCACAGTTTTCTAAGCTTGAGGCACATATAGTAACTGCAGTTAAAAATACCAAACTTCAAATAAATCCAACTTCTTACCATTTAAATATGAGGTTGAACCAATCACCAATGACTGCCACCCATATCATTTTAGTACCAACCACTTGATTGAGCTGAAACCAGAGAGGAAAATAAATAGAGAAGATATTCCGGGGATCTCCAACATGTGACATAAAATTAAGGAAATCCTGGTAAGCCCTGTAGTCCCTCTGCAAATGCTGAATGATAAGCACGCCATTGCTATGAAGGAGATCCATCTTAATGGATGATACTGTACTTGAAATATTGTAAAGTTCCTTTAATCTTAAGTTTCTAGTGATGGAGAATGAGAACCATGGCAGGGAGCTATTAAAAAGTGAGAGAAGGTGATTGACGTTGCCTTTATATTGTATCGGTGTGGTCTACCCAGCCATTCCTGTAACACGTGGCTTCAAGTCTTCAGGACAGCACATGTTTCTGTTAGCACTGGAAAGCTTTTCTGTTTGCAAATTTTAATTGGAGGAAACTAAGTGAAGTACCTGCTGAGCAGCAGCAAATTGTGAGGAAAGTTTTGTGGAAACACAAGGTGTGACTTATGCAATCCTTTGTATGAACAGTTGGAACATGTTTGCTTGAATTTTTTCACAGGTCATTTCTCTGCAGGATGGACATTAGCAATGTGTATACTTCATTAAGTGTTGCCTGTATAAAGGAGAGAAAGAATACACAGATAATTGGCCTTTGCAGAACTGTCATTAAAGCTGTACATTTCACTTTGAAATAGAATTTGGCTACCATGCTGTATCTAATACTTTGCACAACACATTTTCGGTCAAGGAAAATACAACCAGCATCCATACGTCAACAGTGCTTTTGAGCTCCAGATTCATTTTTAAAGCAGTAATACACTCAAAGCACTGAAAAACAATTGTTTGCTTCATACAAAAGGTCATGTTAATCCAGGACACAATGCAGATGAAGCTTAGTCTTTGAGTCCTCACCCTCAGGATGGTCATTCTGGCCTATGGCTTATGTAATGCAAGTCCTGCAGCTCTCTGCCAGAAGGAGCTGCAGTTTTACTGACTGCAGCCCCCATCTTGCTGCCCAGCCTTGCAGACAGCAGATCTGCTTCCCAGACCAGAGTAGGGTGAGGAACAGGAGGCAAGTCTTCCCTGAAGTACTCCCAAGTGAAGCACTTGGGTTCTCCAGGGCCAGCAGCCAAGAGGAACCTGAGATTCTGCCAGATATCAGGATTTTAAAAGTTTGCAGCAAATAGTGTATTAGCACATCAGATTTATCAACCTTAGTAATAACTGTAGCACAGGAAAAGATTATGTTCAATTGCGAGTAATTTAAGAAACTTTTTGCCACAAGGGTTTAAGTGGATCCCATCATCTGATACCATCCAAGTTGCAAGAGGAAAACTTCAGCTCTTAATCAACGTCTCACATTCACAGCTTCTATTATCTATATATCTGAAACAACTAAAATCCAAAACCAAAAGCAGCTGTATATATGCTCTGCACATTTCCCTACCGCTTTCTCCATTGTACTTAGGGCTAGACTATATAGTGCAGACAATAAATGAACTGCTTAACTGTTTGTGCTGAAGAGAGACTTAATGGCTTAACAGGGCTTTATGGTGTGTGGCCAGGGAAGTCACATGGAAACATTGAGTAGATTCAACAAATAAGGATAGACAATTAAATGGACTCAGAAGACCTCTCTTCCTGACACAATCTCACATTTACTTTAGGCCCTCACATTTACTTTAGCTATTAATAGTCTGGTTTTAGAAATTTTTTAGCAGATAGGTTTATTGCTACCAGTTGCATTGAGCCATGTAGAAAACTGGAAAGTTAAAAAGAGATGTAAAATTCTACACACTCTTTTTAAATGACTATATTGTTCTGTACATTGACTGAATGATTCACTTCATTTGGTATCATCTGATTTCAAGGAAAGCTCTTCCAAATCCAAAATTTCAGGATATTTCAACAAAAAATAATTCCTAGCTTTTCAGCTGCTAATATCTGGGGGGAGGGGGGAGGAATGGGGGGATGGGGGAGGGGAGGCACGTATTGTATCTTGCTAAACTGTACAGTTTATAGCTTTTCAGGATGTCCAGCAAGGGAACTGTCACACAAATGAACTGATGGAACTAATTTTCCCTCTCCCAGTTCTTTCCGAAAAACTTTTGTTTAGAAACATCTCTCTCAAATATATTTTTGTACCTTATTACTAGAGAAAATGTTCTTTTTGATATCTTTATTATTTTTTTGCTGCAAAATTGTAACTTCTTTAAAGACAACTCGAATGTATAACACTTTTATATGCTTCAGTTAATATGCAACATGTAGAGAATCTCAGGTTTTCTTGTGGTTTTCACTCTGTAAAGAATAATTGCGTTAAACAAGTCAGTTGGTAGCTGAGTAACAGCCATCTTACTTCTTGTCCTTGGTTGGAACAGCAATTGTAATGAGGTTAAGTCTAAATAACCATTACACAGAATCTTAAGAGTAGGAAGAGACCTTGAAAGACCATCCAGTCCAACTCCCCTGCCAGAGCAGGACCAACTAGAGCAGGTCACACAGGAACTCGTTCTACTGTTCTAGTATGAAAAATATTTTGCAATAAATCAGCTTCCATCAAGATACAATTTAATGTCCTTAGGAGAGACTACTAAGTAATAAGATGGATCACCACCCAGTCCCTCGTTAATGACACCGTTATTATTCAATAGTATCAGAAAAATCTCTGATGCAGGGCATGCAGGACTATTGTAACAACTTTTTGCATGTTTGTTTTATTTATAAGTATAAAAACACCCACCCGTGTTAACCGCTGGCACAACACTGCATCTGCACAGGCTGAACTCTTCTTTGGGCAGAACCACTCAGGCACACTTTGGTTCTCCAGAACCTTTGTTAATATTATCTTTGCAGGTATGTCTTGGCAACATTTCAGTAAAGTAACCTCTTTTGATATAAATGCTAAAGGCCTCGTGATACTAATTTACTTCTAAAGATTTTGCTGCTGATTCATATGCTGCTAATTGTCTTTCTGCTTAGACAGAAAGATAACCGCCTTGAACAGAACGAAGACTAACCGCTAACACTAAACATAAAGAAACTTTCATTTTCTCCAACATTCTTTCTGACTGTTTCAGAAGCCCCTAGATCCATATCTTAGACATACCAGAGGAGTCATGGTTACAAAAGACATTTATTAAAAAAAACTCAACCAAATTCACAGTCCACAAAACAGAATGCAAGTTTTTGGAACAGATAAGTGGGTTTCTGGGGAAGAGGCAGTTCAGGTGATGTTGTGCCTGGAAGCACTTGTGATCCTGCTTCACCCAAGAGGCAATCAACAGCTGACATATGAGTCATTGCTTCCCCTGCCTATGATATTTAGCAACTTGTAATAGTCTGAGGCATTAAAGACTTTCCCAGCTCTAGCAACCAACACAGAAAAAATGGTGAAATATGTCTTGAAATACAACATTTAATAACTTGTTTGAACTAACAAAAGATAAATACTTCCCCAACATGCCTTTTTCCCTTTCTTTTGTATGCAAAGCACTGCAAAATGCTCCTGTAATGCATCTAATATTTCAAACTCACTGGGATCATACTTGAAATAAAACTAATTGCTGTATTTTAGTACATAGAACAGAGAGGAAAACTAGTGATCTGTACAAAATGGTCAGAATGTGTATGCAATTAAGTTTTTCAGAATGTGTATGCAATTAAGTTTTTAAATCAAAGCTTTGCCTTGTTTCGATATTATAGAGCCAAGGTTTGGTCTTCAAACAATGAGATGAGTTCTTAGTACAAAGTCAAAACCTCTAAAACGCTATCAGTTCACGAAAAGAGTTTTTAATTTTTTTCACATTTTCTTTATTTTATTTTCCAAGACATTAAAACCTACAACCTATCCAAAACTTTATATATTCTTAGCAATAATGCAGAAAGAAGAATTCTGCTGATAATCCACTGAAGGAAGGATAAAATGTTTACAGCTGCTTTACACCTGCATGTTAGAGTAAATATTACATAACGGATATCAGATGTTGTTAAGCAAATGTTTGCAAGGGAAAGAAAGGCCACCAAAGCAAACATTTCCTAAAACGCTGTTAATGGAGGCCTACATACTGGGCCTATCTTTCTGGTACATTATGCTTAGTTAATTGAACAATAACATTAATTTCCACATCAGTGTTTTCATTGGCAGTGAACCCGCTACAAGGATTAAGTAGCAATTTAGTAAGCTCACAAGTAGACACTTTGCACAACAACTGATAGCCCTTTCCTCAGGTGTGAATATTTCCCAAATGGAACACTGAAAATGTTCATCTTAATTCTTAATTTAGGAAGAGAAGAACTAACCTTCCTTCCTTCCTTCCTTCTTTCCATTTTCCTCCTTTTTTTCCCACCTTTCCTTCTTTCCTTCCCTCAAGCATTCCTCACTGCACTCAGGCAGTCCTAGTAAAGGTCAGGCTGCTTTAGGGCTGGACTGACAAGCAGAGGTTTCACAAATGCTAACATCAACCAGTTGCTTTCTCTTGGTTCTGCCATCTTATTAATCTAATCTTTCCTCATTACTACCTTGTCATTATTTCTTGCTATAAAGTTAACTTTGCACACACAGGAAACTAACTGCCAGACCTTAATACTTGTTTCTATTTGCATGTGTTTGTAAGCATAACAGTGTAAATGATACAAACAAGGTAAGGAATACAATTCTGGCATGAAAACTCATAAATTTATGAAAAAATCACATCTAAGGGCTTCTAGTTCCTGTAATTTCAAGTATGAAGAGCTACTTTGTAGAAATTACAAGCAACCTCAATTTAACAGTGAAGAAAACTCCTTCAAGTTCCATAAACTGAGAGTAGAAATGGAATCTGGACCCATAAGGGCAACAACCTCTACTGTATTTTTTTTATTCCCTTTCCAATAAGATCACAGCCTTATTTATTGCCATTCTATGAGCCCTGCATCTAGCCCCATGCCAACTATAGCACAGTGAGGTCACAAACCAGACAGAAAAAGAGCTGACTCTGCTTATTAGCACCAGCTCTTCGCTTTTGTGTTCCTTTAGCAGTTTCCCCCTAAGGTGCAGCAGCTTTCCAGTCGTGAACAATAGCTTGCAACTACCCCTTAACTCAGCACTGGAAGAGCCCAGTATAGACTTTGAGACAGCAATAAAAACAACCAACAGATGTTTATTGGCACTAGCCTGCCCTTCAGTTTGACTACAGGTTAAGTCAGGTTGCTGCTGTTGTCACACTTCTCAGAACCACAAGTTTAACCAAGTAACCATGAAGAGCTGGCCAATGCAGACAAGGGGTACATGGTGTAATTACATTGTTTTCAGCAGAGCTCGTGGTGCTAGATATAGGGCAAATCCCTGTTGACACTGTCTTCCATCCATGACTTGCTTTCATGCGGCTTGGTACAACAGATATGTAGAAAAAAAAATTCAGAACAAACATCTGGGATAAGAGTTACAGTAAGATTGTGTGCAACCTTTTTTGACTATGGAGCCTCTTGAATCAGAGGTAACAGAGCATGAGAAGTATATGACTTGTGCTAGATTGGGTGATGAGGCCACATTTCTGTTTGTGGTTGGTAAGAGCTGTCAGTTTGAAAAGAAAACCAGCATGCTTCATTTAAACATGCAGTTGGTAAGCTGATTGTGGGGACCATTCACCATGGGAAAACACATTTGAGGACAGGTTATACTTTAAGTTTATATCTCTAGAAAACTCTGAGAAAGGACTCAAAAAATCAGTCAGAAAAAAACCGTCGTATAAGGTATGCATTGTGCTAGCAAGTGCCAAAGGCTATATTTAGTCTGGTGATAAGAAAGAGATTAAAAAAACAGAACAAGACTAATAAAATGTAGAAAAACTTCACGGATGAAAAAAGATGCCTATCATTTCAGAGCTAGTGCTGGCTACTGTGGGGTCAACCTATTACCTATGATAAAAAAAGAATTCTGAAGAGGCCAGACTGCAAAACCCACCAAAAGATTATGGATTAGAAGTCAGTATTTGTTTAGGTTAATTGAACTTGTATTTGCTAAACTCCAGGGGCTGGGAAAACTATGTATTCAGAAAGTTATGAGCTCAAATAACAAAGGTTAGTGATGTCATGGGCAACATTTAAACTGCACTGTTCACTCAGATAGGTTTAAGGTCTGATTAGGAAAAAGGGAGAAATGATCCTAGTTAAAAAACAAAGTATAGGCTGCATAATGCCCAAATTTATATGTGGCTAGGTAATCATCCCTGGACTGGCACAACTTCAGTACATTTAAGTCTGAAGCAGATAAGAAACAGTGGTCTAACAATCAGATTTAGGCCTAATGCTAAGGAAACTGAAATCAGAAGAATAGGTGTCTAAATCACGTGAGACAGAAATACAGGCAGGTAGAAGGGCAATCTGTCAGCAGTAACAGTTTATACAAGAACAATGCAACAAATAATTGGCAGTCTCAGCTCAGACTTTGGAACTGGTGGAAGCAGGGTCAGTAATTAATCACAGAATGATAGGAGTTGGGACTTCTAAAGATCATCTAGTCTGATCATCTGATAAAGAAGGTTCACCTCGATCAGATGAATGGTTTCAGACAACAATCCTCAAAGCTTTACTAAATTTCTGTTATTCTGAGATCATCTAAATAACTCTGAAGAAATTACAGCTAGGAGAAATTAATTAGCTACGGTAACGAAATGGTTAGTAAGTTAGCTTCCACGACAAAGTGAAGACTTGTACCTGGTGTCACAAACCTGGCGCTTATCCAGAGCCAAGGGAATACACCCAAATAGAAAAATTAGGCACAGTGTCTTAAGGAAGACATTCACGATGGCAGAGCCTTGTGACAAGTGTGTGACGGAGCACAGGCAAAGCTGCTGTATTGTGGTTTTGTTCACACCAACAAGAACTGCGGTCACGGGTGATGACGGGTATACAGCTCCACACTTACGACACGATTCGGTTCACTGAGGGGAATTTAATTCGGTTTAAGTATTAGGCATCCAGGAGTGTCACAACATTTACGACGAGGTTGCCCCCAGTACGTCCCGTGAATAAACTAGACACCTAAAATAAGCTGTAGCGTGAGGAGCGCAGAGGAGCCCGACTCCTCCCTTGGCTCGACCCTGGCTCCGAGCAGCACCCAACCGCCCTTGAGAAACGTCTTAATCGGAACCGCCACTCCCCAGAGACTCCCGGCCGCCTCTCCCCGGCAGCATCGGCCGCCACCGCCTCCGCGGCCCGGCCGTCACCACAGCAACAGCGCCTCAGCTCCCGGCACGCCCTGCGCCTCCCGTCGCGGCAGGAAGGACGGCAGAGCCAATCGGCGCTGCTCTTGTTGCGAGGTGGGTGAGGGGTGGCGCCCAGTTAGAGAGCAGCCGTTAGGGAGGCGGGAAGGCGCCAGCGGTTCGAAAGCTGCGGTGGGTGCGCGCGTTTGGTGGCCCGGCCCGGCAAGCAGACAGACAGGCACTGCGGCGGGGCTCTCGGGGCCGCAGCGGTCTCGTCGGGTGCAGAAGGGGGAAGGTCCCCATCCGGCCCTCGGTCCGGGCTGCGGGCGTGGGGAGGGGGCCCGGCTCGATGCGGGCCCCGCGGAAGGATGACGAAGGGATGTCGCGGAGCTGTGGGGGGCTGCCAGGAGCCTGGAAACGGCCGTCGGTGACGGGGCGGTGTGGGGCCTCGCCTCGCTGCGGGGCAGATAACCTGTCGCTGGCGGAGTCGCAACAGAAACGCGGCTCCCTCTGTCATTGCTGTTGCGGTATCGGTAACAACAAGAAGCACTTGTGGGAAGAGGTCGTAAAAAAAACCGGAGGGGATAAAAACAGCCGTGAAGGTCTATCTTGTGAGCTATAACTGCTGCTGTTGTCTTGTGTCTTGACACTGCATTTATTCACTTGTTTATTGCAGCACTATGGCTAATATAAAGACAGAAGATGAAATAAGCCTCTTTGAAAGTGAAATGAAGGAGTTTTGGACCAAACTAAAAAGCATTTATGGCACTGAACAGATCAATCAGACTTTAGCACTAAGAGATTCATGTAAGGAGTCCATAAAAGTGCTTTCAGGTACAAAGGCTGTGTGTTCCTGTTACCTCTGCTTTTTCCAAGTTATCAAACTTTTTCGGATAACTGAAATAACTTTCCATTACAGAAAAATGGTCCAAAAAGCTGAAAGAAGGGGACCTGATGATCGATAAAATTCAGGAGTATAGCAATGGTACAGTATGGTCTTTTATTTATTGTGTCTAATTGTTCTAAAATTAACTTAATACAGCTGAATAATATGTTTAAGTGTCTATTTTAAAAGGTAAACAACAGCATCATAATGAAGATAAAATTAAAACCAAACATATTTGGTCAGTTACAGGAAGTAAAGTGCAAGTCAAAGCCAGCTTATTGAAAAACTTCATTGATGATGTAAAAAAATAAAGGTCTGGTAACAGTTTTCTGTGTAGTAGCTTTGGTGCTAAAATATTTAAAACAACAAAGTATCAGTCTGTAATAGGAAAAGAAAATTGCTTAGTGAAGTTAAACATTTTGAGAGTACTTGTGCATCTTCCATATTACAATAGAATATAATCAGTCTGTGATTAACTTCTCTGAATTTTGTAGCTAAACAAAAGTATCAAGTAAAAATAATTGCAACTCTCCTATCAGCAAGTGTTTTTTATTCCTCACTGTCAGGTTGTTTGTCTGAGGACAGATCCACCATCCTCCTGCTTTGCAGATGTATATCGTTCTGGCACTAGGAACAAATTGCACCCAATTGAAATATCAGAGGAGCTCCTTAATAGTAGCTTCTCTTTTGAGTAACTTCCACTTTAAGCTTCTATTTGATGGTCTTAATGCAGTTATGCTTATTTCTCTTTTCAGCTGAGATAGCATGCATTTCACTAGGTTTTCTTCAAATAACTCACCTCAAAGCTGAGACCTAATTAATCAGCTGTCTATATATTTTCTTGCCTCCTTTCAGAGATTCTCCAGCAGAGCCAACGCATATCAGAAAAACAAGAGCATTTGATGGCTGTGAAGTCTAACCTAAATCAAGAAGAGGAGCAAAAGAAGAACTTGACTGACAGTATCCAAGAGCTTAAAGAAGAGTTGATGAAGAAAAAGGAAAGTAAGTAAGCAAGCAAAGGATAATAAGTACATTTTTCTTAATTAGAGGAGGAATGGTTTTCAACACTTGCTCTTGATGGGCTATTCCTGCTGTTCTAAGGACTTTTTATATGCTTCTTTGACTATGATACTTATGGGGGTTTTTTAAAAATTCTAGTAATATCTTCTAAAAACAAAGCTGCTAAGGAGAGAGTGGAGCAACTGTGCAAGTCCAAAGTGTTGTTTGAAGAGCGGCTTGGATTGGAGATCCGCAGAATTGACAGTAAGTTTCTGTAGTTTCTTTGTGCAGTGATCCAGTGTGGTTCGCGTCGGGTTGTGAAGAACATACTGGCTTACACAGCTGAGCTCAGGCATTGCCCTTGTCTCTCAAATGTCAAAATATGGTATGTTAATATGCGTTTGTCTTTCAGAGAGACCATGTTAGCTTAATTTGTCCAGTGTTCTAAGAAAATTAATTGAAACTGTAGCTTTGTATTGTGGAATCTTTTTCCAATTGTGACTCTCCAGCAGAGGTGTTAATTCTATTTGTGTTTTCTTTAGATGAACAATTACAGTTTATATTCAGACACATTGACCACAAAGACCCTGACAAGCCCTATGTGTTCACCCTTTCCCTAAATGAGCAGGGAGATTATCAAGGTATGTGAATTTTGAATACCTAAGCAAGAGGACAGGATGTAATTGTTCCTATTTGATAAAAGGGGGAGAGGAATAAAGTGCAGTTTACTTGTGAGCTTTATCTTCCTGTTTTCGAGTGAAAAATATTGCAAAAATGGTAATATACTTTAAGCTTCTCATGTTAATTTATATGAAATAACAGCTGCTTATCTTTACTCCCCTCCATTTGTGGGGTCCTTTACTTTGTGTCAAGCAAAGCAAGAGAGAGCAGAGATATGCACAGATAGATAAATACTTCAGTTTGCCGCTTCTTCCCTTTATGTAAGTTGAGTGTTTATGCTGACAAGAATATTTCAACCTATTTGAGAAACCTAGAAAAGATTAAAAACAAGTTGTGTCGCACAGGAGACAGATTCAAACTTGAAATGCAGCATTCCTCTGCTGTAAGAGTACAGCCTCTCAGATCTTAAAGCAGGTTTCGCAACACAGATCTTAGTTATGAAGGACAGCAGTGGTAATTCGAGTGCTGTGCTGAGTAGCTTCTGGATGGATGCTACTATTGCTCTGCTGTGCCTCTAGATATGGGCTCTGTAGATTTCTGTTTTTACTACTTCAGAACTAAACTGTGCTGAAGTTAAAAGCTTATCACATGCTGGGCTACATCAGTTTCCGCTCTGCCTGCCTGCAGGGCAACAAAAATGTATAGGAAAGTGGTTTCAATATTTAAACGGGCTATGGATTACTGGGAATTGCTGTAAAAAATCAATGAGCACAGCACTGAGTGGGAGCTCTGAAAATCCAAAAAAAGTGTAGTTTTTGAGGCTTTGTTTTTGAAATAAAATTATGTAATAAGTTACTCAAAAAATGCTGGGGGAAGCTAAAACATAGTAAGATAACAAACTATGTTTGTATTGCATAAGTGTGGAGAAACACTGATAGTGCATTTTTTAATAATTAATTTTTAATAATAGTCTAATTTTCTGGAAATTTGTCATTTTAGTGACTTCCTGTATTCCTCCTCTGGACTGTATAGCAGAATTCCAGCTCAAAGTGAGAGAAACAAACAATTTTTCTGCATTTGTTGCCAACATCAGAAAAGCTTTCACTGCTTTATCTTATAAACAGCCTGCATCAAACTAGCTTGTACCTCTCTTTCTAGCTGTAGAGCACTCTTTCCTTCCTGTATTGTGAAATAATGTATTTATCCATGTCTTACTCTAACTTTCAAATAAAGAAAATCAATAAAAATGGTATTTTAATCCTTTGCGCTGTAGAGATATTTTTCATAATTCTTTGAACAACATTTTAATCGATTGCTTCCTTCATTGAGTGCCTCTAGACCTGTAAATTTTGATCCAGTGCCAAGTAGCTTAATGACGTAGTGATCTCTGTTTAGCTACTTGTCCTGGGTTTGGCTGGGAGACAGTGAAGTTTCCGCCCCATAGGGCTGTGTTCTTGGATTTGTGCTGAAAACAGCATTGACAAACACAGCAATGTTTTGGTTATGGCTGAGCAGGGTTTGCACAGTACCAAGCCCCTTCCTGCTTCTTTCTCTGTCCTTACAGTGAGTGGGCTGAGGGGAACACAAGAGGCTGGGAGGAAGCAAGGGCCAGAAGAGCTGACCCAAACTAGTCAAAGAGCTCTTCCATACCATGGAGCTCCTGCTGAACAATAAACCAGGGAACATGGCTGGGTGGGGTGGTAGCCTGCTGCTCAGAGACGGGCTGGGCTTTAGTCTGGGGCAGGTGAGCAACTGCATTGTGCATCATGTGTTTTGTACATCATTTATTTTCCTTTTTCTGTCTTGTTAAACTGCCTTTATCTCAACTGATGAGTTTTACCTTTTTTTTTTTTTTTTTTTTCTGATTGTTTCCCCAATCCCAAGGGGAGGGAGGGAGGGAGCAAACAGCCCTGTGGTGGTAGCTGCTTGCCAGGCTAAACCATGCCACTACCCCTGGAAGATATTCAAAACCAAGTACTTTCTGTAATTTATGTTTCTCTTCCAAAAACACAGAAGTGACTTTCAGGTGTGTATGGGGTTGGAAGAGGCCTGAAACCTACTGAAACAATGCACTGGAGCTTAGCACTTACTTCAGTTACCTATGTCACAGGTCACTAAACTTTTATTCTGTCTCATACTCTCCAGTGTTATCACTCATTTCCGTGCACGTAAATCATCCAAGTTTTTGTCTGGATGCCTATTTCTGTTGTTAGTAACCATTTGATGAGTGTGCTGTTCTTGAATAAAGTTCTTCAGAGGACCAAGCAGGAACTTTGATTTGATGAGAAATCGTAGAGACCCAAAATAGGAACCTGTGGGTTACAGCCAGCAAAGTTCTGACTCCAAAACACTGGTCAAACAGAAGCACTGACCTGAACCATGAGCTGCAGGGGTGAATGAGCCTTAATGTTTTATTGGGTATGTTTTAGAACAGACCAGTCATTCTGCTTTATTGTATAAAGCACATTGCAGTGCAGGACTATTTATCGTTGTCAATGGAAATCTTAAAACACGGAATATAAGGTATTAAGGTACGAAATACACATGTAACTTATCTATAACTACTACTGTATCTTGCAGCTTTTCCAGGAATCTGTCACTGCCACAGTACTCAGCTGGGATGAAAATTATTCTTTTTCTATCTTATTTGTAAAGCCTTTTCACAAAACATTTAAATGCTGCATCAAGAAAGAAAAGTATTTGTTGGATAACACAGTTCAATTAAAAGCTTACTAAATTCTGTTCTGGACATTCTAGTGAAGTAAAAGGCCATGGGAAAACTAATGATGATCCCTCTCAAAACAAACACAAAACCACATACATTAGAATGAAACAGTGTAAAGAGTAAAAATACCCAACAGTGAAAACTGTGAAAAAGTATTTGGTGTTCTAATATTTACTAAATAATGAAAGTAATCTTCAAACTATCCGAAGAACGTTATAAAATGCTTTTCAATAAAAACAAAACCAGAATATTGTCTGTGAAGTGAAAATTCTGTATTTAAAGTAACTTGTCTCAAAGCATCTGTGACCTGAGTACCCTGTCTTCCCTGCAAGATGCAAGTGCAGTTAACTTCAAGTTTATACCCCGTGCACCTACATTGGCATTTCCTATCAGGAGTGGACTTTTTGAGTGCATGTCCCCATCCTCACCACTTAGGTTCACATCTCAAATGCAAACTGCATTCCTTTTGGAAGGAAACTGACCTGTGAGATGCAGACATAATGCTTTCCTGCAGGTAATGTTCTGTAGTCTGTAGGACAGACCAGACCTGGTCCAAACCAGCATTTGCTGCAGATGTTACTCTTCCCTGTTTACTAATATAAGCACGATATTAATTTTGAAGCATACTCTGCCCTTCTCTGCCTGCCTATGCCCAGCAACTCTTAGTTGCTCTGGAAAGTAAGAACTTCAGGATGTTCAACCAAATATTTTACAGCTGTTGTATGGAAGCAAAAAGGCAAGTAATACACAGCCAGCCCATTTTCCTGTTTTCAAATGGAGTTGTTTATTCATTAAAGGTGTACATATTGCTGACATGCATATTTATTTGATTTGATCATCGTTGTGGTGGTTCAGGCCTCGCTGGGTCCTAAATAACCAACAAGTTTTTCTGTCACTCCCCATCCTAAACTGGACAGAAAGATCATTCAGCAATTAGTGTCACAGGCAAAACAGACTCAACTTGGGGAGAAATGGTTTTATTAATGAACAATCAGAAGAGAGCAGGGAAAATGAGAAATAAAACCAAATCTTAAAACACCTTACCTCACCCGTCCTTCTTCCCAGGACTCCTTTCCACCCCATCAGCACATAGGATGGGGAATGGGAATTGTGGTCAGATCACTACAGATGGACTTTGCTGCTGCTGCTTCTCAGGGGGAGGCCTCCTCACTTCCCACTGCTACACTGTGAGGTCCCTCGCATGGGAGACAGTCCCTCAGAAACTTCTCCAACGTGGGTCATAGAATGGCAGGGGTTAGAAGGGACCTTTAGAGATCATCCAGTCTAACTCCCCTGCAGAAGCAGGGTCACCCAGATCAGGTTGCATAGAACATGTCCAGGAGGGTCTTGAAGACCTCCAAGGAAGGAGACTCCACAACCCCCCTGGGCAGCCTGTGCCAGGGCTCCCTCACCCTCACAGTGAAATAGTTTTTTCTTATGTTTAAATGGAACTTTTTGTGTTCCAGCTTCATCCCATTACCCCTTGTCCTGTTGCTAGCTACAATAGAAAAAAAGGATGTCCCAACCTCCTGACACCCACCCTTTAGATATTTATAAATGTTAATAAGATCCCCCCTCAATCTCCTCTTCTCCAGTTAAAACAGCCCCAATTCTCACAGCCTTTCCTCATATGAAAGATGTTCCAGTCCCCTGATCATCTTGGTGGCCCTGCGCTGGACTCTCTTCAGCACGTCCCTGTCCCTCTGGAGCTGGGGAGCCCAGAACTGGACACAGGACTCCAGATGAGGCCTCACCAGGGCAGAGTAGAGAGGGAGCAGAACCTCCCTTGACCTGCTGGCCACACTCTTCTTGATGCATCCCAGGATGCCATTGGCCTTCTTGGCCACGAGGGCACATTGCTGACTCATATTTAGCTTATTATCAATCAGGACTCCCAGGTCTCACAGACTGTGAGTGGATCTCTGATCCCAGTGGGCCTCCATGGACCACAGGGGCACAGCTGCCTCACCATGGTCCTCACCACAGGGAATCTTTTCCAGGGCCTAAGCACCCTCCTCCACTGACCTTGGTATCTGTGAAGATGTTTTCACATTCTCCCTCCCTGTTGCTCCTGGTGTTTAGCAACTATGCAGCATCTTCTTCCCCTTTTCAAGTATGTGATTCACAGAGGTGTGACCTCAGTCACTAATTGGCCAGGCCTTGGTCAGTGGTGGGCCCATCTTAGAATTGACTGGCCCTGTCCTTATCAGCTACACGGGAAGCTTCTGGCAGCTCTCTGTTTAAAGAAGACACCACTGTACCCACCCCCCCACAAAAACCCCCCACACACAGACAAAACCACTACAATCATCTTCTGAAGATTAAAAAAACTGAAACAACCTGAGTAACAAAGACAAATGCTCAGACTTACTGCTGTTTTCTTTTCATGTTCATCCCAGGCCTGAGTATTTAGTTTATTGCTTCTAACAAAATGACTTTGCCAAGATTGGTGTGCACAGAACATAAAATACATGACAACCACTGCATTGAAATTTACATTCTGAGAAATTACATGCTAGAAAAGATGATGTGCCTGGTTGTGTATATGCCTAAAGCAAGATGTAAAGTTTGAAATCTTTATTGTGTATGATTTAAACATTTACAGCTCCTTTTGGAGCTTGAATAATAAACCTGCTTATATTTGACAAGGCAAATCAGATGCAGATCTTACTTCCTCTGAAACAGAGCCAGGCATTCCAAGAGCAGGTAAAGCTAGGAAAATGTACACAATAGATTTGTTTCTTTGCTTATCGTAAAATATGAATTAAATTGGCTTGTGACACCCCTAAAACAGCCTTTATGCTAGCTGAAGGTTGGTCTTAGAATTTTAAAACCTTTGTGCTCTTATGGAATGCACTTAGTGCTTGTAGAACTTCCCACACCTGGCTCAGTGGCAATTTGGAATTTTCTGTTTGTTACAAAGCTTCACAATATAGTGATAGCCAATGCTAGCAAGGACAACTAGGATAATACTATACACTGACCCAGCAGATAGAATTATTGGGATCCCAGACTGGAATGGCCCAGGGAAAACTCTTGAGCTCAAAACCAGTATGCAGTTTAGAGACTGACACACAATCAACCAGCCTCCTTCAACTGGTGCTAGTGCACTAGCTATTAGCAGGATCTGGCTTGTTATATCTGGCAGACGTAGATTTATTTTAGTAAAGGTCAGGTTTCTATTTTCATAAATCAGTTTATCCAATCTTGAATGCTGCTTTCCCTTTCAAACTGTTGATCTTTACTTAGGTACCAAGAGTCAAGCCTGAAATGCATGGGCCATCAACTAATACTAACCTACAGTAAACTGTACCTCATCAAGTGGATCTCATAACATAATTAAAAAATCTGGATAAAAAGGTGTTGCATTTACTAGATATTGGAAATACACTGTGAATTTAAGGACTGATGGAAAGACAATATAATATTAAATTTTAAATGCACATAATCACAGAATCACAAAATCTGAAGGGTTGGAAGGCACTTCAAAAGATCATCTAGTCCAACTCCCCCCGCCAGATCAAGACCACCTAGAGTAGGTTACGCAGGAAGTCATCCAGGTGGGTTTGGAATGTCTCCAGAGAAGGACACTCAACAACCCATCCAGGCAGCCTGTTCCCGTGCTCTGTAACTCTCACAGTGAAGTTTTTCCTTATATTTGGAACCTCTTATGCTCCAGCTTTTACCTGTTGCCCCTTGTCCTACCATTGGACATCACTGGTAACAGCCAAGCTTATCAGTCACAATACCTGTTTGTGTGCTAGCTGGGGATCAGATTTCAAAATAAACTGAATTACTGTAAAAGTCCTTCTGGCTAAGAGAACAGTTTTATTACACACCTACTCAACCACGAGTGGAGGTGGTTAAGCACAATTTGTTGACGTTTTTGATAAATCCTCTTGGATGCTGCTAGACATATTTTGAAAAGCCAACAAACAAGTATTGGCTATACTTGTGAAAATTAAGAAAGACATGGAAGTAATGATGTGCTTCTGTCTTACTACAATTGTGTCATATTATTTACTGTCTTCTCAAATGCTTCAATAAACCTAAGTTATCCAGTACCTTGTCTAAATTAGTCCTGTCATTATAATATTCTAACCTCACTTTCAACTCATTTGGGTGATTTATAACTTTTTAAAAGCCCTGTTGAACCTGATACATAGATCACCTAGTCCCACAGGCAGATAACAGTACATTTTTAACTGTGTAAATAAACTACACAAAACATTTATGGTAATACTCTTACCTCTTCAAAAGCAATTACATCAGGCTATACTACTGAAATAGGATTGTATGCCTGATGGGTTGAGGGAAATGGCTGTGGCTGACAGACAATGAGACTCCACTTGTTTTGTCCTTCTTATTATCACTAATCACTCTTAGAATATACAACACCCTTTGGAATCTTGAGCTTATAAACAAGTTGTTCTAGCAGAAGTTGAGGTAATGAAGCCTGATTTCCTACAGATCTATGGTTTTGTCCTTAAACAGCACCATTCTCTTCCCTGCAATATCCCACTTCTCCTTGTACTGCCTCTTGCCCAGTAGAGAACCAGCACCATTCCTGAGTTTTGCCAGTGTAGCCTCCAGTTGGCTGCTGCTAAAGCTGCAGGATATTGATTGCACTCAGCCTATCCTTCCTCCAGTGCAGAGCACTGGGCTCTTATTCTCTGCTTTACCAGGCTGCTGATCTTTATTACACTGTAGCTGCAATGCAATCTCCTTCTCAAATTTGGGCTAATTGAGCAACAAGTTCAAGAGTTGTCAGGGAGGCTGACATACTATGCTAAAAACAGTGTACAATCACACATGCATGTAGTGTTTTTTTATATGACCTATATATTTTTAAGTGGCTATGCACTGACATGATGAATGAAAGATATAATTAGTATTAATTTGATTTCCTCCCTCTTCAGTCACAGCCTGTTGAACAATGCTAATTGCTATTGACTCACCTGTTCCATGACTGTTTGATGGATAACTACAAGGAAACATGCTCTCTGCCTGACTTGCCTCAATGGATTCTTTTGTACTATTAGATTGTGGGCTTAGTTCTCACTATCTTATATCTTCTACACCAGAGCTTCAGCTGGGATAACTGGCTTGGCAAAGAAACAGGCCCATTGAACAAACATCAGCTCTGCATCATTACTGTTTTGATTTAGAAGAGTGCTGCACTTTACATTGATGGCAATTATCATAAAGGATTCCAGGCATTTAAGAGCAGACTGCATACGTTAACTTTTTAGCTAGGCAAAGAGTAGGTAGAAGTGATAGAGGTTGACCCTGTGGGTGGTATGCTAGCTGGTATGCTAGCTGTCTAAGTTAAAGCACAGTATGTTCATGTAAATACCTCATAAGTTAAAATAAAACCAGGCAAATAAGTAATACTTCACTTTCCAAATGAAGCTAACACAAACTTGCCTGTCTGACAGCCCCACTAATGGAAAGACAATGCAGCAATTGGCAATTGTATTCTTCTACATTAAACGTTAGTATCAGCATGACTTACTGGCCTGTATTTTCCTAGGTTTGGTGCAAAGGCAGACAAGCCATCCAGTAAAATTAAGTTTCTAAAGGAAAGTGGGAAAACCTCTTCTGACATGCAGTCCTCTAGGGTGCAGCAATTACTTGTCATTTTAGTCTTTCTTACAGGGCCTGAGCACCCTCCTCCCTCTCCTTCTCCACTGACCTTGGTGTTCCACATTCTCATTCCCTGGACTGTCATTTTAGTCCATAATTCTGACAGTCTGATTGGGACTGTATTACAGTAGGACTACCTTCACTAACTGCTTTGCTAATAGCATCATGATAAATGAAAATACCAAATTTGCAGCCAAAGTTCATGCAATTTACATGAGAGAGCCAGCCTGCTTTCCTCAGCAGCTCCTTTGGAAGTTGTCCTCAACTATATTGATTGGTGCAGAACCAGAATTAAAAATTTGCATCCAGTCTTGCTTTTGATTGTGCACTAATCCTATTCAGATGGCAGCTGATGTCACTGTTTTTCCTCTTTCCAAATTAATTTTTCTCTTTCCAAATAATATAGTTGGCATTTTATATCAGTTACCTAGCAAATCTTACAGATGAGTTCTTATAAAAGAATTCTCCCATGCAAAACAGTTCTGTCTGTGCTTGATGCTTGGACTAGTTGGAAGAGTAGCACAGACCATAGAATCACAGAATGGTAGGGTTGGAAGGGACCTTTAGATATCATCTAGTCCAAACCCCCTGCAGAAGCACGTCCACCTAGATCAGGCCGCATAGGAATGCATCCAGGCAGGTCTTAAAGACCTCCAAAGGAGACTCCATAACCTCCCTGGGCAGCCTGTTCCATTGCTCCATCACTCTCACAGTGAAATAGTTTTTTCTTATGTTTAAATGGAACTTTTTGTGTTCCAGCTTCATCCCATTAAGACCATCATACCTTAACTGTGAACAGCCTCAATGGTTCATATGTTCTTTATGGTCTAATTTATTTGAAAAAATTGATTCATTTTCTAGGTAACTGCTATGAAAGTGGAACAGCTATTTAAAGAACTTTATGTGAAGAAGCAGCTGCTTCTAGTCTGGACAGCAGTCCTGTCTGCTTTTTACATCCACTCGGACCAGGTGATACCACAACTTGCGACATCACTTTCTCATCACTGCTAAAGGACCAAATGTTGAAACTTTAAGTGATCTAGACTACTAACATGCAAATCCTTTTCTGGATTAGGTTGTCCCATAAAACAACAGCTACGGGCACTGATCTCACTTGGAGATTGTTCAGTGAGAAACCACATATAAAAATGAGATATGGTAACATCTAAACACTTTGGATTGAATCAAGTTTAAACTAAAATTTGACAAGAGACTAAATAAATATAAAATGCAAAATAGCAAGCAAGCCCTTCTGGTAAGAAGCAGCTTTTTCAAAGATACCTTAGGAGAGCAACAGTAATTAAAACTACTGTTACTGGGAGTTAAAAGGTGAGGTCATCTTTAAAACAAGCTCAGAAACAGGACAGAAAAACAGGACAGAAAGTTGCTAGTTAGGTTAATGCAGGAGGGAGCTGATGCAATTTTAATTAGGAAGGATCACATTCTAACTCTGAATTTCAGAATGTTAATGTTTTTTGATATAGAGAGACTGTAAAAGCTTCCCAAAATACAGCAAGAAATGTTACTGCCATGTAACTGTACAGGAGCCTTGCTCAGTCCTGTGTTGGAAAGAGTGAAAAATAAACTGCATAATATTTTCTAGGGAGAGGAACTTACACTTGGAAGTGTTTTGAAAGTGTTAGAGGTACAATGGTGCTTTTCAGATGTTTAAGAAAGTGTATTAAATTTGGAATGTAAATATATGATGCCACTAAGTAGCTTTAAAAAATACATTACCTTTTCATCTAATTATTGAACTTCAGCACTAGCATTTCAAGTTGGTCATGCTCTCTTACACATACAAACTAAAATACCCAACTATTTTGTAATACTTGATTTTGTATTGCACTTTTCAGTCTCTAAAAGCTAACAGTTCTGTGTCACATCTCAGCAATTCCATTTGAAAATCAGAACCTTACAAATATCTGAGTGTTGCACACAACACTGCATTTAAGCAATTCCTCTGCATTTAAGCAATTCCATCAATGGCTTGGCAGACCCAGAGCTGGAGAAGATGGGTATGAAACACTTTCAAGTGTGTTTTATCCTACAGTGATAAAGCCATCTTCTTTGGCAGAAGCTGAAAGGTGTGTGAGCCTCACTCTCGCTCCCTGCTGCATTCCACAGCAGAGAGGCCTCCTGTAGGCACTGTTGTCTTCTGCTGGCAGAGCTCCGCAGAGTTAGGCCTGGCATGGCACACGTCTCAGGTACACCATTACTCTGCTTAGTTAATACATAGTTATTGGGGGTTTTTGATTTGCTATGCATAAAGAGGATTTGGATTATGGGAATTAACTTCGCTTAGCGCTGTGATCTCTGCATTATACAGTCCAGGAGGGCTGTCATTGATGAGAATTCAGAATATGCAAGTTGGCCCTGTGTGCCTTCCAGTTTCATACCTATTACACATATAAATGCTCACTTGGTGCCACTCATACTTTTTAATATTGAATGTGTTCACATTTTAAAATTTCCTGTGGAAAACAGCCTGTGATGACCATACGAAAACCACCCCAGACTCCTTCATATCTGAGCAGAAATTAGCATAGTCATCTATGAAATCCACTTAAAGCAACCCCACCAATAAGGGTAGGCAGTGTAAAATCTGTCAAGGGACTGGACTTGCATCTTGAAGAACTGGGTACAAAGACCACCAAAAAACCCACCGTAAATGAGCATAATAGCAACACTCTACCAATACCAGGAGAGCCAGGACTAATGCTGAGGAGTAGAAATCTCTCCACACAAACTCCGAGTGTCTGTCCATCACAGCATGATGAGCTACTGAGCCACACAGCAATTCACCCATCTGGCACAGTTACACATTTGGATACCTCCACTCACTTTCTGAACTACAGCAGACCAAATTAGTACCTTTTAGCTCTTCTAAAGCAGCAGAGACCTCCTCTCATCTCCTGAGAACTACTGTGTTTCCTGTACAGAGGGACCTTTATACACTTAAAAGCAGTACATAAAAAAAATCTTGCGCTTTTTCACATTATTGTGAGCCATTTTATGTATGAAGTAACTCTCTCTTGTGCTACATAAGTTGAGGGGCATACATGTAGGAGGAATCAAAAGACATTAGATATAAAACTGGACTAATTTCCACATAATTAAACCTTTTCAATAAACAAGAACTTAAATGCCATATTAAATGCATTACAAGATTATAGCTTGGTATTATCAGAGAGGCAAATTAACAACCAAGGTAATTAATTCTTTATACACAATGCAAATCCTCAGGTTTCCTTCTATTCTAGAGGCAAAACTTCAACTGATATGTGGAGATTCCTATGTAATCAGTATTTGTGCCATGACAACTGTTGTCTCAAATTTCTGCTGAAGTTGTAAGAATGTTTTCATGCATCCCATTTCTAAGTACTTCTTCATCATCTGTTGTTGCTGCACCACAGCCTGCCTGACAAAGGTATTTTGTAGGCCTTACTTTGATGAGTGTACAAAGGCGATTCCGGCTCAGTGCATTGCTACACATAGATAGCCCCTTGCATAAAATAAACCACCACAACAAAACCTTTTACTCCTTCAAGCAGGTTTGGTCTGCTCTAATGGTACAAGTCTGAAAGAGGCAGCTCCCTTGGCAAAATCAGGAGCTGCAGCTTTTGCTCAGAAGAACTACTGTACAAGAGCAGCCCTCTCACTTCCAGTAGTAATTGGTAGGTAGGTGATGCCTTGCTGACTGACAGTTTAGCCTGAAACGTGTGAATGAACATCTACTTTTAAGAAACTCTAACCATCTAGACTGGAAAAAGACAGCTTTTCCAAAGTGGCTCCAGCTGGACATTAAAAAATTATTAACATGCAAAATTTTACTTTTCACAACCTAGAAAAATGTCTTTTTAAGAAATAAAAATATTTTACTTTGGATAGAGATAACCTGTCCTTCTAACACTTACTATTACACACAGTTTCATATAAGAAATAGCGTAAAATGCTGCAGTGACAAACTCAGTAAAGACACAGTTGGGTCTGCTCTAAAAGTGCTGTAGCCTTCAGAGTGGATAACAATCTTTGAGTGAAAACAAAGCCAAATGTTGTTTGCATTTCATAGAAAAGAAAACAGACACTATATTCCTAATAGTTATGTTTATTATGAAAGTGTCTCCAAATTAAAATAGCCCACAATATTGATTGGTTCCAGAGATTTTATGAGGAATAATTATTTTCCATTTAAAAAACCAACCAAACAAACCCAAACCCAACTGAGTTAAACACAAAATAACTCCCAAAGTTCTACGCAACAGCTATACATGAAAGGACTTCTAGCTAGCACATCACTGTGTCTGAGACAGTGGAGTTCCTACACATCACTGCATTTCTGAAAGAGTTGCTCAAGCACCGGATTGTCATGGAAACACAGGTGAAATAGTGTCATCAACCTCACCCTGACTTGAAACAGGCAGTCAATATGCACGGTACGGTATGAGAGATCATGTATAAAAGTTGAACCTTGGGACTGGAAGAAGCTGAAACTCAACAGAAGCCAGAAAATGTGTTTTGTTGCACAGATCTTTTTAGGTCATGTAAGACAATAATTTCTGCCTTGTCTAAGATATATGATTGTTGACATGGCTCCAAAACATAATTTACAGTATTTCCTCCAGTTTTCTAATTGAAAGCAATTTCAAAGACCGAGAACTCTGTATAGACACACTCAAACACTGTTTTTTCATCGCAACCACAATCAGAAAGCTTTACAATTTAAAGCCTATACACTTAACGCTACTTTTCCAAACTTCCACTAGTGCTTTTTAAAAAGGAAAGAAAAGAAGAATAAGGTTGTCTTACTGAAGTTCCCATCAGGTCCCTGTTCCAAATCAAAACCAGTCAAAACAAGTAATATAAACTGTTTTTGCTTTATGGTTTAAAGGCAACTGTAGTTTACAGAACACTGAAGTTAGGCCTAATAGTGTCTACATTGCAGGAAGAGTTAAAAGTATTCGATAGCTCCTTTTGCACAAACGCCACAAGAGATAGACAATAGGAAACATACAAAAATGAGTTGTAGCAAAGAGAATAAAAAATACCAAAGCATCAACTGTAGAAAACCAACAGTAGCCCATATTTCTCTGAGAATACAGAAGGCTGCAGAAATGAGAAAAATGAAAGAAACAGGCATCAGGCTTCCTACTAGAATCTTCTGTGTAAACACATGCAGTGTTTAAATCATTCAGTTTTTATCATCACTGACATTTGCTGTAGGGTAATGGCTTTTGCCATCGCATCCCATTCTGAACCAGGAAGTTATTTTCACCTGAAACAGATGCAGATTTAAGACAAGAATCACTTCACTAAAGCAAAGCTTTAGTGCATGTACATGTCTCAGAAAAAGGATTTGGCATTGGCAATCAAACAAGGCTGAGACAGAAGCATATGAAGCTGTTACATCAGTTCCAATTCTGCTGGAATCATTAAATAAATAACACATAGAAAAAATTACAAAACAGCAACAAGGAAACAGCATGGGACACTTTGGTATTTTAGAACTAGTACTATGTAACATTGATCAAGATCTAAAAGACTCCAATGTCCACCTTTGTTATTTGATCAGATATTTATACCATTTTCTGTAATGTTTGTTTATAGTTTTTTAATGAAAAAAAACCTCAACCTACCATACATTTTTCTTTTGGTACAAAATATGTCAATATGGGAAACAGTAAACAAAGGGAGACCTGAATCTTACTGTACTATATTCTGGACTAGCTAAGGAGAGAAGACAAATTCTTACTATTTATTTACTAATAAACTCCACATATCATTTCCTCATTTTTCTACTTCAACATCTCAACCACTATGTCAGGTACTGTACTATAAAAAGGGAGCATAGAAGTTGAAGACAAATAGGTTATAAAGTACAAACCCTCATTTCTAAAATGACTGAAATGACAATTCTATAAAAGGTACAAATACACAGAACCTTTTAAGATCGCATATTTACCATGAGCCATGTGAATCATTTCAATCAATTTCCCAGAATATATGTGATTATCTTCTAGATACTTGATGACCTCCAAAAGCACCTTGAAAAGTTTTTCGGCAGAGAAGCAAACAAATTCAAATGAAAAAAAGAAACAGCTGCATGACATTCTCTTTGCAGTGGAAGATGAAGCCAAACTTTTGATAGCCATTGGTTAAAACAATGAACCAAAACATGCTGTCAAGTATGATCACTAAAACTCTTGGTCCTTCCCACTAAAGACAGAAATAATTGTGTGAATTTTTAATTGTCATAAAAAAATCTGTAGCTTGAACATTTAATGATCATTTAGCAAAGATTAATGAAGTTCACAACACTTTTTTACTCTTATCGCATTTCCCCAGAGGTGTCATTTGAATCTCTCATCTCACTTATTTTCCAGACATATCTGTATTAAGTTTATTCTAGGCTGCTAAGAATGGACTCCAAAAAGCCAGGTTTATAAAGAGATAAGTCACTGTGAGTCAGTTCAACCATGTTAACTGCATGCGTGCTTTAGTACATCATAGGTGAAACTTTGGAGCATGTACAGAGATGGGCAAGAAAGCTGGTGAAGGGTTTAGAGAACAAGTCTTATGAGGAGTGGCTAAGGAAGCTGGGGATATTTATCCTGGAGATAAAGAGGCTGAGGAGAGACCTTCTCACTCTCTACAACTACCTGAAAGGAGGCCGTAGAGAAGCAGGGGTCGGTGTCTTTTGCCAAGTAACAAGTGATACGACATGAGGAAATGGGCTGAAGTTACACCAGGCAAGGTGTAGATTGGATACTAGAAAGAGCTTTTTTGTCAAGAGGGTTGTTAGACACTGGAACAGGTTGTCAAGGGAGGTGGTTGAGTCACCATCCTTGGAAATACTTAAAATATGTGTGGATGAAGTGCTGAAGGACATGATTTAATTGTGGGCTTGGCAGTGTTAGATTAGTGGTTGGACTCAATGGTCTTAAAGTTCTTTTCCAACCAAATAATTCTATGAAACTGAATTTAAACCTTAAAAGAAGAGTTTCAATTGAAGTTGCATGATTTAACAGTGGGGATACACTAAAAGCATATGTAGTCAGCAATGGGAAATCATCTTAAGGGTTGTAGTTTTGACTGTATGTCTGAATTAACACTATAGAGCATAGCTGGGGAGGACTAACAGTGTCCAATGGTATCCAGCCTCTCACACAGGAATTGTTATTGAGAATTGTCCCTGTGTAAGACAAAATATTTTGCCAGAATGCGGTTTTTGTAACCATCTTTGCAAAAATGAAATGATCGAGTGGAGGTAGTAATCAACAACATTAAAGAGGTGTGTTTAAACTACTATTCTCAATTACCATCGTAGCAGGTCAGATTTCTGAAATTACAAAGTTCATCCAATATTTCCCAGGATGCTTTTGTTTTAAAATCTTGGTATTCTCTTGACAGTCATTATTAAACAACTGCCACTTCGAATACTGTGGATGGGATAATCTATTGCAATCAGTGTATTTTCATATGTACAACCTGCCCTGCAGTTGTTCATACAACTGTATGAAATCTGAGGCACGGGAGACAAATGAGAAAAATTAGAGGCAGAGAAACATTCAGGGAAGAAGGATATTTATATATCCCTTGCTCCCTCAGATATACTCTTGGACACATAAGGTACGCAGCTGCTTAATTAGAACCTTACCTGGGTTTTTCAAAAGATGCTTTGTGGGCAGTAAAACTGACAGCTCTTCTTCAATCATTTAAGATTTGTCAGTTTTCTTATCTTTATTGTCCACTAAATGGAGGTATTGTTTTCATTCATACCATTCTGCTCTTTTAGCAGATTTTTTTTACTAACACACAAGGGTCCCAATTGGATAATAAAGGTTTCAGAAGTTTTCAAGAGTGACCAGTAGAACAGGACTAATCTCTCTTTTTCAAAAGAAAGTAGTGGTAGCACAAATTTCTTCAAGAGTCTGTATAAAATAGAGCCTTTACATATGTTTTATGGCTATTTGCATAGGTGGAAGGAATCAGAAAGATTTCCTGGCTTAGAGTTCCAGCTGAACATGGCACTCTAATCTCTTTGTATATAGAAGACATACTGTTACATTTTTTTTTCCTGGTTTGTTCCTTCCTCTTTTTTTTACCACTTTTTTTTTCAAATATATATATAAGTCTTTGGTCTTTAAGCACATTGGTTCTATGTGCACATACACAATACTGTTGAACAGTAGGTTGCATAGAGTCTGTTACCCAAGAACCTTGCCTACTTTTGGCACTGCTGTCACAAATCACGGAAAAGTGAACTCCTGCAAGAGTTGTACGATCCTTAGCATCCTACATCAAACTTTGATCTAGAGACTGGAAGAAGTTTGTATATCATGTTTAAAAAGATGTTTATTTTGGTGTTACTTTGTCTTCTTTGGGACACAGTTTGTAAATCTTGTATGAAAAGAGAGTAAAATTATTTTACAGACATCCTTAATTTTATTTGCAGGGGTGATGAAATAATGCTGAGCATTCAAAGTTTGCTGTGAATTAAGTTATGTGAATTTTGCTCAAGTTTTCATGCATTTAAAGTGAACTATTTCTAGTAACATATAACATTTTGCCTTCTCTCTCTTCACCCTTACCAAGAAAGTGGCAATAATTGCAAAAGCAATACCTAGACTGCGTCTGAGGAAGCAACCAATATTTCATCTACTGTTTTTTCCATTACACCCCCGCTCTCATCCATCTGAATGTGCAAGAACAGTTTCAGGAGTGAGGTCTGAGTTCACAATGGTGCACTTGAACAAGCACCTTTCAACATGGAATCTCAGCAAAAAGCTAAAATCTGTATAGGTCAAAAATTTCAAGGGGGAAAAAAAAAGTAAGAATGAGTTTATCCTAGCTGTTGACATCAATGCTGTTGGGTATTTGCACAACAAATCAAGTCTACTTCTAATGTAATTAAACATCAAATTGAATTTTAAATTATGCTAAAATAATTTCCCACAATTACCACAGCTTTTTTTCCCTGAATTGCTAATTGACCACATTATCTACTATTTAAAATATCAATCCAGTGTTTTAAAACTTTGTATTGGAGGAATGGCCACTGTGATTTGATAGGCAATTTCAAAACCAGCACTTTAAAACACAAAGATAGCAAAAATATCTGAAATGAGTAAGAATCTATAAAGCTATGTTCTATCTTACTGTAAGTAGCAACTATTACTTATAGCAGACTTGGCAAAAGCAACAGGAATGGACAGAAGGTTTTGAGTGTGATAGTCTCCACTACTGAGAATCCCAAGAGATAAAGTTGGAGAATGGATATTCCCTTTTGTCCGGAAGTTCCCAAAAGAATAAAAAATAAATAGTATTTCAGAGACAGTACAAGTGAAAATACTGCTCCCATTGTGTCAGTTACATACACATACAGCATGCCTACGTATACAGAATGGTGTGTTGTCTTCATTCACAAACAGGAAATATGGCAGTGCGCTATCAGAATGCTCCTAATTTTTTCTGATGCTGAGATACATGAAGAAACGGCATTCACAACTTACAATTTACTTCCAGTAGCAAACAGTTCATTCTGTTCATGTCTCATGATTCAACTCAAGGATTAATGCTCCTCTGAGCAAGTGCCACCAGTAAGATACCCGTTTGTCCCATTGGTACCGCTGGTCCCATTAGTGGTGATAGTGCTGTGTGCGGTGTTTGAACGAGGTACTGTTTCTTCCTCATCTGAGCTTGACTCTATGTCACTTCGGTCATCCTTTGCTGCCTGTAGAGTTTGAAGAAAAAAAGCAAGCAGGAGGTGATTGTAAGGAAACCACTGAACTTTTTGGTTCAAGAGAATCAGAAAATTCAACCAAGTTCAACCTAGCCACAGTCTCTCTGCCCTATTACTACTATTTTATTACCTATGTTTCCTTTGGGATACTTCTCTTTGACCTGATAATACAAAACATTCAACCCAACTACCTTCCTCTTACCTCCCAACTCATTCTCAAGAGTAGGCCTTTCAATGAGTTCACAATCTATCCATGCTGTGCTGGTTGCCACATTGGGCAATTACAATTGATTTCACTATGGTGAATACAGAGAATTTAGCAGGAGCAAAACACATACTGAGAAATAAATAAAAAAAGAAATAAAACCAACTAAGAACAGGGCCACTGCACGTAATTTTTTGCTTACAGTAATTTTCCTCCACTCCAGAAAGCCCTCATGACAATTCTGCTCTCCAGCTCTCACCTCAGAAACAGCCATTTGCCCTTGGGACTACCAATATTGCTACCATCTTTGCAATATCAGAAGACCTGAGCGACACTATTTGGAACATAAGGAAACACACAGTTCCCATATACCTCCTAATAAGTAAAGTTTTTAATGTCAATGTCTATCAAGCTTGCAATTCTGACAGTTGTGAAACTGGACTTCAGCTAAGGTAAAAAATTTGATTCCCTACATACACGGCTTTAATTCACAGATTACTTCAATCTATTTTATATAAAAAGACTTCTATAGTAAAGCTGTTGGGGATAGAGAAATACACTTAGAATTTTACTTTTATCAGACAGAAGAGAACGGTCCCAACACAGGATACTGAGTGCCTGTGATTGATGTGAGGGCAGATCAGATTACTGAAAGGTTCTGTGTCATCTTAACTCTCTTATTAGATTCACTGCCAGCCCTTCTGCTAGGGTCCCGTCCTGAAGCCAAACAATCAGAAGATTCTATGCTGCAGCTACTTCTCTTAAACATGTGATCTGCTCCCTTTATTTTTTAAATGCAGCAACATAAGAAGGTCTTTGCACTTAAAACATGAAAACAACACATCTTGCAGTATGTCGTTCTCTTTGTTCTTTCCCAAATCAACTCTGGAATCATTTCTACAGGAGTCTAGAAAAATAGATATCTAAGTTTATGAAACTCCTCAGCATAACTGTGAATAAGAAATAGATGAACAGGATTAGTTATAAATTTAATGTTAATGAATTGTTTTATAAACTGAGCTGTTCCAAAGGTGAACAACAGTAGCAAAAAAATAAAATAATAACTAAGGATGAAGATCTACTGTAAGATATCTGTAATGTGATGTGAAAATACTCCATATTTCACTGGGAAAATGGAAGGAAAAGGACTGTGAATGAAGAAGTTAAGATTTGAAGCAAGAAGAATCCTTCTCATATATGTCATACATATGAATCTTCAACATGGACACTGTCTTACTGCAAGTGCTTACTTTGGTCTTGTAATCTAAATTTTCTCCTGTGCAATTGTTTGAACTGAAAGGCAGAGGACTTATGCTCTCAAGTATGCTTCCTATATGGTGACAGAGCAGCTGCTTATCCTGCTGATATGTATGTGTAAAAAAAGATTGTAATATAATATCACACAGATACTATAAAGAGAATCAGGTTTGAATGGTATCAGGCAATGCATAAGCAAGGAGTAAGAATGGCACTTAAAGATTGCCTTCATTTAAATATGTAAACACAAACAAGGGATCAAAATACCAAGCAGAAACTGCGCATTAAAAAAGCTCCACAAACACCAGTATTGTGCAGAATAAATATTTTGCATAGTAAATTTAAAGAAACTTACATGCAAGGGGTTCCACTTCCCAGCCTTCCAGCACAGCACAAGGAAAAGGATAAACAACAGAGTAAGATAGAGTACAAAGTATTCTTGGAAGTCACTGATGTAATTCAGGCAAGACAGCTGAGGCTAATAATCGCTAAAAGCAGAGGAGACTGAAGTGTGGCTTCCAGGCAAAATACAGTTCATGAATGCACTATCACTCAGAGTGAGTTGCAGATTCCGGGCTCCATTCAGTACAAGGCTGAGCTCTCTGATACGCTCATGGAATGCAGTTTTCTACAGAACAATCCCATTCACTTTGAGGGCGATCACATCTAAAACATCTACTCATGTGTTGTACTCTTTAAGGCCAAAATACTCTGTATTTTATGTGGTCTGTAGGTGTTAGTTCTATCATCTAAATGTGAGTGCTGTACCTGCACAGCAAGTGTAATGGGGCTAGCATTTCTGTGCATTATATTTTCCTGTAAAATACAACCAGGGCAGCAAGACACTAAACTTTATCCCAAATGGTCTTGCTGTGGGAATCCTAGAAAGCGCTCTTTTGCCCTTCACAGAACCTCATTAATACCAAAACCCAAAAGAGGCTGTGATTTGTAACTTTGCCACTAGCAAAGGCAGCTGAATTTGAGTTTGTATTATTATAATTATCACTACCAGCTGGGAAATTAGCACTTTGTTAACAACTGCTGCAATGCATTAAAACAGAACTGGCAGCTCCAAGAAAGCAGTTTACTTGTTGTTCTTTTCAATCTGATTTCCCTAAGGTAGTTTGGGTCACTGTACAGATTATAAAAATGTGTGGAGGTATATATAAATACAATGCTATAAAGACCATATTAACTCATCTGACATTTGTTAAGAATGGAAAAAGGTTTCCCTGAAAGGAAAGGAGAGATTACATAAAACAACATGTGTCTTATGTGTTACGGATTAGAAAGAGAAAGTAACCAAAAAGTCATTGAGCCTGTACTGATATTAAAAAAGTTAAAATCTTAAACATGAAAAAGAATTGTGCTGGCTTACCTTGCCCTTTGAAATAGCTTTGTAGGCTGCTTTTATGATTAAGTAAGACCAAAAAACGTGGAGAATTTGAAGAATCACAAGCATCACATTGAAGACCCACAAGGCAGGAAAATTGCCCAGAGCTTCATACATTTCAAACAATGTTGCATTTAATATCCTAGAAGAGAAAGAAACAGAAAAATAGTAACACTTTCCTGAAGCCAGCAATCTAAAAGAAGCCCTTTTAAAATCAAGTTGACAAGTACTTGTCTAGATGAGATGGATCCACATGGACAGCCAGTTCTCAGAGCAGTAGTGACTTGGACTGAATCACACAGGTGTCTCCAGAGAGAAACACCACCAAAACGTTGCTTTCAGTGTTTAACTTCATTTTGCAAACATCACATATAGAAAACAAAGATTTTCAGTGTGCATTTCTTCTTTTATAAAGCTAGCAGGTGTTGGTTGTCTCAAATATCTCCTTCCCTGATTAATAACCAAGACTACTTTATTCCATTTTTTTTAATAAAGCTTTCCACTCCAGCTGCCTCCAGTAGGGGTTTAGTGTCCCCGTATGAGCACATGCTAAAAGCATGTATGAAGGCTTTTATACTGCAGTATAGCTCATGTGCAGTACCATGTTCTTCATACCATGTTCCCAGGCTGTGTCAGTGAGCTGCAACCTCTCCCACATTTACATGAGACAGATGTGTACCAAGAGCTGGGCAAGGCTCCCCAGGTATTCTCATCTGAAGCCCTCTCTCTCGAACCCATCTCAAAGCCAATGGGTTTATTTCAGTGTACACAGCTATGAACGTCTTTGCACTTTTGGTATCAGCGACTTGAGTGATGTTCTATGTGTAACTGAAAACTGTCTGAGACTCTTCAAGTGAGCCTTCAGCAGCATGTGAAACATTGGCAGGATTCAGTCTCTCATAGGGTTTTCTGAGAAGGAGGGTTGGGGATGAGGTGGAGATGGAGTGGGGAGGTTTGGCTGAGTGTCCCAACATAAACTCTTACTTAGTGGTAATCTCAGCACTAACAGGAATCCAAAGTCAAAATAATCAACCAGTCAAGCAGCTTAACCCTTGAGTCTCGAACATCCTGAGTGTCTGCAGATGGTGTCTGAAGAATATTTTTTTACAATGGAGGTGCTGAAACATTCAAACAGGTTGCCCACAGAGGTGGTAGATGGTTCCATCCCCACTCCATCCCTCCATCCAAGGTCAGGCTGGATGGGGCTCTGAGCAACCTGATCCAGCTGATGTCCCTGCTTATTGCAGGGGAGTTGGGCTAGACGACCTTTATAGGTCTCTTCCAACCCAAACTGTTCTACGATTCTATGAAATTCAGGCAGTTCTAGAAACTTGAACCAAGTTCTTGAGAATCAATGTTTCAGAGGCAGGTAGGAACAAAGATGTTATAACATGGTTTCTGACTTTGTGAACTTTATTCTGCCGAAATACTGTACCATGGCAGATGATTTCAATCTGGACCTCAGCAAACAGCCTGAGATCAGACTGGACAACAGACAGTTGAAACAAAAACAGTTTTGGAAACAAATAGTTATCTACAAATGTTTGTTAATTAGGGGAGAAAAAGAAGGCAATATAAGGAGTTGTCAGCCTCGATCCATTTTACCCGATGGTGTAAATATTCATTAAAAAGTTCTTTTTGTTACCATTTAACTCCCCTATAGCCACTAGATGGCACATTTAATCCAAGGAAACAACTGCACAGGTCTGCCTCTGAAGGCAAAGGCAGGAGGTGGAACTGAGGTCCTCTGAGCACTTTTGAACAGCACAGCTCTCTGTTGTCAAGTTAGTGATACTGGGCTCAGCTTTCTAATAAGTAATCACATTTGCCACAAGCCTTTCCAACAAGAAAGAAGTATTCCAATAAGAAGTATTTACAGTATTGTAAGTGTTCTTCCCATACGAAGTATTTACAGGTAGCAAACCTGGAATACACCATTTAGTGCTAAAAATTCATGTGTATGAACAGCATTGGTCAAAAATCAGGCAGTGATTTCTAGTATACTGGCCTTAGTACTGTAGGGCATTCATAACAAATCTTCTACATTTTTATTTTTTGCCTTCTTACACTAACTGCATGTTTGCTTCGTAATTTATTGAAAGAAGATGTTTTATAACCTTACTCTACAGCTGTGTTTTCACACTCTCTTCTGTTTATGAAGTGAGCATCAGAAAAAGAAACTGTTTTCCGGTTTGCAAACCCTTGTCATATTATTGCTTCTGTCAGTGAAAACTCTTCAGTCTCAGTTTTGTGTAACTTGTTCTGCCATTGGTAGCTCTATGTGGCACAGCAATACATCACTTTACAGTTCAAGGAGATGCTCTCATGCATATCAAAACACAGCTGTAGGCAGCACTGGTTCACTTCATCAGTACTTATTCTAGTTCTAAAAACTGTATCAAATTCAAACTTGAAATCAACAACTCCTATACGTAAAATTACCTTTGTTGACATCCACTGTCTTTTTCTTATGTCTAAAAATGTCACCTGCTCGAGAATTTTACGTGCAGTTTCTACAGGTTTCTGTTTGTATTTTCATTCACTGGACCAAATTCACTTCTGAGGACTTCTATAAGAGTCAAGTCAAAAAAGCATCATCGGAGATGCAGATGGCCCATTCATGCAGAAGTGAAAATATCAGGAAGACAGCAAAGCCAAAAAGAGTGCTTCTGGTTTCAAAATGAGTCATCTACTGCGTATCAGATATAGGAAATAAGCCATCATTGAAAAAGTAAATCTCTTTCTAACCTGCTGATGTCTAGCAAACCAAGGACAGGACTGAAACTCTCCATTAAAGTTACATAAAGGATCTCACTAATTGCTCAGCAATGCTAAGAGGAGTCAGTGAGCTGACATGGTGGCTAGGCGTGCAGATGGAGCTAAAGTTATGTCTAAGCACAAAGGACTGAGGAGAAAGAAAAATGGGAAGAAAGCAAATAAAGTTTCTCTCAGAATAAATCAATTCTTTCATGTCAGAAGTCTGAAATGGGGGGAAAAAGCATAAGGTTAGTGGGTATACTACAAAGAGAAATTCTACTTGTTGAGAAGTAGGGAGAGAAGGTTAGACAACTTTCCACCAATTCCACTGAAAGGATTAAACTGAAGCATTTTAACCAACTACAGGAACCAAAAAAAGCAACATGAGAATTGATTATATGAAGGAGAAAGTGCCTATAGCATGTATACGCAAAGAAATCTTAGGTTCAAACACTCGAAAAGATGACCAGACCCTTAAATCTGGAAACACGTTTGCTGGAATTTTTCAAAGGTCTCCAGTTTTTTAAATCTCAGATTTTCAAAATAAATGGTGAAAACACTTATTCTTGGCTATCTGACTTGAAACAGCTGGACTTGATCTCACAGGGAGAAATTACTTTAAGCTGCAAGTACTCTAAGTACTCTACCTCTCTGAAAACTTTAGTCAGCAATTCTCACATCCCTGCAATTTGAAACAAAATGTTAGCTTCTGCTTTTGAAAATAGGTTCTGGGCTGCAGCAATTTTTCTGAGGCACTGAAAGATTTTGATAGCTGGACAAAACAACACAGTCTCATGGAAGGTATTCTTCCCTCACTGAATACACTCCAAGCAGGGTTGTGCACCTGGATGCGTGAAACTCTCATTTTAGCATCTTGAATTAAGTAGTGTGGCTGATGAAGGCAAATGAAAACAAATTCACCACTTAAGATCCAACCTATTCTTACACAACTCTGTGGTAGTCTTTCAGGAATGCTATCACAGTGTCTGAGCCATTGGGAGGGATAGTTTTGTACTTATTGTAATATCACTCTAATTGAACACTTAGAATAAAATTAACACATTTTCAACAACTACTAAACAACCAGCTGCATTACATCCACAGTAACATATGTTTTTTCTGTAACTCTTTATCTAGTGAGTGAAGCAGTACTTGGGAGGCCATGGGCAACAAGCTCATACAGTGACTTGGGTAAGATTACACTCCCTCCCCTCAAAGTAGTGGGGACAGGCTCTTGGATAACACTTACCAACTCTTGGTAAGTTGACCACTTGCCTTGCACCAGGTATGGAAGAAGAAAAGGGAGATGAAGGAAGAGAGGGATGGGTGAAAGAGTAAAATGCTTATTTACATTTGTCTGCAAATTGGCAAAAAGATGCTGCATTTGCTTCTGAAAGCATCTTGAAAGGAATGAAACCAGGTGAGAGAGAAGACCATGTGGAAAGAGCAAGCATTCTTTGAGAAAAATTCTGCAGAATGAAGCTTAGCAGGGTAATGGGCGCTATTATCACATCCAAGGGATACAGAAACTGTGCAGCTGAAGTGAGTATTACTGCAAGTTTCTTTAACTTCTGCAGTGCTGTCTGGTGACCAACATACTGTGTATGCAACATGCTGATTGAAAGATATGTTGTTATCACAGTGCAATAGCCAGAAATCCTAAAGTACAACCAAGGACAGCAAAACATGATACCAGCCTTTCTAAATCATTCAGAATAGATGTTCTGTCTCCTTTATCAAGTATATATTATACATCAGTATTCTATATTGCACCATAACCAGCTGCACTGGGATATCCTTCAATACTGCATTCATTACAGAGCAAATAGATAAATACATCTAGTTGGGCATTAATAAAGTTCAAATCCTATTAGGGCAAGTAACCCAACAATTTTAGTGCCAGCAATGCTTCAAAGTTTCAAAGTTTCTGCCTTTTTTTTTTTCCTCTAAAGAATAAACATCTTATCTTACTTCTGTCCTAAGACAAGGCTTATTCTCCATTATACATGGTAACAAGTGACCAAGACCAGAGAACAAGGAGTCATGAGTCCTAAATTCTGAATTTAGCTGTTCTATTAACTTATTACATGGTTAATAAAAAAAACCAATTTTCTTTACAAAGTTTACTTCTTGTTAAAGATGGGCATTAGGTATTGGTACATCTTGTCTGCCCCCTAAAGATGCTGGGAGAATGAATTCATTAGCTTGTTTATAAAACATCATGGTCTACTTAAAAGATGCCATAAAACTGACAGGTAAAAAAGGAAAAAAAGTATCACTAAGATTCACAGATAAATGAAGAGGTAGTAGAGTGTGAAAGCACAAATATGTGCTCATGTTGATCAGTCATAGGATCATAAATCAGCCACATTTCATCAGTACTAAAGGTTTGTCCCTGAGATTTAGATGTTGCTTGAAATCTAACAGGACTTCACATCCCAGGCTGTCCCAGTAACTGACAACGACAATTCTGAGCTAACTTTACACAACAGGTGACCTGACACACAGACGTTTCTGTGAGAGACTTCAGATGAGTTACTCAACTTTTTACCTGAGAGGGTATGAAATGATATGCAAAATAGTCATTACACTGAAGAAACTTTGGTCTATAGCACTTGCATGTCCTAAAGCCCCCAAGCTGTGGTACAGCTACATATCTAATTACAGCAAATCCAGTACATAAAGGGTTGTACTGCCGACTTCTTCCTCTTCTGAGTTTTGGCTCGGCCAGCTGCTGTGTCTCTATCACTGTTCTGCACTGAACAGATGCTTCTTGTTTCTTGCTGAGTTGAAGAACAAGCTGGTTTCCCTTTTCAGATCCTGCTATCTCTTTAGTCTCCCAGAATAGGATTCTTGCTACTAATCAGTGCATGGCAAGTATGATGGGAGCAACAGAGATTCACTCTGAACTGAGAAGAGTCATATGAACTGGTCACCCATACAGCATCAATGAAATAGAGACGGGAGCACAGAGGGGAAAGAGATATGATCTTTCATAGAATCATAGAATGGTAGGGTTGGAAGGGACCTTTAGAGATCATCTAGTCCAAACTCCCTGCAGAAGCAGGTACACCTAGATCAGGTCACATAGGAACATGTCCAGGTGGGTTCTGAACACCTCCAAAGAAGGAGACTCCACACCCTCCCTGGGCAGTCTGTTCCACTGCTTCCTCACCCTCAAAGTGAAATAGTTTTTTCTTATATTGAAGTGGAACTTTTTGTGTTCCAGCTTAATCCCATTACTCCTTGTCCTGTTGCTAGATACAACAGAAAAAAGGGATGCCCCAACCTCCTGACACCCACCATTTAGATATTTGTAAATATTAATAAGATCCCACCTCTGTCTCCTCTTTTCTAGACTAAACAGCCCCAGTTCCCGCAGCCTTTCCTCATAGGAAAGATGTTCCAGTCCCCTGATCATCTTGGTGGCCCCGTGCTGGACTCTGTCCTTCTTGAGCCTCAGCTCAAGAGCCCAGAACTGGACACAGGACTCCAGGTGAGGCCTCATCAGGGCAGAGTGGAGGGGGAGAAGAATCTCACTTGACCTGCTAGCCACACTCTTGATGCATCCTTTCAACAGCATCTCAGAGTGATTCCTTGGATTTGTTGGTTGGTGATGCTCATTACACTCTTCTTTTAGAAAGTGTTGATGAAATATGTGATAGAAGGGATGTAAACTCTTCAGTCAGTTTTCAGAGCAACATTAAATCCATATACCTCAATTTTATCAGTGAGCTCAGCACCACGTGTTATTCTCCTCACCATACCAGTCTCACACCAGAGGATTTCCTGACATGGTGCCAATACAAGCTCAGCTGCTATAGAGATGGGTGGCTCCGGTCCTAATACTAACCGGGAACAATACCTCTTTGCAGAAATCACAGCCCTGCCACTGAGACTGTATTATTTTAAGCCCTGCATAGATCAATAGGATTTCCAATTACTCAACTAAAATGATGGAACTGGCAGGAAATTATTCATGTTTGATGTACTGTGAAAGAGACAATTCTGATCAAGCTGTCACTGTCCTGGGTTCAGCTGTGCTTTTCTATTCACTCAATTCCATCTCATCAACAGTTACTGCCCACTAACTGATTTTTCAGGCACTGGTATGAATAATAGTATTTCCACTCTGGTGAATAGAAATAAACAAGAATACTATGTCAGAGACACCTTCACAATCCAAGCTCAGATCTCAGGAGAGTCTTTCAATACATGTTAGGATATGGAGAGAATTCAAATCTTCTAGCAGAATGTAATTACACTCAGCAAAATGTTATAGCAGTAATGTGTTCTAGCAAAGTGCTTATGTAAAGGCTTGTGATCATAACAGACAAGCACAGAGAAACTACATTATGCTAAGAATGACACTTTCAAATTTGAAAATCTCCAAGCACATGTAAAACTTTTATATGAGCAACAGAGAATATGCATAAAAACCCATTTGCCTGAAGTTCACGTTATTCTCCAAACAGGAAAGGCATTTGCTGTAAACTACAGGGGACCAGTTTCCAGTCTTTGCAAACCAGGGTATCAGAGAACAAAAATGTCTTCCCCATGCCTATTTCTGTTGACTAAAAATAAGTCAGTACCTTTGCTCAAAGAATAGTTCTTCCTCTTGACACTAACACACTGCCTTGTGTTTAGTGACATGCCATGGCAGACATTTTGGGTGAAAAAGATTACCCAAAGTTTCCAGAAATGTAGAAACTAAAAAGAACTAGTTCAAAAGCCCACAAACATGGTAGAACAGCTGTAGATAGTTCTCTGCCAGGTACTCAATGTCCTTCAGGTGGCTTACGTACCATCTACAGTAGGGGTACTATACTTTGGATTCATTGGTCTAATCCTGAGAACATGTCCTTGGAGTAACCGAATAATTTTAAAATCCATAAAAATCATACAGTTTCAGGAAGTGTGGTGGCACAGTGTCTGCCAAATACTCAGTTTTTCAAACAAATAATGCAAGAATTATGGTCCAGTCACAGAAGAAATGTCAAAAGATGTGAATGGGGAGGGAAAAAAAACAACATCGAAACCACAATCAACCGTACCTTTGTCCCCTAAAGCATCTTAAGAATTTCCTCTACACCAAAGACTGGGAAAACAGCCTTAAACAGTTTTCAGTTTAATCCATTTTTCTTATTCACGATCTTTGCTTTCACAGCTATTATGGGTCAAACCCTGCTGTCATTCAACACTAATGAAACCAACAGAATGTGCACACTTACATGAGTGTTGAGTTGCTCACAAAGTGTTTAGCCACAATGACCTCCTCCTAGTTGAGCACTAAGGAGACCTCAAACCACCTCCAGCCACCTAGACTGTCAGCAGTTGAATGGGCTGTCTGTGGTACTACTATACCAGCACAGTTCTCCCCTCTGCAGAATGGGCAATGCTTGAAGGTGTACTTTGGGGTGAAATTTCCTCACATCCTACTGTTTTAGAAAACAAAAAGTCAAACTGCAAAATCCCATGGTCAGCCTCCTTCTTCTCCCCTCCTTACCACATGTGATGAAACTTTAGAGAAAACTTGGAGAACCTCAATTGACTACAAAGCCATTTATACAGGAAGCTGATTACCTTGACCAAGCACAGGTCATTCATTCTGTCCCATCACCCATCATGCTTTGCTGAGATGATTTAAAATTGGCTAATATGTCTGGCCACCAGAAAAACATCAATGCTGCTTCCCTTCCCCTGGGACGTTTACACTCATCAGAATTATTATGAGCAAAAGAAGTGCCACAGCACAGGTTTCTATTCTGATTTAAATCAGAGCATCAATCTTAGAAAGGACATATTTCATAATAAAAGAAGGAAAGTGAGAACACTGATTGAATAGTCTGTCTTTGACAATGGAATGCATTATTACAGCCACAAAGTACAGTCTTTGGAAACTAAAAATGAGGATAAAAATCAGCTTCAGAAGCCTAATGAAATCCTTTGAATATAATTTTTTCCTGTTGTGATCACATGAAAATCTTGAAAATGGAAACACAGCAAATACCACTTTTAGTTATTTATACTGCAAACACAATGGTGAATGACACCTGTAACCTTTCCATTTCTTATAGCTTCTCTGTAAATAGCTGGATCAGTATTAACCTGGCACTCCAAAGACTTCAGCTCTGCCTCATATAGCACTTGTGAGGCCTGAGTCCACAAATGCTGTAAAGACTTTCAGGAAATAAAATAACCAGGCATTAGAAAGGACAACATTAGATAACATTTTGTCAAACACAGATGGGGCAACAACATTATAGATACTCTGCTAAAGAACTAAGACAAGAGTTGTGAGTAAATTTATAGAGACTTATTTACTTAAGCCTTCTTTTAAACCCATAAATTGAAGCCTATGAGTTCTTAAAGTACATTGTAGGTAGCTTGCCAAAAGCTTTTCATTAAATGCTCTTGATAAACTGATGGGTTATAAGTTGCCTGCTGAAACTAGAGACAGCCTAAAATATAAGCACATCAAGTAATTTTCGTTAGTTCTACAGCATCCACTCAATAACAGCATGAATAACATCAGGGATCAAGTATCACAATCATAATTTATTCCTTCTGTATCTGCTACCCATAAACAACTCAGATTGTGCTCTGGTTTAGACAATATTCTGAACAAAATGAGCTCAAAACAGTGTCAGAAGAGATTTATTTTCTTAATAAGAAAGTTATTTTACTGTAGAACAATCGGACATGTTTGCCCAGCTCTATACATAATATCAGCCAGGCTAGAAAGCTTTTCCCTGACTTCAGGATCCTGCGAGTATAACTAAAACCATCACAAAACACTGTCTGGGCAGTTGGGATTTATCTGGCTACCTACATTCTTACCAGGCCAAGTAACTATCAAGATTCTTTCTTTAACTAGTGCCTACATATTGCTCTGACATAGTAAGATGCTTCTTAAGGGCAGGTTTGAGCTTTCTGTTTTACCAATATATTCAGAAGAATGAAGCAGGGCGACTGCCAGAGTCCACATGCTGCCTTCCCACAATACACATGCTGCAAGGGGTCAAGCAGGAAAAATGTGCAAGGAAAGAAAACCGGTATGAAGGACAATGACTCAACTTCCCTGCATGTTAAGAACTGCATGAAAACTGTCGATATGAGCTGGAAAAAGAATAAAACTAGGAAAAAGTGAGGTTTAGCAAATCTTTGCAGCAGCTGTTACGGCGGTTCCGTGTTGCCCTATTCATAACTCTATCTGTGATTTTACTCAGAGAGGAGCTGATCCCAGGATAAAAGAGAGGCGAGAGAGCAGTGCAAACTGGCAATACTGGCTGCCAGTATTGATGCCAGTTCAGATGCACACACTGCATCTCCAGATAGTGATTTGGAGAAACAGTGTGTGCATCAACAGCATGGCTATATCTCACACTGTTGTTCAGCCAGTGATGAAACTCAGGAAGAGTTATTGAGCCAGTGTGCAAAGATGAGAAAAGCCTGGTAATATATAACTAGGGTTTATTACAGCATATCATGGTGAACAGAAGTTAATTTAAACTCAGCCAGGATCATGCCATGCTTCTCTGGTTCATCCAGATACTCACTGCCAAGAAAAGGCAATTAGAAATCAGCCATGATCCAGACTGTGTATACTCTCATGAGCTTTAAAAAAGGAAAGAATAATAAGGAACAAAGCTGTTCTTCTGAGGACTGGCAGACTCATGCTTATGCTGGATTTGTTAGCATAGAAGTCTCATTTATCAGCCGTACATCACAGCTGATGAGGAGACATGCACCTTAAACAGCTTTGAGTTTCAACAGTAAAAATTACTTTTGCCATCTTTTTTTTCCTTTGTCAGAATCTTCCCAAACAGATTCACAAACTGAAGATCCAGACATATGTACCAATATTGAACAAGACCATACCAACTAGTTGAAGTGGTTGGCTGGCTGTCCTCACATTTTTTAACATGGTACAGTAGTCTGGGTACTCACATTGTCTGAAGCGATCAATGACAGGAAGGCATACAGACTGCCTCACTTGTAACAAATTTGCTTAGATGAGAATCTGGGGGACAGTACATGCAGAACATGACTTGTGTTCTTTACAATCAGCTTAAATCAGGCTCTCATTCACATTTGTACCATTAAGCTACCTGTTTTACATTTGGCAGTGCATAGATGTAATACGTCCATGCTGGGACCTCACAGGTTGTATGAATGCCAAAGCTGTTTCCCCGCTTCCTTGCTTTTTGACAGCAGTACTTCTTAGCAACACTTCTCTGAAACCTACTGTGCTCTACCTCTCATACAAAAACAGACTATAAAAATACTAAAAAGTAGTGAAAAACAACTGTGTACTAGCACGAATCAGAGCAACCTGAAAGCATCTGAATTTACCCAGCTGAGTACATTCACCCGGTCAACAGCAGTGCAGCTTTTCTGTGAGCCATCCTTCAAATCCAGAATTCCACCTTTACCTGCTGTTACCTTCAGCTACCTTTTAAAATGATGAACATATTTAGTAACCTTGTATCTCTCTCCACATCATGAAGCTCTTGGACATACTCAGGTTCATGGTCACTCCATGAAAACAGTTTCAGATACCACACTCTTCACAGCATTAGGAGATTTTTTCAAACTGCTGTGCCGAAAATCCCCATATATTCCAAAAGAATAAGCAAAGTAAGTAGTCTTTGGTCTCCTGTGCAGCCCAGACTTGAGGAGTTCACAGTTCTCACAACATGAACTCTGCAGCCAGCAATGAGTAAAGAAAGACTGGAAAATGCAGTGCATCATCTTCTCCATTCATGCCTCCTGGAATGAAAGATGCCTGCTTGTCCTCTGAACAACTCAAAAAATGATTAATAAATATTATGACCTCATAGGGTTTCCCTGCCTGGATACCGAAACAGCAAAACCAGCAAAACAACAGAAAAAGTGAACCATTCCTTTATCAACACAGAGATTATGTCCATGTAACTACAGCAAAAACAAGCATTTGAGGCCTGGAGAAGAGGAACTGCAAGGCTTGTTGAAATAAAGAAAAGCTTGAGGTAACTGTTTTGTCCAGCCTAATTAGACTAGCCAAGGACTCACAAAATCTATACCAATTCTTTAGTTTGAGGTTGCTTTCCTTCTCCCTACAATCCTGTATCACCTGAGAAGCCATCGTGTTCCCCCGGCTCATGGAGAGCTGTGTTTTATGTTGTAATTTGCTAGAACAGTGATTATGTGCAAGTGGGAGAATTTCACAAGCAAAATGTCTTGTCAGTGAAAATAGCAGCTTTACTCCTACATTCACTTAACAGCAGGAGGCAGAAAGTGTCCTGCGGTTTTTGAATTATTGCTGAAACGAACTCCAGATGCCTGCAGAAAGACTGCTAAATATATATCTAATTGCCAGTTTCTTTGTCTCAGCCCCGCTGCTAAACAACCTTCAAACAACAGCATTTGATACATTTTGAATTCTTTATTAGCACCTTTATGCAGAATTAAATGGCACTTGTGCGAAGCTGGAGCACAACAGTATGCCAACGCTTCATAAGCGACGTCTTTGGAAGCCTGTCTTGGGTATTTGCCTTCCTGTGTGGGGGGGACGTTTTCTTATAAATTACAGTCTTCCTGTTACATTACATGCACACCAGTTTTATACCTCTCAGTTTTTATGCTAGAAAAAATTTGCATATTTATGTAATATTAATCAGGCAGCAAATCTTGCTATTTTGAATATTCAGCAAAGGAGAGCAAAACTATGCTTCCTGGCCTGCTGCCACTCTAATGACTCATCTTCGCTGACATGCAAGCTAATGGGGGTGAAGATTTAGAATTGTTGTTTCATGGAGAGAAACGGATTTAGGAAAGACAAGCTTGTATGTCCTTTGCTTCATCCCTGCTAACCTTGACTTCCACATGAAGCGCCCGTGGTACAGCTGAGAACTGTGAAACTAGGCTCTCTGATTATAGGGATATGTAATGGTAATCATTAGGAGTACATACATCAAGCCTTTGGTCTGTAAACAAACTCGTCTTAAAACTCAAAGATCATATACACTACACTATAAACCATCTGCATGTTCAAATAAATTAATAAATGTGTTCTTCTGTTAATTAAGAGAGAAGATAGGTAGAGGAATTACCATCTGTGACACAGGAGCACACAGCACACTGTCAGTTGCTGCACTCTTGTAATACACAATCCCTCTGCCTTCGTGAGTCTACGCTGATCTTTTCCATCCCAGCAGCAGGTTACAGTCATGGCTGTAACCTGCTGCCCTTCCAATATTCAGTAATAAGGGAGCCAACATCAAGAACAGAAGCTACTGTGCATCCCTCTTCCCTACATTTAATTGCTTCAATGTTTACCCTGCTTTCAGTACACTGGGCCAGTGCTGCTCTATAGAGTAGGATTCAGACAAGGTTCAATCTGAGGTGGCTTGGAAGTGTTGCTTTTGCCTAACATATATGGGAATGGATGGACACATCTGGAACAACAGGACGAAATGCCACAGCTTTAAAGCAGGGCTCAAGTTTTAACACTGGCAAGATAACTTATCACTGTGCTGGTAATTTCTTCCAGAACTCTGTCAGTCAGACAGCATGGTGTGTGTGTGTGTGTATTATGGTCACTTACACAGATCTCAGCTCTATGACGCCTGATTCCCACTAGCCATGTCAATCCTGAATTTATAGTTTGTCTAGTTCTAGCAGGGGCTTCCTGCACAGTGTGACACTTGGCTACAACACTTCACAGAAATCACTTGAGACAGCAGGAATCTTCAGTTTCTGAGCTTCAGTTACAGTTATAAACACAGTGTTATTTTAAACACTTCAGGTTGAAAGTGTGGAGTTTACAGAACCTTACTACCATAATAAGAATGTAAAGGATGGGAAAATCTGGACTTTGCTGATTTTCAGATGACTCCAGAGAAAAGGCATATTGGGCAGCTGCTTCTAGTTGAATATGTGAAGATTAATGATCTCCATCAAAACTGTGCACTCTGGACAAGATTAATCTGCTCTTTGTTGGCTATTCAGCAAAGCAAGCAGACAGCAGTGTAAATTTTGTGTTTGAATAACAAAAAAATTCAAGTCAGCAGTTCCTTCTTTGCCATTTAAAATAATAAAGAGCAAGATTTAAATGGTGGAGTCACAGCTGAACACATAAGGCAGCTCGCAGAATCACAGGATGGCTGAGGTTGGAAGGGATCTCTGGATGTCATCCTGCTCAACTGCCCTGATCAACTTCTGTAACCTGTAGCAGGCTGCCCAGGACCATGTCCAGATGGTTTATGAGCAGTTCCAAGGACGGAGGCTTCACAATCTCTCTGGGAAACCTGTGTCAGTGCTTGGTCATCCTCACAATGAAAAAGTGTTTCAGATGGAACCTCCTCTGCATCAATTCATGCTCATTGCCTTTGGTCCTGGCCCTGGTCACTGCTGAAAATAATCTGTCTCAGTGTTTTTTATACTCTCATGTATTTATATATACTGATAATATCCATCCTGAGCTTTCTCTTCTCTGTGCTAAACAGTCCTACTTGTCTCAGCCTTTCCTCATGTGAGAGGTGCTCAAGTCCTTTAATCAATCTCTGTAATCCTTTCCTGGACACTAGCTTTGTATCTCTCTGGTACTGGGGGGCTCAGAACTGAACACAGTATTCCAGGTGTGGCCTCACTGGTGCTGAGCAGAGGGCAAGGATTCACTTCCTCAACCTGCTGACAACACCTGTGCTACTGCAACCCAGGACACCATCAGCCTTCTTTGCTGCAAGGGCACAGTGCTGGCTCATGTTCAACCTAGTGTCCCCAGGGATCCCCAATTCTTTTTACACAAAGTTGCTATCCAGCTGGTCAGGCCCCAGCATATACTGGTGAAGGATTTTGCACTACCCTTTGCTGAACTTCATGAGGTTCCTGTTGGCCCGGTGCTCCAGCCTGTTGGGGTTCCTTCCCTCTGGATGGCTGCACAACCCTCTGGTGTATCAGCCACTCCTCACAGGTTGGAACATCAGCAAACTTGCTGAGAGTGCACTCTGCTACATCATTCAGATCATTAATGATGTTGAATGAGACTGGACCAATTTGACCCTTGGGGAACACTGCTAGTTACTGGTCCTCAACTAGACTGCACTGATCCTCCCACTGATCATCACCCTCTGGATCTGTCTGCTCAGACAGTTTTCAATCCACTTCACTGTTTGCTCATCTCTCCCATATGTTATCAGCGTCTCTCTCAGGATCTTCTGGGAGATAGGGCTGAAAGCCTTACTGAAGTCAAGGTAGGTGACATCCACCACTCTCTTCTCATCTCCCAAGACATAAGTATGACTTCTCCTTTGCTTTTCCCTTTGTGAATGCAACCAGTCATCATTTCACTGAGTTGTCCCTGAAAGAGTCATATACTGCAGTCTCCAGAGACAGAACTGTAGTGGTGGAATTGAGTCCTACCTCCATTTCTTTGTATAAACCAGAATGCAACTAGCAGAGGAAATCCTACAAGTAGAAATGCTGATATTTTTCCCATTTGAGACCAGCAAGTAGAAAAATTAACTTAGATTATTTACAGAAATTCAGCGAATTAGCTTCAAGTTAGCTTCAAGAAAGAACTGATGTAAGGGAAGCAAAGCTGTTTAAGAAACAATCAATTGCTCCTTGGAAAAAATAACAAGCAAACTGCAAACACGCAGTTTGTCCATCTATCCATTTTCTGGTTTTTTTGTCATGGTCCTTCACCAACTCACAGCACAGTAGGGACCAGGCATTATTACAGTATCTTTGGACTCATTAAATGCTAAATGAGACTTCTACATTATATTGTTAAGCAGAGCTGATCCTTGGTCTTGTCCTGTTTGCAGTAACAAAACTCCAAAGAGATATAATTATCATAGAATCATAGAATGGTAGGGGTTGGAAGGGACCTTATCTAGTCCAACTCCCCTGCAGAAGCAGGGTCACCTAGATCAGGTTGCATAGGAACATGTCCAGGCGGGTCTTGAAGACCTCCAAGGAAGGAGACTCCACAACCCCTCTGGGCAGCCTGTGCCACCACTCCATCACCCTCACAGTGAAATAGGTTTTTCTTATCTTTAAGTGGGACTTTTTGTGTTCCAGCTTCATCCCATTACCCCTTGTCCTGTTGCTAGCTACTATAGAAAAAAGGGATGCACCAACCTCCTGACACCCACCCTTTAGATATTTATAAATGTTAATAAGATCTGCCCTTAGTCTCCTCTTCTCCAGACTAAACAGCCCCAGTTCCCACAGCCTTTCCTCATATGAAAGATGTTCCAGTTCATCTTGGTTCCTGATCATCTTGGTGGCCCTGCGCTGGACTCTCTCCAGAAAATTATAGAAGATTTTAAACGAAAACTGGTAGAGAGGTTGATATTGGCAGCTGTAAATCTTCTGCATGATTAAATAAGGAGCTTGCTGGTAATCTCTCTAAATAAAACTCTGCAAAGGGTAACATTTAAAGCATTCTTGGTGCTTCACAGAAACAAAACTGTCACTGTTATGTTCTGATGCAATGACAGATCCCTCTTGCTCTCACAGGGATACAGAGATTTGTGCTAGTTCTGTTCATACCAGAAAAAGGAAGGATCCAGAACACAAAAGAATGAGGCCAATGCCACCTTCTGGCTCTCCTAACATATACATAGCACAGGTTATACAGAAATTTGCATGGATTTCAACACTGAAGTACATCTGTTTCCTAACTAGTCAGTTGCCTTTTGAATGTTGAAGAACCTAGCTAAAGAATCAAACATCTATGTCCCGTTTGTGTGCATGCATATGTGTGTACCTAGAAGAGACAGTAAGTGCACATGCAAGCAGCTGGCTTTGTCTGGGAAGAAATGAGACTACAGTAAGACCCAAACTACCTTATAGAGCTGAACTACCTTAAACACAGCTTCCGCAGAACTGCCAAATCAAATGGGTGGAAAAGAAGTAGCCCACAGTATTGCATTCTGCATGCCATTAACATCCTTATGCCAATTTCAGCAAGACAGACTTTCCTTATCTTATTGTATTTTCCTTTAAGCTGAATATGTTAATAAAGTGTGCACCAAAAGCTAATGAGAAGATCCTAGCTTCAAGCTTAGCCTCTGCTCAGTGTCTTCAATGACAAGTACTTTACTTCTCCTTGAACTTCGTGCCAACACAGGTGACCAGTTGGAACTGTGTGTGGTCTCCAACCCATTTCTACTTTAAAGCCAGCAGAAGCCCCGTATGTTTCTTGTCTAGTACAGTAAATGCAATGGCACTCTAGCAAATAGGGTATATCAGCACCTAGTTACGTCTGAAACTGTTCTTGGTGCTTTGCAAAACAGAGTTAATGTCAATGAATGATGTTCAATTACAACATAGTTATTTCCAAGCTTGTTTGATCCTGAGCATTTGAGGAAAACGATGTGCTTACTCACCATAAGGGATATATGCCAAGCCTACTGACAATGAAGACAATGGCAAATGTAAGGAACAGAAGGTCACTCAGTTTTTGAAACTTGCAATAGTTTGCCATTTTGGCAGCCTGCAAAAGAAAGAAATATCTATTTACTTCTGTTAGGACAACTGGGTTCTCTTCTATTGCATGTAAGTTGTAAGAAGAAGAAATAATTTTTTAATGAAATTGCTAACTTTTTCATTGGGCCACCTCACAATAACCTCATAACTCCTCTTCATCAAGCAACTGGAAAATGTCTTCTCAGAAAAAACCAAAACCCAGGATGCATAAAACCAGAGTACATCTCTCACGTCTTCTTTCCCCATTCAACTTCCTTCCTATGAAATCCCACAATTTCAGAATCACAAAACTACTCTAAACCTTTTCTTGAACTCCACTGTGTTTATGCTGTCCTCATCCCCAATCTGTTTACCTATGTCTCACACCTTTCCAGTATGCTCCACTTGCTTTTTTAGCATCCACTCGTCTTTCATGTATCCCATGCTCTTTGACCTTCTACTGTTCGCTATATATAAATTAATATGAAATCCTCTACTATGCCCCATATCCTATGTTCTTCTTTCTGGCCTATACAGAACAGTTTCCACCTCAAAGATTTTACCACTCCCCATCAGATCTATTCCCACAGCTCCTTCCCCCTCTCTCTCCAACTTTTTTTTCCAACTTGTTGCCGTATGCCTATTTTTACGTGCTTCTCATTTGTCTTCATGCACTCTTCTGACTTCTCCTCAGTGAAGGAGTAACTAGTTACTAAATGGTGACGGGGACTCTTGCATTCTGTCTGATTTTTTTGGCATGAACACAGTGAGTCAAATCTGAACTTTTGGATGCTATCTAACTTTTGCAACATTTCCACTCCAGACCTAAATATAAAGGATATTTCTCACTAGTAGAAAACAAGTTAGGAAGCTCATAAAACATTAGGAAAGCTACCAGTGCTGCAAAGAAAACATAATACTTCTGAATCAGCCCTTTATTCTAGTGGACACAAATGGATTTCCTAGCAGTTTGCACTCAGAGACTGTTTCAAGGAAAAGTGAACACTTCAGTGACAACATGCAAAGCAGAAGCATTACTAACACCATGATTTTCAGATGATTGAAAGTTCTTATAGGAAATTTGGATGTATTTCCATGGCAGTGGTCTAAAAAACCTGGTTTCACAGTGCATGGAGCTGATTCTGCAACAGCAACTTGTAGTAGTCTCATGGCATTTCTCAAGAACAGTATAGCTGTTTCATCATCAGTTCTCAACAAATTCACAAATGACATTGATAAAGAAGGACTACAACAAAGGGGAAAAAGTATGTTGTTGAAAGGATTCTAGTTGAACTGTCAGCTGTGAGGCTCATACAACAGAAGCATACCAAACTGGCAACTATTCACACCCACACGCTGGCATAAAAACGGCCACAGTGTTTGTTAGTTGAAGCTGAGAAGTCTCAAGGTCCCCAAATAGGTGGGATTTTAAGTGCTTCAGAAGGTTAGATCTGAGTGTTTCCAACCCACAAGTGGCTCTGCGGTGCAAAGATATCCAAGACCCCATGAACAACTTAGCTGGGATTCCGAAAACTGCCTCTCAGTAGCCTAGATTTCTATTTAAGCTAATGTAACGGCATCCTAGGCAAGCAAATTACTCTACAATTGGTCTGTTCTGCCATGGCTAGGCTGCCTTGAGTATGCAAGATAGCTTTTAGTGAAATCTAAGAAAACAGACATGTATTCATGAAAATCCTAATCCTACCATGACTCTTCTATACCTGCAGATGCCTTAAGACCTATGGAAAAAACCTCACCTCCAGTATTCCTACCAATATATACTACTTTCTGCCATGAGAATAAAAAAAATTTGCATTCCAGCTTTCCACTGGACATGTTTTGTTATGAAATGGTAGGTGGAAAGAGTCTAGGGGGCCTCTGGAAATAGGTTTTCCCTTTTACACATGCATATGTTAAACAGGTCAGGTGTACAACTGATCCACCATGGCAAGATACATAACCAGCTTCTTTTGCAGTTTGATTATTTTCTTCCTCTGCACTGACTTTCTCCTCAGTAATGTCAATAGTGTGTAGGAGTCCATCCTCTCTCATAGAGCATGAGGGCTGTAACCCAGAGCTCTAGCAGATGAAAGTCTGTTGAGTGAGTCATAATGGCCCTCCTAGTAAACGCTGCTCAGGGCTTGTGATTCTCTTTATTACACTTTTGAGTAGCTTTAGTATTTCCAGTCAGAACAGACTGAATGAACTGGCTAGAAAGATCATGGGGAACTGTATTTGTTGAATGTTTGTAAATCATGTGAGAATATTAGCAATTTCTCTTTGTCTTAGCTAGTGAATGAACAGAGGAATTGAGCAAAAACATGTATCTCATCATGTTCAAGACAAGGTTTTAGATATCCTATTATCACTGCTCTCCAGTGGTGTTTTTTATAGCTCCACAGACACTGGTCTAATGTGGAATGAACAACTTCAAGTATGTCCTTCTGGTGACGAGAAATGAGGAATGAAGAAAGTTGGGTGAACCCACATCTATTAACATGGATTTACAGGCATTGCTAAAGCAGAAAAAAAGTTGTAAAGACGTAATTTTTTCTAACAGAAAAAATTAAGATTCTCTGTTGCTTTCTATCTCAGGTGGTCTGGTGCCTTCTAGATTAAAAAAATATTTTAAAGTAAAACCCAATTTACAGCACTATCGAATCACAATGGCAGGATTTTGATTTTGCAATAGGTGACTCACACAGTGAGACTATATTCTTGCATAATAGGATCCTTGCAACTACATTAATCAAAAATAACTTCAGAAAAAACCCCTGTTATTAACTTTGGTTTAATCTGGAGAGTTCACAGACAGTTCGATCCCAGCACCATCAAGAGCTGTCTAAAAGCTGATGCAGATACAGAATGACAACATCACTAAATGGCTGCTATGGAAGTTACAGATCATCTTGACTGAAAAGAATTTAAATCATCCTTTCTTCACCAAAGCCAACTGCTTAACACTTCCATTCAGATGTAGAAGTACAGGAACCTGGAAAATCTTGAGGACCAGAGGTCAACTCACTGCCCATGTGCAAACAGGCACTAAATCCTCCAGCACCCTCTGCCTAGAAAAGCACAGCAGAAACAAATCATGACACCTTGATCCTTTTGCAGTCCTCTTACCCCACACACCACGCCAGAGGTGTCAAGATTTAGAAGTTTCTATCCCACAGTCATCATTTGCCAGATTTTACAACTTTGAGATTTTGACTTTACCAGATTATCTTTTAAATCTGTGTGTGACCCTCCTTTGAATGTAACACATTACTAACCTTTGCTGTGTACCAGCAACTTATCAAGGGATAAACCAGACTGAAATAACAATCATGTACTGCTACAAGTGTAACATATTTCAGCAAGGAAATAAACTATATTAATCACCATTACCATCTGTAACTGGAGTCTGCTTAGGAAATACTTGTCCTGCACGGCAAACAGATTCTATCTACTGACATGTTTGCTCTCCCAATAGTGAATACCATGTACAGACACCGATGATATATATATTATCTCACCTCTAGGACAACATCAGCCGCATCATGGAGACATAAGGTCAAGGTTCCCACTCGTGTCAAATTGGTTACATATGAGAAGGTTATCAGGGTGACTGTTACAATGTGATGTGTAAACATGATGCCAAAATCCTAGAGCAGCAAAAAGCAGGGGAAAAAAAAATAAAACAATGAAGCAAACAGTGAGATTCAGTACTCTTGTACAAAAATGGATGGATGCTTTTTAAACCCAGCATTATGGTTATGTTACATAAAGATTCTGCTATGTATGTGTATTAAATACCCTGCTATATATTTAACTTAGACTGAATAACAGAATCACTTTATGTTAACAAAATGAAAAAAAATATTATTGAAAGCTAGGCAATAGCTACACTTCTCAGTTCATAGCCATTTAACCTGATGAATAAACATTTGTAGCTGAAGTTACTTTGAAAAAGCGTACGTACATGCAAACCAAATTAGGCCATATTTTTAATACACCAAGCAACACAGAATATGCAAAACAATGCACCATTCAAAAGAGCTCAAATGGCTACAAAGGAACATGAGATACATTTCCATTGCACTGTTTTCAGCAGTCACCTGCCAAGCACAACTGAGAGTTTTCACAGAGCTGAGAATCCCAGTTCCAGCTTTTTTTTTGATTGTATTTAATGAAGCTGCTTTCTCTTCACACTGTAAGACTGTAAGAAAAAGTCTGGGATCTGGTGCAGCTCCTCCTACTCAGATCTAATCTTCTGCATCCCAAATGACATAGGTTATCTGGTCTCCAGATCAGTAATTACTTAGCTAGCAAGTAACTGTTACTATTGCAAAATGCCAGGAGCAGTGAAGCTCCTGTAACATCACATTTCCAGATATGTGCCAAGGGGCAGGTACAGGAGAGGGAGCAACTGTCTGACTGGCCTAGACTCCCAGACTGATTACTGAGAGAACAGAATGCACAGAGATGAGACTACTCTTGGCAAGGTACCTTGTCAGTCAAAAAGAAGACTTGTTGGAGTTTGCTGGACTATCTGCACAGCTTTCAGAAAGTGATATCACAGCCCTGAAGAAAGTATCACAGGCCTTATTTGAGCGTGGAGTTTCTCTGTTCATTGAGTGCAAAGTAACTACCACAGCGTTCAGCAGGTCTAGTGGCTCTCATACAGGGCTGTCTGAAGGGAGAGAGGTCCAGGCAGTCAGAAGCAGCAGCTCCTCCAGGCAGCCTGCTCATCAAGCACCTTGGGAGATGAGATTTGACAGCTCTCATGGGCCAGTCCTGTAGCAGGCATGTAGCAGGCACCACTGTTTTCAAGGACATGCAGTGCCATTACCTTACAGTATCAGCACTTGGTCTCACTGCAATGTACACCTGCAGTCTGTGAAAAAACCTGCAGCTTGAGCAGTCTTCCTAACTGAAGAGGGACAGGACCTGCTCACAGCATATCACTTTATGTTTAATGCTATCAGGTGCTACAAGGTCTCATTTCCTCCACATATTAATCAATGGGTATTATCAGTATTTCTAACACAAATGTGAGGGGTAAGAAAAAAAAAAGACTGAAAGCAGAGAACCATATCCTACTTTGGTCTACATCCAGCATTTCTCAGACAGGTTATATGGTCCCCAGCAGCACAATCAAATACATTCAGCAGTAACATTAAGCCATTGCTTTAAACCCATTTTCTTAAAGCAGACTGAACCAAATGAGAATTAAAGGTTGTTTCCCTTTCTAATGATCTTAAGGGAACATAGAGGTATGAGATCTTAATCCTCTCAGTAACTACAAAACCAAACACAGGGACTGGTTTACCATACCACAATCAAAACAGTGAAGCACCCACCTTATTCCCTGGGATCAGAAGTAAACTACTAGCACTGCCATAAGGCCATATTACAGCCTAGCTTTTTACCTGCTTCAGTGAAGCCACATCTTAAATACTGTGTTCAGTTCTGGGCCCCTCACTACAAGGACAGTGAGCTTCTGGAGTGTGTCCAGAGATGGGCAACGAAGCTGGTAAAGGGTCTAGAGAACAAGTCTCATGAGGAGCAGCTGAGAGAGCTGGAGGGGAGGAGAGGCTGAGGGGAGACATGATCACTCTCTACAACTACCTGTAGTGAGGTGGAGGTCGATCTCTTCTTTCCAGTAATGAATGACAAGACACAAAGACATGGATTTAAGTTGCACCAGGGAAGGTTTAGATTGGACATTGGGAAAAACTTTTTTACTGAGAAGATTATTAAGTATTGGAACAGGCTGCCCAGGGAGGTGGTGGAGTCACCATCCCTGGAGATATTTAAAAGCCATGTACCTGAGGTGCTGAGGAACATGGTTTAGTAGTGGGCTTGGCAGCGTGAAGTGAGGAGTTGGACTTGATGATCTTAAAGGTCTTTTTCAATCAAAATAATTAATCCTATGATTCTATGAGGTGCTGAGGGATACGGTTTAGCTTAGTGGTGGGCCTGACAATGTGAGTTTAGCAGTTGGACTCAATGATCTTCAAGGTCTTTTCCAACTGTAGTGATTCTGTGAAATGCTATGGCACCATTCTTTATTTTCCTTCTAAGTGCAATTACGTTAGCACACAGACAGGCCAAATAGAAAATCTCCTCTCTTTTTATAGCTGACACATTCATATTCTACAAATACGACATTTTTAGTCCCTCTTGGGACCTCTTCAAGGCACTTCTGACAATATGGATTACTCTTAAGCAGCCCTAATGCTCTTGGGCAGCAGTCTTCTCACAGAAGTCTACTCACAGAAATGCTGTTCAAGGAACTTCTCTAATAATGTTTCTTAAAAGAGATAGTTACCTGACTGGCAGCTCTGAAACAGAGATGCTGGACTGACCTACTGAAAAGTGTTAGAAAAAACAGTAGTGGTGATATAACTAAGACTATTTTTTTTATTCTGGTCCTCTCTTTCATATTTGTGACATTCTTTATGTTAGTAATTAATACTGTGTTTTGAAGATACCACCTGTTAGATTTTACTTATAATTAGTTTAATCATAAGTAATAGAATTACATGTAATGAATGCATAGAAACTGACGGTACCAATCCCTATAATGTCAAGTGGTACTTGCAGTCTCAGCTTACTCAAGCAGTTTCACCTACACACAGCAGAAGAGCAGCTATACAGGAGTGGGCTTTTCCTTTTTAAAAAATATATTTCAAATGGTATGCATGTGTTGTTGTTGAGCAAGCAATATTCACTCAAAGGCGTGGAGGGTCTAAGTAATGCACGTACAGAGACATACAGGGGCAACACAGTACAACCACCAGAGTTGACTCGAAGCCACCCTTCCTTTGCTAGCTACCTCCTTATATGCTGCTTCTGCCCATGAGATCACCCAGGGCCCAATTGATTAACTTGCAGCACCTGTTTCTGAAGTAGCATGCCAGCTGCATTAACTTATCCCTACCATCTTTATTCAAGCTGGCTGGTCCAAGCTACGTCTGTGCCTACATGCATGTTCATGCAAGAAGCATTTATTTACAGCAGATCTGTAGTCTCCAGTTGTAACTGCTGAAAGATGTTATGTGTCTGTGTCATGAAAATACCTGTCTAATAATAAGGGAAAGAACCTACTCCTGACACCATCAGTGGGAAGAACACAAGGCAGACAAAGACACTCCGTGGGTCTCAACTTGTAGACAAAGCCCTCTGGAATCAAGGCTTCTTTTACCCATGTTTGTTTAACATGTCACATTCACTGACTAAACTGCCAAGTGTCTATGGAAGCATGAAGGGCAAAATATCACCTTCATTAGTCGCTCCAGCTTCCAGAAATGGGATATGTTATAGATAAACATTGAAAGGGAGTATCAACCAGCTAAAGGTTTCAACCATTACAATTCTAGTAAAGGTGTGCAAAGTGTACACAAATCTGAATTCTTTTCCACTGAAAGAAATCAGCTCTATGACTTTATATTTCAGAGTCTGAAGAAAGAGATCTAAGATCTAGATTTAGTGAAATGTAGCATGGCTTCTAGAATAAAAAAGGAATATTACAGAAAATTAGCAGCTACAGATTATTTTATTTTCAGAATGAGTGAGCTGTTATTTTTTAAAAAAATCCACAAAGACACACAAGCTCTAGGAATTGCCAAATGCCTGGCACTAAAAGGTATGAAGACACTCCTAGACCTTCTACAAACCTATTCAAACACCAAGCAGAAATTTGATACATTCCTTTAAATGTAACTGTCAAATATTTTTCTATCAAGCAATACTTCAGGTATTAAGAAAGCTTATAGATAAGTCTCACTGCTTTTAAGTCTCATCAAGGGCTTGTGAGAATTCCCTGATTTTTTGTTTTTCTCTGTATATTACAAAGGAGTAGTTCCAGAAGCTGGACAGAGACGACAAAAAACCAAATCATGCTAGGTTTTAGTCTTTGAAAATGAAACCTCTTAAGTGTAGAACATCATTACAGCAACAAAGTAGATATTTATAAAATAAACAACACACCATTACAAAACCATAAAAGCTAACCTACTCAGTTTGCTGCCCTAATGCCAATAGTAGGCAACAGCCTAAATAGTTGGTTTGAATCTCTTCAGCCAGGCAAAAATAATCTAGTGGAATTTATAACACCTAAATAAAGATAAGTAAGTATATGATAGTCAGCAAACCAGTTGGAAGTAATTTTAAAGTCATAAATTTGCTATTACAGAAAAATAAAATGGAGATGGAAAACAGCAAGTACGTTTCTCCTGAGCTACAGTAAGTAAAAGACCAGTGCTGGAGTTAGGCCAGTGTTGAGTGCTGATGCTTTCAGAGACTAGCTACTGCACCTCACTGGCTACATAAAAGCAGTTTTCTGAATTCCTGAGGCTGACAGAGTGCTTTTGATCATCCCAGACAGCAACACAGCCACAGCTGAATTTAAAATATCTAAAATGATAACCAAGGCTTAGATAAAAGTATTCCTCTCACTAGAACATGAAAACATCAGACTTCTCAGCCTAAGAACTGTTAATCTGCTCTGTATAAGCTGTCATGCACTATTACAAATGTCTAATATTAGCTGGCAAATTTACTGCTTCTTCCAGTTAAACAGAGCCTTATTTCATATAGGCAATGCTTCAACATGTTGCATATTGGGCACAATAAGAGGCTTCGACATTTTATGAACTAAACCTGCTCTTTAGAAGAGAACTATTGTAGTGCTACAAGAGCTGGTGTCTCTGTCAGGCTTGTACTACTTTTTTATCAATTACTGTAAGCTATCAGCTAATATTTTTGAACTCATGTGTTTCCTTGACAGCTTGCACTGGCCCCTGGCCACAGAACATTTTTACTGTGTGACACCAGCACACAGCTGCATTTTTCCAGTCTGCTCTTCCTAGTTGGCAATTTTGCTTACACTACAAAAAGAACTGTCTCCACAGTCCAAACTGGTCAGTGATCTAATAGGTTATTTATAAATATGGCATCTCTGCTGTCTTCTGCAGGGTACTTGTAATGAAAGGTTTTTGACTTGCTGCCATCACACTGCAGATGCTGTGATCCTGTGCTCTTCCAGACACTGGGTGTTCCCAGACACACAGACACATTGGGGACTGCTTTGATCTAGTGCTCTGGGTTCAAGCACTGCAAATCTGTGGCAGGTGTGTCACATTGCTGTTAGCAATCCACTTCCCCACCTCTACCTCCAGTTCTATTTCTACAGTAGACTGCTGCAAAGACTTTCTGATAACAAGTCATTTATATACTAACAAGAAACAGACTTTCAAAAGATTGTTTACTTGCACTTGCACTATGGACCAGATCAGGCTTTAGCTCTGTGCTCATCTTACCAATGGGAACAAACTCACCAAGTCATGAGGAAAAAAAATACAGTATTTGCTCATGAGATGTACCAAATGAGAAAGGTATTACTGACTCTCCCTATTGCCCTTTTCAGAAGTGTACTTCAGTGCTGAGCCTAGATGCTCATCAGGTAGCCTCCAATTACTTTTTACATGAGCAAATTCAGGAGTAAATTAAATATTCTTTAAAGATGCATTATACTGTAAATTTGCAGTACCGTTGCAATTGTGATGCTGTTACATTTTCCTCTTCCTCGAGAGGCAACAAAGAAAATAAAATATAACCAATGGCACAGTGCAGAGGGATGAAGATGAATGCAGGGAGACTGAGTAGACAGAATACATTTCTGCAGCAATAACTTGAACAGCTCAGGAGTGTTACTGCAGAGGTTGGTTTTGGTTGATATATTGACAAATGGCTACTCAGCATTGCTGGCACCTACGGCTCACATATATTAGTCAATGTTACTCTTAATTTAAATTCATCTCAACTACCATACAGCTCTGTTGAGCACTGTTTTTTCTGCATCTGTTTTTTGAAACAGTGAAGTTGTATTCATTTCAAGCTCATGTTCAACAGAATGTTTACAGACAACGCAGGCAAAGGATTTAAATATATTAATTCTAAATGGATTCTTTTGTTTACAATTTACCCTCCAGTATGGATTTAAAATTTGTAGATGTGTTCCTCAGATTTCTACCTCTGTAAAAAATGGGAAATTCAAACAAAGGGGTGTTTTGTATATATGTAGCTCTGACACAAGGCTTGCAGGAACACACCGTGGTCCAAACAGCAGATAAATTTCTTTAGGACGTAGCAGATCCTTCATTTACTCTCTTCTAAGTTATGCTCCTGCTAAAATTTTAGTAAATAGGTATTCTGCTGTTAGCATATCCTACACTTATTTAATTGACAGCAGAAGGAAGCCCATAAAAATATTACAAAATCCTTCCAAATGTTTGAAAAAAATATTTCAGAACACTAAAATAGTCTGCAGGAATAGCTCAATGGACTGTTTTTACAGAATGACTGGTTTCCTGTCCGTTCTGCTGTGGACTAGCAGTCTACTTGCAGAAGAGTACTTGTATGAAAGAATATGGAACAGGTTTCTGCTGATACCGGAAACATGTTTTTATCTGGCCAGAGTTTTATTTTCTTGTTTAATAGCCCCTTAATAGCAATGCTCAGATACTTTAAATTTCATAACTGTGGAGATAAGATTAAATGTAACACCACTTTTTAATGTTAAATGTATCCCTGTTTTTACTATGCCTTTGTTGAATAAATTGTAAGCTCTCATAGATCTTATTAAATGACACTGTGAATTTATGAGGCAGTCTTCTTCTGTCGCTGATATTTCATCATTTAACTCAGAAGAAACTGTACATCTACTAGCTTCTATGCATTCAATTCCATACAAGTCATTTTATGAGAGCAAAAGGCTTGTTTGGCTGATGCTGTTTCCCATTGAATACTCCAGGCTCTTCTACCCAGGTGCAGAAAAATCCCACATCACAGTAAGACAGGCACTTCAACACCACTTTCTCAGTGACAAGTATCTGCCAGAGGTGGTGACTAAAAAGAACTATATTTCCAGTTCACTGTGCAGGTAATACAGCTATTCCTCAGGTCAAGAAAGACATATGTTTACAGCTTTCAGTGGTTTTAATCTCATTGTTCTTACCTTTCTTTTGATGTCAATGAATTGAGAAAACATTAAGGACCAGTAGAATGACAATTCAACTATGTAGTAATAATGAAGGTCAGGCATCAGTGGCTGAAAGATGGAGATGAGAAAAGGTTAATAGAGTCTAACTGACATTACAGGCAGTTGAGGTCCACAGGAGACACATTTAATCACAGGGAGATTATTGAATCATACATAAACATCCTATGTAAAAAAAAAAAAAAGATGGTTGCCTCTTTCACACTTTTAAAGCTCCCCAGCCTACTCTCATGTTTTAATCTTGGCAGTATTGTAATATTGTAATACCAAGAAATGATGATCTTGTACATTTGGAACCTAGAACAAACCAAATTCTGAGTACTCCTGAGTCTGTTTTGAAAGATCATTTGAAACATCTTGCTGTACATTGGTGATGTGGTTCTAAAGTACAGCAAACATCTCAATGATAGAGCAGATTAGAGAAAAGAAGGTACCTGATGGCACCAATAAGCCATTTGGTCCCCAGCCTAAGAGAGCCAGTTGTAGTAGCTACGCTAACTTCCATGTGCTTGTGCCTCCCTGCTAGTCATGTCTTCCATCGTAGTAACAAGAGGGGCACTTTGCACAGGCACAACCATGCACCCAAGCATGGAATGAGCTATTTCCCCTGGCAAGAGGAATTTCAGTTGCTCTATCTTTTCCCACCCTCTTTTGCAGAGCAGTTCTTTGCAGCTGGAAAACAATCCCTAGGTGCCCGCTGAATGTTCTATGTGAGTTATTTTAATACAGATATATGCTTCTGCTTTATGAATAACACCTATGCTCAAAATGAATTTCTTAAAGCCACTTCTTGGGCCAATATAATGCTTTTCTGATTTAGCAAGGCTGCCAGTAAGCTTTTCATTAGGTTCAATTAAAAAAAAAGGAAGAGAATGCAAACTAGCAGTGAACCACAGCTATTACTGCGAGACAACTCACTGGGGAGAATTTCTATTAAAACAATTAACATTGTCAGTTGCTTTATTAACAATAGCATTAGTATTTCTAAATCCATATATAATGAAAATGTAGTGGGATTCTAAAGATATCATGGTTTCTCTCCATGAAAGGATCAATAGTGTGTGTTTAACTCCGTTTAAATGTCAGGTTTCATTTCTCCATAGACTTATCTTCAATCGGACTCTTCTGTGCTTAAGGGTAAGTCATCACCCAAATGATTCATTTGACACTATTTTCAGTAAGTCCATCTGGATTTCTGCAGTGTTACATTGAATAATTTACAAAAGCTGTGTAGCAAACAAAAATGTTGTCTACTTAAGAAAAAAATATTTGAAAACCCAGTACTTAATCCTTATCAGCACCCAGTAGACATTTTTATCTCCAAGAAAAGGATTTTGACATCATTTCTCTTTGATGATTTGCTTCCTATTGGACTCTCCCCACTAGCAACATGATTTTAGATATCACATATTTAGTTGCTACTCTCTAAAAACTGTAACCAACTTTCTAAATGATCTCATTCTTCTGATAAGTCTGGTAAATATATGCTCTTTAACCAGTAAAATTCATGATCATTCATCATAAGTAAATCTCTTCTTGTACGTAATAACACAAAAATAGTAGAAAATGGACTGAGAGGCACCAGACACATAATTTCTGAAAAAAGATTGTTCCTAAAGTCTCTGAGGGATGAAGATTCAACACTTGCCTTTTCAATTTCTTCCTCTGCTTTCCTAATGTTACCCAGTCCCTGGGTGGAATTTAAGTTACTATTTCTTCTGAGGTTAAATGACCAAATTCCTTCAACTTTTCTCAGATCAAGATTTCTGGTCATTCTTGCTGAACTGTCCCCACTGAAGTATTTCCAATAGGTAGACAGCCTTCAAGAACAGTAGCACCCAAAGCGAAACACAGCCCTCCTATTCAGCCTGTCCTGGGCTCTTCACTGTCACAGGGAATACATGCATCTTTCAGACCATACTTTTCTTCATACTTTCTAGTCTGGCAATGACTTTTTTTCCACCCTGCCCTTTAAGGAAAAAAACCCCAAACCAATATACTCTAGACAGGTTAGACTCCTCAACTCTTCACTGGAGCTTTTGGAATTCAATGTTGATTGCATTTGGATAGCAGCTAGTACAATGTCTCAATGATTCCTATTGAGATTCCCATAGGCTGAATACAAAAACCAACCAAACAACAAAAACCCAAAACCCCAAACCACTTCAAAGATGCTCAGGTATAGAATTAGATGAATTAAAGAAGCTACCAAAAGTTATCCTCAGAAGTTATTAAAAATTTTGAAGACCATCTTGCTGGGTAATATTTGACTAGAATGGAAAGTACAGCAGAGGTTTCTCAAAACCTTTTAGGTATGCAAACTTTGGAAGCTACTGTTCAACCTTCTCCTTTCACTTGTTCTGCTCCTTCTTCCCCTGGCACAGAATAGTTTCCAGAGCTGTAGGGATGCAGTTAATCCTGGTGTTAACTACAGCATCTGCATGCAATGGAGCAACTACATTGCTGTGAAAGATGGCCAGAACTTGGACATAGGAATTAAATGTTCCAAGAACTAGTTAGAAACCTAGCAGGGCTGTAAAGAACAAACATATTGTTATTGTTCTTTTGAAGATCATTTTAAAGAAATTGAATTTGAAATGAGGAAAATTGTTGGAGGGGACTGAGAGAGGGAATGAATGAGGCAGGATACAACCTGAACCATCACTTTTACTTTAGCAGTGGCATTCCTCTCCTTAGTAAAGAAAATGAATTACTCAAGCCCTTCCTTTGAAGTTATATACTTTGACCTAAAACAGAGAGAAATGCTGATGCTTTTTTAATCCATGAAAAAAAAAAATATGGCTGAAAATAAAGACTTGAAACCATTCTCAATTCTCACATTAGTTTTACCTTCCTTCATAGGCCAGGACTGAACAGCTCCCATTTAAGTGTCTAAAGAAGAAACTTACTATCTCTCTTCAGTCTCCTCTTTGATCACACCAACTGCCAGAGATTAAGTCTCACACTGTAGGCAGTATAACAATTCTGAGAGCTATACTGACTATTCCCAGGCTGCCGACTCTGAGGCTTTGTTAAAACTTTCAGTATCCTCAGAACTTTGAAAAAAAATGACCATTCCACTGCAGCTGCAGATGTCAGCTTTCACAGTTAGATTTCCCAGATCTGTTTTCAGAACCTGTGTTTCATTTCAAGACATCTGTGACAGTTACATTCATCTTTCTCACCTTGAAGACAAACAAGATGGAGAGCAGCTAGCAATGTTCTGAAATGCTGAGTAGCCCATTCACACTAACATATTGACATATAGCTCTACCATAATGAAAGCAGAGTTCTGTAGAAGCGTCGTATTTGTAAAGCACTGTAACTTTACCTGATATGGATACCCGTTCCAGCACTGTCTTGTGTTCCAGAGCCAGGGTGTCTGAAAGAGAGAAAAAAAAGGTCTGTAACACACCATTTTTGGCCATGTAAGTGTGTATCATTAATACCAGTGAAGGACAAGACTACAGCAATAGCATAACATTTGCAATTTTTGATAGAGGCTATGAAAACTGAATACAACAAGGATATTTCTCAAAGTTTCACAGCATGAATTAGAGAAAACTGCCTGTTTACAGAGGTTTTTGGCTGGCACACTATGATGTTACTTTTGCAGGAGTGCAAATTGAACATCATCAGCTTGAGCTCAATGGGCAGATCTCACATGTTCATTCAATAGCACAGGAAATCTTGGTTTTAGACTGCTCAGATTGCATGTACTGTTGCACGTTGTTCCTTGCATGTACTGTTGCACATAAGCATCCTTCTGTACAGGATCCATTCTTCACCCCAGGCACATTAGCTCAAGAGAGCAAATCATACCTTTTGCTTTCCTAGCTGAAAACATGACTTTCCATAGATGATAGATCTTGTTGTCACATGGAAAATACTCTTCATACTCATACCAAAAGGTACTGGAGACAAATTTATTGCAGCATGCATCTACAGGTTCTTAGACTACAAAAAGCTGGGCAAACTAAAAGACTTGGGCAATTTGCAGGCTCTGTTATGCTTCCTATTTCCTTGCTGCTTGCACAAGACTTTAGTGATTATTTCTCTTTCGGTGCCACAAGACAACCTTTTTAATCTTTTCTTGTAGGCAGGTTGTTTCTTTCAGATGTCTTTAGTTTTTATCTTCTTTTCTATGCAACTAAATGGACTCAAGATAGCAAATACTATATGGGCAAGCACTTCTACCCAACATACTCAACCATTAAGTGTTTCCACATTGGGTAACAAGAATATGACCAAATCAACAGCTTTCAAGCAGGCGTACATCCCTTTTTGTGCATAAGCAGGAACAAAAACTTTCAGATTTGTGTGTCTTGCGAAGCAATCTGGACTTTGAGAAGCACATATCTACAGTAAGTACCCACCTACTGAGTGTCTCACCTGAAACATGAAAGAAAACTGTGGATTCAAGATCTTTGGGTGATCCTTTACACAACCTTAACTGTTATACATCTAAGGGGGCAGAAAACCATCAGTAAACCTCCTGGATTAAGGCAACATATCCCTACAGCATTAAATGCTCCCACTAGATTAGGTTTTTTTCAAATACACCCTCATTGCATGAGAGACGGCATTTTCTTGTTTTCACTGTCAGGTGGAGCAGTTCGGCTCAGGCAAAGCACAGTAACAAACTCATGCAAAATAAAGGGTGAGAGTCAAACTAAGTAGAACCAACACTTAGCAAAATGTTAAAGCTCCAGGATGAGACTCAAGCAAGGCTGGAAGTATTTCTACCATATCAAAAGACAGGATAAATGCCAGTCAGAATTATAGCCCAATTCAAAATTGATACTTAAGTTCTAACTGTGATTTTTCTTACAGCAGGTCCTCATAGCCTTTGTTGGTTAACAGTGATGTAATAAGATTACTAAAGGCTATTCTTAGTTTTTCAACTGTACTCTTCACATGGAAAATAACATAAAATTAAACTTGCATATCTATATCACCAATGCTCCTGAAATGGCAAGGAATAATTCTTACAGCAACCTGAACAGCACACCAACATTTAAAATAACAGTCCTCCCGGAGTTTCTGATATGCCTCTCACAAGGATGCTGTAAGAATGGTTAAGGTCCATGTAAACTTCTTCTTTCTATTAGGAATAATTATTTCACTCGAGCAACTTATTTGTTCAAACACCTCCACAGTAGTTACTGTGGTAAATGCGTTCCCCTCATCTGCTGTAATAAAAAGTCTTTAGAAACAGCCACAGCACTTCTGCAAGTGTTACTAATGTGCAGAATCTAAAATATTTCTGACAGCTGCCTAAATTAGATCCATCCAAATATTGTTGGATAATTCATAGTTTTAGCCAGGTTTGAAAAGCTGTACCTGTCTTTCATATCAATGAGAGCTAAGAGATGCTTCCTACCCAATTATTTTGCTACCTAAATTACAGGTCCTAGCAAAAAATTGCACGTTTTTCTCTTTCAAATATTATGACATCTTAAGACTTCTTCACAGAAATGCCTGCTGGAGGAGCTGCAGACACGGGGGTTTATGTGCTGTTAAAATGCTGGATCCTAAATAAAATAGTCCTCATTGGAAGAACCCATAACCACAAGACTGAAAGGATGCCATACACTGACAAACAATATAATACATTCATTAAGCCTCAAATACCAACACATTGCAGAACTCTCCTGAGCCACATAAGGCTCAGAGCCACGTAAGACTCAGGAAGCCATGCTACCATTTCTGGAAAACCAGCTGTTTGGAAACCCAAGGGATCCTGTGTGGGCAACAGCAGCTAAGACAGCCACACCTGCACCTATACCAACTTCTTACTCCTCTTCCTCCTCATTTTCCTCTCCCCTTAACTTGCCTTGGCATCTCTGAATTCACTCAAACACTTGTAGCTATGGAGTTTGATTATGCTTGTCCAGGAGTGTTTTATGGAGCAGGTGGAGAAATTGCTTGGTTTAAGCACAGCCTTCCTCTCTGAACTCCACAATGAACCCAGTCCTAGATTGAACTTCTTCATATAGACCATGGCGTTACAGCTGGAGCAAGATGCACCTTTTTTAGTCCTCTGTTAACCTCACAACTGTGGGATACTCAGTGCAGGCTTCAGTAAGGAGAGAAACCTAAAAAAGCCCACACAGTCTGCATTTTGACACCTAGACGCAATGGTGATGAGCAGATTAATCAAAAAGGATGTAATACCAACGTTCTTGGGGCTCAGCTGAGGCCTGCATATGCTCACTATGAACTTCCTCACATCAGGCCAGGCAAGCTCACTGTGGAGTGGAGCCCAGCTCTTCCTGAAAATTCCCATGATGGACAGGGAGAAAAGGTCAGTGACTTGGCTTTGCAACAATGCCTTTTTTGATGAAATGCTACAGTTTCCACTGCCTCTAAAATATACAAATTTCCATTTTACCTCTTTACTCGATATATAATCTCAGAGGAAGGGAGGAACCTGAAAGGATCGAAGAAGAGAGTAAATGCAAAGATCCTGATAATAAAAAGGCATCTTTAAGTTGGAAACAGAATACTAAAAACCTTAGTTCCAATTATATCAGGCACAAAGCACCAGCCCTAGCAACATTGACATCCTCCCTTACAGAACATAAAGGGTTTCAAATACAAACTTAAGCTTTGCCACACTTAGATGCAATACCTCATAAGTGCAGTATTAATGACAGAGAAGGATGAACAAATGCTGTTGAATCTGATTTCATTTACAGTATTAAGGAATTTACAGTATGAAGGAATAAACCTCTATTATTTTAATTTCCTTACAAGAATATCTGTCAAAAGCTCTATCAAACCTCTCTCCAAGTCTGTGATTAAAGTGAGTAACTTCAAACAAATTCCAACCCTTAAACTTCTCTTGAAACAAGAGAATGACTGAGCATTTGGGAAAAATAGTATAACAAACCTGAGATGTCTGCATGCTTAGTCAGAAGCCTTGGGTTGTTTTGCATCCATTGCCCCATTCACTTATCTCATCCATTGCCCCATTCACTTATCTCATCCATTGCCCCATTCACTTATCTATAGAGAAAGCTTCTAATTGAGCCCTGGCTTTCAAAAGCCTCAAAGCAATGAAAATCTTGCTCAAATTGCTGCTAGTACCTACTATGTCAACAGTCAGTTTTGACAGTAAATGGAGGGAAAACAAAATTAGTTAAATAATAAAACCTTCCATTTGTGATCAGTTCCCTAGACAGCTGATTTGGCTAAAAGGTAATTTTTAATTTTATCAAATGCACTTGTTGTACTATTATTTTAAAACAACAAGAGAAATGTTAGTTCATCAGACAGTAATAAACATAACTCAGAATACCCTTCTCTCATCTGTATGTACCCAGCAGAACCCCCTGAGTACAGGAAACAGACAAAGGCCACACACTATGGTCTCAAACAGACCAACAAAAGCCTTATATGTCATAAGCAAGTACTTTCCCATACTGTCAGCATGCCAGACCTCAGATGTGTGTATATCAGGTATGTAATGGATGTAAATGGATTCCACATGTTTTATAGAATCAGCTTGCATATGTAAATATAAATATACATGTAGGTCACATAAATTTGCAAAATAACTGCTCTTGGGCAGCTAAAGTTACTTCCACAGCTTGTCTCACTGCATCAGCAACTAAGTAATTTTTCATTCTACCAAACAAAACTAGAAATCCCAATATGCAAATTGTACCCACAAGCACCAGTGTTCCTTTGACCTTTGAAGTGTGAGTCTATAGAAAAATAAAGAGATGTGCAAAAAATGAACACAGCATTATTGGCACTCACTACTTTTTGTAGTCCAGAAACTTGAAATGAGTAACATTGATGAAACACTTCCAGAAGTATATTGCTAAGCCTCCTGACAGTAAAACCGAGCTCTCCAGAGGGCAACTTCTCCCCTAGCAGTTTGGAGTGTTAGAAAGAGCTCATATGTACCGATTTACTCATGACCACATGGGCATGTTGTAACTCCCAACGGGGTTCTTCTCCAGATAAGTAAGAAAACTTCTGACTTTTCCAGCAGATAAAGAAATAAAATCTGATTGTTGTTTTTACTAGAATACAGCATGTAAAAATACAAGAACACATCAAAATCCCCATTTTCAAATAAAAATAAGACATCCTCAGTCCAAAAAGAGATTTTAAGTTGCTTTTGAAATTAGAAAACTTCTGCCCCTGAAAAACAAAACCAGCACAACACAGAAATCATGAGCATTCACTGTGCGTATGCTCATTGTTCTGCTATCTGAAAAGGCCAAGATTTTATCTGGCTTGGTTAACGTATTTGGATACAGCTTTACATAATTTGCCTCCAAAAGCTACAAGGAATATTAAGTGGAACAGATATTAGCACTATTAATTAAAGTCAAGATATTACTTAATTTTGACAAAGATCCACCCATCTCATTCATTTTGGGCTGACACAGGCAAACACGGCTCACAGCATTTATACCTCTACTTTCATCAATATACAGCAGGTTCTTGCTCACCATTAAAATAAGTGGTACAACTGAGGCCAAAAGATTTCCTCTTGATTAATGTTTTGTAACTCTCTCAAATGCTGTATGCAATTTGCTAGACCTAACGTACACACTTATGGTATATAACAGATACATACTCTTTTCCTCCTTGCACCACAGCCAGACATCATCTCCTGCTTGTGTGGACTGAGACCTTGCCCATATTCTGAGCTCTATAGCTTATCTACCTAAGAATATAATGGTAACAGGAGGAGACTACAGTCTTTTTGTTGACTGAAAACATAAAAATATTGATTGCTTTCCACCTCTTTTTTATTATAAAGGAACTGAAAATTACAGGTTTTTAGTGAACAGCACCTTTCCTAACATCAGAAGAAGAACAATTACTCAAAATTACCATTTGTTTTGGAGTGTTGGGTTGTGAGCTTTTTTTTTTGCAATTGATCTTCCACGTGCTTGAATTAAATAGCATCTCAATGTTCACCTTTTCCCCCAATTATTGGTAGGGATTATAGCAATTTTTTATTCATTTAGTTGAATAAGCATCAGCTTAGATGGGAATTATTTAAATTGCTTGCTTTCTTTTCCTTCTGCAACACCTGCATCCTCTTGGCACAGTATGCTGAATGGCTACTGACGTGAGAAAGTCAGATTACCAGACAACACAGAACCCATTCTTCTGTATTTTCCCATGCCAGGGGCTTTATGTTCTAGTGTAAAAATTGCACCACCCACTTATGGTAAAATCAACAGATTTTTCAACAAATTAATCTCTTAGTTGCAAATTCCACAGTGACTCTGGGTTTCCTTCCCCATCTTCCTTGGCTCAATGGGGATCAATGTAAATGTAAACTACTGCAGCCTTTCTCTTTTAATAATATTATATATCCATGAAAATATTTGTTAATTAGTGTAATTACACTTCTTTTCCACTTAACTACAGAAAAACCCCTTGCAATTAACTGTTGTAAAAGATGTCACAGTTTTGCAAGTCACAGAAAGTGACCTTTCTTTTTTCAAGAGTATCAATATTTTGCAGCATTTTTCTCTCCAGTAGAAAGAAAATTAAAGTTTTCCTCATTTTCCTTGATTTTCAGAAGACTTATAAAGGAACAACTAGAATGTCAGCTTTTCAAAGCTTCTGCCATCTACTACGAAGTCTGCCTGGCCTCCAAGGACTTCAGATTTACGATGTCTTGGAAACTTTGATTACCTAGACATGTTTGGAGGTTTTTTTTCTCCTGTTATCTTCCAAAAAATTACCTGGACAAGACAGGATCTAAACCATATTAGCATCATCCCTTGAGACAGTTGTATTTGTTTTGCTACTGCTTAAGCATTTCTCATACTAAAGTCTCACTGATTTAAAGAATCCATCAGATAGTTTCTACTCCCTAGTGGCCACTTGTGACAGGCATTGAGGGCACAACTGTAGCAGCAAACAATGCCAACAGCACTGGCTGGTACCGTATACAGCAGATTAAAATGCAAAACAAACTGACTCTCTGCAAAAACCAGTGTTTAGTCATCTACACATCAAAATAAACGATACAACGATACTTCCCTCTATCCACAAAATCACTAAGTTCCGACCAAACACCATGCTGATAACAAAGAGAATGCATCAAAATGGCAAAATCTGTGGCTACTCTTTTTGCATCAACTTCTGCATGTTCTTCCTTCCAGTATTTAGTGATTTGGTTTGAGATGCAATTGCTTCTCATATCAGGATTATAATTTTCATAAATTCTTCACAGACCCAAGCAGTCCCTCATATTTCTTGGCACAGCTGACAATACAAGTGAACACAATATTGACACATTGCCAATGGATCTCCTGAGGTTGACTTCTATATTGTGACTAAGCAAGTTGTTAGAATTATCAGCAGAACTGTTCTTTTCTCTAGAGCTTAGAGCTTTCTGTCTGCAGAAGAAAAGTTTTCAGGGGAAAAAGGCCTTTACAATGAAGAGAACTCAGCCTTTCCTCTCAGTAATCTCCAAAAATAATAAAAAAAGATACCTATACTAATCGAAAACTACAAAATATGTGGAAGGGTGCACAAAAGGCCAAGATTAACAAGCAGTACTGGAAGATACACTTGACATTTCAAATGCAAATATATGCATATGCACAAAAATATTTTTAGGAAAAAAATGGAATTTTGGATTTATTTACATAAAATAATATTTGGAAAGGCAGAATAAGCTTCGTGCACCACATACAACCACCTTTCCCTTTAACAATGTGACATACAGAGATCTAGTGTTTATGTCTCTGACAAATGCGCAATTTCAACTTCCAATATATGTTCAAAATGAAGATGGCAAAAGGAACAGACAATCTGGATTACATTATATTACTGAAGCATTGCATGCATGGAACAGAAGTGAAGGATGCTCCAGCTGCAGAAGCTGGCAGCTGTAGCATCCAGCCCCTTGCTCTGACCAGCCAGCCACCCTTACCAAGCCCAGCTGCCAAAATATTTGCTGTCATGTGCTAACCCTACTCCTCTGACACCTCCTCTGCTAGTTGACAGTTTAGAGCAGCTGAAGGTCTCTACAAATACTGTAAGAAGCTGGGATGAAGTTCATATTCATTTGCAGGTAACAAGTTTCCCAGCGACAATACTCAACATATTTTGTAGTTGTTCTATCTGTACAGTAAGAAGAGTGCATAAAAATTAGTGTACAAATTCAGCCAAGAATGCAGATACCTGATAACATTTTTGTGAAGCAAAGCAGTGGTAAACGCGTTATCTTTACAGCATTTTTTTGATCACAGAGACAGATCACATCAATTGATCTAGAATTTGGATCTAAGAGGATACTTATGAATTTATTTTATTAAAACAGATAACATGCAACTGTAAGTCTGGAACTAGTTTGTAAAGACAGTGTGATGAGGTTTATATTTGGCAAACCATACCTTGCTAGGAGGGTGACCTGTATAAAATGATACCTTTAGGAGACCAGCAAAAATCCCAAGATCAAGTTCTTAACAAAGTAAATAGAGCAGTTCACTCCAGCTTCAATAAAACTCCAGGGTTTCCAGTGCTCTAATATTACAGTTTCTCAAAGGCATACAGGAAAGTGGTTAATAATTAACTTCATCATTACATATCTACTGTCTGTAATTATAACTTATCTGGTGGAACAGTGAATCTATCTGACTTTGACCAGCCACTGACTTCCCCGCCATGTGCTGATGGGAAGTGTTACCACATCCTTCATTGTATTTCTGATGCTGATGTTTGGAAATCCCCAGGGAGCTGCTTTCATTTGCAGAATTCTCCCAGTGTCTTAAGGCCTTGCTTCGATGACATATAACATGCTTCATCACTGCATGCAGCCCACAAAGAGAGATGGAGTCAATTTTCAAGAATAGCAAAACAACTCATTACTAAGTGAGCACTGAGGTACAATCTTACCCAGGTGCTTAAGGCTCTGGTATTATGAACCTAGATTGCCTACTGGAAAGCAGTTGTATAGAGAAAATCCAAACAAAAGTCTGCTCCACCTTACACTCCTCCAACTGCTGTGTTTTAGTGCACCTTCATATAGGCATACTGCAGCCAGATCTCAAAAGCATCCCTGACAGTCTGAAAATTAAAAAGACACTGCAACTGAAGAATTTTTAATAGAAAGCATGGATTCCTCTAGTTCATAGGGCCAAGATTTATCCTCAGAGAGGCAAGAGTGTGTTTGAATCACACGACACCATTATGGGCAGTTGGTGAGGAAGCCTTTCAGCAGTCAACTCCTCACTCTTAGTGCTGCCACTACAACCTGACAGAGCAGCTGACTGCTTCCAAACACAGAGATACCAACAAGTCCTACCTGATGATCAAGGGAGCTGAGCTCCTTCCAGACAGGCTGTTGGAACATATGGGCCAAAAGCACCTCAAATGTGATGATTACTAGATAGGTACTCATTTCTAAGTGCTTCAGTCACCAGGTATAGCTAAAACACGCATAATACTAAGCAACAATTAGTAAGAACAGACTAAAATAGTCTTTTCTGCTCTCACTCCTACAATCATTGCATTTTCCTGGAGTTAATGCATGTATACCATATCATTGCAAATTACCCATGGGGCTGCACATGTCTTTACCACTGAACTACTTCTTGGTGTGTTTAATAATGACACAAGTACTAAGCATTGCCTAGGAAAATCCCAGTGGGAAGGCCCCTCACATATTGTATTCTCTTCTAATAGAATAAGAGTGGGAGAAAATGTTAAATAATTTTAATATAAAAACAAAGCTTGCAAGGAATTCTTTCCTGCTCAGTTCTGAGTCAATGGCCATGATAACATTTACTTCACTACAACAAAGGAAGAATTTCCCAAACCTTTAAAAATGTCTAAATCTACATAAAACTTTACATTCATTTCCCCTTTCTTTTTCACTTTCTCCTTCTGCTGAGGAAGTGCACAGGTACAAACCTTTTGTTGTTTCCATTTGTCATTCTCCCAGTGGTTCTATCCAGATACAACTTGTGATATTTTTTTCTGCAATTGATCTATTAAAACAACTAGCAATAACAGTGGCTGGTAGAGGGAACAGATGAACTATGCTTATGTTTTCTAATTCCTAAATTTGTGTTTTTAGTATAAAACTATAAACTGTGAATTTGGGGCACAGCAAAAACCTAGAGTAACTAGGCAAGAGGAGTTTGTTCTTCTCAGATTCTTGAGTCTACACTCTTGATGACAGGACAACAATAAACAAGACCCCAAAACCTGTGGTGAAACTCCTCTAGTCTCATGTGAGATAACAGCAGTTAAAAAACAGAAGGAAGAATCTGAATTAGATTTGAACTTAATACAGTATTTCCACATGATAATTTCAATAGCCAGTAGCTAAGCAGGAGAAAGGAGAATGCTCTGAGAAATGTAATGGAGTAATGCTGCAAGAAACTATAATAATAATTTAAAAAAAAATTAAAGCTCACTAACAATACATTTATTTAACTGGCAAACTTCTTTTCCCTACTACTTTAAGGGTCAAGTAAAGCAGCTTTATGACTTCAAGCCTTTATACTGTAAAATACATATTGTTCTAAAAGTTATACAGGCTTAAATAAGGATACTGCTATCCTCTCCAATAGTGAGTTCAGCCTGCTCTTATATTCATACATGTACTCTTTGCTCACATTTAATTAGCTGTGGAAAATGGGACTGCTTCATTCATCTGAATAGTAAATCATAAGAAGCTCCTGGCAATATAGAAGTACTATGGTAAATACTTTGCTACAGGTATGAATGAGCCACCTTTGTTTCCAGACAAATTAGAACTATTTTTATTATAGAATTTTCCAACTAAAACACAATGAGAAGTATTTCCTTTAGACCTACCATTTTTATGTATAAGACATTGGAAAATCTTTGAGAAAGCTGGGTTGCCGAGAAGATGAATACTGTGCTGAGGTCAAAATTGGCAACCAGTGAACAGGGGGACACAGGGTCTGGCAATATCCCTTTCATGACCCTGAACAACTGAGAAATGTAAAGATGATGTGTATGGTTCAGTTCCACCTTAACTCTCCAAACTGCTGATTACAGAGCATTTACTTATTACACCGATGTTATTAAATACTCCCAGCTGGACTCCTAGCAGATAAAGTGAAATTCAATCTAGATAGCTTTTTTTTTTTTAATTAGTGCATTGCTTTTGTTCTCCATGCCTATGTCAAATTTGTCCCCATTGTCTACATTTGAGAGTCCTGTTGCCATCAGTGTCCTATTGCTGAATTAGGATATCACTGATACTCTCCTTTACTTGTTTCTTTCAAAAACCTTCTGTTTCAGTTCTGTCACAACTAAATATGTCCTCTTTTGCCTGATCCAGTTTTTAACTTCCAAAAGCTTACACAATAAACTATTTCCTATGCTGACTGACCTTCTTTTATGAATCTTCATTATCCAAAATTTCCTTGTTGATGTACACTGAAATATTGGAGTTATTTAAAATGAAATTTCTCTAATTTGATCTTTCTCACAGCATGACTCATGATTTGTATCTCAGATGTCCAAAGCATTCTAATAATCTTTCCTAAATACTCTCAACACATTTTAAACCCTTTTGAAGAGATATCTGAAACAAATTCCTTTTCCATTAGATGGGATTTAACTTTGGTCTGACTGAAAAACTTTTCCACTCATGATGCTTATTTTAAAATGTAATGTGGCATCTGATGGTATCATAGAACGGTAGGAGTTGGAAGAGGCCTTTAGAGATCATCTACTTCAATCCCCCTGCTGAACCAGGTCCATCTAGAGCAGGTCACACAGAACAAGCCCAGGTGGGTTTTGAAAACCTCAAAGGAAGGAGACTCCACACTCTCCTTGGGCAGCCTGTGCCACGGCTCCCTCACCTGAACAGTTTTTTCTTATGTTTAAATGGAACTTTTTGTGTTCCAGCTTCATCCCATTACCCCTTGTCCTGTTGCTAGATACAATAGAAAAAAGGGATGCCTCAATCTCCTGACACCCATCATTTATATACTTGTAAATATTAATGAGTTCCCCCCAGTCTACTGTTCTCTAAACAGCCCCAGTTCCCGCAGCCTTTCTTCATAATAAAGATGCTCCAGTCCCCTGATCATCTTGGTGGCTCTGCACTGGACTCTTTCCAAAAGTTCTCTGTCCCTCTTGAGCTGAGGAGCCCAGAACTGGACACAGGACTCCAGATGAGGCCTCATCAGGGCAGAGTACAGGGGGAGAAGAACCTCCCCTGACCTGCTGGCCACACTCTCCTTGATGCATCTCAGGATGCCATTGGCCTTCTTGGCCACGAGGGCACATTGCTGGCTCATGGTTAGTTTGTTATCAACCAAGACTCTCAGGTCTCTCTCTGTAGAGCTCCTCTTCAGCAGTTCGACCCCTACTCTGTACTGGTGCATGAGGTTGCTCCTCCTGAGGTGTAGGACTCTGCACTTGTCCTTGTTGAACCTCGTGAGGTTCCTCTCTGCCCAACTCTCAAGCCAGTTGAGATCCCGCTGAATGGCAGCACAGCCTTCTGGGGAATCAGCCAGTCCTCCCAGTTTGGTGTCATCAGGGAACTTGCTGAGGGTACGCTCTGTCCACTCATCCAGGTCGTTGATGAAGATGTTGAACAAGACTGGCCCCAGAACCAATCCCTGTGGAATTTCACTGGCCACAGGCCTCCAACTTGATTCTGTGCCATTGATCACCACCCTCTGGGCTCTGTCATTCAGCCAGCTCTTGATTCACCTCACCGTCCACTCATCCAAGCCACACTGCCTGAGCTTTCTGATGAGAGTATGGGATACAGTGTCAAAAGCCTTGCTGAAGTCAAAGTGTATAATATCCGCTGCTCTCCCCTCATCTAGCCAGCCAGTTATGCACTCATAGAAGGCTAACAGTTTGGTCAAACAGGGTTTCCCCTTGGTGAATCCATGTTGACTCCTCCTGATAACCATCTTATCCTTCATTTGTTCAGTGACAACATTCAGGATGAGTTATTCCATCACCTTCTGTAGTTTCCCAGGTTGTCCTTCTTGCCCTTTTTGAAGATTGGTGTGACAGATTGGTTTCTCCAGTCCTCAGGCACCTCGTCTGTCCTTTTTTTCTCCTTTTTCACAACAGTATCCTTCAAGGGACTCGGGTACAAGTGTTTTTTCCTGCTTGCATAGTGAATTAGAAATTGTTTTATTTAGCATCTAATGCTCAGCCCTACTTTAACAGAAAGGAGAGTATTATTGGATTTTAACATACAAAATTATTTTAGCTTAACAATTTTCATCACTTATAGATACTCAGCAATTTGTTTTCCAAAGGGAAAAAAAAAGTAATAAAACTCTCCAGAGAGGCCAAATCAATTTTACAGCAAGTACAATCTGCCAAAGGCAGGCTTCATTTCCTCCCTGAGTAGCATATGTATCACATTATCCTTCTGTTAATAGCACAGTAAAATATCAAATATCAGCATTGTGTTGAAAGGGCTCCAGAGTGGCCTCTGACATTTTTCATTTAAATGAGAGTATTTATCCAGTATCAGGCACATAAGCTCACTGAACAAAAGTAATTACAAGGTTTCAGTAACAGATAATGTATCAACTGTTCAGGTATAACATGGGAAGGAAATGTCACAACAAATGCAGACCAGACTAAAAAAAGTGCACATCTGAATGCCTGCTTAAATACCTCAAGAATAAAGGAAATGGAGGGCAGCAGCAAGGGCACTGGAGGCAAACCTCCCACTTTCAGGTCTTGCCACGTTGTTTTCTAGAGTCTGTTCTTTTTCAAAGATAGATATCTCACAAACTCAGGCTTTGGTAGTAGCTCAGTGTCAAAATCAGAAAGATTTAGCCTGTCTTGGGCAGTCTCATTCCAAGAATCAGACAGTCAGATGTATTCTACATAACAGCGTCAATATTTCCAAGATGCTCTGGTTTTTGTATTACTCTGTTCTGCAAAATATCCAGAAGCATTAGCTTCATGAAAAAGTAGATCCAGCAGGTACAGCAAGAGGAAACAGAAATAACAAATTAAGTACTGATCATTCTGATGCAGCTATGTTTTTCTGCTCCAATTGATTTAAGTAACATGCAGTGTGTTCTGTGAATAGCTTTCGAATAGCTGAGGAACTTTTACAACAGAATCAAGTCTGTTCTACTGCTAGAAAGACTGAAAGCTAAGGCATTGGACATTTTCAATGCAGCAGTTTATTTTTCAGTTTGGCAGCTGCTGGTGTTTTGTAGTACATTTTTTTTTCAATACAGTTCAGATTTATCAAAATTGATTCCTATCCATGATAGATCACAGAATCATGGAATCATAGAATCTTATAGGATTGGAAAGGACCTTGAAAGATCATCCAGTCCAAACGCCCTGCCAGAATCCTTAAAACAACTATAATCCAAAAAGTTAAGACACAGCTACCAGTTGCTGCACTGGGAAACTTGTCTCTGGTGAAGAATAGCTTTCAATGAAAATACTTGTCATCAGTACTTTAAGCATGAATGACATCCTCTTATGATTCCTATACAATGGGGAAAAAAAAGTTTTTTTTGCTAATGACAGTATTTCCTGAGAGTTCCCATGAAATATGTTCTCTATACATTGCAGAAGATTTGTGTGAAGAATCTGAAACTATTAATTTCTGCTTCCAAACTTATTTTGATATTTCCTCCTGAATATCATTATTATTCTAAGTAAAACCTCATTTAAGCTGCAGTAGATTCACAATCCTGAGCCAAATGAAAATCCAGAAGTCCAAGTAACACACTTGATACCTCTGCATCTGTTGGCTTCAGAAATTGTGTGTAGCTTGTGACTCAGAAGCAAGGCATCAGTCCAGCTGGAGCAGAGAGAAAGACCATTTAAAAATTATGGTTCAATAACACATTGCAAACAGCGCAAGGCTTTTGAAAAGGCTTCTACAACTGAGAAAGACCAGTTGGCTTCAAAGCAGCTGCCCCGTCTTGCTCCCTCTCCAGCTTCAGAGCTGGTTGATCACAATCCCAGCTTCCGTGTCTTACTGAACAGTCAGGTGACAGGACACAACATCAGCAATGGAGTTAGAAGCACTCTGTTTGGAAATTGCAATGTACAAAGATAAAACACACTTATTCTCTTCATATTTTAGAGAACTGACAAGAATACATAATGGCCAGGAAGATGAAAGACAAGCAGGTTTGCTGAACCACAATTGACCCTGAGAGCTAAATCAGGGTGATTGCTATCTGTTTCTTCGAGAAAACATGTTGATACTGGATAAAATGATCACAGTAACAAGACAGCAACAGGAGAGGAACAAAACAAAGCAGGCTTTCTCAAGTCCACAGGAACACTTGAAACCTGCAGACTTATAGGATTCCCAAATCCACTCCCCAAAATAATAAAGTCAGTTTAAGAAGTGGGGAGAAGCAGTGTAGTGATATGCTAAAGGAAGACAGACATAAAAACTACCAACACAAGAGGCAGCTGAATAATATACAGGAAAGGAAATATTATATAGAATTTACAAAAAATTAGTTACTCCACAGAATGGTCACACCACTGCCAGTGCCAACAAGCCCTGAGGTGCACAAAACAGAAGAACTGATCACAGGGAAATGGGCTGCTATGACAAACCAGCCTTTCCCCCTCCCAACTACTCATCTTCAGATAATCCATGAGATTTTTATGGCCATTCTTGAGATAGAGACACCAGAAAACCAGAAAACAAATGCAGGTAGAAAACTACCAGTGATCTCACTCATGTCAGGCTTTCCAAGTTCAGGTCATTCTTTGCAAGACTACACAAATAGCATGAGGAAAAGAGAGAAACAGACAAATAACCAACCAAATCTCTACCCTCCATTGCTCCATAGAGACACAACTCAGCTTTTAGAATAACAATTACAAAAACAATTAAGAAAGATCAGCACTAGTGTAAAAAAAAAACTTTCATGTACAACTGTGAGATTAGAACCTTCCTTGCTTATTAGACAAACTAATCTGAAACTGAATTAAGTTGCTTTATTGAGTCTGCGTAGAGAAGTGTTTATACTGTATGCTGAGCATCCCACAAGCCTGCTGAGAACCTATATGACTGAGAAAGAAACAGTTGAACAGAACACAATGAAATGTCTTTCATGATAGAGAAAATATATACTTACTCTTTCCAGAGTGACTCAATTCAACCTTAATTTTCCAACACTGGAAATAAATTCGGGATAATACCGGCAGTGTGAAGTTTTCATCCATTTTTTAAGAAAAGTTGCCATCTAAAGGAAAGAAGTGCTGTAGTGATGTTACACTAATATTAACTCCTCACTTTTCTGGGAGCACCTGAGCTGTATCATTACCTTGGCAAATAGTAAGAAGCCACTGCCCCTTTGAGGTCCTTCAAAACTTCTTACAGCAGTTGCATTTTATTAGGTTCTGAATCTGACTAAATAAGCCATCACCAACTTACCAGTTCAGTGACTGGAAAACGAGATACACAGTTCCTCTAAAGAGGAGTGCTTGCTAATGTCTCCAAAATCATTTTATTAAACAGCTGAAATAAGTGGAGATGTATTTGATGATATTTGAACATATGATTGCATCCAGAACAGACCTCAGAATGTTCTGAAGAAAACTAAAGTATCAGTGATAGAAGAGATGCAAGGCATAGCATATAGTGAAGTTATTGAACAAGTTAATACCAAAATACCGGCAAAATTCACAAAAATATGAATAACAGGAAACATCCAAAACCAGAATGGCAAATGAGACACCAGGTAAACGTCCCATTATTCCTGTACCCCAGTCTTATTTCCTATAGGAATATGAAGTTGCAGTCTTCATCACAGAGATTCCTCTTTCCTCAAATATAACAATTCTATGAAGCTGCTGTGCGTATTGACAGCTATTTACTTCCTCTAAGGTTAGCAATCTCAATCATCAAGAGATACAAGTGAATTGTAATATAGAAACAATGTCAAAAACCAGCCACCACAACATGAAGTGACAAATTTTTCTTTTGTATTTCAAATGAAGGTGATCTGACTTCAGACTCTAAAATTCTTGACTACAAGCAATCCAAAATAGCATTTACAAATACTTTACTGCTCCCAGAGAGCTGTAACATGCACATGTATCACTGTTACTATTTTATTCCAAAAAGAGGCAAATAACAAACTAACTCATCTGAGCAGCAGAACAAAGCACTCTCATTCAGAAAAAAAAAAATCGGAAATCAGGTTCTTTCTAAGTGTGCATAGAAAATTTAGGCCACTAACAGAGCATCTCCTGCTGTCACAGTAATTGGCTAGCTCAGTGGTTAGTGCAAACATGAGGATAAGCACTTCTTTTTCCTCTTTTGATACACTCTGTAGTTTCAAGAAAGAAAAACTTATCATAAGAGTTGTACCGGAGCTCTACCTGACAAGGATTTCTTTCCTCTGTACTACACTGGGGTTTTTTTTCCTAGCTGTGTTCTATACATTTTTATCACCTGAGTCTGTTTTTGAAGTCAAATTTACACTTCAACATGGCTTTCCCGTTGTTTTGAAATCTATCTGCACCACTAGCAGTTGCAATTACACAGCAGATAGTTCCTTAGGAAGGGAGATGCAGAACTGATACCCAATCAGCTGCATACATATAGAAGCACCTGGCGTTTTTTAAACATAACCACCACATTCTTGTACCATCAGCCTTACTTAAACACTAAATGTAAAGAAGAGCAAGTCAAAAGTTATTTGTTTATCCTGGCAGATGGTCCTTTTCCCTGTAGGATCACTGCATAAACTTCATGTTCTCAAGTTTCCATATAGACTTGGCAAGACTCTTACCGCAGAGAATTCGTGCTCTTTTGTGAGTTTGTATGTCTCATGGGCAATTCAAGGAAGGAAACTGAATGTGAAAAGTCATCATATGTCACCTGGAAGCTTTGCTTCCAGATGTTTGTGAAGGTTTTTCATTCTACATAGATAGTGCTTATCACCAAGCATCAGCAGGCAAGTAATTCCTCACTCTGTTTATTGCTGAAGCTAATGCTAATTTTTCCACTTAATGAAAGAACAATCAGATCATTAACTCTTAATGACCCAAGTCACCATTGTTTTAATTGCAAATATTACTGAAGAAAACAAAATTGTTACCTTGTTCCTATGTTAGTGATAAGCAAAGCAGTCAGTTTAATGTTACTGGAACTTAATGTCTTGTTGGTATCAATATTGGTGTGGTGCTCTGCCAGGAATTATTTTCTGGACATACAAATGAAACAAATGGTAGTGCTGAAAACTCTCAGCTGCAATCAGAAAGGGGAAGAATTTGGATATACATGATCAGAGTGGAAACAGGACTGGTTACTTTTTTTTATGCTTCAAATCTTAATTATTTGGAAAGATACTAAGGTAAAGGAACATGCTTCTGGGCATGCACGTTATTATGCCAACTCCAAGGAAGTCCTAGGACCATATTATATTTTCATAATCACACTTTACAGTTCTGATGGCATTCAAGGCCAAACCCTTCTGTGTAAGAGTCAATTTAATACATCACAGATCAACTTGGCCACTCTAAGCCACTAAAACGTGCTATCTCATCATGCATTGCCTATGAAGATGACAAACTTTCCAACACCACCAGGGCTCTGATATCACCCACACAAGAATGCTAATTTCATATTAGATAATTTCATATAATTGTTTTTACTTTGGATTAGATTTAGTGTAACAAAAGAGTAAATACAGAACTTGTAAGATCAATATTTAAGATCACAGAATCCTAAGGGTTTGAAGGGACTTTGAAAGATCATCTAGCCCACTCCCTCTGCCAGAACAGGACGACCTAGAGTAGGTCACACAGGAACTTGGCTAGGTGGGTTTTGAATGTCTCCAGAGAAGGAGACTCAACAACACCTCCTCTAGGTATTTACATTCTATATCTTGCATATATATACACCTAAATAGCACACAGAACAAAGAAAATCACCTTTTTCACCACTTAACTTAAAAACAAGAACCATGGAAATGAGTTTAAAAAGTGAAAAGGAAAGCAACTCCACATTTAGTGTCATGAGCATCAATTACAGGAAAAAATGTTAAACAGACTCTTTTAAAAAAAAAAATCAAAGTAACATTTACTTTGAGTAGAGTCTGTGAGTGTTCTAAAATAACTAAAATAGTATTTTAATTTGGGCTTCATTTCAGATGAAGCACTGAAGCATTCAGGTGAAAGGACCATCTTTGGTCCATATTGCAAAAACATGGTGAGGCTGGATCTCTTTCAGAAGCTTGAAAAACAAGATTTGAAAACAAAGGTCACATTTAGCATTTACCCTTTTGCCAAGAACAGGTGCAACGAGGAGCTTTTCAGAAAATGAATGTGTTGCATTAAAGGATTTTATGGGCCACTCACTCTCCAGCCCCAAATTATTAAAATCTTCTGTAGAAAACAATGAGTAATAGAGTTGGCATTGAGTCATGAAAGAAAGTTTCAAATTCTCTTTGAAAGCTGGTGTCTCAGTCTGTTTTCTCATACAGAAGAATATTCGTCAACAAATGTGCCCTTGAAAATGGTAATATTTGAGGTAGAAAGTGAAATGGCTTGAGCTCTAATCTACATTGATGTTGATCTCGTCTCATAAAGTATCAGAACTGTCACGTGACTTCAAATCCTAATTATGATGACCTATTTTAGCCCCTCAGAGCATTAGCCACCATGATGAGAAGGAGGATGGAGCATCCTGCACGACTGAGTCTGAGGAAGATGAAAGTTCGGTCTGGAGCAGAGCATGTTCCCGATGGCTGGGCATGTCTTGAAACACACAATGCCATGGGGTGCTGGTATGGAGTTACAAACTCACCCATCTACCAATATCCGCTTTATACTCACTACCTAGAAAGTTAACAGTTCGTTTTTGTAAAATTGAAATTTCTGCTATGAAAGAACAGAGGTAAACATACATGTCACTTCAACAACAAGAGACACTCTGGGAAAGAGATAGTCTCATCCCACCATTACACCACATAGTAATATAAATAAGAAAGCATTTAATTAGAGAAAACTTTAAGAAGTAGCAAAACGTATATGGAACATTCTAAAAGAAACCAAAACCAAGGAAACAATTTCATCTTTGAGATGCTTTGATTTTGAAATGTTATTAATTACTTCACTAGTTACCGACAATGACAATGAAATCTCTATGAAATTAAACCTTGCTGCTCTGTAAAATACATTGACTTATTTTGACACAGAGTAAAAAAAAAAAAGGCTGAAGTCACACAGGAGCTGAAAAAGGGAGAAATGTCTAATATGATAATTAAATACTAATTACTCTAAAAATTTTACTGAAATCTCTTTTGCATACATATTAAGACACAATTTGTAGCTGATGCAACGGTTTGGATGAATGTCTGGAAGGCTGTGAGCTATTCATCTACGTGTGGTACATCTGTAAGACAGCAATTGCCTTGCCTTCTTTACTGTCTCATCAAAGACAATTCTCTCACTTCACTGCAACTCTTGAAAGGGGCACACATTTATAAGATGTTACAATCACACAATGGCACCCTGCAATTAAAATAAATTCTTGACTGAAGGCAGCAGAAGCCAATGGTTGCACTTTTACTGTTTCTTTATGCCCAAAAAAGGGGAAACAATCAAAGCAGCTCGATTTGACATATGCCATCAACAGTATATGATGTAATAAAGAAGTTCATTCGTACAATGTCCCTTCACAGGTGATATGTTAGCTCAACAAAGGCAAAGTTCACAACATACACACATTTGAATTAGGAGGCACTGAGGACAAGAGCAGTGCAAACTTCATAAAGATCTTCTGCCTTGAGAATTCAGTGGTGGAGTTGGCAGAAAAAGGGGGAAAGTGCTGTGAGGCAGCTGTTGTATGATCCAGAGGCTGTGGAAAGCAGATGGCCATATGGATAGAGGGAGATGGATATGGAAGATGGAAGCACAAGTTTTTGTGCATTTTACATTGCTAAAACACATCATGATCATGTTACCATGGCCTACAACAGACACACGCAGACACACTCTATTGCCAATCCTCTGCCTTCCCAGTCGAGAGGATTTTCCTGAGTTTGTGATGAACTTTATTCAGCAAAGTGGCCCAATCTAAATGTCCTACAGACATCACTAAGATAAAAACTTATTTAAAGCATAAAGTTTGATAGGTTCTGTTGCAACAGAGCAAGCAAAGCTTTATGTCACGCATTTTTCCCTGTGAATTGCAGTATTTTGAAAATACTGTTCAACGAAAGTAAGGGGGTTTTTTTACTTCATTTATGATTTAACAGTATACATCTAACGCTAGGAAAAGACAAAACACAAGACAACAGCTCAATAAAGAGACACGGCTTTCAGTGAGAAGAAAGTCTTTAACTCTCCAGCAACATACTCAGGAATTACAGCATGGCAAAAGAACTGAATACATCCCACTACATGCAGTTTTTACTACAAAGTCTTACAGGTTCATCTCTAGATGAGCCATTAACTGAAGTCATGGACCGTAACAAAGACAAGCTTGCCACATTATTTTAGAGAGGGCTATGATTAGGCCAAACGACAACTTTATTAGCTTTCCTGTATTTCTGCAGGGAGGTCAAAACCAAAGGTGAAACCCCAGGACTCTTTCTCCTTGTGAGATGCTGGAGCCAGGCAATGTAAAACTTTAATGCAGTTAGTTACCATTGTAAAAATAAATTAACATTGGCATGTGTGCCACGCTGACAATATCACACTTTCAGAACTAAAACAGAGTTGATAAATCTGCTAACTGTTGCTTATTAAGCTTTGGCACACCTTGCCCATCTTCCCCCAAAAAGCTTGTCAGCTCTACAAAGCCATTAAAGACCTGATGACGTGTTTTGTTTTTTTTTTGCAAGAATGATGGTTTGCCAGAGTATCCTGGTTAGATCTTCCTCAGGCAGTTTTGTAGGCACAAGGAAACACAGACATCCATCCTTCTGCTGATACTGCACTGCTGCAGTAATACTGCTTTATGCAGCAAATAGGGAAGGTAACAGTAGAGGACACAGTAGCAATGATTCATGTGCTGTGGTCATTATGAGAAAGGCGTTTTCAGAATGAATCCAAAAGGTGAAATTCACCTCTAGGCAAAAAGCCAGCACAAAGAACCTCAAAACTATCTCAAAAGCAGTGCTAAGTAATTGATGGGCTCCATGCCAGTCTTGTAGGTAAAGATGAATTTAGCCTTCAAACTAAGGAAGCAATATTTAAAAGAGCCAAATGTGAACAAAAAACCTCAATCAAGTCAGTAACACAGGCAGCAAAGCAAAGCAGCAGCAGGTGGCAAGGAGACTGGGTCAAGTCATTGGGGAAGGACAATAATATGGAAATCACAGTATTTTGCTGCCTGGCAAGTCAAGAGCCAACAAAGAAGCTATAAAACAGGCAATACGCTTGTCATAGTTTGAGTTGGTTCACTTTCTAAGAGGAGTACCTTGTGAGAGTAAAAGTTGTAAGACCAACTCATAAGGAGCACTTTCCACTCACAATGGTGAAACCAGCTTTCTCAAATCAGAGATCTTAACTATCTAGAAATGGATAAACCAATCTACCTTGAATGATTCTGTTCATTTGAAATGCAGCAAAACACAGTTTCCCTTTAAAGAATATATTCATTTTACACTTGGATGTTTGAAAGATGTACTGTATCATAATGTCTTATTCAGCTATCCAAAATACATGTATGTATGTATTAACTACACATTATTTTAGGTTTTAAAAGGCAAAATGAATATTTCCAATGTGTTGCTCTGCTGGTGGAATAGTCCATTCCTCAAAAAAGGAATGTCTGTAGTATTTACTCTTTCTTACCCTATCTCCCAGTAAGGCAGGACGTGTTGCTGTGATGGAACTGCACCCATCCGGACTGCCATTCCACCTGGGCTCACCCACCATGCTTATCAATCTTCCAGACTAGATATCTCGGGGATGATCTTAAGCAGACCTTGTTATTTGAAAGGATACAGATCTCTACTGCAGCATTAGCACAGCAAGGCACCACTGACTATGAAATTAACTTTCTCTCCATGTAAAACAGCTTTTTGAAGGAAAAATCTTTCTGTCAAATTTGTAACAGAATTCATTATGCTTAACTTTTTCCATTAGTTTCCTAAGGAAGCAATTAAGTGTTCCTTCACAATTATTCCATTAAGAAAATCAAGACAAATTAAAAAGGATTTTCCAGTTTGGTACTGTAGTGAAGATCTGAAAGAAGAGTCTTCCTCCAGATTTCGAGGTCTGAATTTTATCGCTTGCAGAGCCAGATATCCCCTCTAAGTGGACACAGTAAAATCTTTTGTGTTTGATGGACAGTAAAAAATCTGTACTTTCTTTTAGTTATACAAGGTTACTAGGGAGATGGTGTAAATATAAATACAATCAAAATCATAATTTTTTTAATTTACATACATTTCCATGTTAAAGGTCTGAATACATGATGCAAAACACTGCAAAAATGACAATAGCATGAAATACTGCAAGACTCATTTACAATACTGTGCAAACACGAGTAACTAAAAATACATACACAATTAAATAATAAACAAACTCTCCTTGTAAAAATTCAACATGTTGAAAGTTAAAATTACAACAAAATTACACAATCAATCCCTGTCAAGCTTGTCAAGCAAGCAATAGTATATCTTATTCAAACAACCATGCTATCAGCCTGTCCTCCTCAAACTGCAGTAATAAGCTGAATTGGGAGGAAGACATCATGCCTTTGACATGTAAACTCAGTCTTCAGAAACAGCTCACAAGGGCTGGTAATAAAGTTTTTTTTAAAGTTTTTTTTTGTTGTTTTTAATAGCTACTTTTCTTTACAAAGCATCAGAAACATTTGGGTTTCATTTTCTCATGTCAAACTTTTGTTCAAAATAAAGAAAATAAGATTACATGAAGGCACTAAGACCACATATTCCTCTAATATTACCTCTCAGAATTACACAAATACGGCTTGACTTGTACAAAAGCTCTGAGAGCTAGCCACATTATAAAAACAATTTGCACCATAAATCCACATTACTGTCTACAGCAGGGTTAATTGAACTATGCCAGGGCATTTAGAAGCTATCAATACCCTTCTCTGCTTAAATCATCCAAAACACAGCATGGATGGGAAACCTATAGAAACAATCTTCTGCAGTACATCAGACAATGAACTGGCAAAAAAATAGTATTTTTAAAAACACTAAAGGATTCTGTTTGTTACAAAAAGCAACCTCTGCCAGAGGCATTTAAACAAAGACGATGCAGAAATTGAGGTGAATACTTTTGTGAGCCTTACTGTCAGCTTAAAGCTTATAATGTAAAGTAATAAAATGAACTGGGCATGTTGCTATACCATTTGGGGTTTTTTTACCCCAATAAATATTGATAAGATCTTATATTCTTTACCAATGCCAGTAGCAACTTATCTTATGAAAACAAATTAAATTCTAATTTTTACTATTTTTGAACATAAGTTTATTCCTGTTGTTTATATATGTATATATATATACATATAAAAGACTTCAAACAAAAAAGGCATAAAAATAAAAGTACCTACCTTTTTCAGAAACCGAACTCCATAGGTAAATATATAAAGGTAAAATGTAAATCTCCACCTGCAAAAGGTACAAGAGATTAACTATAGGATAACAAGTTTTACATACTTCACAGTTCAACATACTGCCATGACACAATGTCCTGGTCATGTTAACAGATGTCGAAGGAACATTCTCGTCTAATCATCTACTTTTACTACTAAAGCATGGTGCTCATCAGTCTGCTTTTCCCAGCCTCTCATTAGCCCTCTGACAAAAAGTGGCTAATTTCATGTAAACACGATAGGAAAAAACTAATTTCCAACATTAGTTTTTAAAAGTTTCATGAACACTATCAGGACAGTGGAGGACAGAGGACAATTTGCACACCTATTGAAGGGAAGTTCGCTTGTTATTAGACACCAGGACAATGACCATAAGAAATTTTATTAAGTCTTCAACAGGTGATTGCACATCTAATACAGTCTTTAGTAATGAAAAGCATCATCCATGATGAGTTGGAATTTCACTTAGCAGATTACAACAGTTGGTTTAAAAGCACTCTTGGTTTTAGGGAGTGCATTTGTGTCAGACAGATATGCTGAATACAGATCTATATCCACAATTTGCGTCAGCTTCCAAAGAGTTTCCTTGATAAAGATGACTCTACATTTTCCCAAACATACATGAAATAATTGCTAGGCTTCTAGTTTTTCTTTTCATAGGTAGAGGCGAACAGGACGCTAGGAACGAGATGCCATTTAAAGTAAGAGAGAAACCCAGTAGATTTAAAATTAAATCATCCTTGCCTCTATATCTTTCTCCCTTCCCCAATAAAAGATGACATACAAAGTATCTTCCTATTTTTTGGACCCCTTACTGGCTTAGGCAAGAAGAGTCAATGGAAGTATAAGGAAATACTATCAAACCTCATACAATGCAAATTCTTACATTAAGCCGTAGGTTCTTTTCTTTCCAAGGGTTGGAGTGGCTATGCAAACATGCTTGACATGAATGCCAGTGAAGTACTATTCATAACATTTATAGCTGGATGAGATTTAGCTTCCTTAGTGTGAGCCAATACTGCACTGTGAATCATCTTCAATTCCATATTTTATAGCACTTACAACTTTCTCTCTACTGGCAAAACTATTAGCTTATGCTTAATTGGCACTGAAGCATGTGCAGACATTACTGGAATAGTTTCAAAACTGAAAATGCTCCTATATAAAAGAAGATTAATCCAAATATTCCTCTTCAAAGCTACTTTTAAAAGTATTTAGAAAGAAAGTTGTCATACACAAATAACCCTCTGACAAGCTGAGTACAGGAGAGTGTAAGAACATCAATGAGATTTGAAGTGTGATACTTCAGCTGAATAGAAAGTCTCTTATCCTGAATTTATTCAATTGATCCAATACAAATAACAATCCCTTCAAGGGTTCAGTCACACTAGCAACACGGCTCACAGCTTTCATGCTGGTAGTTTCTTCAAGATACTTCAAAAATAGAGTACTTGGAAGCAAAACGTTAGCTGTGATGGTAGAAACCTTTGGATCATGAACATGGGAGAAACAGCAAGGACAGCAATATGACGGAAGGTTTTATTTGGCTCATATATCATTTTCTCATTAGGCTGGTCCTATAGCTAGGAAAACTGCCATTTAACTATAAAGTTACATAACTTGTCTACTGAGAGTTTGAAGGTTGTCACTGAAAATAAAAATATTAGGAGAGAAAAACTGTCTAACCTAGTCTCACTGCAAAGCACTCCCAGTGCTCTTCTTTTGCTCCTAAGTGTTAATCACTTCTGTTGAATTCCTCACAGAGCTTTCTTGTTTTAAAAATTCTCTCAATATCACCTTTATTTCACATTTCTCCAAGAAAAAGTCACATCATACTTGAGGACATTTGTAGCTTGCTGTTGCAAGATGCAATATTTCATAAAAAAGTTCAAAGGCAATGTAAACTATTTTAAATATACTGATGGTTAAATTTTAGATGGCAGGTCTCAGAGATTTGCTAGTCCACAGGGACATCTGGAAGACTCAAGATGCAGCATTTGCTGCTGCTATCACCTCAGGAAATAGAGGCCCTTTCCTGAAAGAAGCAAATTCAGAAACACCAGTTTCCTTGTGTAACTTTCCACCCACCTCCCAAAGCACTACCACAGATCCGTGCTAAAGCCATGGTTTGCCACGTAGGAGAATTCCTGGAGCTTTGTAAAAACCTCAGATCCAAGAGCCAACAGATATTGCTCCAGTTGTTTAAATGCTACAAAGGTGATACGTGCATACAAGTATATGATGATATATGCTGTTGGTTTTCTTTTCTCTTTTTTCCTAATTTGCCAAAGAAGTCTATTTGGATTGATCATCAGAAGTTAAAGAAAGGTTCAGAACTGGGTGATAGACAAAGCTGGTCAAGGTCCTAACCTCTTTTAAAAGTAAGCAGTACTGGTACAAAAACCTACTCACTCCTGCTAAACAACATCCACAAAAGCTACACAACAAACTGCAATAAAGAAAAATCCAAAACAAAACAAAGTTGGAAATAGTCCCCAGCATGTTTATTTTTATTAATCAGTTAACTCTAGTGGCAGCAGAGCTAGAAAAGACTTTCCCATTTTCTGTACCAGGCAGGTAGTTGCCTTTTCTGCGGGCTTATAAAGTAAATTCTGCTGGCTCAATCCCCTAGTTGGAATCTCAGTCTCATACGAAGAAGTCAAAGGAGTTTCCCCTTTGTTTTACCACTGCTTGTACATGTTTTATTGCTGTAATTAACAGTAAAACATCCACTGGCCATGGCTAAATAGATGAATACAAAAAGGTTGGGAAGAAAATAAATTTTATTAAGGTGCTTACTATTATACAGTAAGTGAATAAATCTGGTCTAACTAGCTAACTATGTTCAATGCTTTAGCAAATGTTACACATTACTGCTAACACCAATGACTATAACAACTTCATTTGTAACTGTCTATTTAAATGAAATAAAATTTTAATAAAATACAACATACAAATTAACATACTAGATGATCTCTAAAGGTCCTTTCCAACCCCTACCATTCTATGGGTCTATGATTCTATATTGAGATCTAAAAAAATCCATATTAAACTAAATTCACAGTTAAGATCACTTACAGAATGAGTGACATTTATGAGGCACTACAGTCAAAAGAAGTATACATACAAGAAGTGGTCAAAACTAAGGACGTTGTTCCCTTCAGCTGCAGAGTGAAAAGAAGACAAGGAGCCTATCTGCAGCAATGTTACACGCTATCATAAATTTAATGGCGGATATGTGAATAATGCTTGGCACAAGGTCACACATAGATTGCTCTGCCTCTGAATACACTGAGAATCGAGTTAGCACTCAGTTTTCTGCCCTGTTTCCTACCTTTGTGCAAAGAGTCAATAACCTAAAATCCTGTTGATGCTTTGTTGTCGTATGAGCCACCCTCACACCCACTCAATCACCTCTTTTACTGGGTACTCTGGCAGTAGGAACATGTGCCAGGCTTTGGAAAACCTAGGTTCTATTTTCTCCTCTGTTTCATCTCTCACTACTGAAGAGTTTGTTAGCCACAAAATTGTCATGTGTAGGACCATTTCTTCTTGTGAAGCAGAAAATGCTCCCTGACTTGGGACAAAGAATAGAAAGGAAAGGGACGGAAACTTGGTTGTGAAGCTATGTTATTTGCTCAAAATCATACAGACAAGGTCTGCATTGTTTCCTGCAATGCAGATTTGTCCAGCAAGATTCCTCCAAAGGTGAACTCTCAATTAAATTATTTTGCAATAAATACTGCAATGAAACCCATCACTTACAATCTACAGTATATACTTCCTTATCCTTCCATTTGGGTCTCACTGCAGCCCACTGAAGAAGAGATGCAAGTGAATAGTAGGCATCATGTCCACTCACAGTATAGCTCAGTGTCCAAACTACCTTAGTATTTTTGGAACTTAGACAAAATATTCTTTCTCTCTGCACAGGACATTCTAGAAGAGGACATATTTCTTAAGTGTGAGGTTATCAAGCCTCATTGCCAATTGAATTCATGAAGTAGTAGTTGATGAAGATAGGTCTTTAATTTGTCCTAGGTGACAGTCCAACCTCTCATGTTTAGAAAAAAGCCCTTAGTCTGAGCACAGACCTCAGGGAAAGGCAGATATCTGGCCAGTGGTACAACCTCTCTCTAGTACTGTTTCTGATATCCTCCTCAAGGTCCTTCCTAAGCATCAGCAGCTCATGCTGAATGTCCCTAGGTCACTAGGGACCATTATCATTTGCATTACAGCTGGTTGCCTTGTAACAGAGAAAGCAATAAACTCTTCTAAAGCAAGCAGTAATAGAGCCCCACAGACTAGGAAAAGGAAGGCAAGATCTGTACTAAGATATCTTTTTGTTCCCCTTTGCCCCAGGCAATACTCAATACAACAAGGCCACTAGGTGAAGCATCCCATTGTGGGCTACTGCCACATCAATTCAAATTTAACTGAAAGAAGAAGACAGCTAAAGCTGCTCTGTTTTGTGAGAATTTGCTCTGGCCTTCAGACCTGAAACACTCCTATAGTCTGTAGTATAGAGACAGAGAATTTGAATGACCCATATACACACATAGCATGCTGCTTGAAAGACTTTTTAGGTTAATTTAAATCCAGCAAAACCAGATGAAAGCACTCTAGGAACAAGCATTCTGGAAGACTTGACAGGCAATAGCATTTATGAGCTTCACTTTCGTTCTGCACTAACAGGCCTACAAGACTTCCACATTGAACCTGGCTTGTGTCCAGTCTGCTTGAGCTCAGAAGAAGGGAGATTGAACCTGCTTACATATGGCCCTTCTGGCAAATCCTTAAGGTTACGCTGGTGCTCACCAGACCAATGTTTCAGATATGGATGTGATACACTGCAGCAAAGTTAGAAAGTGTCTCTCCAGCAACAGAAATTGTTTTCTAATGTAGTCGTAAAATGAATGCTCTGCAGCCCCTCAAGGGTGCAGCAACGGATCCGACTGTTTTGCTCAACACGAGTGCATTCCTGATCCAGAGCAGCCTTTCTCTCAAGAATAAGGCTGAAGAGGCACAAGGCCTCTGCTCCCGCAGTTTTCCCTTTTTTTCCGTTTCTTTTGCAGGAAGATTGGTTGGGCTGGGCTATGAACACAGGCCCTCCCCACAGAGACCCCAGCTTTGCCATACACCCCTGGCAGTGCACAGCCCTTACGGCTCCAAAGGCAGGCCAATGCTGCCCAGTAATGGCATGCAAGGATCTAAAGTGATCCAACTGACTTTCGACAGGCAAACATGAAACATTATAAACACCCAGTCTTAAAAACATAACAACCATTTAGCTTCCAGAACTGTAGCTGCTATTTACAGAGATGCTTTTGACACTGACTTGCTACACTCAGGGCTACAAACAACAATGTAACAACACCAGTGAAAGTTAAAAACCTTCTCACACTTAGCAAGTATTTGTGGGCTCACACATTCCCTGCAGTTGAAGAAATTAACTCTCTGGCTCTGAAAATTATTTTTGGAGAAAATACAGGCTTAAGTTTACCTTAAGATTTTCCAGTAAAATTTTGGATTTGCTGTTCTCAGTCACCAACTGCTCAGCTCCTGGTAGTAGCTGACAGACTTCTGGACTCAGGGTTTGGGCTGAAAGCCAAACCAAGCCTAATGCAAACTCTGCAGGTACAGGTCTTGGTCCTGCAGAAGATGAGAAGGTCTGAACTGCCACTACACAGCTTGCACTTCATTTCAATCCTCACCATCTGACTGAACTAGGGATATTGTAATAATTAGCTAAGACTGACATCTATTTTTGCTGCAATGATTCTCTGTGGCTGTGAAGAGTGTATTTGCCGTAAGAGTGCTCAAAGAAGCATTTGTGATGCTGAATTTAAACGATATTGAAGTTTTCTTTCTTTTAAACAGGAAGCATTACTAAGTTTCCCATATGCCCAGTGTGACTTAAAACAGTCCATGTTTTATCCTCACTTTGCATTTTTCTGTTCTCTGAAATACAGTGTGAGAGCCTTCAACTTTCCAATTTACTAAAGGGGACTTAATTCAATTAATTTTGTTCCTTACAGTTAGAAGTATGCATTCCTTCTAAATAGTCATATCTAAAGAGAGATATTTAGAGGATAGTCCCAAAACCAACGGAGTCTGAACTTTGGATTGATTTCTTGATATTTCTAACATCATCTACTGACCTATTCTAGCTCTCATTTTAGGCTAAAAAAAAAAACCCAAACCCCCACCAACAAAACTCATGAAACTCAGCAATCTTTCTCCCTTTTAACAGCAAAAAAACACCACAAAATTGGTTTTGGGTTTTTTTTTTAGGCGATAAACCATGTAAAAATACAAGACAGAGCACAGAAAAATAATGCTTAATCCATCTAAAACTTAGGAGGACTACCAGCATCTCGAACATTTAATGATGTCCCAGGGTTAAGCTTGATACCTTTGTATTGTATCACAAATATTGATCTTACAATAGTTAGGTTGCACAAAGCTGTGCTTTATATCAGCTGTGTGACAATTCTAGTGTTACCGCATCTCACCCCGAGCAACCTTTTTGGATGTTTTGCCTCCCTAACACACATAAGCAGTGAGCAGTGGTATTCTACAGGATTGTTGGAGAATTGTGGTGGATGACTACTGATGCTTCATAGCCTGCGTCACTATATGGAAGAGCAACCAATTGCCAGCTTCTATTGAGACATGAGCTTTTTAAGGAATTTAGAAAAATCAGAGTTCCAACTCTTTTCCTTGCAGAACTTAAATTAGGCCAGAGTGAAGGTAATTTGATAACCCAGGTGGCATCCTCTCAGCATTCATCCTGGACGTATCTTCACTTGCAAATTTTCAGAGATCTCCTAAAGGAATCACCTTCACCTAATAAAGCTCTTTTAAAAGAAATTAAGAGCTTTAATAAATCCTACACCTATATGTGCTTAGTTCATGCACACTGAAGAACTTATATTTGTAGGTGCTTAGATCATACACACTTAGACCTATACACTGAAAACCCAAACAAAGAACAGATTAGAAACAGAATTAACACATAGAACATACCTTCAGCTGGTTCAGAAACCAGACAGAAGGGCAACTCTGCTTCAAACACTCTGTACCCTCCACTAAACCTTTACTTATCTTCATTCCTGACAACTAGTCTTGGACAAAGTTGCAAGTGTGACAATATGCTTGATGGCAGTAGCCCCACTGCTCCAGTTTGCTGCCCCTCAGGATTTCTGTAATGATTATTTGCTGAATTTCTGCAAAGCCTGGCAAGCGCAAGTGGATATAAAGACTGTTAATTTTAAAAATAACTAGCTAAATAAATACATACAAATAAATAAATAAATATTCTTGCCTTTTTTTCTCCTGGTCTTGATGTTGAGTCAGATTGGAGCAACCATGCAAATGGTAAATAGTTCCTTCATTAAGGTTAAGCAGAAGTTATTTGGGGAGGGAGATAGTTATCCATGGATCACAAAGATGTGTAAAATAGCAGGTATGATAAATTGAGAAATCTTTATTGCTTTCCTCTTCAATTTTCTGGCTTAAGATTTGACTGCCATCTGATTTTCCTCTTAGTTGCAGTTTGAATCATTTATTTCATATTTAATGTTACAGTGCCACTCGAGACCACAGTCCTGTCCTACATCGGTATGCTCAAAATGCATCTCTACAAATCTTAAGAGCAAAATTTACTAGTGCAGAAAAAAGGAAACAGTATTTTTTTTAAGTGATGCAGTTTTATAAATAATAAAGCATGTTTATATAATTAGACCAGAAAAGATGCATAGAATAGGGGTTTCAGTAATTCCTTTTAGGTTACACAGCTTCTGTTTAATGGTTATACAACTGTTCTCTTCTGACTGCTTAAAGGACGACATGAAAGTAAGCCCTGGTAAGACCTTAGAAGTCTATTAGCATTGCCAAACCCTGCTCCACAAAGAAGTACTACTATCTGGAAAGCTCATGGAAAGAGTACACAATAAAAATAGATGTCACTGCCACATACCCTGCCCTGCAGTCTGATCAACAGAACTGGCTTCTCATCAGTGATGTTCAATGCATATAGTTGACAAGTCCTGGAGAGATGGACCAAAGTCTTTCCAACCTGTAACTCTACTCTCCATTCTTGCTATTCATCTCACAAGTTACTCATTTCCAAACATGGTCTTTCAGCTTCCCTCTGGACATCAGATGCTCACTGTCTCATTCTTTTCCAGTTCTAGAGACACAAAAACTTAAAATCTTGCAGACTGCTTTTGCTTTTCACCTAGTAATGTTCACTTAGCCATGAGGGCCAACATATACACATAAGACAACTGTGTGACACATTATCCTCTTAAACCAACTTGTATTAGTGGTTTCCACTTTTTCTCATGCTGAATGTTAGCTTCCTGTAGCATTAAGTCATCTGTTTCTGATTGATTTTTGGCCTTGTAAAGCAGATGCTTGTCCCTTGTGGGTACTGTTCTTCCCAGAATTAGGCTAGGTCTTCAGGTTGTTTGTCCATTTTCCTCAAGAAACTGCCCAGCTGTGCAGCACACTTCAGTCTGTGCAGGACACAGATTTTATGCATAGCAACCACACATCCTTGATATTACACAGCTATAGATCAGTCTTCTGGGGAAGATTTACTGTTTCTTCACATCTATAGTTCCATTTCAGATTATAAGCCTCATCATACTTCAAGTAGGAATTGCAGTGCTGTCACAGCTGAGACATGAGGATCATCAAAGTTTGTAGCAGCACATTGAAACCTCTCCTTGTCTTTAATTTTATTTTCCTCTTTGTATCATGAAGTATATTCACTCCTCTCTTTATCTCCTTATCATTTTTTAGTTTCACTGAAACCTTAGAGAAACTGCTACAAGATGCTTGCTATAATGAAGACTGCTTTTTGGCATTCTTTTTTTTTTTAAGATTTAATATATTATCCTTCAGTATTCCAAACAATTTTCAAAGAAACAGGACAAGGAAATCTTTACAATATTTTTAATGCAAAAGTGCTGTCATCCGAGCAGCAAGAATAAAACTAAAGAAGTCAGAAACCCATATTTACCTAGAAGCACCATCAAACTAAACTATACTCATTAGGTTGCAAGTATTTCAATAACTAACCATAAGGGATAGCATTAAATATTTCAAAGTAGTTTCTCCAGAACCTTGTACTGAATGTTTCCTGTCTGATAGTCACAATTTCAGCCTGTTTCAGGGACTGATCCTAAAAGATTTTACTTTCATGTAACTGGGACTATATGAGCTGATGCATTACTTTACTCCTCTGGAGAAATTAATGACAAAAGTTAACTCTCAGATACTTGTGGTTTTTTTCATCTGTCAGCTTCTTGAACTTCAGGATGTGAGAAACAAAGCATCCCTGAAGGGACAAATGCTGGCCACTAGTCAATCCAAACAGAAGGGCCCATCACACTAATAAGTAAAACAGAAGGAGTGGAATTACATAGACATACATGAAGTGCAAAATATGTAGTGTACAGATGAAATTATCAGAAAGGTCCTCATTGCAGCCTGGGCTCTGTTCTGCCACAGCAGGTCTGTGCATATCCACCCCAGTGAGACACTGAAGCAGCAGAAGATAGAGGCTACATTGAACCTTGGGTTAACATAAGCTTATGGATATGCTAACAACTACCATAGCATCATCCTAAAAATATCAGGGGAACTAGCAAGTTTCTCACCTCCACCAGCACTGTGTGTATGTTGCTGAGGCCACTACCAACACTGCTCAGCCACAGGCCACCACTTGTCTCTTTTGAGCCTAACAATATTTCATTGATGTCTACTTTGCTGCTGTGGACATACACATGATACTTAACCCAAATACCACAAAAAATGTTCTACCAATCAAACATTTGTTTCCATGTAAGTACAAAGAAAACCTTTCCACAAAAACATTTTTGCAGACAGTCGTACAAGCATAGCATTAGGCAGGCATCGTCTTGACACAGGTTGGTTTATCACTTTCAGCTCACAGCAAAGCAAATAGAGAAGAAAAACAAATTGAAAAATAAAATGAGAACAGTACATGATAAGCTGCAACAGTATCTTACAAAATATTTACATCTGAAGAAAATACTCAGTTCAGCTTTCTCTAAAAAGCACGAAAGTGCATTGCACATTATTGGACAATATATGCAGAAAACAATGTAGCTAAATGCCTGTAATAGAAAAGTATTAAACAATGTGGAAGCTAATTCTGCTTTGTAACTTTGTGTCCATGAAAGAATGCATACAGTCCATGTATTTATAAAATGAAAGGTAATAAAATGTAACATAAAACCATGTAACAACATAAATATGAGGGAGAAGGAGGCAGGCTTGCATGCCAATTCATTCATTGCCATGTATAAAATAAAACCTTACTGCCAGTGCCCTTCATTAAGATCTATTGATACATGTTGATTGTGACTAGTAACATGTAGAGAAAAAGGCAACCAAGGTTCTTTCTTTTGGCAGAGACTAAAATAGGGGAAGATACCAAATACTTCTGGACTGTTGAGTGTAGTTTGCAGTCTCCTGTGTAAGAGAACAAACTGCGACAAAAGGCAAATCTGTATGGATTCAGTGTAAATTTGGCAAACACCATTTGTTAGTACTACACCTGCAGAAGAGTTAACAACTCTGAAGACAGTAGAAATAGGAGTAAGAAGGGTATGCTTCCAAATTAGCATTTTGTTCACCTTTGTCTTTCTTTTTAAAAATGAAAATAAGAGTAAAGCTTACGGGGTATCTGTATTTACTAAAGATCCAAAAATTTGCATCCACATAAGAATGAAGAATTTATTCTGAATCTGATAGTAACTCTTCAAGAATAAACACATGCTTGTAATGTGCTTTGTAAAGTTACTGCAATGGACATCTCTGATGTCACTTTCATATTGCAAATACCCAAAAGATCTAACAAAAGCACAGTTTGGATTAGTAACAAACTTAACACCTTAGAAAAAGAAAAGAGACCTTTCTAGGAAAAGACAAAGCAATAGGATGTAAAAAGCAGGGGGCAAAAATTGCATGATTAACTACTAAGGTATATAAAGGAAGTAAATACCAAACCTACAGGATAAAAGCAATAAAAAGAGCAAAACATGTTGTGAACAGGAGGAAGAGAAATGGTTTGGCTGTCTCTCCCCTCTTCCACTCAGCTTTAAAATCCAATGACAGATAGGTACCATTACAGATTTGAGAAGTAAACACAACTTTCACTACTAGTAGAAAACAATCATTTTACAGTATTTGCTATTCTACTTGGGCAAGAATGGTTTTATTACTGGAAACTTTAATTTAAGAGAAATAAACTAAGCTTTAAAATTTTTGCAGCAACAAAATATCTTTAACAAGAGATATCAGTGCCTGAAATCTACCACTTAGTAGAGATCAGTATCACAAACAAATACACTAACAAATGGTGAAGAAGCAGTATCCCAATGCTTCAAGTAAAACAAGAAATATAAACTTGGAGAAAACTTTGGGCTCAGTTCACAAAAGATCCCCTCCAAGTTTTTAAGCTCTGTAAATCCCACCAGCTAAGCGTCAAAAGTAGTCTTGAAATCTGCAGCATCCCAGACCGAACCCTTGGTTTCTTGGCTGTATGTTCCCTATGACTCTTGTGAAAAATCCCAGCTCTGTGTCCATGTTCCTTTACTTTCAAGTCACTTGTCTGCAGTGTTTGACAAGTTCATTTAAAGCAGAGGCTGACCAAAGAAGGTAGTTGGTCTCTTCCATATCAAGAGCTAGACAATTCAAGGTACATGGAATATGAGAAAGCAGCAGCTACTTCAGTCTTTGCAGTTCTCCTTTTCTTTAATTATTATATTGTGACTAATTTTTAACTAGTATTCACATTAACTATAACTTAGGGAAGAATTATTTAATTTCCATAACATAAAATAATGATGAACACACTCAAACCACAAGAGAATGGAAACCTAGTTAATTTATTATAATCTTGCTTCATGTGCAAAGATATTGTTAAATGTTGGTGTTTTTGCCAAACCAGCACATGCGTTAATTTAAATTTATTGTGTTAAAAATAGTATCACAGAAGGCAATAAGGGCAGGGAATTCAATGTTTAAATAATCTACTTGGAGGCAAGAGGGAAATTTTGTGAGATCCAAAATGAAAAGCACTTACAGCACAGTCTGAAAAGACAGTGTACATAGTTTGAGGACACGGCATGGACATCTTTGCCTGTCTGCTCCAGTAGAACAGTATGGGAAGAGGGCTGGCAATTGGTAACACTTAACCAATGTTTTCATTTCCCCTTAATCCTGTGTTTGGGCACAGAGATGTCCCGAGACCCAGCTTAATAAAAACAGACATCATGGACCAGATTCACAAGTGAACATGGCAGATATGGTAGGAACTTCTGAGGGAAACTGCCAACCTTGCCCAATTCTAGAGACATTTCATACCAGTCCCAAACTAACTGGGGCCTCTTGAGTGGCATACTAGGGATTTCCAAGAAGTCTGCGCCCACCTTTCCTTTCACCAGACAGTTCATCTTTCTAACGCAGTGGGATTGCAGGGCAACAAGAGCAGAGACAGATCCAGTATTTTACTATTCAAGATTGAGAAATAATGATAGGAAGTGTTAGATAAAGGGTATAGACACAACTACAGGAGCAGCTATTCAGCAGAAAAGCATTCATTTTCTCCGTGTTAATCTAAGCACTCGTATCGATCTGGCAGCAGGAAGAGATGTACACCATGCCGTGTTCCACCATATCACATCCTCCCACACTGCCATGTCAGAAGGGCCTAGGTGGCTGCAGCAATTTCCCCCTGGCCACACCAAAACATAAGCTTTTATGTTGCATACAAGTACTGCCCAAGCTACTCTGTTTTCCCTTCTGTTACTTGGATGCATACATATTGCCCACCACCAAAAGCAAAACTACTCCAGCATGCTTATGTGACCACCTTGTGACCCACAACAGGAAAACCTGACTGGCAAGCACTCTATGTTTTTCTGCCTTTAACCCCAATAAAGTAGAGTGTGCTGCCCTATGAAACAGCTGTACAAGCAGTAGTCTGGCACAGAGGTCAGGGAGGTACCCTTTACTGCTTACCAGAACTGCAATGATTACCTGTGCTGCTGAACTACAGCCTAACCAGCCTGTGCAAGTACACCACAGCACAAAAGCACATAATAAAAAGCATAAAAGGATGTACAATTAAGCTACTTATCCAGCCTGGACACCAAAACATAGTGAATAGTCCAGAACCTAATACAGATGCTCTGAGAGCAAAGCTGATCGGCATAAACCCACAGCAAACCACGCTCTAGCTGCTGGGTGGGATTGCCCATACTCTGCCTTTACAAATGTGAGTGCTGAGCATTGGAGAGAAGATATATGCAAGAGGTTTAGCCCTGATTCATCAGAAAACAAGTGTTGGGGCAGAATTAAAATTGCTGTCAATGGCTACATTGTGTTCTCACAACTTAAAAGTTAGGAGAGCTTGACAGACATTATTTATGTGTCCAGAGACTCAGGCTATAAAGTACTGTATTTTATGCAATTCAAGGCAACCAGTAGTGTCTTACCCCCCTTGTCTTGGACCAGTGATGCCATCAGTGAACAATTATGTGTAAAAAAGTGTACTTATACTAAATAAAAATCTTCATCAATACTCTTCAGCACTGACTTCACATATAGCTTAGAGAGAAACATAAATTCAACTTAATCTACCCTGGTTGAAAAAGGACCAAAGAACCAGTAACATACAGAGATATTGAGTGCTGCTCTCAAGGAGCAACATCTCATCCTGGTGTAAAATAGAGCAGGATTTTTGTCTTAGCTTTCTATATTCAAGCATGACTTCAAGCCTTTTTGCATAGCACTAGTGTCCCTGACATGAGTCTCAGTATAAATGCCTCATTCTCTTCCACTTTCTATTGAGGCTTTGCATTCAAGAGCATCTCTTCCTTTTCTGTGACATTAGTAGGCACAATACTCCTATGAGAATAATATGTCCTTGAATATATCAATCCCAGAGTCTCAATGTAACTCTTACAGTACTGTGATAAAATCATAGTATTTTACATGTGCACTATAGATAACAATTGCCAGACCATTTTTGCTGCTCTCTATACTTTAGTTGCCACTTGTTAGATGACTTTCAATTAGTGTCCTTTTGGCATCCATAACTCATCTTAATTTGCCTGATACCTGCAGCTATAACAAACTCTTCTTGCACTCAGTGAAGGTCACATCTTTTCCATTCTGGAACAAGTTCACAAACTCCAACTCCCTCTGAATCTCAGTGAAAACTTGTGTCCTTCCTCACTGAGCTGCTTCCCTCTGCAAACACCTGAGCTCCTACTCCCTGCTACTCCCTTCATGTCACAGTGCTATTTGCCCACAGGGCTCTTCCTTACCTCTGCACTCCAGTTTCAGCACAAGTGATTTTTTTTAATTAAAGTCTTAATGTTAGTCTTCACAACAATTATCTAAGCAAACTATAGATACAATCTATTTACCAGCACACTATCAAATACTCTGGTTGCCCAAATAAATAAAACAATATTTTTAATCGCAAAGTACTGCTGAATTATTGCCTTAGAAGAGCAATGAATTCCATGAAAGAAACATGAAATCTTGTTTAACTACTCAGTGTGAAAACCCATTTCACTATTTTGAATGTTCCTTTTCTTTTTCATTTAATATCTCTTGGTTCTTGCACAATGAGACAGGCAGTTGTTGTTCTCCGTTTATTTTCTTTATAAAAATCATCATTTCCATACGCTCTTATCTTGTACTAAGGTGACCCTCTCTTCTTCCATTGTCTCTCCGATCTGCACAATCCTTGTAGAACCTACTGTCACTATGCTGCTATTAGCATCTGCAAGGTACCATACATTCCCATTACATTTTATAAAATTTTGATTAAAAATGACAGTGGAACAGTTTCTTCTGCTCACATCAGTCTTGCAGCCCAATGGGAAATAGTGACAGGTAATCCAGCTCTGTTCCCTTCAAAGACAACTTTCCCTGAGTAGTGTAAGAGTTAGCCTTTGTTGTTCCCCCTTGCCTTACACTACCATCATTAAATCATAAAATACCTGATGTATGATCCCTTATTCAAACATTTCATAGAGTTCAAGGTTGCAGGAGAACAAATATCCCAGATGGACTCATATCCACAGTACTCAGAGCTGGAACCTTGGCTAGCACGTGCCCAGGATCTACTTTACACTCGTTTGAAATATAGCTCTGAAACACCATGAGGATTTGTGGGTTGGGGCAGGGGGTGGTGGTGGTGTGTGTCATCACCCCCTCCCGCCCTTCATTTCTTCTATCCCTGCAAGTAGGATCCATGTTTCTGAAATACTAAGACTGATGTATTACACTTTTCCAGAATGCTGATTTTATACTTTTACACCAAGCATGTTCTGCTAGTGTACAGGCACTAGCCCTGCTTGGGTGACAATACTATCCCAGCTCAAAAAGATAGATTTGGCAAATTTTATATCCATATCATCTGTCTGGAGGAAATCCTGGGAGGACTTATCTTTTCAATGAATTATCCTTTCAATAGTACCTACATTCTCTTTTGGCAAGAGGTAGTAGTAGCAAATCAGTATTCATGAAGTGCGGCTCATGGGAGATAAAACTGCCTTGGGCAAAATGGAGCGTGACAGTGGAGGCACACTCTTATGTTCCAGCTTTGGCTCTACTGTGAAGGCAAAGGTAACTGTTTAGACATTATTTTGTTTCCAGTAAATAAGAGCTGAGATCTTCAAGCTGCAGTTTCTAGAGAGACACTTAACATAATGAAAAAAATAACTGAATCTCAAAAGTTTGACAATACCAAGAATCCATTTTGTTATTAGTTGTTCTTTCTATAGCATTTCTATGTTAGAAATCACACAGGTGTATGACTTCCTTCTAGTGGTTAAAAAACAAACCAAACAAGAACAGATTTCTTGCTTTACAATGCATTTTCTTGCTTTAAATATGGCTATTTATGAGCCACCAATTTAATTTCACCAGTGGGATTATAATACACTGTTATCAGGATTCATTAACCTGAAGTTCTCATATATTTTAATGGAAAGACACATATTACTTAGCTACATGACATTCAGTAAAGAAAAAAATATTTAAAAGTAATCAGTAAAGATCTTCAGAAAACACCACTAATGTAGACTTCACTGTTAATGAAGGCTGGTCAACTAAACCTTTACTATTTTTTCCAAATGCTAGTAGTACAAACCCATACAGACTTCAAATTGAAAAGGAATCAAAACTGTGGATGGGGCTCTGTGTTTGTGGGCTATAACAACACATAATAATAAAACTGTTGGCTGCACAAACAAAAAATCCAGACAGCCATGAAGATTTATGCTAAGTGAGAGTAATTTCTCAGATAATTAATTTGAAAAGGGTACATGGTTTTACAAAGACAAATGAGGTAGCAGTTACTCCTCTTTCCTTTTGTTATAACAAGCTTATCATAGCTGGAGTGTACAGACAGCAGCAGCAAACAGTGACACTGAAAATCTTCTTCAAAGTAGAGTAGGTTCCTTCAAAAGTTATTTTACCAAGTGCTACGCCTTGCTGAGTGGAATTAAAGCAAAATTTCTGTTCACATCGTCAAGCCTTGACTTGATGCTCCCGTAGGCTAAAAGGAGTTAGCTTGGTCAACTTCTCAGCTTGACACTAGTGCACAGATGAACTGTGACAATCATAGCAGATGACAGTTTCCCTGGCTCTCCCTTTACAGGCCTATTTTAAAACTGTAGTGTTTTGAGTTAGCAGCTTTGGGGAAACCGTCTCGTTGCATGACCTGAACCAAAGCAGTCTCTGGGCTATAAACCCAGCTACTGTGCTTGAATGAATACTCCTCTTCTTATTCTTCCTACCCAACACTCTTTATTTTAAGATCATAGCAGGGAGGAAAAAAAATTAATAAAAAATCTCTATCAGAGGAGTGCACACTTATATACACTTCCTACTTCTCAATGATATCACACAATACTATATTCTTCAGACACCACTAATGGAAATATAAAGTAGCTGCTCCAGTATCCTAACAGTTTGTGTGAAGCACCAATGAATATTTCAATTGAGGTCATAGAAAACTAACTGAAATACTGAAAATAAGTAAAGAAGATAAGGATCATCAAAAAAAAAAAAGCAAATGACTTTTTTCCATCTGTATAAACATTTATCAGTCCTATTAATTGTTTCAGTATAAAGCATATAGAAATCACAGTAATTATTTAGAGGCTTCTAGTACTATGATCTCATTGCAGAGTTTGCTACTATTTCATGGTGACTTCCAGAAATTTTGGATTTTTCTTGATGCTTTCCCTTTCAGTCAAGACTGCTGTTCTGTGATCATCTGCCAACAGAAGCACCTACCCCAAGAACACCAGGATGCAGCACAGAGCCCATAGAGGACACAGTCTACTGAAGGATGCTGTAAGAAGAAGCAGTACAACTAATTATCTGCCCACTTAAAGAAAAAAAAAAAAAAAGAAAAAAAGCAGAATTGTAATAACAAGGAAAATCTCTAACTTTTTATCAGCATACAAGTTCCACGTCCAGCTCCCCTTTCACCAAGCAGTTGGTTGAGTTACCAGTGCTTTAGATTTCCCGAACAGACCAGTGCGAGAGGGGAGAGGTTATGCCTTGTACCTGTGAGAGAATGAGGAGGAATAGCCATTCCTGCCACATGGAAAACAAGGTAGATTGAATAGTAACTATCACACTTGCCCCAGAGTATGTAACTTGGCTTTACAGACTCATTCGCTTGTTGTCTTCTCTGACTGTGAAACACTAGTTAGTTCTCCACTGCATATATCACTGAGGCAGCTGAAAACTTGTAATCACAAATCAGGATTCAATGGACTCATGACACCATTTAACACATGTTTTTGCTTGCATCAAGATCATTGTATTTAGCAGTGTTTTAGAAGCTAACTTAAAAGGGTCTGAGGCTATTAAAAATTCGAAGCTAAAAGCTTTTTGAAGCCTTTTTATTTTCTACTGCTCTACTGCTACACTCAAAGCACAGTCTGATAAATTCTTTAAGCACTTTGTTAAGATTTGTATCAGCATAGTTCAGAATTTCGTCAACCAAGCAGCTGCCTTAATTGCTTTTCCTTGCATAGTTATTTTTACAGTACAATTTTGTAGGACAGAATCACTCTGGTTAGTCAAGAAAAGCAGTATGGTCAAGAAGTTACAAACCGCCCATAAAATTTTCACACAAATGTGGATGACAAGCAAAAAAAATCGTATTCTGTATATATATCTGTCTCTAAGCACACACATATATATACAGCTATGGATAGATAAAATCTCCCCCAAAGCAACGTGCATAAACAGTTTCATTTCCTTAGGAAAAAGACTATGTTCTGGCTAGGAAAGAAGACATAGATTCTTCTCTCCCCTACATAAAAACTAAAAAATATCCCACTTACAGATACTTTAATATCCAAGCTTCTTCTAGAGAAGAATGAGAGGAAAAAGAAACAATCTTTGTCTCTTTGGTCTGCTCATTTCCATGTTTTCCCATGCAGACCACTGCATAAACTCAAAAAACTCTCTTGGCCACATGTTCCTGCCAGTCACTCTTTGGAAACTACGTAAATTTCTTTAATAAATGCTCAAAGGTACATCGCTATAGGACAGACAAGTCATGAGCCTGATGACATTCCAATATCTCAGGCTAGTACCTTAGGGTATCACAGGTTCTTTCCCTTTGCTTTGGACAACAAAGGAGGAGGACAAGATATTTGCTCTTCCTATACTGTCCTATATGTCTCTGAGAAATGCAGACATGCCTACTCACTGGTAGTGTGAGCAGCACTGCAATACAATAAAAAAGAGGAAAAATACTGGAATTGGTTTCAGAGTAACTGCATTGGCTTTCTGACACATTGGACATTAACATTCTTGGATACTATGTTCTGTATGGGAATCAGCAAAACCATCATTCATGGAATCCCAGGAGTTACATCCTCACAATAATTCCCAGCATACTTTGAAGCCCTCTCCCCATTGGCTTATTCCATGCCTGAAATTTCCATTCCAGAAAAAGATTTAAAGTAATCCATTTTCTGTGTTTTCTCATGTGCTGAACACTCAAACTGCAGACCACAAGGTCCTTACTCCCCTGTTGTTCAGGAAAAAGCTTGACTTTCCTTGATGTTAGGCTGTGCCATGGTGACAGAAAGAAAGAAACAACAAGTAACAGAAATGCATGACAGTAGGAAAGTCCACTCTGTACATTCAGTTCACTACTTTTTCTTCCCCTTTATGCACTCTGGATATTCAAGCTGAAGAAAGGAGCAAAACTGCCTAAATTGCCACATGAAAAAGAAAAGCTATGAGTAGACTCTGCTCTGCAGCTAATATAGTAAGGTACATGCCTGAGCATTGTAATCTGAGGTTATACTAGGTGGATGCTTTTCCTAGTAAATACAAGCACTGCTACTAACTCCAAGTTTCATGTCAGAATCACCAAATCCTTGAAAAACAACCCATTGACTGTCTACTAAAATACTTATCAGCACATTTGTTTCAGTCTTTCTAACTAATACTGGATCATGAATCAAGGAGTCACAAGAGGTGTCCTGCCTGCCAGGAACCAAGATCTGAGACACGGCTTGAGAGCGTGCCACAACTTGTCAGGGACATAGGCTACTATCCCCTGCTCCTCTTCCATGTGGGTATGAACAACGTAGTGCATCATAACATTACTATGATCAAGAAGGATTATAAAACCTTGGGGAAACAAGTGAAGGGTAGGGGGAGTAAAGTTATCTTTTCATCCATTCTGCTTACCAAAGAAAAGGGTGCACTCAATAATAGAAAAATCATGCACATTAACTCCTGGCTTAGAGGTTGATACTGAAGAGAAGGTTTTGGTTTTTATGACAACGGGACCTTCTTCAATGACTGTAATTTGATAGGGCAGGATGGAACCCAACTATCTCACAAGGGCACTTATCTTTGGGAATAGGATGGCCAACTTGATTAAGAGGGCTTTACACTGAAGGGCTCGGGGAGTGAGGTGTGAAATGGCAAAGTTTGTGCCATCTCATACAACAGGTCAGAGCAGGAAATGCGATGATTAGTGCAGGGTAGTGTAGGTGATACTGCCGTGGGAGTTTACTGAAGGCCACCTGATCAGGAAGAAGATGTGGATGAGGCCTTCTGCAAACAGCTGAGAGCTGCCTCACAGTCACAATCCCTGGTCCCCATGGGAGAATTCAACCACTCTGATATTTGCAGCCAAAGCCACTCAGCCAAATGTGCACAGTCCAGGAGGTTTCTACAGAATGTTGATGACAACTTCCTGAGGGGGGGTCTTATTAATATAGGGAGGATCTTATTAATATTTACAAATGTCTAAATGGTGGGTGTCAGGAGGTTGGGACATCCATTTTTTCTATGGCATCTAGCAACAGGACAAGGGGTGATGGGATGAAGCCGGAACACAAAAAGTTCCATTTAAACATAAGAAAATACTAATTTACTGTGAGCGTGAGGGAGCGCTGGCACAGGCTGCCCAGGGAGGGTGTGGAGGCTCCTTCCTTGGAGGTCTTCAAGACCCACCTGGACACATTCCTATGCGATCTGTATCTAGACTGACCTATTTCTGCAGGAGTTGGACCAAATGATCTCTAAAGATCCCTTCCAACCCCTACCATTCTATGATTCTATGATTCTATGAATGACAGAGCCCAGAGGGTGGTGATCAATGAAGTCAAGTCAATTTGGAGGCCTGTGGCCAGTGGAGTTCCACAGGGACTCTGTTCTGAGGCCAGTCTTATTCAACATCTTAATCAATGACCTGGAGAGGACAGAGTGTACCCTCAGTAAATTCACTGATGACACCAAACTGGGAAGACTGGCTGGTTCACCAGAAAGCTGTGCTGTCATTCAGTGAGACTTTGGATGGCTTGAGAGTTGGGCAGAGAGGAATCTCATGAGGTTCAACAAGGACAAGTGCAGAGTCCTACACCTCAGGAGGAACAACCCATGCACCAGTACAGGGATTGGATTGACCTGCTGGAGAGCAGCTCTGCAGAGAGAGACCTGAGAGTTCTGGTTGATAACAAATTAAACATGAGCCAGCAATATGCCCTCGTGGCCAAGAAGGCCAATGGCATCCTATCAAGAAGAGTGTGGCCAGCAGGTCAAGGGAGGTTCTTCTCCCCCTGTACTCTGCCCTGATGAGGCCTCATCTGGAGTCCTGTGTCTAGTTCTGGGCTCCCCAGCTCAGGAGAGACAGAGAGCTTCTAGAAAGTCCAGTGCAGAGCCACCAAGACAACTGGAGGACTGGAGCACCTTTCTTATGAAAAAAGGCTGCAGGATCTGGGGCTGTTCAGCCTGGAGGAGACTGAGGGGGATCTCATTAATACTTAAAAGTGTTTGAAAGGTGTATGTCAAGAGGCTTGGGTAACATTTTTTTTCTGTAGTGTCCAGTGATGGGACTAGGGGTAGTGGAAAAAAGCTGGAACACAAGAAGTTCCCCTTAAGGAAAAACTTTGCTGTAAGGGTGACAGAGCAGTGGAACAAGCTGCCCAGAGAGGGTGCAGAATCTCCTCATCTGGAGGTTTTTAAAACCCACCTGGATGCATTCCTGAGTGACCTGACCTAGGCGGACCTGCTTGAGCAGAGGTTTGGACTAGATGATCTTTAGAGGTCCCTTCCAACCCCTACCATTCTATGATTCTGTCAATCATCACCTGGTGAAGTTATCTCATATTTTGTACTTATCAATCTAACATCTTAAACCTTAGGCAGGTCTGTGATGACAGTGAAGCCTCACTATTAGTAATCTCCACAGTTCCAACAATCAAATTATTTCTCTGATTGATGTACAGAACTCTGTGGGGTGACTGGTGATTAAAATCCCTGAAAAGTAATTTATTTTCACTGCAATGCTATGGCACAGTGTCCATATTCAGGAGATTTTATGACTGGCTTTTTCTTCATATAACCACCATCTACTAATGCTGAAGACATCTGACATAGGCTGGCAGCAAAGGAATAATTCCATTTTGGAAAAAAAAATGAGTTTTGGACGTTCCACTCCATTTAGGACCGGAATTGGAGATGCTTGAAAACCAAAATAAGCAAAAGGGTAGAGAAAATGAGAAATCTGGACAAGAGGAATCTAGTAATATAGTTATCGTTTTGGTCTGTTTGAGCCTGGATTTTGGGTGTCATTCATCCCAGCCAAGTATGTTTACAATTGAGTTTCACTCTTAGCCTTTGTCCTATCAAAGAATCTCCAACTTTATATAGTCCCCACACTACTCATCTGGCAAGAAGGATAACAGCAGTCACAAACAGCCTGTGGCCCTTCTGGCACAGTTGCCTCCTCTTTTGCATCACAGAAAAGCCACTCTGGGTCCAAGGAACACTTTTTTTAGCAGTAAATTGAATCATGTCCATGTAAAAAGAGTTGGAGCTCTTTTTAAGCAGCTCCACATTTGCTGTGGGTTCTGTCACTTCTCAAGTCACAGTCAATCAATGCAGTTGCCAGCAAAACTTAAGTCTTCTCTGGAAGGACAACAGCAGCTCGGCAGTTGAAGGTGTAGGTGGGGATCACTGTCATCTTGCTTGCTCTGTGCCTGCTTATTACATAATGACACATTTTGTTCTCTGTCAGGTCTATGAGACTCTTCACTGGCATCCCAGTTACTGAAGACTTGGAGAAATCCTCTTCCAATAACTGTCATGAGAATGTGTGAATTATGCAGCCTGCAGTCCCAAAGCAGCTGCCACACATGAATTCTGCAACCAAAAAGCCATCTCATTAACTCACTAGCTATGAAGAGGGTCTAGACCTCATATAGAAGGATTTCTTTGTTCCAAACATACTGAAGAACCTCACTTAGTGCCCTGATGGATAGATTTAACTACACAACTATTGAACACTCATCCTGAGGGAGAAAAATGGGTATCTCTGGCTTCCCAGGGCTATTGTGACTACCTGTCAACAATTCCACTCAGCATGTGTGAGTTCCAGTGGCACACAATGCACCACTGGAACTACTATCAGGACAAGGCATACATGGTTGGGTAACACCACATACTCACAGCAGCATGTACACATAGCGATGGAGAGGCAATTCCCACTGCACCTTCTGCAAACCATAAGCAGACAGAACCTAAACCATCCAGCTATTATTATTTACATCACTCTGCTGCTTTTTTGATAAGTGGCATCATTACTATTAAGTACATATATTGCAATAACATCCAATGGTTCTCTCTAAATTAAGTTGGCACTTAATTCTGTCAGCATTAAGTTAATGATGTTCATTACAGCTTGCCCGTACCTTCCAGTTCGCATTCAAAGCTCTCATCTGCATGCTTTTTCCATAATATATGCCACAAAGGAGCAAGTCCAGCACCCATAACTTTCCTGACTGTTCCTGTATTTCATGGTTTAAGATTTTCCTACCTCTAGATAAGCCTAAATATGCTCGTGCTGACACACGAGGGTGAAGTATTCAAGAGGAGCTACAGAAGCAGCCAAATATCGCTCTCAAATACGCCAGCTCTAAAAGTAACACACTTTAAATTTTTTTTCCAAGATCCAATGCCTTTTCTACAAGTTAAGCAGACAAGTGTAAACATTAACAGCTACAACCTTTGTAGCAAAAATGTCATTCTTCACTGATCTCAAAAATTAGGAATTCTAACACCACCAGCTGCTGGCAAGAGGATGATTAGGTTTATCCACAATCCAACTCTGCCTGGCTTTGTTAAATATTAAGATGAGTGGATTTGAGATGTAAATACCGAGGGAAGGACTTAAGCACTCTGAAGTTCCTCTATTTATTAAAGGGCAATCATCTTTAGACAATTCTTCTTTCTTCTTCTAAAACATAAAAATGGACTATAATTGTCTGAGCTAAAGGGACAATATACTTAACAGCAACTCTTCTAATTTCACTCCTATTCAGTCCTTAGTTGAAAGTAAGTATCAGTTGTTACTTGAGTAATATTTCATCTATGATTTGGGTTTAGAAAAAAATCCTTAGCACATTATTTATTCCAGACTGTATAACGAACCTTTCTGTATGTCTCTATGAGAAATAAACTTTAAGGAGAAGATATAGCAAACCTACAAAAGAAAAATGGTATAAAACATTTTAAAATTATTTAAGACATCTACATGAATGATATGACAGTATATTTCACTAGTGGATTTTTTTTTTCCACATGCACAAGCTCCCCTCTATCTCTGGCTGGTCAGCAGTGGTTTTAAGATTTCTTTACTTGCAGTCTCTTTAAAGAATCATTTAAAAATTCTTAGGAATTAAAAAAACACTAAAGCTTGGAAAACAAGAATAGCTAAGATTTGCTTTCTAACTTACATAGGCTTCCTCTATTTCTACGAACACTTCTACCTACCACTTCTTTCCCAGCTAACTAGAGTTTTAAGCCAGCAATAGCACAACTACTAGACTAACAGGGTATAACAAAGTCAATACTTGTTTATGGCCTCAGCAAAATTGGCCAAGTCTCCTGATTTGGAGCACAAGTGCATAACCTTCCACATCAGAGGAACAATATCCAGTAGTGCTAGAGGGCTGAGTCTTGGAATGAATTAGTCTTTCAAATAAGCTAGTGATGTTCTTTTTGTTTTGTTATGAATTCAATGTTTATCAGTCCTCCTTTAAGAAAAACTTGTAAATATTTTAAGTAGATTTAATTTTCCATGCTCTTTCAATGTAGATTAGGTATTAATATGTTATATACAGCTGGCTTGGAAATGTAACTCAGATACTAAAACCAGAGTCTAATGAGAAAAACCATCTTTATGTAGACAACCTGTGCGATGAGTAGCTGGATGCTGGGAAAGACTCCTTAGCAGTAAACCCTGGCAGGTAAAAAATAATTTCCTAAAGAAACCATAGGAACCTTTAACTTCTCAGAGTTCCGTGCACCCAAGGAAATGAGCTAGTAAAGGGTACAACTCTGGGATGAGAAAAAACAAAGAGTTTAACAAACCAACTGGCTTTTATCTTTATTCCTTCATCTCAGATCTCCCTTGAGTCACGTAGCTAAAGGTTACTCTGTCAAGACAGCTTCCCACCCTAACACCAGGCAATCTCTCTCCAAGGATCAGGCTAGTACCCTGAGAGTGCAAAATCAGCATTTGATTTCTTTTCACCGCTAAAAATACACAAGTACAATCTGACTCCTTCAGAAGAAAAGAGATTGTTTTTCTCATTCAAGAAGTTATATTCTATCAATTTGTATCATTTTCTGCCCATCTACAAAAATAGCCATGAAGAACAAAGGGGGAAACTGATGAATATGCAGGCTCAACAAGGCTCAAGAAGAGAATGCTTATCCTTACATGCTCTCACAGAACTTCGTAAGAGTACTGGGCTTTTCCTGGTTGCGTCTTTGTCGAAACCAACGTTGAATGCTGCGCACATCCCAGTCCAACTGCTTGGACAGGCCCTCCAGCCTCTTCTCATCTGGATGCTACAAAAACAGAGGATAACAATTATTGCCCAGCTGTAGTAACTTCACTTTAAATTTAGTACCACTGTAATTGTCTTTCATTGTTTTAGAGGCTGCCTGTCAGGCACATGGATACATAGAAATAACATTACTTTCACAGAAATCTCTGCTGGCAGAATCATACAACTATTATTAATCTAGAAGGACATACAGTGTAATATTACATGCAAATTATTACTAATAAGAAACTTGAAAGGGATAATGGGATAAAAACTTGCTTGAAACTTGGAAAGTGATCTTAAGTAAGGATAAAATGTCATGCATTTCTTCAGTAGTGGGGTTTGCAAACACTCCCCCTGCCTGTCACAAGCTATCTGTCTGTTCCATCCTCCCACATCAGGATTCTTGTCCTATCATCTGTTGCAGTAGCGAAGATTGTTTGACTCTCATGTAAGGACTCTCATTGTTTCACTCTAAATATCCCATGTTTGAGCACATTAACGTTAAAAAATGAGGCCATGAAACAAAGGGATAACTTCAAAAGGAAAATCATCTTGACAACAGGAAAACTATTTTTCTGTAGAACTAGCTACACACAACTGTTCTCCAAATCAGCAAATGTGGAACTCTCATCCCATTAGAGCAGCTGTAAACCAGTGCAGAGGTAACACAAAATGAGTCTGTCCATACTTTGACTACTGTATGGAGAAGTACAAGCCATGTTTCCAACCACACAGCTATTCTACATGTATTCCACATACAGTTACAGTACAGGAGGATATTTCTCCTAATGACATTATTTAAAAAAACCCAAACCAAACATTCTCAAAAAAATCCAAAATCAAGCATTTTTAGTCAACCACAGGAGCCACTAGCTTTTCTATGGAAGGTTGAGAAATGCCATTCTCTCAATGATTGATGCAGCTCTTGAGAGTTTGACTACAGAGAGACGCTGTACATTACTCATAAAAAGCAGCTAGCTAAATCAGACAGCTTCTTTGACAGCAACTACTAGACAGTCCTATAAAACTCTTGCAGTAAAGTAGTAGATATCTTCCTTTGGAGCTCTTCCCACTTGTCTCTGTGCACTGGGTGCTGGGAGCCTTGTGTGCCAGCTCCTGACATGACTCACAGGCATTAGTTAGATCACGTCACACACTCAGGCACTGTGTTGCACTAGTTGATTTTGCAAGGAAAAATTAAAAAAAAAAAAAAAAATCCTCCAGTCTGGGCAAGAGCACACATACTGCAGCTTTTAGAAACAAGGTAAGTGTCACTCCGACCCTGAAAACAGGAGAAAAACCACATCAAGTGCTATAGTGATCTCAGGATCACTATAGGGTAGGACACATAGGTAAGACATTTCCACCACACATTTAACTGTTCCTGACAGTGAATCCAATTTTGCCCTCTATGACTCTAAGACTCTTTCAAGTTTAGGTTGATGCTTTTGCTGTGGCTGTTCAGCTGCAGTCTAAGCCAAGGTGGGACTGGGAAGTTCCTGCAGCACAGTGACTTTGATCTTCAGACTTCTACAGGTCTTTCTGCTACACTGCAGTTGGCCACTGAGGTCTTCAAGAGATGCTGAAGGACACCCAGTCACTGATCATTGCTACAAGAAAGCTCCGAATACTTCAGATCTTTGGTCTCTGTTCAAAGATCACTTTTTCCAGGCTCAGGATCAGAGCACCCCAGTTGGTAGGAAATCAAGAGAGGGAGCCAGGAGACCCACATGGTTAAACAGGGAACTGTTGGGCAAACTCAAGTGGAAGAAGAGTCTATAGATCATGGAAGGAAGGGATGGCCACTTGGGATGAATAAGACTGTTGACAGAGGATGTAGGGAGGCAACTACGAAAGCTAAAGCCTCATTGGAGTTGTACCTTGCAAGGGAGGTCAAGGACAACAAGAAGGGCTTCTTCAAATACACTGCAGATAAAACTAACGTTAGGGGCAATGTAGGCTCACTGTTGAGTGAGGCTGGTGCCCTGGTGACAGAGGATACAGAGAAGGCAGAGTTACTGAATGCCTTCTCTGCCTCTGTCTATACTGCTGGAGACTGTCCTCAGGAGCCCCAGACTCCAGAGGAAGTCAGGTTAAAGGAGGAGTTTTGTTTAGTTGATGAGGACTGGGTTAAGCATCAGTTGAGCAACCTGGATGTACATAAATCCACGGGCCCCAATGGGATGCACCTGCGGGTGCTGAGGGAGCTGGCAGAAGTCATTGCTGGACCACTCTCCATCATCTTCAGTAAGTCATAGAAAACAGGAGAGGTGCCTGAGGACTGGAGGAAAGCAAATGTCACTCCAGTCTTCAAAAAGGGCAAGAAGGAGGAGCTGGGTAACTACAGACCAGTCAGCCTCACCTCCATCCCTGGAAAGGTGATGGCACAACCTATCCTGGATGCTGTCTCCAGGCATATGAAGGATAAGAGGGTCATTAGGAGTAGTCAATGTGGCTTTACCAAAGGGAAGTCATGTTTGACCAACCTGATAACCTTTTATGAATGTAACCAGGTGGATAGATGGTGGTAGTGCAGTGTATGTGGTTTATCTCAATTTCAGTAAAGCATTTCACACCATCTTCCACAGCACAAGTGAGAAGGTGTGGGCTGGATGATCAGGTAGTGAGGTGGATTGTTAACTAGTTGATGGGAAGAAGGCAGAGAGTGCTGGTCAGTGGGGCAGGGTCTAGTTGGAGGCCAGTACTGTTCCTTGGTGAGGGAACAGAGGGCACTGTCAGCAAATTTGCTGATGATCCTAAACTGGGGGGAGTGGCTGACACACCAGAAGGCTGTGCTGCCATTCAATGAGACCTGGACAGGCTGGAGAGTTGGGCACGAAGAAATATAATGAAAATCAACAAGGGCAAGTGTAGAGTCTTGCATCTGGGAAAGAATAACCCCATGTACCAGTACAGGTTGGTGAATGAACTCTTAGTAGTGTAGGGGAAAGGGACCTGGGGATCATGGTGGACAGTAGGATGATCATGACCCAAGAATGTGCCCTTGTGGCCAAGAGGGCCAATGGCATCCTGGAGTGTATTAGCAGGGCTGTGGTTAGTAAGTCAAGAGAGGTTCTCCTCCCACTCTACTCTGCCCTCGTGAGACCATATCTGGAATATTGTGTCCAGTTCTGGGCCTTTCAGTTCAAGGACAGGGAGCTGCTGGAGAGAGTTCAGTGCAGGGCCACAAAGATGATGAAAGAAGTGGAGCAACTCCCTTATGATGAAAGGCTGAGGGAGTTGGGGCTCTTTAGCTTGGAGAAGAGGAGACTGATGGGTGAAATCATTAATGTTTACAAATATGTAAAGGGCAGGTGTCAGAAGGATGGAATCAGGCTCTTCTCAATAATGTCCAATGATAGGACAAGGAGCAATGGGTGCAAGCTGGAACATAAGAGGTTCCAAAGAAATATGTGGAAGAATTTCTTCACTGTGAGGGTGAGGGAGCACTGGAACAGGCTGCCCAGATGGATTGCGGAGTCTCCTCTGGAGACATTCCAAACCCACCTGGATGTGTTCCTGTGTGACCTACTACTCTAGGTGGTTCTGCTCTGGCAGGGGGGTTGGACTAGACGATCTTTCGAGGTCCCTTCCAACCCTTAGGATTCTGTGATTCTGAGGAGCGTGGACAGGATGACAGGTTTAGCTGAGATGTCAGACAGTGAGAAGTGCAGAGACAGACAAAAGTAGTGAGGGAAAAACTTGTACCAAAAACCTCTGCAAGCTCTAAAACCATTATTTGGTCCCTTTCCCCCACTTTTCTAGCTTCATTCTCCCCTCTATTTTCAAAGGATGTTCATCACAATGGAAACAGCTGGGACACCAGCAAGCCACCAGCACCCACTGCTTAGCCAGTTCCACTAGGAGCAGGAGATTTGGAAGACACAGTAAGACCAATCTTACTGGCTCACAATCCATTCTTTTAAAAAACACCAACAAATTAACAATGATTTCATGGAAATTTCTAAAAGATAAGCAAAAATAAATTAAAAAAAGTAAGTGGCCATAACCTACAAAACATTTCTGCAACAACTCCTTTTGTTTAAAAGCTTACAAGAGATGTCACAAAGGGATGCACAACTGCTACAGCTGGCATGCCAGTGACAACCTTTACATATGTATGTTCTGATTTTTGCTGTAAAAATGCAGCACTGCAGTTAGCAGTTAGTTTCATTTCATTTAGACATAGTCCATAGTGCCACATCCCACTTTATAAGGTAAGTATTTTAGTTAAATACTCTACCTTTGTAATAGCTGTGAAAACTTTCTCCAGGATAGCATTAGGTTGAGCTTTCTGTGGTCCATTGGCTTGGACTTTAAGGCCTAAGGCACATGGTTTAGCAATGAACCTGTGAGAAACAGAAGAATGAAAAAAGAAAACAAGTGAAACCCTTCAGTTATTTACTTCATTACTGTTATCAATCAATGACATGTGGTAACTGCACAAACATTATAACCCTGCCAACAAAAACAATGCTTAGCCTTACAGCTCAAAAGCAAATCTCATACAGGCAATTACATCACAAAACAAGTAACATCACTTTGAAGGATGAAAGGAACTCCATGGAGCACATGAAACTGGATTTTCTTTCATGTTGTAAAAAAAAAAAAAAAGGATAGAACAAAAGCACAAGAGGAATGTCTCCTAGAGAACTACCAACTAATGAAAAGAGCAGGGCAGCTTGCAGAGATGAAGAGCAAGTAATATTCTCCTCCAAACAGAGCCTTTTTCATAAGTCGGTTTCCAGAGTAGCTACTACCTCAGGACTCCCTTTGCACAGCAAAAATTCAAACAAAGCCCTTAGAGGCAGCAAGCACTTAAGCTGCCCAGTCAAAACAATTTTCTAAACATAAAGTTTAAATGATGGTAAGCCATGCCTCAAAGACCTTTGCTCTTCCTCCAAACTCTCCTGTGAAATACAAAGCTGTCACAGATTGAAACACCAACCTGTTAAGTTCATCCCATTTACAAAATGGGTGTCTCCAATACATTTTAGAGGTGAATTACATAGCTTACATTACAGATGCTCTTTTAAAACCCACCATCCCACTCATTAGAAACTATTTTTTTGTAACTATGAGTCTGAAATCTTCACAAAAGCTACAAAGTTTGTACAAGAATCACACTCATATGTGAACAGCATGAATTTCTGCTATCTTTGAACTATGTAACCCTTGATTTCACTTAAAAGACTTCCTTTTCCTATGACTTTATTTGCCAGAAAGGATCAAAACATCATATTCAGTGGTAGTTCCACATAACAACCACAGACTCTTAAAATACCCTAATTCTTATCCACATGTGAGTCCCATTTCAAGCATTGTTCTAAGCTACAACTCCTGTTTCTGCTATGTTTAAAACAGCACAGCTGATTAAAGATAATTAAGTCCTAGGCTATGTTACAGTGGTTACAGCAATAACACTTGGTAAACAAAGACAGGTCATGCCAAACTATCTTGTTTTCCCAAGGTAAAAATTTTTGACACATTGATATCGTTCCCATACGGAAGGCAACTCTATAGCTTGAAATAATTTTGGTGACTATTTGCAAGGGCAGTAGGAACTTGCTACTTGATCCTTCCATACTATAAGAGGAAAAAAATCTCAAAAAAATATATTACACTCTGTAGAAGTTTGGCCGCAATCTGATTGGCTGCAGATTGCAACCATACTGCTAGCTCCACTGCATCAACAAAATCATCATTGCATCAACCAAATCATCACCATTGCATCCATGTCTGTGTTTTGTACAAAAAAGCTAGAAAAACTCCAAAAATTCCAGTCTTCACTATTAAGGAAATTTAAACAATTTCCTGAAGAGAAAGCAATAGTGCCAGGTAAGAGTCACGCCTAAGACAGATAGTAAATGGGATGTCAAGCTAATTTTGCAAAGTCTTATAAAAAAAGGCTTATGAGTAGACACAGGGCAGAGGAGTACTGTAGGTGGAATAAAAACAAATAAAATAAATGAAAGATAACAGCTTCATTAGCTTCATGTATGCACAGAGGAGCCCAAGCTCAGCCTTCACCATCAACAGCAAGATCAAAAAATTCTCACTAAATAAACACAAAAACAAAAACAGTTTCAGTCTGGGCACTTACTTTGGAGGTGACTGACATTGCAAGACTTGATTTAGGTTTGTTTGCTTTTTTTTGGAAGATGTGAGTTTTTTAGTTGGTTGGGGGGTTTTTTTGTTGATTTTTGTTTTGTTTTGAGGGTTTTTTTTAACCACACATACATTTTTCAACTTCTGTTTTGCTTTTCTCCTGCTGAGTGAATGAGATAGCCATTAACTCCAATAGAAAGGCACTTCCCTAAACACGCTAATTTAAAAGGAAAAAAGATGATTTGGTAAAGTCAAAAGCAGATAAAATGTTCCAGATATAAAAATTCCAAAAGGAACAATTCCACCAAGCTTCATGTTGAGCTGATCTTCATTTAAATCTAAGCAAACTTGCTGGGTTTGCTTAAATGCCATTCTTAAAATGTAATGCCTTGATCATGAACAGCCTAGATAAATCCAAGACAAAGCATAGTTACAGTATTTATCTAGATATTTAAAAAAAAGATAATTGTAATATTGATGTTATACCCATTACCTAAAATGAAATACATTTTCTGCTTCAATTTGGTATTTTATAAGCAGGAGTACAAGTGTTTCTTCATCTGCTGCTTATGTTTTTCATGTGCACTGGAGGAATGGGCTTGTGACCCGAACCACATGGACAGCAAAGCACAGTAAGGACATGTGCAGGGTACACAGCTGCAGGACACAGGATGACCTTGGCTAGCTCTGTCAGGGAGGGGGAAAGCTTAAAAAAACCCACAGAGGTCCCTCTCCTTATATGCTCTTGTAGTCTTTCTCCACTTCTGAAAAAAAGCTTTAAAAAAATCCCTCAAGGGATTATTAATTCCTATTAGGGCAGTAAAGAGAAAGAAAGTGATTTTAATAGAAACATTTTGTATGGCTTCAAGTCTGACAATGTCTGACCACGAATTCAAGTGTGCATGAGCCATGTCCATGTGATTACCTTTGATAAAGTTGGTAAAAGTTAAGGTGTTCTTTACTTTTCATACAAAAACTTAATTCAAGCTATACTATGCAGTACAAAAAAGCTTTTCAAGGTCAAAATAGAATTATAAAGTAGAATTTAATCAATAGGATCCCAAAGTCACACCTGGAGCCATAAAAAGCATAATTAACATAATTCTCACTGACATTTTTCTGTAACAATTTAAATAGATTCATAAGTAAACAAAACAGAATTAATGTTTTGTACAAGTACAAACTATGAGCATTTTACCAAATGTTGCACTTCTTAAAAGCACTATTCATTTTTTCCACTTCTGCTAACGCTGTGGTATTCAACTCCTTAAGCAGTCTCATTGAAGCCCGTGGGACTATTTGTTGCATAAGGTACTGCAATTAGGAGGGAATAACTATTGTGAAAGATTAAAGACAGCAGAATTGAATATATTACCAGCTTTTCTCTTTAAACATGTAAATCTGAACAAATGCCACACTAGTATCACTTTTTCAATGGATTCCAGTACAGCTGAACTGAAAGCTGGTATTCAATTACAGAAAAATTTAAGGACAAATACCTTTTGTCAAATGCATCCCCATCTATCTTGGATCTAGAAATGAAAGACCAACATAAACAAGGGAATTAGAATTCAAGAATCTTTTCAAAGGCAGCTTCCTTATTTACAGGATAAAGCCACACTTAAAAACAAAACCAAACCAAAAAGCCCACAGTCAGCCAGTTCAGAAAATGTGGCTTACCGCAAAATCATTGGAGTGGAAAGCATTTGGCCTTTGCAGGCCCATAAATACCTCACTGCCTACATTTGAGTGGCCTGTACCCTCTGCAGGCAGGCACTAGTTTGTATTTTGGATTCTCCCTGTTTTTCTCAAATGTATTATTTACAAGAGCCACAGTAAGGCCTCATACTCCACTCTAAACTCAGAGATCAGTTTTTCTCTACTAAGGGACCAAGAAACCCTTTGCAAAATGCTGTCCCATCTCCCCTAGGAAAAAAGTAGCACCACTTCACCAGAAGTATGTAAATCTGATCAAGAACAAGTTTCATTTTGGTTTCCCATTTGTCCTTTAACAAATGCTAACTAGACAAAGACATCCAATATTATCATGCATTAATAGGTACAAAAAGGAGAAGAGAGAAATAAAACCAACCAAACAAAACCCTCTCAAACTAAAACTTAATTTTGCCCTGGTGAAGGAAGGTAAATGCCAGTTGGGCACCATTTGCTCATTGCAGTGATCGTAGTGGGTGCAGTGCTGCATAGGGGCAGACAAGGATCCCACCCAGCCATCAACTCCATGGAAAATGAAGCCTGAAACCCACAGAAGCCATTCCAATCGTTTCCACACTAACCCCTCAAGTTCACAAAATTACTTCTTAAAAATACACTGGCTCCACTTCCTGGGCATGCCATACCCTGAAAAAGTTTCTCTTTAGAAATATGACCAGGTCAGATACACAAGGAGCACAAATCATCCTGGGGACATCAACTACAAACACAACTGCACTATTACTGATAAAATAACCTCTAACAAAAGACAAAGGAAAATGTCTCAGTGACTCAAAGAGCTCTTTCTGTTCTCTTTACTAATTAATTACCATGTAACTTCTTTAGTTTAGTACTTTTCATCTTGACAAATTACATCATTGTAATCCAAGAATTCACCCAAAATATTAGTGTTGACCCTCATAATCCTCGGAGGGTGATATTCATTAGCAATAGTAAAGTCTGCATTAAATAAATATATTTTTTAAATTATCATTTGATGCAGGAGAGAAAAATAAAAAGAGCCCTAATTGTGACACCTAATCTTTGTACTGAATCCAGTCAGGAACTAATACATAGCAACTCCAGTCATCTAAGACACCGGAAATATGCCTTTAGGGCACTCTTATGGCATGTGAATATAGTATTTCCATACCAGCAGATTATCTGCCATTTCTGAGCTGACCATGGTGGCTGCCCTTTAGCAAATGCTTTGAAGATGCTCAAATCACCACAGAGCCCACAAGAATTAATGAGGGATCACAGGTTTTTTAAACAGCCAAAAAGGTCTGCAAGAATTAAGTGTTCTCAAATAGGACCAAAAAACAACTTAAAACCATTCACCATTAAGCTAATAGGCCTAACGAATATTTGATTCATGTAATTAAATATGCTTGTTCTCTTTTTAAATGTATGGGGAGACATAGAAAATTTTCAACAGCTTGTTCTAAACTTTCAATTTATGAAATATCAGTCTTAAAATAATTGACAATGTTAGCTTGCAAATGATACACGTTAACCTGTTCAAAGCAGTTTTAGATTCCTTCCCATGCCCTTTGAAGTGATAAAATTGTACTAGTTTGCAATGCTTATTTGTCAAATATTTCTGCTTTATTTAGAAACTCACTTCTTTCAGCAAAATTCTCTCTGGAACAAGACAGTAAGAATCTAGAAACTGAAAACCATAATCCTTTCTCCATTTTAACTGAGGTAAATCTGCAAAAGAAAGAAAAAAACAAAACCCCAAACCTCGCAACTCTCTCTCCCCACTCAAATTCAAACTCCATGAGCTGATAACAAAGAGGCCCAAGAACGGGAAAACAACAGACCAAATGAATAAGAAAGTCTGTTACAGATTACCCTCGCCCCACAAGGGGATAGCAACTCACTATCTGGTCCTTGATATTACTATACTGTCCTAATACAATCTGCAATAGACCTATGGAACTCCTGCCCAATTATTTTTACAAAAGGATAAGGACAAGATTATCCATTCAAGAACCTACACCAAGATGAGGTTATTTGACACAGATGAAAACAGGTGGTTTACGCTTCTGCATTTAAAAACTGGCATACCTGAAATAATTCACCACCATGAGGGACAGAGCTACAAGAAGTTGTACTATGGCCCAAACACAAAAACAACCACCAATGAAGTAAGCTTAAGATTTTTATTTATTTTCTATTGATGGACTTCCCCTGTCAGATTTAATAAGCTGTCCTGCCATTCATATGCAATATTTTAAATGTTGTATGTCAAGAAGGTTTCTGAAATGTGTTAAAATTTTTATTTGAAACTTTTAAACCATGTGCACTGAGACAAGTGACTTATCTGCTCCTTGACCTCAAAGTCTCTCCTTAGGATTGCAAGAAATGACTGCATTCATTTCCATTTCTGCCCTATTACTATTCTTTCTTAGTTTTGTATCAACCTTCATTTTCCTCCTGAGTCTTGTTAAAGCAATGACTTTTTCTGTCTAGGTGTAACATTTTAATGGCTAACAGGATCTGTAAAATCTTCTTCCAACAAATCAGAAAACCTTTCTTTTATGTGTTTCAAGCACAGAAAGCTTTTTCCCTCACTTAAATACCTTTATTCTATGGTCAACTCCAATATAGAAGCCCAGTTGCAAATCTTCATCAGTGCAAGGGACTAATGCTAAGCTAGAGCACTTTTTTTTTAATGTATGTTGATTCCATCTTGAACCATTCCCTTTCATCTTTCATTTTTATCAAACATAGGCCATATTATGGGACAACATATAGGACTAATGGCCTCTTACTAGAGCTCAAAACTTAAGGAGCCCACTCATTCCCTATCCAACAATCTATTTTCTGGGAAGGTACCTTAGCCTGGCACAAAGCATCTACATAAAACCACCCTAGAGACTGTTTCTACATGATCTACACTAACAGACTAAAAAATTTCACGATGCCGTCAGGCAGAACTGTGGCTACAAAGTCCCCATGAACACCAAGACTATGCATTTTTGTTTTAGCCTTTCATGTCCACAAAGATGTTTGAGTTAATTGAGTTTGAACTGCTCCTTCCTGTGCTGAGGATGCATCTAGATGGAGAAATCTGAGAAAACTGCAGTGGATGTGAAGTGTGCTGAGCATCTCTGAGTCACCTCCATGCATAAAGAACCACTTAGCTTAAGCTAAATAGTATGGGTTACATTGCTAACACTAGCCAACTATGTGCTCCATAACAAAAAACCCCAAAGCAAACCATTCCCACAAATTAAGTATGTCCATCAAATCTCAGAGTTTCCTATTTGTGTATTTACAAATACCAGGGAAGACAGTTATAGCCAGCAAAAAATCCTCTCTGTGCTAAACAGGTGCCCAAATCTGTTTTGAAAAGCCTGGCTCCCTTTCTGAAAGACTGATTCAGAACAAATTTTCACAGCTCATCTACTTTATGCTCTCTAAACACAGATTGCTGTAGAGATTTATGATTACAATTGTCTAACTTTTGGATATTGCTTGCTGGTTTTAAACAGAAACAATCTAAATATGCCCTAACTACAAGGATGAGTGAAAGCAGAAGAGGTTTGTTTCTGAGCAGATGCTCAACAGATTTACTGCTATGACACACAAAAACAATTGCTGAATTTGTTCTGTTATTTTTGTATAGCTGACCTACTTAATTCAGAAATTACTTTTGTTACTAATTTAAAAAAAAAAAAGGAAAAATATCTTAATAGTCCTGGGACAAATTCAGTAGATAAGTGGAATAGTCACTTCAGTATACCAATCCCAGCACTGATTTCAGGCTTATGTTTCCCAACACTTTTCACAACAGAAGGCCCACCAGGAGAAAATGTCTGATGCACAAATTTGTTGGGTGTGCTGTGAAATGGGTCATGACTCTCACAATGAAACCTTTTCAAAGCTAAGGACTTGCCTGTCCAAGCAAGAAGCACACGACTTGGTACATCAGCAAGAGCCTTCTCCTGCTGAGCATTACAAGTGCTGCCTCAGAAGAGAGCGCATAGGAGAGCCCAGAGCAAACCCTTTTAGGTGGACCTATTTCCAAGTCCCTTGAAATGCACGAATATGCATCTGTCTTTCATCTGAGAGGCCTGACACTTTCCCTTCTCTTCTTGAGATGCATTAGCCATTATTTCCACTCGAGCATCATTATCCTGGATCACCCATCAAATTACACAAGCTAAGCACCGTAGTGTGGAACTCTCCTGTAATTCTAAAAAATAAAAGCTAAGCAATTTGTGAGAATTAGTGATGTTTTGTCTTTCTTTGGATCAAATTATTAGAACACATTTACACTCACTAGAGGTATGAAAAAAAATTGCTGGAAAATTAGTAGTTTGAGTTTTGGGTTAGATTTTTATAAGGTTTTTAAAGCCTCATGATAATATTTTGACCTGGGAAATGTTTTCAATAGGAAAACATATTTTTGACATCAGCATTTCTACAAAGTAGTCTAAGTTTCATTAAAAGGCCTTAAAACAAAAACTAACCAAGCAAACAACCAAAAAATTCCAATGTACACATTGATCACCAGTGTCCTGCTACTTCTTAAACAAAGCTGGGAAGCTCCTTGAAATCTTTCCTAACAAAGGGCATTGCTCATCTCTCCTAAGAAAAATCAAAGTACATGTCAAACTAGCAGTAGAAAATGAATCTATTAAAATACTTGGACCTCAGGGAGCATGGCTGGCAGCAGCCTGCAGTGGTCTGCTGAGGGCTGGTGGAACTAATGGTGTGGAATGAGAAACTGCTCATATAAAATAAGGAAGCACAATCTGACACTTTACTGAGTGCAGGGATTTACTGCAATCTAGCATGGTGTCAGAAGCCAACGCATTCTTACACATGGGTTCTACTGGACTTGCTCCATTGGCCAGATAGCTCTCTGGAATACCAGTCACTCATACTCAAGTACTGCCACAGCTCCTGTAATGTTACAACAACAGTCTTGTGCATTTTTCCGCCTGTTGGCAGAACATATTCTTTCCTTTAATATATCAAAGACGGATCCAAAAGGCAAGCTAAAGAACAGCACTACACCTGTAACACTTGAAGCAACAGTAACACTGACACGTACACATATTAGCTGTATAAAACTGCTCCATCTCTGCTTGCAAGAGCAGCGCTCTACCTTCAAAAAGGTTTCAGTAAATTTTCAGCTGGGAAACAAAGTGCCTTATAAATTCAGCATATTGTCCTAGCAAAACAACATTCAACATCAAGTGTTTTTCACACTTTGGATGCTATGTAAGTGAAAAATAGTTTTATACAGATCAGTTTTAGAGAGAAAATTTGGTCACAGTAATCTGCTTGAGGGCAATAAGGGACTCAAGAGCTTCCATCAAAGAATACTTTCACATGATAGAAAATTTCACTTTACTCAACAGTCTGTAAAAGGTGGCTGTGGTAAGAAAGAAACAGATCTAGTAGCTGAATTTCAACTTGCAGGCTAACTGGTTAGTGCAGTGGTAACACACAGCATTGTAAGAAAGTGAAACCAACTGTCCTCATCACTCAACAGCACTGTTATGAAATGCTTTGTTGTACAAAGGTACTCTTAAGGAACACAGCTGATATGACTGACCCATAGCATTCAATTACTGTAAAACTGGGGGGGGGCCCTCTTTTTCATGAGGTACTGCTCCAATCACAAAATCTACAACCAGCGTTTGGCTTGAGCTACCTTTGCACGCCCCTCAGGTCTCACCACAAGCCACAGGTCAGACCCTGCTGATCACAGCCCCAATTCCAGCCCCTCTTCACACATACTACTAAACCCTTTTGCCTCACTAAGCCAGTAAGCCTACCTAATCCTTTCTCTCACAAGTGGAAAGGTTAGGTCTGTCTCAAGCCATAGGTTAGTTTGCAAGAGGACTGCCTGAAGCAGAGGGCATTCAGCCACCAATACAGGAATACTCTAATACAGCCTCTAGAAGCAACACTCTGGTTGCTTGTCCGATTAGTAAATCACTATGATAATGGGACATAAAGGTCAGCAGCTTACAAACAGATGTAGTCATGTTTTATAAACATGAAAGCAATATGATTATTTTTTCAATTCAAGTATGCATAGAATTATAAACTTTTAAGTTTCTCCTGGAGCTCTGTAAGACCTAAGAGCTGAACTGGGGAGGAACTGTATGCTGTCTCCAGAATAGCAACAAGAACTGCACAAATGTAGAGAAAGGTCACAAATAAATATTTTTGCAGCCAGCTGTCTAATGCTTTCTTTCTTTGTAATATCTAAAAATAAAGAGTTTAGTCACTCTGTAACTTTCCAAGCACAGAGGAGACAGAGGGAGAAAGGAATGGAATAGTCCCCCTCATCTCACACACAGTGCCTCCATTCACTTGTCCTCCAACAGCATCATGAAAGCTGTAGAAGGTATGCATGATAGAAAGTTGAAGGTATCACTCTCTTTTTGCATACAGTAAAAAATCAGGGTACATGAGTCAATGTTAGTAGTAAAATTCAGGTCTCTAAAATTTTAGCCTACTGCAAAAGGTCAGTGGAGATAAAAACATTCTCTAAACTTTTAGAAAGCTGTGGCTTAGGGACTTTCTAGGCAAAAAAAGGCATCTTTGCACACAGCAGTCCCCAAAGAACTGTTCCTCCCTCACCAAGCTGCACTAGTAAGTAGCTCACTAAGCCCACACAAACTTCCAACACTTTGTGGCAGAGCTCACCAGAGTAAATTCAGACTGTGAAGAAAATCATCTCCCTTTGTTCTTTGTCACTCTCCAGTTTCATTTCTCATCCTTCTTGCACTGAATATAAATGAACAGCCAATCCAAATGTATCCTTGCTGTGCCACTCCTGACCCTATAGATTTATCTCCTACTCCCTTCTGTCACCTCCCCAAATACCGAGCTGATACATCCCTTTATTTCAGCAAGTCTGGGACAAACAAAGCAAAGAGCATACTATAAAATATCTATGTATAAAAAGACACATGGCCCAAATGGAATTAAATGCTGGACAGAGTAAAGGGCAGGAAGAAGCACAGATAGAAAGGAAAGAACGACAACTTAATTTTTAAATCACAGCAGACCCCTCTAACACAATAATTCTGCTCTAACCCACAAGGCCTTACAGCATTACTTTATCTTCTATGTTAGACACATTTTCAATATGTGAGCAAGAAAAAAAAAGCAGCTAATAGCTGTGGACATTAAAGTTGTAGCCAAGGCACACCACCCACTAGCCTCTTGGCACACACACATGCTCTTAATGCAGCTCCCCTTCACTCACGAAGGCAGCTTTCAAGATATAAAAAGAAGCTGCAGCTACCTGCCACTTGGACATGACCCAGAAATTGCTAAGTGGCTCAGAGCAACTGTCTAAAGAAGTAAAAGCCTCAGCAATCATTTTGACAAATAACATAACTCTGCCCAGTAGAAAGGCAATGCTCCTCCTCCTGGTTCCTCCACAGTAGTTCTTAGCCTAGTAATTAAGTGATAGCTCATCTCATCAATGTCGTCTCATCAATATCCTCTTACATTCTAATTTATTTGTCTTACTCTGATCTATTTACTACCGGGATGTACAATAATGATGTATGTAGTTACAAATCCTCTAACAAAAATCAGTCCATCTGATATTATTGTAAAAGACTGTAGCAAGTAACAGAACACTAGTTCAACAATGCCTTCCTGGATGATATTAGAAGGTATCTGAAACGTTAAAAAATTATACTGTTCACCTAGAACAGAAACTCATCAAGTTCTTTTGGGTCAGCATGCATATTTTGAAAGCAGGGAAGAGGAAAGATGCTTTATATTCAGTGGAAGATTAAAAAAAAAAAGTCCTCAAAATGTTTCAATACCTGTTTGGCTCAAGGTTCCCATACTTCTGTCTTCCTTCACAGGTTCTGCAACCAGTCCCTGAGTAAGGGCAAGGGCTGACTGCCAGCGCCCAAAGGTCCACCCGTCTGCTACAGTCATTTGCTACAACCAATGCTCGTATCTGCATTTGAGCAAACGTCCCAGACTGCAGAGCCCTGCTCTGTTCCTGAACACTGTCCTCACACTAGCTGACGGAGCCACAAGCTTCAGGTCTTGAAAGAAGAGTGCATACCACAAAGTATTTAAATATTTGTAAGCTACTTCTTTGTCATCTGGGGACTTTGGCTCCTCCACTTCGGGTGAGCTGTCTTGGAATTTGACAGAGAAAATTGAAATAGGTGTCTAATTCTTACTGAAAAAACAATATTTCTGGTGCAAATCCTACTTCTCCCTACATCAGGAGGCAGGACATGTTTCAGGAACTTTCCTGCTCTGAGATGAAAGCTCACACTACATCTTTATTCTGTTGAAAACTGTTACCTTTGAAGAGAGGCTAGGTCATGGATACCTCAGAGTAGGATGGTTGTATTTCTGTAAGTACTTGATATAGGGATGGTTGGTTTGACTTGGAGGTTAAACTTTCATTCCAAGAGCTAGGTCACAAAAACTTCAAACATTTTGAAGGAACTTCAAGAGGAACCAATCTTCATCCTGGCTGACAGGTATTAGTCACACAAGATGATCAAAATGGTTTGTTCACTATGTATTTTTATACGTGTGTGAATGCATGTGTGAGTACATGTACACATACATACAGAAGCACACATACATATAGAGGTCATATGTAATGGCATATATATTTATAGATATGTGTATATGTACATATTATATACGTATGTGTATACACAATCAAACTTCAGCACATTGTCTGACTACTCAACAACAAAAATTAGAGCCTTATTTCTTTTCAGACACTTTTCTCAAACTCAGAACAAAACCCTGTTCCTAACTGGTATAAAAATCTAGTTCCTCAGTTTATTTCTAATTATCCTCCAATATAACAAAATAACAGATATACATAGATACTCAGGAAGTCTACTTCTGAAGAAGCATGCAAACAAACTACAGAATAAGTTGTTTTTCCTACTTTATCCAGAGACTGGGATTACTTAAGTAAGAACTGTTCAAAATCCACAGCTGGAGTTTCCAGCTGGATCCAACTAAGCCCAGACAGGACTAAGTCTCACAGAGCTGTCCCCATTTGCTCTGGCACAACACCCTGAGCAGGGTCAGCCACCTGGAATGCTCAGGCTTCTTCACCTACAGTAATACCAACCTGCCACCTTTACTGCAGCCACAGAAGAAGCAGATTAGGGCTGATGACTATGACTGCCTACCTCCCCAGAAAAACATTAAGTTTTCAGCTGGATGAGTGACCTGATCCAATTCACTCCATCAACATAGCAGCACTACATTGAGACATAGTCAAACCTAACTGAACTCCCTAGAAGCTTAAGTTAAGCCATCACAGGACCACATTCAGATTTTGCTTTCGAAATTTGACTTTGGTATTTGTTAATAAGTGTCCTCTTCTGAGAAAACGGATTAAAAAATGCATTAGGATAGCTATAATTCAGAAGAATTATAATGAATCATTTTTTCTCTAAGTGTTTCAACAAAAGATTTGTAAAAATATCTATACAAATGCTCACACTTGAAACCTCAAAAAATGGCTCAGATGGATCTCTTTTGAGAATTAGTTTCTACTTGCATTTTATGAGCATTAGATACCATCCAGACTGATCAAAACACTCCACTAAGGAAAAAAGCAACTCGTTCTCACTAGCTCCCCAGCTTTCCTGTATGTTTTTCACCTTCATCTTTCTATTCTATTTCAAATTATTTCAGAATTTTCTTAATGCTTTCCTGATTGATTGCCACCACAGCAGGGCACCCTTTTGGAAAGACAGAGAAGCAATCTGGAAAGCAGCTGTGGCTCTGCATCCACAAGCCTTCCAAGATGAGCTTACTGATGCTCTATACGCCTCACCATCTATTGGGGAACTGTGGAAATCAACACCTACTAGAGAGCAGGATATACCATAGCATTTGAAATGTGGAGCTTTTGTTTTCTGCCTTCCATACTGAGGCTTTCCCAAAGCAAAACCTGCCATTGCAGGCAAACAATGAGTCTTGCACAGAAAATGCTCATAACACAGCTGACAGGCATCTTATTGTACCCCTAATGCACGATAAACAATTAATGATCAAACAAAGCAGTGTAAGAACAAATCCTATTAACAAATAATAGGATTTGCTAGCAGATCACCCAAATGCCACTTTGGAAACAACTCCCTGGGTTGCACCAGCCAGAAACAGCAGACAGGGAAGGGAGCCTAGCAGCACAACGTGTTCGTTGAGTTGCACAGAGAGCTACCAGCCAGTTGCAGGAGCTCACAGCATGAAAACAATGCTGACACACCAGTTCTGACAGCAAATAAAAATGCTGCAGCCTGTTTCAAGCAAAAGAAAGAAAATAATCTCATATCTTAGGTATTTAGTCTAGATAAGAGGAGACCATGGGAGGGCATCTCATTAATATTTACAAATATCTAAATGGTGAATGTCAGGAGGTTGTCTAGTGACAGGACAAGAGGTAATGGAAAGAAGCTGGAACACAAAAAGTTCAATTTAAACGTAACAGTGAGGGAACCTTGGCACAGGCTGCCCAGGGAGGGTGTGGAGTCTCCTTTTCTGGAGGTTTTCAAAACCCACTTGGATGCATCCCTGTGCAACCTGATCTAGGTGGACCTGCTATGGCAGGGAGGCTGGACTAGATGATCTCTAAAGGTCCCTTCCAACCCTACCATTCTATGATTCTGTAATTCGTGGATCATTTATACCTTGGATCAAGACAGGTCTATTTGTCTATTTTGTACATCAAAACACACAAGAAACTGTTAAACTCCTATTTTCTTTTAGTTCATGACAAGATTTTTGTCAGCAACTTGCATACTCCAACTTCAAACGATCCCACATAGGACAACTGACTGAAAAGCATTTCCCTCCTAGGACTGGTATAAAAGAAGAGTACATTTAGGCAGGTGTGTATTTGAGGGAGCCTGACACTGTAACATTGTCTTGCAGTGGTTACTATTAGACACCACAAATGATGTTGAGAGGTAACACAAGAGGTAGCTCTTTTCCTGTTTTTTTTTTTTTTTAAAAAAAGCAAACAAATTCCAAGTGCTGAAAACCAGGCAGAGTACTTGTCCCCCTGACAGGTCACAAAGTACTTGTAAGATAGGAGTTCCTTAAAGATTTTAAAGTGGCAAGTATTTGTTACTCTTGGTATTTCTGTTTAGGGGTGCTATATTCCTTTTTATCTCCTTGGGATCATTAGAATTGTCTCGTTTATTTGTTTGTTTTTAAACACACCACAGAACATGCTGCTTGGGATAAAAGCAGCTTCTTTTGTATACTACCACCACATTATAAAGAAATTGGACCTTGCTCTGAATTGGTTTAGTACTTTCTTTTAGAATGTAAAACCAGAAACTAATAACTAAAATTGGGGACCCATACAAGTTATAATTGTGTCACTATAGCAGATTTTTACACAATTGTAGACCATGAGGTTTATTTTTTAAATGGAGAAAGGCATGGTTCCTAAGACTGGTCATCAAGTAATTCTTATGTAGGAGTGTAACAAAAAAGTTATAAGGGAAAACATTGTGCCTTTAAAATAAGCTGTGACCAGGCAACATGAAGGTGTGGCTTAAACAAAGAAGCCATGTAGATACTCCTGAAGGCACAGGCTAACATAAGCTCAAACACCAAAACCCACCCAGCAGAACTTAGACACAAACTCGCTACTTTATTGGGGATCACCTCTTCCACAGGTCTTTAGGGGTTGTCTCATTGCTTCAGGTGCTGCAGTAAACTGCTGGGCATGGAAAATTCCAATGCAGCTTGGTGGAAAAAGCACAAAAATATGGTATCTAGTAGGTTGGTCTGCCAACACAAATGGAAGTGATAGCCAATCTCTTACCCGGCTGAGTTAGAGATTAGCTGAATGCAATGCTGTTGCATTTGAAGTATGGAGGGCTGCATGTTTGGCAAGCAGGGGAAGAAAGGAGGAGATGGCACATGGTGGGACAAGGCCTAGGTAAGAATTGCTGCAGGACTAATATTGAAATCTTACCCAGACAGCCTGTTTGGGCCAGGCAAATACAAGCATTTACAGCCCACAGTATGCACTTGGCCAGCATACAGCCAAGACCCTCATGCTCCCCTGTACACTCCAAAACATTCAGCATGCGTATCAGTTAGGAATCTGCACAGTGCCTGAACTACAGCAAGGCTTTGCAAGCATTGAGAGCACTTGATAATTGCCAGCTTTACACAGAATTATGGAGCAAACTCTGCCTTCCCTTGAGAACAAATTAGGTGTGACATCAATATCCAGGATACACAAGGAATTATCACAGCCCAAGAACACAGCTCACTTAGAGTGGGACTAGAAATGTCAGACCATCAGATATAATGCCTCACAAGGATGCTCGGAGCAGCTCCTGTGAGTGGGCACCTCCTTTCAGCTGCTGGGCTGACAGTCACTTTTTTGACATGCTTGTCAGTCAGCATCCTCTAGAGCAATGTTACTGACACAGTCTGGCTCCCAAACAGTGTGACTGCTGCCTCTGCACCTACAGTCAGGAAGACAGAGAAAAGCAAAAATCTTTAGAATTTACAGAACTATGGCATAAGCACAAATTTTACTTTAGAAGAGGAAATGGTGATGAGTTTACTCCACTGCAAAATCAGCTCATAGCTACAGAGATAACTTGTCAGCTTCAGGGAGAAACACTGGCAAAAACAAAGAGAGATGGAAAAAGGAGAACTGGGGAATGCTGTTATACCAACGTCACAGCAGCATGCAGAAACTATCTTTTCCCAGGCCTAAAGCAGATAAATATTGTTAACCTACACATACAGGGAAGCCAAAGAGAGAGACAATCTCTGAGGAATTCCCATGAAGCCTATAGAGCCTTCCCTGGTCTAAGCAACCTCTTTGCTGATCACTGCAAAGGGAGACTTCCTTGACAATTGACAGCTTAAAACTCTTACCCTCTTCAACAGCCTCTCTAGTTGGCAAGAACCAGCACTGAAGCCACAGCACATGCCATAAGGAAGCTGAGACCATGAGCAAACAGTGAGAAATTGCAAATCTGCATAAAGCTGTGCTCCAGCACCATGGCCTACAGAAGAATGACAGAGAGCCTCAGGCCAGAGCAGGGAGGAAGACAGAGCGTGCCAAGAAAAGATGGGTTTATAAAGTCTCCTGATGCAGTTACAGCTACGTCTCAGAGTAGCTTCAGAAACAGTACTCCGTTCCCTGACTTTCAATTGGCTATGGTTTTCCTGTAGTTGAAGCAAGCAGTTCAAGAACAAAACCAGTTAGTTATTCAAGAATGCAGAACAGGTAAAACCCTCATCACTCAAAAACAAAGCCCTATGCTTCAGTTAACAAACAGCTCTAGAATGAATCCTCTCTGTGATAAAACACTGTAAGAAAAACATTATACACATATCTACCTACTGGGTGACTGACTATCTCCCTTTATATGTCTGTTTTAACGCTTATCCAGAGCATCTGGAGGATCAAAGCAATGGTCACCAGCCTGTCATGAAACCCCATACTGTTATAGTATTTAGTACTAATCCCCAGCCCTTCACTGCTAAGTAAGGGAAGGAAAACAAACAAATGAGGAAACCAAGCAAAGGTCAGGACCACTTAATATAAATAGAATTAGGAAGGCAAAACAATTATCTTGGAGATGTTACCAAAACTTAAAAAAAGTTTCATCCTTGTTTAGCTTTGTGTGCAAAGCAGAACCGTAATTGCTGCACAAAGTGAAAAGTGATTTTATTTCACACACTTTGTAATACTGCAGGCAGGATGAAAAACCAAGCATGTAATGTCACACAGCTATTAAACACACAGAAAGGAGAATGACAGTCGGGCAGGCAGAAAGCAGAAAATCCCAGAGCAATTCAACAGAAGTATGTGCCTTCCCTTACTTCCTCACCATACATGCACATTTCCATGACATTATACAATGATGACACACTTTACAGTTTAACCCACCAACATTCCAAACAAATCCAGCTGTTCATGAAGGGAGGGGAAAAAAAAAAAAGAAAGAAAAGCTCATCTAAGAAGGCAGATTTATAACTGAATCTGTCTGCAGAGCTATGCAGATTGAAAAAACTAGGTCAAATCTTTTGCCAGTCAACCTCACTGCTATTCCTCTCCAGACCTTCTCCCTTTTAGTTTTCAGTGGTTATTGAAGAAATTAATTAATGAAAACACAACAGACCTGTCATGCAGGTCTCAAATCACTTCTGCCTGCTTCACATCAGAGGGCGTCATCCATGCGACTATAGATCTAAGGGGGGAAAATTAAATCATTACAGCCTTTCCAATTCACAAAGCCTAATCCTAGAGCATATGTACTCAATACTACTACAATCCATTAGCAGCCAAACAATGATGCATATTAAAAAATAAAGGCGATGGCGAGGTCTAAGAGGCAGATAAAGCTAGGCTAGAAAGAGTGAAAAACAAAGAGGAATCGCTGTGCTTTTGCTGTGCTTGCAGCAAAACCACTACAGCATCTGCTGCTTTTAATGATATCTTGCTAGTTTATTTTCTACAGATTCATGAGTGAACATTTTTAGAAATCTCATCAATATCTCCATTTTGACACTAGATTTCCAAAGAGTAACTGTATTACTAGTTTTTAAATCTACTAGTCACCCTACGTTTTAAATAATCATCTTTCAGGAAAAGAAGGACTCACATACTGCAATTCATATATTCACTGTCACAAAGGCATTATGTGTTTTTTTTTTAATCTTCATAAAATGTAGGTACCACGTCCATCCAAATTCAGCTTACTCGTTTTTATTCATTTCTCTCCTTCTGTTGCACAGACAGAAGGCAGTCTGTTTCATGGCTTAAAAAAAATTATATATATGCTATTCCATATAAGCCAAATACTAAATCAAATCACTCTCAAACTCCACTTCCACCACACATAATATGCTTCCTGACAAGTTACTGCAAGAAGGTAAAGAAATCAACTTCCTGACTTAATGCAGTGATGGCCACCTGAACGGGTTGGACAAGCCACATACCACAGCCTTTGAAGGGCCAAGTGCTGTAGGGCGTTATGCTGATAGCTGAAAGCTTGGGTGAATGATGGCATGTTGCACTGCTAAATGGCAGAGGTGACAGTGGCCTCAGACATTGCTTGGGTTGCTGCCTCTCTTTTGAAAGAGGACTGGGGTACTCTACCCACAGGCACACCAAAGACTTAAGGGATGAGAAGGGAGTCTTGGAGGTACATAGGGAGCATGCTGCTGTTAAGTAGAACTGTCTTATTCATTTGCTTTGATGGGAAAAAAAAAAGTTGTAGAATGTGACACTTGCAGGCTGGCAAAATACGCAGTCCCCAGCCATTTTAGGCCAAATTAATGGAAATAGTCATAATTTCTCTTTTTGCACGGGCGCTCAGTGGAGTTTCTATTATGCTACAAAAATCTGTTTCCTCTTACCAGTAAACCAAGGATTACCACAGACTGCCCAGAAAAGCCCTTTGTAGTACAGTATATAGCTAAGCAGCAGACTACAAAGAATGCATCCTAAATTCAGGAACGTGCAGGGGGAGCCTTTGTCTTTGATGTTTCTTTACCTTTACCTTCCTCCCTTTGGCTAAATTCCTTTGAAGCCAAAACTATGCCATACATAACTCATACGAATCAGCGCCATCTGGCCTTTGTTTCAGCTGGATCTTATCTGTAGCACTTTCGGTCTTGAGTAATTTTTCATGTTTACCTCAGCACACCATAAACAATTATTGCCTCAGTAGCTTAGATAAACAGCTATGGAAATCCTGAGAAAAAGGTTTGTGGGTTTGTCTTTGGCTGGTTGTTTTATTGTTTCATTTGGGTTTTTTGACAGTGATGCATTAAGAAGCAGGAGGCATCTTGGACCTGGATCTAGAAGGACGCTTGGAATCTGAACCAAATGAGATGCAAAATGCAACCTTAATGTCTACTGTATCAAAAGTAAAGAAATGGAAGTGCTGTGATTACTGAGACGGAGATGAAGAGCTGAACAAAGCATGGGAGGCAAAACAAGTATTTGAAAAAAAATCATCAGGCTAAAAGCATTCTGGAACTACTGCACCATTAGGCAGCAGCACCCAGCATCCTCTGACTCACTCCAAGAAAAGCAAATACTCAGTTTTGAAGTCTGTACCTTAGTGCTCAATCTTTCTTAAACAGTGTTCATGCATGATGATCTAATATAGACCTTCTGCTTTCATAAAAATGCAAAGCTTCATTTGGCACTAATCCTTCTAACATAGGTTAGATGGAATACCTGTGTTTATCTAAATAATACTTTATTTTAACCTTCACTTTCTAAATGCTGCCCCAAAATTAGATAGTCTGAGATTCAAAAGGAGTTTTTTTATCCATCCTGTTCAGTAGATAAATTGTACAACAATTTAATCAGCTTCAATATGCAGAAGTATTTATCGTTCCACAATTCAACCAGAAATTATTTACAGATGCCTAGGAGAACAGCTTTGTCAACTGAGCTTGCTTTCTATATGAAACAAAGTTTATTACTACTTGCAAACTACCAGATGAAATTACGGTATACTTAGAAACCAAGCTGGCAATTACTTTTTCCTTCATTTGTTAAAAAAAGCTACCCAAACCAATGTTTTATACAGTTCAACAGCATCTATTAAGAACAGTCCAACTGTATTGAGTAAAGAAAGCAAAACTTTTCAGTTTAAATTCCTTCTGTGAGATCATTAAAGCATCTTATTATTGATATTTTAATTAGAAACTGAACAGATCTCCCTTTTGAAACAGGTGTTCCTCAATAAGGAAAATAAAAGTTTGTAGATTTATTTCCTAAGCATCAGTTATTGGGAAAAAATACCACCAGTCTTTCAAAGAATAGCTCTTGTCCTTTATTGGGTTCTGACCATACGAAACATCTGCTAAGTCTGTAAATTAATTGCTGAAAACATCTTCTTCTAGATGATCCAGGCAATCGTAGCTCTTCTGGGTTACTAGAGAACATTACTATTTTTCTCTCTCACATAAACACACATCCACACACCCATCCCCCCCCTCACAGTACAGCATAAAGCAAAAACAATTATTTAGCATTGTTTTTAATACTATAAAATAAACCTTTAATGCTAATCAAGTCATTGTTGTCACCTCATCTCATGTCCAAGTGCAGTTCCTCTGTCCTGGGAGCCCTCACTTCAGCAATCAGAAATTGTCTCTGTTTAATACTTCCTGTAACTTCTACAGATAAAAATCACCTGCCCTAATAAAAGTTTTATATCAATCTCCTGTATTTCCATTCAGTGCCTGGTCTCACCAACCATCCAGGACTCTGGTGGACAATGAGGATCCAGTCTTCAACCAAGACCTCCCAGAAGTAACAGTACCTACATTTTCCAGCCAAACCTGGAAGGTTATTATTGACTTAATTTGGAAACCATAGCAAGTGTGCTGTCTCTCCCAGATGGTAGATTTGTCGATGCTATCAGCAGAGATAAATAGATACCAGACTGTTATCATTTTGGGTCACATTAGCCAGCTGACATCTCTTTTCCTTTTCATTTGTAATCTGTATTCATTAAAGAAGCTTCAAGAAGGTGGAAGTGGTGCCTAGGCATGCTACATCCTACCATGTGGGAGAGAATTGCAGTGATACTGACACTATGGCTTTCTATTGCTGCCTTTAAAAAAAAAAAAAGTAAAATTTTAATTCTCCTTAAGAATTTTCAGATCAACTTGAGGCAGACAAATCACACATCAAGTCTCTTCTTTCCTATAGTTCTTACATACCTTTGAATTGATAAGTGTATCTGAAAGGAGCAGTTGCAAATACACATTCTTTCTGGCAAGAACAGACAAATGGGCATGCCTGTTTACACCTCACTCCTCCCAGGTGCACACACACATGTTATGTTCAGGTTTGCCCTGCTCATATGATTATTGTTAGCTTCACTCCCTTCTCCCATGCTCCAGAAAACACCTGTGTGCTCCTTCCAATCAAACTTCCCTGCTCCACTCCCACCTCAGCTCCTCAACTCCTCCATTAATCATTTTTACTTATCAAGTACAGGAGGAATTTAGGGTGTAATTAATTCCCTAAATTAATTCCAAGTAAGCAACAGAAGTGTCAAGATACTGGAGGCAGCAGATTGTCACACCACAAACCATGTGGTTGCTGCACTGTATCTCCACAAAAAATGATTTGCATTACTCACACTCAGGAGGGGGCTGACTTGTCGTCATCTGTCATTTGAGATGCAAATATTTATCGATGGCATAGAAGTATCCTAACTTTTGTTTTTATTCCTCATTATTTTAACATCATTATTTAAAAGGTTTTGGAATACCAAAATCTCTCAGCCTGTTCTGCAGCAGGACCAAAAGAACTTGCATTTTATCACTATTTCATTTATACCATAAATAACTCGTCTGCAGGATCAAGATCTAAATCTAGGAGCTGAAAGATGAAGTACAGTGCAGCAGTATACAGGAGGGATAAATAATGGCTAGGAGTAAACCAAATCCTTCATTAAAATAACAACAATTATAAGGCAATAATTTTGTAAATAGAAACATTTTATACCCTGTCCTAAATAGCATTCAGGTATCCAAAGGCAGTATTAAAATACAGATTTTAACGTGTTCCAAAATTTCTTTCTGTTTAGATGAATAAAGAGGATACATCCCTTTGATACGAGGAAGGAAAAAACCTAATCCTGTGTGTGACTCTTCTGGATGTACTGTAAGTGGATGGCAAAGCAAGGTGAGCCATTAAAATTAAGACAGTCTGACAGTCTGCACTCTCCAACCATGAAGAATATTTCTGTTGCTTCTTTTGAGTAATATGCTGGAAAGTTTCCAGGTAAAACAATATTTAAGAAGGTGTTGAAAAGTAAAAAGAACAAACTCTCCAGTGGCTGCTACCACTTATAGCTGCAATGCGTTTTTTAACAACTTGGATTCTCCACAACAGATTTCTGATAAGGACTGCCAGCAGTTATGCATGTTTCATAGTTAATTTCATCTTGCTCCAAGTCTCTCCTCATCTCTCCTCCTCACCTTGCCCTAAGTTCTGAAAACTTTTTGCTCTCTGTGACAGTTTATATCAAACAATGTGAAAAGATTTAAGAAGCAAGAAGCAGTTCTTACTCTCCTATTATAAAAAGGGATCCCAGGCTCTAAGACAACATAATTGATCACTCAAAATCATCAGCAGAAAACATGAGCGTACTTGTTTTCAGTCCTCTGCTTTACTTATAACACTCAAATTTAGACCCCCTGAGGCCAGGAGCCAACAATAAGACCAGAACAGTACATTTCCAATCACTGTCCTACAGGCTGGAGTTACGAAGGCTCTGATGCATGCAGAGCCCATTCCTGTAATTAAGCTTCTGGATGACAACTGCTCTTCTGTGGGCAAAGCCAAGTGGGAAGATTTGCCAAGCCTTTGCCTGAAGACAGTTTCATTAAAGGGGAACTGTAAGAAAATACAGGGTGGATTCAGTGAGCTCCATTTTCCTATTCATTAGGCCCATGTACACATTCAGAGGCTTCTTTATGCCATCCATAATAAATAAATACCCACAGCACTACCTGGCAAGGCAAAAAAAAGCAGAGCAGTAGACTTTTTCAGAAGGTCATGGAGGTCATCATTATAACCTATTTAATATCATGTTTATTACATGTACATACACTGCCACGTGCCCCTCAGCTGTCATCACTAAGGATGACACTTTCTGTTTGTGTGTACTCAGAGCTCTTAATAGACACTTATATTGTAACTCTGGCAGTGACTATAGACAACTAAGAACACCTGTGTTCACATTAATCTACTTGCTATGTGGACTGACAGCAACACGGTTGCAGCAGAGTATCTGTTAGGGCAACACCAGGACACTCCTTCCAGTCCACCCTAAATCTGTTGACAGGAGCTACAACCCCTGCACAGATGTATCAGACCTTTTCCACCACAAAGGAGCTTCGTGCAAGAGCAGAACCAGGGCTGGACTGAAGAAAGTTGTCCACACGGTGCTTACTAATAGCCTGTTGTTGAGCTGTGGACGTGATGTCTTCAGCCAGTATTAGAGGTGCTCTTGTTCAAAAGGGAACAAGGAGAAAGAAGGAGAAGCAAGGTCATCTTACACCATGCAGGAGCAGAGGCCCACATCTTACTCTGTCAAAAAAGCGCAAATCTTTCTAGCTAACATCAAACGTAAACTAATTTTTATATGTGAAGTTTTTCACACAGAACAATATTCCATGGCTGCACACATGGCATTTAGTCATGGAAAGAAAAATGGAATAAAGAAGAAAATTAAACATTTTCTACCTAGCTGTACAGATTGAATGGCTTCTGATTCTTAATTACTAACACAGTGATCAGATGGCTACACATAACCATACATATAGTCATACAATTTCTGGTCTCTCACACAAAACTTTTACACTGTTATAACACCAGAACTCAACAGAAGCTATTTTCTAATTTATTCTGGCAGAAAACTGGATTCAGGACCTCTGTGAGTAAATAAATCATGTTCAAGAGTAATATCTATCCTCAACCAGTATAAAAGCAGTCTGACCACCCTCATACTGACTTACATCACCAGAAGATTTTATCAGTATGCAAATAAATAAGACTGTGTGACAAATCTCTCTTTATCCATGTAATAAAGTACTGCCAAATTAATGCACTCTTTATATTAACATTCATATAGGAAAGCAAATACTAATCTTCAAGAGAGACAGCTAGTCTGAAGCGTGGACTCCAGGATGTTTCATAGGAAACTGTGGGAAATCATTGGGCTGGGAGCACAAAACACCCTGACCGAGGTAATCTTATTTTTTCATTTATGATTTAAGATTTACTGGCCCATGAGCAGCAAGCAGGCCTAAAGCTTTGGAAGAGATTTGCAGGAGCCCTGGGTAAAGTTAATATAAGTCAGAAAGAGAAGACCAGACACAAATGCTAACACCTGGATTTCAAAGACCAATCTTATATAGGAAGAAGTATTTTGGAGATTGCACACAAAGCACTGGACATGGAGAACTGAAATCAAAGTTACCTTTTCCTTACTCTATGAGTCACTGTATGGGACACATAGCTGGCAACATCCTTGCTTGAATAGTTACCTCCTTCTCGATATAAAGTTTTTCATCATGCCATGCTCCAATCTGAGGGCTGGGGGAGGATGGCATATTTAGAAAATGACATTGTTAAATAGTCAATGTACTGAGGTGATTTCCAAATCCTTTTTCAGGGAATATTTCCTGGCATTCATACAGCACTTTTGTAGAAAGAAAATGTGAAAAAAGCTATGATTTTTCCTAACAACACTTAGAGGGTTTTGCAATCAAGATGACCAGCATATTCTTTCTCCACTAAAATGACCAAGATCATTGATAAAATTAGAATCAGCTTGAAACCCATCTTCTTACACACTAGTGGAACCACCAGACCTTCATCTATGGCTGCTTTTACAATTAAATGTCATTTTAAAAGCTAACTTAGGAGTCTGAAATACTCCTATTACTAAAGGTGCAACAGATACGTAGCCTCTCTGAACAACTGCGTGGCTACACACTGGTTTAACAGCACTGAAGAGGGGCAAAAGACTTTGTTTCCTCTCTGTTTCAGTTGCTGCCTCTTCCATACACAAGAGCTGGGAAATGATGGACAAGCCTCGAGACAGAAACTTCAGATCTGGCTTGCTTTGCCACCAGCAGCTCTGCAGAACATCAAGCATGGATAGACAGCCTTTGTTTAAGGTGGATGGAGATCAACAAGAGGTCAAATAAAAAGAAAATATAAGAGCAGAGCAGATGCAGGACAAGAAAACATTTATGAGGTACACAGGAGAAGAGACAAAACTCAGAAAGATGCATAGCAAGAAATAGTGGAATAAACTTTAATTTAAATATGACACATGTAAGGGAAATTAACTTTGAGATGGGAGCACAGTTGTAATATGAAAAGTGAGAGAGTTAAAGTGTCAGGAATCATATGCTTTGTCTCAAAACCAATACATTCTTTTTGAACCATTAACAGGCAGACATAAAACATCAACATTTAAAATTCTAGCTGTATATTCATACAGCCCTGGTGCTTCACAGATATGATAGCTGACGTGTTTTAATGTATAAATGAAAACATAGTAATTAAATACAACAAACAAACAAAAAATCCACATAATTCTCCCCATACCACCACTAAAGCCACCCTCCAGAACAGGGCAAATGATTTAACTACAATGCACTAAGTGTTTTCAAGGTAACTTAGTAATTTTCTGTTCTTTAAGGTACCTTACTTGAGTAAGGGATTTGTTATTGGTATTTAAATCTCTAAGCTACTCTGGTCTTATTCCAATCAGAAAACAAGGAAAAACACAAGTAATGCTATGGTGATGGATAGAAATCACTTTCTCTTCAAACTTTGAAGTCATCTCTCAATGGAAACCTAAGCAAGATGAAGCAGTGTTCTTCCACTTCTGCTAGCATACGTTTCATCTTGACAACTGAAGGTAAATGCCAGACTAGAGGTTTGGGCTCTTGTCATGATTCTAGCAAATACATTCTTAAGGAAAACATCCTCTTAAGAGATTTTTTTTTCTTAAATAAAATACAAAACAAATCGAACAACAACAAAACCACGACAAAACTTTATGTGCATACAAATACAAACTGAATAACTTTTAAATGAAGATCCAGTCAAGAATATATGCTTCTGGAGGCCGTCAATGCTATAGAGATCTCATTTTTATCTCAACATTGTTGTCTTGTAACCAGACTCATTTATCAGATCTGGCTGGAAGTCAGGACATCTGTTCCTGACAAAATTTTGAGATCTCTAAATTTCCATTACATTCCAAACTGGAAGAAAACCAACAATTTTTCACATTTCCTATAAATGCTCCAGAAAATAACAATTCCACGTTAGCACACGCAAGACTTTAATTAGGATATATAGTGTGCTGCTTCTGTCAAATACCAAACTGTTTCATTATCACCTCAACAACTGCCATTTTGAAATATCTCATTTTCTAGACTAGTCTGTATTTTATAGCTGCTCTTAAAGTTTGGGGAGTTTTTAAAAAATTAATGCTTTTTAATAAATAGGGGGGAAAAAAGTGTTGCATCAGAGATATGATGCCAGTGGGGAGCTGAAATTACTCTGTGTAACACACATGTACATATGTATTTACAATTATACATATATTGTCTATATAAACTGTTGGTAAACGTGGAGCTGAAGACTGGCTTCTCTCTTTTTTTTTTCCCTAAGACTGATTTACTCTTATTACCTTGAACAAAAAGTGAATAAAAGCTTTTCCAGGAAGGCATTGATCACCATTCCCCATCTTCTAAGCACCTCTCTCCGTGATTTTTTTTCAGAAACAAAATTATCTTGAAGATATTGCAGTGAGGAGAATGATCAACTTAAGGGCAACAAAACTAAAATTACCCTCAAATAATCAAATTTAATGCTGTAGGAGGCTCAAAGTATCAATACTAGAAGGGAATAGAATGTCTTTATACCACAACAACTCAGACTTCATTTTGGGTACCCACAAGGCAATTCCTGTCTTAGGTACAGGAGGTCCACATCCATTTCTTGATTAACATCCCATCTGCTTGCATCATAGAATCACAGAATGGTCAGGATTGGAAGGGACCTCTAGAGATCATCCAGTCCAACTCCCTGCTAAAGCAGGCTGACCTGCATCAGGTCACACAGGAACATGTCCAGGTGGGTTTTGAAAACCTCCAGAGACTTCACAACCTCTCTGGACAACCTGTGCCAGTGTTCCATCACCCTCACAGTAAAGAATTTTTTCCTTCTGTTTAAATTGAACTCTTTGTGTTCCAGCTTATGTCCATTACCCCTTGTTGCTGGACAATACAGGAAAAAGTGTCGCCCCATCCTCCTGACATCCATCCTTTAAGTACTTATAAGTGTTGATGAGGTCTCCCCTCAGTCTTCTCCAGACTAAATAGTCCCAGGTCCCACAGACTTTCCTCATATGAAAGATGTTCCAGTTCCCTATCATTTTTGTAGTCCTCCACCAGACTCTCTCCAGAAGCTCCCCGTCCCTCTTGAGCTGGGGAGCCCAGAACTGGACACAGGACTCCAGATGAGGCCTCACCAGGGCACAGTATAGAGGGAGGAGAACCTCCCTCGACCTGCTGGACACATTCTTCTTGATATATCCCAGGATGCCATTGGCCTTCTTGGCCATGAGGGCACATTGCTGGCTCATGTTTAGTTTGTTACCAACCAGGACTCCCAGGTCCCTCTCCACAGAGCTGCTCTCTAGCAGGTCAGCCCCCAGCCTGTACTGGTGCCAGACTAGATTAAAATCAAAAGACTCGTTCTACAGTAAATGTAGAATCCAGATGTCCATTCGACCCAATGTTTTATGCTCTGCTTTAATTAAGTTTCTCTTACAGGTTTATAATGAACTTCAACCTAATCCTCACCTATTCAAGTTTCCAAACAATTTACAGACTTCATATAGGCACAGGATCCCAGGAATCCCAGCGTTCTACTCACAGCACGGACCATTAGGGCATGACCACGCACAGTCAGCTTTTGTATACCTCCAGAGATGGAGACTCCATAACCTCTCCGGATAACATATCCTAGTGTTTCACCACTATTCCAGGAAAAAGCTTGTTCTCAATGTTTAAACACAATTTCCCACATATTAACTGTTTGTTGCCTCTTGTCATTTTAATGGACATCACTAAGAATATTCTGGGATTGCCTTATTTACTCTCCCTATAAGGTACTTGTATATACCATTTAGATCCACCTGAGCCTTATGTTCTCTGAACTAAACTGCCCCAACTTTCCAAGCCTGTCCTTAGATGTTAGATGCTCCAAATCCTTAATCATCTTAATGGCCCCTCACTGCCCTTACTCCAATATGTTCATGTCTTCTAGAGGGGAGACTCATTGTTCCACATATGGCTTCAACAATGCCAAGTATAGGGGAATAGGGGAATAATCTCTTCTCTTGACCTGCAAGCAATCCATTTCCCAATGCTGCTGGCACATTGCTCATGTTAAACTTGTCCACCAGCACTTCCAGAATTCCATTTACATTTCAATTTGTCCTAATCACATCAACATAATCACTGAAAAGTTAATTTAGGACAACAGGTGTTGTAATCCTGGGGAGTGTTTGGCACTGGAACTGTTCATATTTTTAGACTCTCTTATGACATCAGTTCTCTCCCTTCTCTCACACTAGGTGTGTGGGAAAAATTACAGGATACGTATCAACCACCCAATTACCACACAATTATTGCGTCAATATAGGCAAAACACATTTCTGCTTGTGATCTAATCACAGTCTTTTCTTTTTCTCAAGGGCTTCTTTCCAATATGATGCCTGTAAGAGAAATAAATACACCCCAAGTGGACCTGATCATCCTGTCCAGCAGCATACTTTGGACAACCACAAGTAATAAACAGCAGGAAGTTCAAGGAAATCTAATGGGCTACTGCAGAAAAGTTTGTCAACTGGCACATTCCCACTCATGACCTGCTCATTATCTAAAACTTTGTTTTCAACAGAAGCAACTGGTCTCACCAGTTGCAAGAGAGATTCTGGTCTTGATGACTCACTGATCTGCTACAGCAGTGCCCAGGAAATCCACTGCCCTGATAATTTGCTGGTGAAAACCTGGAACCCTCCACCTCCCCAGGAGAGCAGGTCCCGTGGTTGAAAAGTGTGTCAGAGGAGCTCACCACTACCTGAGTTCATTCAGTGCCCCCCAGAATTTTTCAGCTCACATTCATTTTACCTAGATTTAATTTTGCCTGTATCAAGGCTAATTTGTGTACTTTTTGAAGAATATATCTTGGTCAAACTGTCCCCTTCACAGCTGCAGACCAGCTCTGTGGACCACTGTATTTCTCTCAGCAACATCACACAATAGACACAAACAAAAGCAAGCACGAGGGATATTACAATGTGCCACTCTGATCTTGTTTTTACATAACTCCCTTTTGGAATGAGCACCTGCATTTGAGTAGGCAGAGTCCCTCTACTTTGAACTGTACAGCACACTCTTATTTCCAAATAAGCAATTCCCTGCCACCACTGAAGGCACCTCTCACTAGCCTAGGCAGTCATGCTCATTTGCACCATTTTTCCAGGTAGATAGCATTGGTGGAAAAAGCACCTTTCATAGTTTAAAGGCCTATGAGACTATAGAATTCCATACAGCACAGCAAAGTAGGAGCTGAGAGTGGCCTCTGCTTCCATTCTTTTTCTCAGTAAAGATGAGAGTCCTGGGGACGTAGTATATGACAGTATCAGTGAAAGTTCAGGTATCTATACAGTGACATATAGAACTGAATTCAGCAAGCAACAGGAACAAAAAGGGAGTGGGGAAATCTGAATTACAAAGTGAGGATTTCAGCATCATTTCTATCAAGTCTTTTTCTTCTTCTGCTTGCAGAATTAAAATATATTAAGTCAGAAAATGGCAAATGGGCAACAAGTAGATGTGATGACACCACATGGAATAAATAGAGCCACTTTTCCTCTCAGTCATCCCATTGCTGTTAAAAATAGAGCAATTAGCTTGTTACAAAGGATAGACAAATACTACTGCATGCACAAATAATCGGTTTCTGGAATCTAAGATTTCATGCCAATGAGCACTCTCTGGGCTCTAACCTCTGCTGTTTCTCACCAGTATAACTGTGTCAGATTTGGGGTTTTTTTTTATCATAGTACTTAGGTTATTACCTTCTATCCCTACAGAAGAAACCAAGACAAAGAAAATCCTATTAAAAGGAAGCTTTTACTGTACTCACTCGAAGAAAAAAATGCAAATGATTTAAATATATTGCTTTAACCATCCTAGTGTGACCTATGAGCGCAGATCAAACTTTAAAGTATATCATTTATAATATTAAAATGAAGTTTAGGTTAGTGAACCTGAAAGATATTTCATTAATACAAGGTAGCCTGGAGAACCTTATTGTTCTGTTCCTCCTGCACAAAAGGTAACTTAGATTAACATTCAATACACAAATATATGTCTGTCTTACATATTATAAAATACACAACACTGCTAACTGGATGTTATGCATACTTATGGCTCTTGGAAATTCTTAGTTAACTGTAAAGACAATTTCCTTGAGAGTTAAAAATTTATGATGTTACATCAGTAACAGTTACATGAGGCTTCACTTTTGCTCAGCAATTCCTCCTCTTTCAAGTGATCAGATACTCACATGTTCCCCCCCCTCTTTCCCTTAATCTGGATGTCCATCCCTGCTGCACTCCCAAAATTTTTAAGTGCCCAATGAGTGAACGGGTCAGTGGCCTGGAAGACCAGAGAGCAATCAAGGTGTTAGATGAATGCCTCCAAGAAACTGTTGATACACATCATACATGTCTGACTGTCCATAAGGTGCCAACTACGGTCTTAAGCATACTACTGAATGTTATACCACTTATAAAACCTACCCGTTTTTATGCTATAATTTTAACTTCCTTTCAAACTCCAAGGCCACCTTGAAATAGCCACAGAAATCCCAAATACTAATTAACTGTCAAACTGCTCTAGGCATGGGATATGTAACAACTCTTGGGAAAACAAAACAGAACACTCTACAACACAAATATGGTCAAGTAAACACTGTTCAGCTCAGGTATCTCCTTTTTCTCCACCCCGTTTACAGGCAACAGAAATAGTCAAGGGCACAGATTTTCCCAAATGTTAATTCACTGAATACTTTGTATGCAGATTCATAGAAAGAGGCAGCATATCAGAAGCATTTCTTTTCCCAAGAACAAATTCCTAGCAAATGTCTGTTAATCAGCAACCAAAAAAGCCATGGGAAATTTGGATCCAACAACACGGTTACATGAATCCAGGCAGGAACCAAATGGAAGTTTCTAACAGTAACTGGAACCTGCATTCTGACAAAACTCCACAGACAGCTCTGTCCCAGTAACAGGGTGCCAGTACCCACTAGTGACCTATCACTGAACCTTTTCCCTCAGCCCAGCTGTAGTTGGGCTGTCATACTTCTGTTACCTGGATATTTTAGTTTTAATGCCATTCTCTACTGGAGATCAACACATATTTTCCATCTAACTCCTGATTTCAAGGTTGGCAGTGATGCACATCTATAAATGGTCATTTACAAAGGACATTTAAATAGTATACATTTTATTTAATCCATCTTCTTGTAAAGGAGTGCTCTCGGCTCACATCTGAACACACAACTAGATCACTGTACCAGCCAATACAGACACAATTGGGGTGTGTGAGCATACCCTCCACTGCTCAGGGCTGGCAAGGCAGACCATTTTTACCATTGTTGGAGAGCCGTTGTCAATCATTTCATTGTGAGGTATCTACTCATGTTAGTGGCTAAAGCTACAACTTCAACCACTGCAACCCTATGAAAACAGTTTTTGTTTCCTAAAGGAAAACATAAATGACAGAAAATTAATAACTAATGAAAAGACACATAGAGAAACAGATAGTACATCAGTAAAATATAAATTTATATTAAAGCTATTTATTGTTAGTGCTTTAGTTATTTTTTTAAAGAAATATTTTCTTTACATTGCCTCTGCCTTTTCATAGAAAGTCATCAATTTGAATGTCTTATCACATTTCAACTGAATTAAGTATTTGTTAAATAGTATTCAAGCAAAAAAAAAAAAGACTGTATAAGTCACCTTACAAAAAAATGTTATTTAAGATATAGAGAATAAAAAGAAAAAGTGTCAATGAACACATGCATCCACTTACACACAAGTAAATTACACTCGAACGGTCAGATTTCACCTAACACACACAGAATGAAGAGAGAAATCATAAACATATCACAGCTTACAAAAATATTTTGATAGTAGTAACAACAATTGCTCCACCCAACCTCTCCAGATGATGTTTTGGGCTGCTGGAAATGCAGCATGTTTGTATACCCTCATCCAAATTCTGTATGCTGTCTAGCTTCCTTGTTGTAAGAAAGCATTGATACTAGATGTATCAGGGATTATGAAAATCTAATTTGTATGCATACACCACATATCAGAAACACATGAAAGGCTTTAATGTATTCTCTCCTGAATGACTTTTTACAGTTTGAAAAAAAATTACATATCTACACGTCCACAAAAAAATCCCACAGTCATTGTATTATGTCACCCTGATCCACTAAGAATTCTACTGTGTCATACTAACCGAGTCTCAGCTGAGGTTCTGGTTCCAGTCTTGTTCAACATTGTCATCAACGACCTGGATGAGGGGACAGAGTGTACCCTCAGCAAGTTCGCTGATGACACCAAATTGGGAGGACTGGCTGATTCCCCAGAGGGCTGTGCTGCCATTCAGCGGGATCTTGACCGGCTTGAGAGTCGGGCAGAGAGGAACCTCATGAGGTTCAACAAGGACAAGTGCAGAGTCCTGCATCTGGGAAGTAACAACCCCATGCACCAGTACAGGCTGGGGGGTCAAACTGCTGAAGAGCAACTTTACAGAGAGAGACCCAGGAGTCCTGATTGATAATAAGCTAAACATGACCCAGCAATGTGCCCTCGTGGCCAAGAAGGCCAATGGCATCCTGGGATTCATCAAGAAGAGTGTGGCCAGCAGGTCCAGGGAGGTTCTTCTCCCCCACTACTCTGCCCTGGTGAGGCCTCATCTGGAGTACCGTGTCCAGTTCTGGGCTCCTAAGCTCAAGAGGGACAGAGAACTTCTGGGAAGAGTCCACCAAGATGATCAGGGGACTGGAACATCTTTCATACTGCGGGAACTGGGCCTGTTTAGTCTAGAAAAGAGGAGACTGAGGGGGGATCTTATTAACATTTACAAATATCTAAATGGTGGGTGTCAGGAGTTTGGGACATCCCTTTTTTCTATTGTAGCTTGCAACAGGACAAGAGGTAATGGGATGAAGCTGGAACACAAAATGTTCCACTTAAATATAAAAAAAATCTATTTCACTATTCAGGTGAGGGAGCAGTGGAACAGACTCCAGGTTGTGGAGTCTCCTTCCTTGGAGGTCTTCAAGACCCGCCTGGACACATTCCTATGCAACCTAATCTAGGTGAACCTGCTCCTGCAGGGGGGTTGGACTAGATGATCTCTAAAGGTCCCTTCCAACTCCCACCATTCTATGATTCTATGAGGGTACTTTTGAGGCTGAATTATCATTATAAAAGCAAATGTCACAAAAAAAGCTGTATCTTTCCATACGCTTAATGTCTAGAGTATCTTGATCTGACTGATAGTAAATGATGAGGCTGGCTCAGTTAAAATTAGTGCACCTAGAGGGTTGCTTCTACATATAACCAAGCCATTCTGGACCTTCTGAGCCGTTCCATCAACTGAGGAATATCAGTTTCACCTTTGAGGACTGACCCTCCCCACCAATCAAGGCCAGAAGACAATAAAGGCATTATAAGCCTAGTTTGTCATTTTATGGAGTGATCTCACCAGATCTGAGCCCAAATTGCTGCTTAATAGGCGAGGGAAATAAAGCACATCACAACTACAATGTAAAGATGAGATATGAGAAACTTGAGTGCATGAACCAAGAGTAAAGAAAGCAGTAATATCAGACTACTTCACTCAGGAGACTGCTGGACACCACAACAGAAATCTATTTAGTTCGTACTTCTTTTGGAGAATCCAGGCAACTTCTGCCTTGAGAGATAAGTCTCTAAAGCAGAGGTGTGTTACTTTCTTCTTTTGTGTCCAACAAGCCCACCAATCACTGAGTGGACTTTTTTTAGTACAACCACATGCCCCTAACAGAGGAAGTGCTTTGGAGGACAGGAAAGGATGTGGCTTCTGAGTAGTGAGGAGAAGAGCGAGGTGATCCCAAAAAAGAAAGAAGAAAGATTGTATTTGCACAGAACAACGGATTTTTCTTCATCTTTTTAGGCCAATCAAAACTACAACACTGCTATTAGTAAGACCAGTTTCAACTATGCTTGCTTGCACTAGAGCTGGGGAGACAGTGACCTCTATTATTGAGTACTTCTAGCTGAAGGCACTGTATAATTCAGGAGAGGATCCTTAATTGCTCACATGCCTTTGAAAGAATAGTCAAACACACAAAAGAGATACTATGAAGAAATATGTGCACATTACCACTGCCTTGCTAAACTCCTGCCATCTTCCAAATGATGAGGTAATACTATCTCTTCGCTTAGTTATTATAGTTTTCTAAAATGTACTTTGTGTTTAAAGAAAAAGATGAATGAGAAGGAAGAGAAAAGAGAAAAGGCTGTTAAGGTATTTTAGCACCTCACCCACAACTATGATGGCCTCAGCAGTTAGATCCCCTAAATCTCATAGTTAAGAGATTATATCTCAGGGCAAAGCTTATTTCAAGAGCACTCATCATCATCAGATCTAACTGCTGAAGCAATTCAGTATACACTGAATGTTCTGAGCTACTTTTTCCTTTCATTCCAGAGTGCTGGACAGAGATGGCAAGACAAGGAAAATGACAAAAAGCAGTTTATTTCACAGGGAAAAAAAAAGATTCAGAAGCATCTAGATTATTTTCTTGACTTCGTTAGTTGATTCACCAAAGCAATAACAAATAAAAATCCCCTTAGGATTTGCTCTGTTAATAACAATACGAATTGAACAAAACTTCCAAGTTCCGTCATTTCAATCACACCTGCAAATACGTATCCACAAATATATATGTGTATATATATATATAAAATTTAAGTCAAGTTTTAACTGTTAGCATGACAAATTTTATCCCTCAGACAGGCCAAGAACTTTGTAAGCAAAGACATGTGAAGTCCAAATCAAAGCTCCTCCTGAACCATATTTCTTACTAAAGTGAAGATCCATGAAGTTAGTCACCCTTCATAGCAAGGGAAGGAAAATCATACTGTTCCGGCAGCCTAGTAGTCAGTTGCTGTGGAGGAGTCTGAAAATTATGGATATAAAATGCGTAATCAGATTCTTAACACCTTATGTCTGCTTCCCTATCAGTATAGAGAATTACATGAGTACTTATATTAGGCACCTTAAAAAAATAGAGAGTACATTGATGTTACAAATATTGCAATATAGCTATGGATTTAAAGTAGACCTGGGTTTTAAAAAAGTATATATTACAGCTTTTTTTCCTTTTCTTTAACTGCTGCCATTGCAAACCCAGAGAAATGTTACACATCTGCAAAAATTTCTTCCACAATGTGGCATGTACAGTATCATTCATTCACAATTGGAGATTTGAAAGGAAAAAAATGTAGCTGTTTTAATGCACAGAAGAATGAAAAATTACCAGTTTAACAGATGTTCTTTTCTTTCCTCTCCGAAATCTTGTACAGCTTTATCAATTGAAATAATTGTAAGCCTTTAATTAATGATGTGCATGAGGCATTTCTGTGGCTCCCAAAAAACAAAGCAGAAGTCTGACAAAATAAATTACTAATTAGCAATAATAAGGTTTGACCTTTCCCCCATTTGACTCAAAGACAATCCCCCTGCTTTGACCAGTGGAAGTAGGTCCAGCCACTTTTGGTCAGCCTGCTTTAATCAAGTGCTCTACGTGAAAAGTCACAATTGTACCACACTGTGTGGATTAATCCCACATGAAATAGTCAGATCCTAATCTCACAGTGGAGCTTTGCAGTTGATTTTAAATTAAAAAGGAAAAAAAAAAACCAACCCCATACTTCAGTAATTGTTAATAAAACCTCTTTGGAGGTCTCTCACTATCAGGCTAGCAGAATGCATCTCAAGATCCAAATTTCAAGATTAGCCTAACAAATGTAAGACAATTGCTCAAACATACTGATTTTCTCATCTGTAGAACTAACATTTAAAAATATAACATACTGCAAAACTTAAAATCAGTTTAGTTGACTGAAGAAAAAGAACCAGGGAGAGTGGATACAGACTACTAAATAAATCAGGGTAACTTCTCTAACGCTAACAACAGCTGCATCAGAACAAGCAGAAACAACGTGATTCTAAGTTTAGGCTGAAATTATCTCCCTGACTAACTGTTCCTACATCTAAACACAGCCCTGCTGTGATACATATTGCAGCTCAGATGGCAAGAGATGCAACATCATGCACCCACTTCCAGTGCTTGAAAGTACACATTGTACAGACTGCAAAGGAAAAGCAAAAACACTAATGATTTGACATTATCCAAATAATACTTGGCACTCAAATTATAACTATATTTCAGTATTTAATTCAGGATGAGGATTTAAATCAACTGTTGACAACCTCAGATTTTCAAGCAGACCACAAGTTCTGCTGTCTTTTTCAGTAAATCTGTAGAACAACAAAGAAGTTAACAACAGTCTATGACAGTATATTTTTTCAAAACAAATACAGTGCTCTCAATCGAGTCACAAAAGAAGCCAAGTTTTTCACAAACCAATGTCCCATTTGTCATATTCTAACCAGGGCAAGGGAATGCTTAGGAGATTCTAAGTGCTAACCAGCATACCAGTTTTATCATTTTTTAAGTGTCTTTGTAGCCTTTATCTAGCATATATTTTACTGCTGATCGTCCTTTTTCTTCCTTAACTACCCTAGCATTGCCTAGGAAGATAGCACTGGAAACACGTAGATGTTGGCACAGGAAAGCGTTCTTTTGTTCTCTGCAGATGGAGGGAATACCACCTTTGTCAAGCAGCACAAGATTGTGCGGGAGTGAGTGGAGCAACACACTTATCTTTGGCCCTGACAGGCGGCCTCTGTTCAATACTCGTAAGGAAACACCCGCAGAAAATAAACCGTCACTGCTGACCAATCACTAGTTTGACGTCTTGTTTTAAAATATACGTATATATGTATTTATAGGCTTGTGAAATCTGTATTTTGAATTCAGCACCCTCAAAGAACGGTGAGTTTGGTTCAGTGATGGACAGCGTCCGGCTTTTCCTCACGGAGATTCTACATCCCGACAGTACTATGGGTAGTTCCGATATGCGGCTCGCACCGCTCCCACACAAACTGGCCAAGCAAAACTCTGCTCAGTCCCACAGCCGCGCCTCAGCCTCGGGCTGCTGCTCGCCGTCCCGCTACCCATTCATTCCTACCTGCCGCCCAGGTGCAGCCGCCGCCGCCGCCTGTCCTCAGCCGCGCCGGCGGGTGTTCGGCCAACTGCTGCCCTACGGCGTAAGGCGCCCGCGGCCGCGCAGAGGGAGGGCAGCGCGGCTCCGCCACAGTTTACTCTCCAGAGAGAGACCTTGCGGCGGAGGCACGGACAAACTCTCCGGTCGGGACACTTTTCCTCCTCCGTCCCGTCCCCCCTCACTTCCCGCGGGGCTTCCGCGTGGGGAGCAGTCAAGACCCCGTCGCAGCCCGTGGGTAGCGGCCCGCAGGCAGCCAGGCCGAGGCTCGCACAGGTACCGCGGAGCCCCTCGTCCTCCCGCCAGCAGCGCCGGACCGCCGCAGGTGGAGGGCGGGCAGCGCCTGTTCCCGGGGAGACCTCGCCTCCTAGCGCCGGGCCGCGCTGCGGGCGGCGGGAGCGGAGCGCCGGCTGCCTCCAGAGCCCCTCCACCTTCCCGCATCGGGCCCGCGACGTGACCGACTGGGAGGGGGAGGGCAAACGTAAGAGCCTGGCAGCGCCGGGAGAGAGGCGGCGGCGAGCAAGCGGAGAACGCCGGGCAGCCAGGGTTCCGCGGCTGCCCGCAGCGAGCGGCTGCCGCAAGCCGCACGGCCCGCCCAGCCCCGCCGAGCCCGGCGCTGCGCGGACGGCTCGGCGTTACCTTTCGAAGAGCAGCCGGATCATGAAGATGCAGAAGGCCAGAGGGAAGGCGAGGTAGAGGTCCTCCGCCTGCGGGAAGGCGGCTTCCTCCGTGCTCTGCAGGTCCGCCCAGGTGACGTTGTGCGGCAGCCAGAACCGCTCGTTCCAGAACCAGGCGAGGATCCCTGCCATCTTTGCTTTGTCTGCCGCGGCGGCCCCCCACTCCGCTCCGCCCGCCCGCCGGCCTCCGTCGCCGCGGCGAGGCGTGTGCGAACGGCTGCCGTGGGAAGAGGATGGAGGCGTGTGTCAGCCCCGCAGCCGCGGATGATGCTGCCGAGCGGCGCGCTGTACCGGCGCCCGCCCCGGCCGCCCGGCGGGGGCAGCGGCCGCCCCGCCTGTCACACGGCCGCGCCGGCCCCCATTGGCTCCCGCCCGCGCCCCGCCGCCTGGGCTCGGCTGCTGCGGGGCCGACTGAGGAGCGCGGCGGGCGCCAGGGTTGGCCCCGCCGGGCAGCCTGAACCTGCGCTCTCCGCGTCTGTTCCCCAAACCCTGAACCAGAAATCGCGCCGGAGGCTACTTGGTCCCAGCGCGCGGGGCCCCCGTCCTGGAGACACCCGCCGCGGCCGAGGCTACGCGCCTGGTCAGCCCCCGGCCGCTGCGGCTCTCCCTCCTTCTCTCCTGCCGCTCAGCCGGGATCCCGGTTAAATAGGCAGATGGCAGTCACAAAAAGCCCGCAGAGCCGCGCAGACCGGCATCGGCCGCCTCAGCACGAGTCCCCCCGGCAGGAGAGCTTCCCTCTGCCCGCTCTGAGGCATTACAGGACAGCCCGTGGCAAAATTCATTCCTTAGTCTTGAATGTGTGAATAGCAAACAGGAGTAGCTGAGGCATGGAAAAGGGATCCGGGAGCACACAGCACTCATCAGCCAGAAAACTGCGGTTGGGACTGTGGCTTTGCACTTCCAGCTAAAGGCAAATCTTTTTGTGAGATTTTACTTACAGTGCCGTATCTCACTGCCCAGTTGCGCTAGAGCGAAGCTGCAAGAGGAAAGCTGTAATTGTCTCCACTAGACTTCACAGCAAAGATGACTAGCTGTCTTTAATATAGCTGTAGCCACTGAGCTATACACATGGTGGTCTAGACACACACAAAATTACTTCAGGTGGTAGGCATACAGCTCCTGGAACATCACTATTTTACGTGCTTTGCCTCATTTTATTTAAGACGGCTTCAGTTTTCTCTGCTGTATCATCACACTGACCAGCTGGCTGCTGAATACTAAAAGATGCTGACTTCTGCACATGACACACTCCAGAGTTTTATCATCTTGCCTTTAGGTCTTCTGCCAGCTTGCTCTTTTCCCCCCACTGACTTCACTTGCCCTTGCTGAAAAATTAATTGTGCAGCTCCTCATGTCAGTGCAGACATTTCTGTGCTAAAGAAAATTCTAAGTTAAACACACAATCCTGATTTGGTTAAAAAAAACACTATACCAATTTAAGGGAAACAAGCCATTTCTGTATATGGAGAGAATTTCCATCTAGGACATTTTGGGGAAGTTTTCAGGGAATGCTTTGTCAGAATGTCTGAGGAGCCATGCAGGTGAACCTGTCACTAGATGTTTCTGGTATTTCTGCTGAGCCAACATCTACAGTGCCTGTAGATACTGATTCAGTTCTTGTAATTGCTTCCTGGGGAGAGTGAAAAGAGCTGGTAGTTGGAGGCTGCTCCATGGACACCTAGCTCTTCAAACAACCTGAGAAAAGAAGTGTGGGTTCTAGCACTAATGTCAGATCTGCCTGACCCTATCTTATCCTTCCCTATGGTTAGCATGGTGATCAGTATCTGCGCCCATCAGAGCCCTCCCTCCAGCCCTGTACATAATTGTCTCAGGGTCTTACTATGAGTCTCTGACATAAGCTGTCTCTCAAAACCCAGGGCTTTGTTGTGATTTCAGTTCAGAGGGAAAACTGACCATGGGAGTTGCATGCCTCTAGTGCAGCCCTCTTCACTTACAAATAATGATTTTCTGAGCAGAAGAATGCCTTTTTTAGCTATTGCTGAAAACGTAACTAGCTAGTATCTTGCTTCCTCCTTCCAACATCTCTGTCTTGTTCTCATGGCTGGATTTTACTCCTATTCCAGCTGGCCTAGAACCCTCTTAGAACTTCCTCTAGTACCTCATTTTCCAGCACCATCTCTCAAACATCTGAGTTGACTCTTGCGCATATACATATGCCTCTCTTCAGTTACAATACCCAAATCATCCATATCATTCTGTTTTATGAATGAACTTGCATAAGCCAGTCTCAAATGGGGATATGAATGCATGTCCTCAGAATGACCTCAGAAGAATAACTTTGAAATCTATTGATGAAAAGCCCTTTAGATATCATTTTAATAGCTGAGAATATACAGATAACCATTTGCTTCATAAATGGTAATTTTATTTAAGGCAAATGTAATTTTAATCAGAAAATTCTGCACCTGAAGGTGACCCATCTTTTTGCAGCATATTTCAGTATTCCAATCAGTTTAGATGTGTATTCAATATTTATGTCTGCTCCCAATACAATTAAGTAGTTCTTTCCCAGCCAGTACTGAGGCTTGCAGGCACTGCTACTCAGCCTTGCTCATGTACAGATACAGGAAAGAAACAGATCTTTGCAAAGGGAACCTAGCAACAGTAAATATCTGATGGTGCATAAGAAGTTAATTCCCACTGAACAATTAGTGTAATTGCCTTTGTGTCAGACTAAAATTATGTTAGGGTGACAGATCTCTAAGCATATCTGAAAATGAATGGCAATTCTGAAATGTTTGGGAGGATGACCAATTAAAAGCTTTTAACTCAATTCATAATGTAGCAGCCATTATGTAGATATAGCCACGACTGGACTATGGAATAAGGATGTCTGATTCTTGTGCTTTGGAGGGAGATATTACCAGGATTTGGTTTTCTGCCCCTTAAAACTGTTATATCACAAACCAGAGCCCAACAAAACTTCAAAAATTGTGGTTCCATATGTGGTCTGATATCCTAAAGCAACTTATTCCAAAATAGCACAATAACTTGGTAAAAATATAAAAAAAGAGTCTGTTTCCTTGAAAGCCCCAAAGCCTCAGCCTGGACACTCTTTGTAATATACGAGAGTTAGTAATAACTAAACAAAAACATGTACACAAATTCCCACAAATTACTCAATTTCTATTCTGCTTCAAAAGTAAAACCAAAAACTGACAGACTGCACATCACTAGTTCAAGACCTTGAACAACCAGCAGAGTGGCCACTCCAAAATGAAGGACTTAATTGTTTATCTCTTGTTTTGTTTGTTTAGCATCAAGAAACCATGTTAGACCTCAGGTACAAAAGAAAAGGTTATTTAGCTTTAGGAATAAAATTATTATTCTTAGTCTAAAGAAGTTCCACCTTCAGGCTTAGAACAAGTGTATTAAATGCATTTTCACCCAGCAGAAGACTTTTTTTGCCCACCAGCCTCATTTCTCCCCGTGGCTGCAAACTTCCAGTAGCCTTTTCACATCAGATTAGGAGATTGCTAGTACTTACTTGCTCACAGGTCAGAATAACCCATATGGCACTTTCCAATGTAGACATGTTTTAATGCATGAAAATTCAAAAACTTTTCTGGATTTTTTTTTCTATCAATATTAAACTGTTTCAAACAGGCAGCAGTTTATACTGTCTTAGGCTTCCAAACAGATACAAACACACACAAAACAAAGATTAAAATTAAAAATGAGCAGCATTTAGATCTCCAAGGTAAGAGAGTGGCTTTAAGTAGCGACACATAAGACATCAGTTGATCAGGACAGTGTTCTGACAGGTACTTAAAAAATTGCAGAGAAAAGCAACATGTTCTTTAAACCCAGCTGGTTAGCATAGAAATGTCATTTAAAGTTTTCAAGCAGTAATGCTGCAAGTATGGCTCGAATTACAAGCTCATAACAAAACCTTGGCGGCTTCCTTGAAGGATATCAACAATGATACCTACTGAGGGGGTGATGAGAAACAGAGGTTTACTTGTTTACAGTGGTTAATAGCCCACTATTTTTATTTACTTGTCATGGTTTATTTATCCATCTGCAGTCAACAGGAGCATGTTTTGCATCTCTAAACCATTTTGAGTGCATTTAGTAATGTATATTTGTTAGTACCGATGTGTCTGTCCTGTACTGCTGGCCACCTGCAGGAGTTCCTCCACCGAAATAGGAAAAGCTGCAGCAAAACCTCTGGATTTTATAATATTGCTGTAGAATTGAAACCATCCAGCTTTTTTCCCCCCTTCATTTAGCCTGCTGTAATTCTGGAGTAGAGCCAGGCTTATGTGAAGGAAACTGTGATCAGACTTTGGGCCAGTCCAGCTAATGGACCAGATAGACCAGGTGCCAATAGCACAGTCCACTGGGACTTCTTGTTTTTCAAATCTGAACTGGGTTGTTCCTGAGCAGGAGAGATGGCTATGGCTGACCCATATAAAAGCAGTGATGCCAGTCCCATTTCCATAGATCTGTATCATTAGGCCACCAACGTGCCTAGCAGAAGGCCCAAGAACTCCTCAGGTGTTGTGCAACTGCCGTGTGCCCTCCTGGGAAGGGTGGAGGACCATGAGCACAGGGGGAAGCAGCAGAGCAAAACATGGCCCTCGTCTGTCATTCTTCTGACATGTCTTCTACCTGTTGGTCTCAACAGCTGTGGGAACTTTAGTTTCTTATGCTGCTAGTTTTGCCAGCTTCTCTATTAACTTCACCTAAGAGGTAAAAATCATGCCAACTGAGCAGCAGTCTTCATTACAAAAGCTAGGCTGAGCCAATCAAATCAGTCCTGACTTCTGCATGGGGTTGCATTAGTCTGAAGAGACCAATTTGGCTTCCCCTAATTACCAAATAACGTACTCTGAATTTGAATGACTAGCAGAGCTCCATGCAAGTGTTTAAAATACATCAATAGGTTCTACCATTTCACAGCCTTCCAAATTTTTTGTCTTGGCAGACAACAAGTTTTGTCACTTGGGAAGACATGCAATTGGCTGCATGAGAAGATGTATAGACAAGTAGCTCTAGGTGAAGGAGAGGTTTATAAGCCTCAGGAGAGTTTATGCTTTTTGCTGGACTCCAATTAAAGTCAAGAGCTGAAACAGAACTGCTCAATGAGGACTGCTCAGAAGAAGAGGAGGAAGCAGGGATCAGCTGAGTCACTGAGTCACAGTATGCTTCATTTGTCTCCATTGTTTACTTGGATTTGGCTTCCTGCTCTAGATTTAAAGAAAGCATGCCAAAGTGTACATCCTAATTATGATACAGTCATAGTTCACTTGATTTTGATGTTGCTACCTGACGTTATGCTAAACTGAATTAGACCCTATTGAAACTACAGAAAGAGTAGTCAGAGACTTCCAATAATGTTTGCACAATTCTTAGCATGGACAGGCAGCTGGAAAAAGTGTCAATGTTATCTCAAACTAGGTACAGGGCATTACACTTCAATAGGCATTTCAGAAACATCTCATTCACGCCTATTCACGTGGCCATGTTTGGGCTACAGAGTCACATTATAATTTCCTTATCAAAGTGACTTTTGAAGCCTTCAAATGGTCAAAATTTACCATTCAAGGTATTGGCCTGTGTGGAACTGTCTCCCCAGCACCTGAAGAGACTTGCAGTAGCCAGGTCTGGTTTCCACACTTCGTAAAATCTGACCAACCTCATTGTTGTGTCTGACTCAACAATGAATATGCAATCTGGAGTCTTTGCCAGCTTTATGTCAGCTGTGAGGACACAGACAATAATTGACTGTCCATGAAATGAGAGCACCAATCTGGCGTAAACAAGTTTGCTATGCTAGTGCTGACCTGTCATACTGCTCAGAGGGAATTGGCATTGCCAGAGTGAGAGCTCCTGTGAGATCTGTACCATTCATCTCAGGGCTGCAAGCAGTGCACTATTCCTGGGACCCTGTAAGTTATTTGCTATTTTACCAAACTACAGTCCTGAGAACTCTAGAAATTTTTGTCAGAACTAAACTCCTCTATTTACCAATCATTTTCAGATAGTTTCCCAGCCGTTGAGACTCTGTGATTCTGTAATTGTATTCTGCCCAGAAGAACATTCACCTGGTCATCTCAGCTTTTTTTTTCCCCAATCTCTTTTAACATCACAATTACAATGTCATCTATTATTCACCTGGTACCACTTTGTGTTCACACATAAGTGAAGTCAATACTATTTGATATTTGGTTTAAAGACTCCACATAGATGTAAAATTATTATTTGCCTAGCAGCTAGAGAACAGCTAACTTGCTGGCAACAGATTTTTATTTTCTTATTACATAGTTTTAAAGCTTATCCTTATCCTTTTGCTGTACTTAATTCACAGCTGTGCAGAATATTTTTTTTCCTGCCAAAGACTTGTTTGAGTTGACTAAAACTAACACTGAATTCATGCTGAATTTATCAAATCAGCATTTTCATTTCCCTAAATCAAAGATGTTATTACGACATTTTCAAACCAAATTTTTAGGTTTTGTAATGACATTGGAAGAGTAAGGTTGTTTCACTTTTTAAATGAATTGGAAGTAAAATACAAATCAAAGGATTGGGTAAAATCAGACACATTATAAGTGTTTGATACAAGGATATCTTTAAAGCTCCGGGTAGCCATTAAAGCATTCTTTAGCTATACTGACAATGTCAATGCTCTCAAGATTACAGCTCATGTATTACTGTACTTAAATCAGTTAAATGGAAAAGGTATCAGAAACCTGAGCTGATAACTCAGTTGGCCACACTCCCTGCTAGGGTAACTAGCACTACTTATAGTGAATATAACAACTTACTGTGCCTTAAAAATACAGTTATAACTCTGCAAAAGAAAGCTGACACACCATCTTGTCTCCTCCTTCTGTTACCAAGTATAGATGTTACAGGCACTGGCATAGTAAATTAATTAGATATGGCTCCAAGCCTTTTCTGAATTTGAAATATAATGCTTTATTTCTCTGGAGCTATGGAGAGGCAAAACCAGAGAATATTTCAAGCTTTTCCAGTTTTGGTACTGTCCTAGTGTGTGTTCTCTCTTTTGCAAGTTTGTGCTGGATAACTTACCAAAAGAAAAATAAAGACATTTTCTTCACCCCAGTTATGAAAAGGGGATTGCTTTTATTCCTCCTGTGAGAATAAGATGCACCAACATGCTTTGTCTGCCAGATTGTGAATATAGGTACTATGTTATTATATAAACCAGTTAAATATCTTGATTTAAGTGTTATATTTGATCTTTTGATCTTTTGATCATTTGATATTTTGGCTAGTGTAATCATTTTACCTTTCCTAGTGGGCTACACTTATTCAAATTAATGGCTGTATCCCATTCATATTCTCCACAGCCTTTGTCTCCCTCTTCACACTCAAAACTGCCACCCGCCTCACTGAGCTGTCTGGTCAGCCCAGGCTAATAGCTGCTTTATGTCCAAGCACAGTAACACTAACATAGCAGAAAAATCTATCCAGGGCTTTGTCATTCCTTCAATTTATTCTCAGTCATGGTGCCTCTTGGGATAAGTAGTGGCTTATTTAGTAACTGTCTTTTTGATTTAAAAGTATAAGGATTTATAAATGTCAGTCCAAGCATTCAGAAGAGGAAACACGACATTTTGTTCACCCACACATTAGTCTTGCCTTATACAGAAACAGGAAGTCTTCACAAATAATGTAATATAAGTATATTGGTTTATGCAGTAGACCAGTAAGTCTCGTTTGGAAGTAGAGATCTAGAGAAATCCAGGTGAATTTATCCCAAGCTGTGTTGTAAAAGAGGAAATCACCACAACCATTCCTCCTGTACCCACTGAGCATGACAGGTGTGATTTGCAGAACATCAGAGCTGACCTCACTATTCTTTTGTTTGCACTAAGGGAGAGAATTTGCACAGAATTTAGTATAATCAGTATAATTAAGGTTGGACACATTTAAAAACTCCTTTCAGTAGCAACTATCTCACTGACGTATAAACTGAACACTGAGGAACCAAATGACTAGAGACTACAAAAATTCACAGCAAATTAGCTGCTATACTCATACAGATGCTGCAGATCCCAACACCAATCATATATCTCCAAAGGCTCAAGGAAAAAGACCATAATGCTGTTTGGGAGACATTTACCAGAAAGACAAGGCAAATTTAGGGAAGTTTTTTCAAGGATTTCACAGGGCTCCAAACAAACCACTAAAATTGTTTTACGGCAACCTCACTAAGAATTAATTTATCAAAAACATATTTGCAATACTGGCTCAAAATAAGCTCAAAACACCAATTTACAAAAAAAAAAAAGATTCAGTGAACATCAACTGAGCGATGTTTCCTAGACTTTTGTTACTAAAAGATTTCTTATCTGTAAGAAAGACTAAATTTTCTGAAGTAATACTTAGCCCTGAAAAGGTCGAATTTACTCCACTGCTTGATGATTATTTTGTAGAATTCTTCACCATTGCATTTCACATCAAGAAAAAGATACTGGCAGTGGCATGGAAGACTGCAATTTCTCTTGCTTGTAATCTACATACCATGGTCTATCTACTTCATTATTCTACCAAACAAGAATAAAAATGATTATTATAAACATATTTTAGCATAACTAATTCTATTCTACATATATATAAATATATTTGTAGAGCTGAGATACCTTTTCTTAGAAAAGATTCCAAATCTGTGAGTCCCTTGTCTCTTTTGACAGAGGCCAGAGTTCCTAACAGCACATAGTGTTGAGATAAGAAAAACCCCCCTAGGTATGAGTGGTTTTGTGGTTTTCATGTCTTTTGTGTACAATCTATCTCTGAAATCAGTGGTAGTTTTTTCTTTGACTTCAAAGGAAAACTATCTGACTGGTAGAAAATGTAAGTGACCAAGCTTATTTTTTTCTGACCTTCATGTGGTTGTTGCTAATTTGCTTTAATTAGTGTACATTTGAATTTCACACAAATCGTAAATAAACCAAAGGAGAATGCTATTTTAACTGATTAGAGGTACCATCAAAAGACTTTCTGTAAAACTGACCTGAAAATATCGAGTACCGCAATGAAAAACTTTCTGGAAACTGAATTTTGGGGGGTATGGGAGGGTGGGGTGTGCATCCTTTCACCACATACAGAGCTGTTGTAGTAGTTCATTAATTTCCCAGTTTACTGTAAATATTGTTGAGATTGGTGTTCTTCATCATTCCAGAGTAACCAGATTAAAGTTTCAAACTACATGCTGATCAGCACTGCCACACACACTTTTTGTGCTAGTGCTGCCTCCTTATACTCTGGCTTTTGTTGCAGTGCTGAGGAAGCCTTCTTTCTGCATAATAAAAGGGGGCAGGCTGTAATTTGGGAACTTTACAAACATAAATTGTTCATTGGAAACTACATTTTGTTAGCTATCACACGTCATCAAAGACCGGCATAAATACAGCTGCAGAAGCTCAGGAGTGTCCCTGGTGGGTGAGGTCTGTATCACGACAGCTAAATTAAATAGGAGAACTCTAAACTAACCACATGAGGGTAGCTCAACCAAATAATAGCAATTAACATTGACAGGCTTTTTTTTTTCATTTTTTTCCCAAAGTTTCAGTCAAAACAATGGGATTTTCTTGGAAAGGATACTCCACAGGGAAAAAATGGTATCACTTAATGTTACATTTAATCTTTTAACTAACATGCTTATCACTGTCATTATTTGTTATTGTTTATCAATAAAAGAGGTTTTCATTTACTAAAACCCCAAGTAATTAAGCCTCAGGAAGAAAATGCTGCCTCTAGAAATAAGATCTCATCACAGAAACAAACAAATGAAACAATGCAAACCACAATGCACTCATTTCTAACTATGCATTTAGGATATCAACAGAGATGAAAGATCCAGCTGGCTGAGGCCCAAAGTGTTGGCAGGGGGAGTAGGAAAAGCAGTTAAAGGGAAATAGCTTAAAGTAAGGAAAAGACTATCTTTCTTTATCCTGTTGCACCTTCCAGTGGATTTGATCACCAAGTACAAGATAATTTTGTTCTGCCCTCGGAGGCAGATGGGAGATGGAGAGAAATGCTCTGACATGATTCCAGCTGAACCCAAATCACTTGGATGAGGTTGATGCTCTCCAATCTGTCCACAAGTTCAGGTTTTTAAGCCTGTCTTTGGAGCTCAATTTCTACTGCTTGTGAAATCTCATGGCTGTGGTTCAAAGCAGAAGAAAAGCTGCAGCTTTACAAACAGGGAAATGACCTGGCGTGGGTTATACCCCACTGCCAGAGTAGAATTCTCCCACACCCAGGTTGCACCCTAACAAGCTTTCTCAGGAAACGATAGGGGAAGACAGGCAGCATGTTGTAGCCGCACAATTTCAAACACATGAAAACACTTCACACAAGCTGTGCTTAAGCAGAGCTAGACACACAGAGCTGCATTGCGTTCCAAAATACACTCCCACCCCTCAATTTGCCTGTCTTTAAATAAATGTCACTTTTTAAAAGCATATTATGTCTCCTGTGTTCTGTTTTTTAACTCCTGTAAAGCACACCTTTGGGGGGGAAGGAGAGTATGAGGGCATTTTTACCATTTTAATGAAAGTGTTGTGTAACTTCTAGCTTGAACTTCCACTGTAAGGTAAAAAATACCCCACTCATTGGCATGTTATTTTGTGCCGTATGTTGTGCTTTCTGCGACTTAGGTGCAGTCAACAGGTGAAGTCACAGTATAATCGCTATAACCTTCTCTTGTTACACTGTATATGTAAGATTTTCCTTTAGCCACAATAACATGTTTGATGTACTTATTTCACAATAACAATATTTTATAAAACAAAAAGTCAAAAGAAAATCTCAAGATTAAATTTCCAACACACACCTTGTAAGGTTTTACACTCTACAATATGTCAACTCAGGCTCTGTAGAAAAGTAGAAACTCCCCACTTCATAAATATGAACATTTTGTCAGCATTAGAAGTGAGCAGCATCTATACACTTAAGTTTTAGTGACTGTTAAAAGTTAGGAAAATACTTCACTGTATTCTCTTTAACATATTTCATCTATTGTGTTGAATTGTGTTTTACTGAATCTATTAAGCAATACAGGACAAACCAAAGAGGAATTTAGAATCACATCACTAAGCACTAAACAAAGTACTAGCATCTGCAAGGGTGGGCTGAGTTAATAACAGCGTGGAGAGTCACTGTGTGAGGGAGCACTTAGTGTCAATTTATCAAATCCTTTTAACTGCAGTTGGCAGGAGCAATTTTCTTTCCCCTTTTTTTTATTTTACCAATCAATAACTGTAAAACGACCCAATAGCCAATGCTTTGCAGGTGTTCTTTTGTAACAAGATAATATGATTTATGTATTTAAATCCCAAATTGCAGTTTATTTCTCTGACTTTCTGCATCAACAATTTTTAATGATTTCCTTTTGCAGACTTCTCACTGCTTTCTAAGCCATTTTTCTTTCTCACTTGACTGCTTCTCTCTGTCCTTTCCTGTTCATATGGTCATTTTCCTACTCACTTATTATTCAAACTGAATGCTCATAAAATTTAAGCTGTGAAAATATGTGTATTTTTACCACAGTATTATTTGAGATGGTTAATGTGTTTGTTTATAAGTATACTGAAAAAATTATGATTTTTTTTAAATTTCATGCTGATCTTGTTACAAAATCAGCTTAGGAGCTGAAAGAAACCAGCACAGGGTACATAGGCAGAGGTTGTTTCAAATAGGGTGATACTAAAATATGCTTTAAAAATCACTCACCCAATATTCAAGATAATCAACATGTTTACTACAACACCGTCAGCGTGCCTAGTCACCTAGTAAAACACAGCATAGAGGCAAATAAAAACATGAGCAAGGATTTCACCAATACTGATTGTATGAGTGCCAGATTTTTTCAACTTTAGGAGGGAAAAAGGTACCAGCCATAAGGAGTGCATACTGCCAAGAGGAAAAATGGATTCATGTTTTAAAAAACCCTCATCTTTTGTTATTCATCTACCCTGAGCACTGCAGTTTATTCTGCAAAAGGCTCAAGCAACAGAGAAAGAGCATGACTGAAAGGACCATCAGAACATCTACCAGCAGCAGAACTCTGTTGCTGCTGACTTCAGAGGTGCAGGAAACAGCATTAGTGGAAGTCTGAGCTCCAATGACACTTCTGACTAACCTGCATATCAGGTGAAGCAGCTATGAAGGAAACTGCACCTGGCAATGGATGATTTAGGGTCTGCTTGGCAGGAGTAGTCTTATTGACAGCATATCACTTACGTTCAGGGTGACTTCAAGTATTATTTACTAGTCTAGTAGCTTTAAACAATAGAAACCATCACTTGTGGGTGAGATCTACTACAAGAGGAACTACCAGCTGTCCCTTCTTGGGCTAGCCATGCCATAACATTGGGTTGGAGAAACAAACTCATGACAAGAAAACTCCTATGATAACGGAAACTGGGACTCAAAGGTTGCTGAAGAGACCTCCATCTCTCTTTATGCCAAGACTACATAGACTTGGCTGGCAGTATGTCTACAGTAGCTGTGTGGAAGTAGTGTAATCAGAAACAAGATCTACCTCAGATTAGCATGTAATCATCCCCCTAACATTGCATAAATGATAGCATGTTTCAGGTGGAGTACCATAGCATTTTCCAGCAAGCTTTGAATAGCAAATTCTTCTCATCTTTCCTGTGCTGATGACATGTATCAGGATAGATGTTGAGAAAAAGATTCTTTAACGATCTTTGTCTGCCCAAGGCTAGCTATTACGAGGAAAGGTTGCAGGAACTGGGGCTGTTTAGTCTAGAAAAGAGGAGACTGAGGTGGGAACTTATTAACATTTACAAATATCTAAATGGTGGGTGTCAGGAGGTTGGAACATCCCTTTTTTTCTGTTGTAGCTAGCAACAGGACAAGGGGTAATGGGATGAAGCTGGAACACAAAAAGTTGCACTTCAAGAGAAGAAAAAACTATTTCACTGTGACGGAGCAGTGGCACAGGCTGCCCAGAGGGGTTGTGGAGTCTCCTTCCTTGGAGGTCTTCAAGACCCGCCTGACATGTTCCTATGCAACCTGATCTAGGTGACCCTGCTTCTGCAGGGAGGTTGGACTAGATGATCTCTAAAGGTCCCTTCCAACCCCTACCATTCTATGATTCTGTGATTCTATTAAAGACCTTTTAAAAAAAAGTATATTTTGAAGATACTTTGGTGGTTCAACAAGTAGAATAAACACATCTCTAGATGTGGCCCAAACTACAGGTCTGTGCCACTATTCTTCCCCAGCTGCAGTAACTGATGTGCCAAAAATAACATTCTGACTTCTGAGTTTGCTATTTTTCTAATATTAATATTCCTAATCCTTAAATCCTATGATCTTCTACCTTTAACATCATTCTATCTTAAACAGATGACTCTAATCAACTGCTTTTCAGAACGTCTATAATCCTATCAGTTTTGCCCTTTAAATCACTGGATACGTTTCCTTCCATAGGCCTATTAGCTAGTGAGTCCTAGAGATCCTTTTGTCATTGCAACTAGTGGCCTTATTTCCCAGTACATTGATGCCTTATCCATCATTTAATTTAGCTGTAGGTTTCTAGCTCTCCTTGAGGCCAGAACTTATCAAGGGAGTCTTTTACCAATTTTAAGAGCCCTCCTGCTTAACGAATGAATTACATTCACAGAGGTGCACAAAGGAGCTTAACTTTATAAATATCTTAGCTGGTGGGACCAGATTTCTAAGCTAAAGCACAGCTTAGTCTTCCTGCTTAGTCTTCCCTAGTCTTCAGAGTAGCAGCATAGACATCCTACTGCTTTTGAAATTTTTCTGTTGCCTCAGTGAAGCCCTGATGCCTCCCTTAACCTTAATTTTTTACATTTCTAAAATATCAGAGATAGTACAATACATTTTTTTTTTGTTTTCAAAGATACACAAAGGTCTGCATTCCATTTATTTTGAGATTAAACCTTAAGTAACTTCACAGAGGGAAAAAAAAAGAACATAGTAATGAATCTTTTTTACTAACCTGGATCATGCATTACTCACAGCACTCACCACAGCCATCTAACACTGGCTTTGAAATCTCAAAGCCTCTGCTAGAAATCCTTTTCTTTGTGATAACCTTGAGTGATGTGGTGATGCTGGCAGCCACATCCTCCTAGTAAGCTCAGCACATACATCTGCAGTTCTGCTCATTTGCCTGGCTCCAGTGGCAGCTGTGTTTCTCTGAAATTCAAACCAGATAAAAAAGATGCATGAAAATTTATGCCAATCATTAGCAACTGGAATCAGAACAGTAAACTTTTACTTTCACTCTGTGCCCCTGCAAACAAGGGGAACAGACTGAAGCAATCACTTCTGTTCCCTATTAAAGTATTTTGGTCATCCTATCCTGAACCATGCCTCTGTTATTGCAGACAGGGCCATGAGTCATTCCTTCTCAGCTTCTGCCCCATGCACAAAAGGGCATCATCCTCCATAGCCCTACACTGCATCTTGTGCTTGTGGGACAGCAGGCAGCAAAGAACAAAACAAAGTGTGGAAGGACTCATGTAGAGTAAGGAAAAGGAAACACAATGCATGTTCAGAAATGTGCAATGAAAAGAAATGGAGAAGAAATATGAGCTGGCATTAACCTGGTATTTTCTGCATAGCTGGAAATTTATTGCACATATGCAGGATAGTTGTATTCCATCTCCCATGCTCCCTAGCTAATCAAGCCTGGTCAGGAAGCCCGTGCAAGTCTAAAGTCAGATCGGGAAGAATCAAGAAACCATAAGTTATCTGTCCTAATTGCTTGAGAAATTGATCCAGGACTGGAGATAAGGGATTAACAAAAAGAGGAAAGGCACTCCACTGGTGAATTTATGTTAATTACAGGCAAAGGAGCTAAGGATACAATTTTCAGGTCATTGCGTCTCTGCTATTTCCACGGCTGTAGGGATTTAATCCTCATCTATCTTGACTGTACATTGTGTGGGTTAATCGGCATTTCTGCATAAACTATAAGATGTGAAGTATGCTAATAAATGATAAGAGTCCTTAAAAAGTATTATCTGCTTAGAAAATTAGTAATGTGTGAAAAACTTAGTTGTGAAAGTCCCACTACCTTTAAGCATTTGTTTTAAATTGCTTAAAATTTAAGCAATAAACACCTACAAATCATCCTTTCTGAGAATCAGCAAAAAGACAGGCCAGAAGCTAAGGAAGATTAGCAGTTGGAGGAAAAAATAATTGCCTTGCCACCTCATTATGCTTCAGGCTCCTAAGAGTAGGATTTACTCAGAGAAAAATCTATTTGATTCTGCTTTTGAATTCTTTGTCTTCTGATACCATAACATGGGGGACAGCAGGCTGCAGCTCACTCAGTGGCCAGGAGGGAAACAAAGGGTCTTGTGTTTGACTTCCACTTGGTGCTCCTGTGAGGGTGCCTGGTGCAACACTTAGTAACATGGCTTTGGTGTGGGACTGCTGATGTCCTCCTGGCTACCCCATGGCTCCCCTGGGTGCTCCCTTGTTGCCTCCCAAGCTAATGGCAGATAGACCAGAGATGGCAAGATATGAGGTGGGTCAATTAGATGTAAACAGTCAGCCACACCTTTTCTTAAACTGCAGACTGCAATGCCACCTGTGTGAACATGCCATGAAGGAGATGTGCCACAGGCGTAAGCAATGGCTGCAGCCCAAGTGCTGCCACCCTGCCCCGTGGTTCTGGAAGGTACAATGGGAGCATCCCACAGGCTGGACTCTGGGAGGTATCATTACATGTGTTCTTCTCTGACACAGATTGCCCAGGGGAGAAGCTACTTTATTCCAACTGCTTTGTATACATTGATGTAGCAAAGATGCAGTCTTCTCTAGGGACATTCCTCCTGGCTTCACGCTAGAAGACAATTTACTAAGGAATGTGTAATATCTACCATATGTTAAAGTTAATCCAAGGGCCAGACATCTAGGAATGTGCTACAAAAAACAATTACAAAAAAAAGCCAAACCATCATCCCTAGCAAATTTGGTGACCGTATTCTGACACGAAAGTAGCAGGCTAAAGTGAACTCTTGACATTGCATAACTCCCTGGAAATCTAAGTGGTGTGGCCCCACCTGTGAGACAAACTCTATTCTTTGGAAATCTGGCATCCTTGCACACATGCTGTGTGGAAACTGGGTGCTGCAAACAGTCATCTCTCTGGCATGCAAGAGTTTCAGGCAGTGGCACATGCTGGCAGACAGTTCATATCCATCTTGCCAGGCTGGGAACTGGGAGAAAGGGATATCCCACTATGAAAAATCTTTCAGCTCCCTTGGCAGCTGTTACCCTTATGTACCCTGTGGCTGTACTTACTCCACTGACACTCTGCTAGAGAAAGCTTTAATTTAACATGCAATGTTTACTAACACCTTTTCAAATCCTAGCATAAACCAAGCTGTTAAAAGTTTGTAGTCATGAGGTGGTTAACCCTAGCATAAAGCCTAGGGTCTAGCTTGGGAAGCTAACAAGTGATAAACCACAGACTGTAGTTGCACCAAAACAAAAGCAGTTACTGAGTGATTGATTACCATTTAAAATGCTACATTAGAAATAATTCTATCTGGATGAAGTGTATTTGTTTTAAATAACTACTTTGTTTTGACATACTATTGTAAGCAGAGCAAATTGTATTCTGTTATGTTTTAACCTGCGACACTGGAAACATACATGGTTTCAAACTACTTCCTTCTATCCTCAGCCAGCCTAAAATGGACTATCCTAGCACTCTGCACTTGTCTCAAATATGAAGCAATATCTGAGTGGAAAAAGAGCAAAAGTACCTCAAAAATTCAATCATCTATAGCAAGAGCACACTTCCCTTTGACAAGGTTTTACAGAACTCTCTCTGTCTGGGACTTCAAGACTTTTACTCCATAATAAATCCTTTTCTGGGAGGACCTATGTAATCCTTATGCCCGCTGTACTATGGGGCCTGTAGGAGGATGGAGTGGAGGCTCTGGAACAGCACTGAGTACCGCAGGAGGCTGAAGAAACATAGATTGAATCACACCTACTGAAAATCCAGAGGTTTTGGGGCAGGTATAGCCTTTGTGGGTAACCTGGAAGGCCTGGAAGGAGGCCCTGCAGCTCTTCTCATGACACAAAATGGAAGTTATAGCAAGCAGGACTTGGAGAGTTCCAGCCTTGTAAATTCATGTCTGAAACTCATCATTGGGAACACACCTCTTCAGTGTTTCACATCATTGAAGTTGATTACCAATGCATCTTTTTCTTCCTGCTGGTGAATACAAAGGTTACATTACTGTCCAGTGCAGAGACTCATTGCCTTTGTGCATCCACCCTTTAATTGAATGTTGTCTTGGTCTCGTCTATAAAAGTAGCACAGACAGAGAGCTTCAAGGTAGTTCAAAATAGTATTTTTATGTACCATGCTTTTATTTTTCTCCTCATTAAACGAAACAATTTTTATCTTTTTAATTTGCCTCCATGGGAGATCTTTTTCCATTCCCTCGATTGATCATCTTTTTCTGATGCACTTCTTTTCCTGAAACCACTTCAATTAGCTCTGTGGTATCCTTTTTGACATGTAGTTTCCAAGATAATGCAGCTAATGCTGCAGTGTCAATACGACAGACTTTTTTCCCCATCACTCTGTATCTGCTACTCTTTTTCTCTCCCTTTAATAACTTGTTTGCTCTTTTGGCCACAGATGCCCATTGAGAAACCTACGGTGATGCTTCATTTTAACTTTTAAATTAGTTTGGACTCCTATAAGACATACAATTAGCTTAATTTTTCCCTTTCAATTTACAGTAGATTGCATATCTCAGGACTGATTTTTTTTTTTTTATCTAATCCAGACAACTTCACAGAATCACAAAATCTTAAGGATTGGAAGGGACCTTGAAAGTTCATCTAGTCCAACCCCCCTGCCAGAGCAGGACCACCTAAAGAAAATCACACAGAAACACATCCAGATGGGTTTTGAATGTCTCCAGAAAAGGAAACTCAACAACTCATCTGGGCAGTTACAGCTTGTACCAGTTGCCCCTTGTCCTGTCATTGGACATTACTGAGAAGAGCCTGGCTCCATTCTCCTCACACTCATCCTTTACATATTTGTAAACGTTAATGAAGTCACCTCACAGTCTCCTCTTCTCCAAGCTAAAGAGTCCCAGCTCCCTCAGCCTTTCATCATAAGGGAGATGCTCCACTCCCTTCATCATCTTTGTGACACTGCACTGAACTCTCTGCAGCAGCTCCCTGTCCTTCTTGAACTGACGGGCCCAGAGCTGGACACAGTATTCCAGATGTGGTCTCACAAGGGCAGAGTAGAGGAGGAGGAGAATCTCTCTTGACCTACTCACCACAACCCTCCTAATACACCGCAGGATGCCATTGGCCTTCTTGGCCATGAGGGCACATCGCTGGGTCATGGGCATCCTGCTGTCCACCAAGATCCCCAGGTTCCCTTCCCCCTAAACTACTCTCTAAAAGTTCAGCCTTCAACCCATGCTGGTAGGTGGGGTTATTCTTTCCCAGATGCAAGACTCTACATGTGCCCTTGTTGAATTTCATTATATTTCTCCCTGCCCAACTCTCCAGCCTGTCCAGATCTTGTTGAATGGCAGCACAGCCTTCTGGTGTGTCAGCCACTCCCCCCAGCTCAGTATTGTCAGCAAACTTGCTGACAGTACCTTCTATTCCCTCATCAAGGTCATTAATGAATATATTGAACAGTCCCAGCATCAACCCCTGAGGGACTTCAGTAGATACAGGCCTCCAACTAGACCTTGCCCCAGTGGTCATAACTCTCTGCCTTCTTTTCTTCAACCAGTTAAAAATCCACCTCACTACCCACTCTCTTAATAAATTGTGCTTTATTCTCCTAGATAATATCATAAATGCCAGCTTCCTAGATAGCTTCAGCTTCTTTTCTATTGCAGAAGTAAACTGGTATGATAAAAACATCCATTTCTTTGGTACTTCTTTATTCACCTTTATGATACAGTTTCACGATATAAAAAGTACACTAAAATTATGAGTTTGGGAGGATTGATGGACAAGTTATTAAACCTATTTTAATTTTGACTTTTCTGGCAACTATGGAACAAGCCTGTTTGCTGTAAGTTTTTCAAAATCTCATTTGAAAATGTATTTAGAGATCCCAGCAGATCAAATATATTTGATTGAATGGGAGTACTTCAACCTTTCTTTTAAAGTGTATGGCAAATAACTCTTTATTAATTACCTAAATTAAACATCATGATGTCACTTTATTAATACATTGATGGGAAGATTCCAATGATTTCAGTATCACCAGATCATCTATGCAAACCCTCCTTATTTGATACTTCCTGGACACATCAGCCATGACAAGTGTTCCACAATGCTTGTGTGAACAACCTGATCAAAGATTTCTTTGAAGTTGAGAATTAAGTTCTTTGTTCTATACAAAATGAACCATTTAGCAGCACTTCTCAGCATGAATACATTGTGAAATACATTTGTGAGGGGGTTAGCAGGGCTGCCTAACAGCTGGCCAGGTAAGTACTTGTATCAGAAGAGCCAGTTCCTTTACGATAATTTTGATTTTCAAACAATGACTTTGTCTTTTATTTCAAATTCATTCCACTGACATCTCAAACCCGAAGGTTAGTGGGCTACTTAAATATTTGCATTAATTTATTGCAGTGTCAGGAGGAAAATCTGTAAAACCATAGAAAAAACGGTCACTTGAAAAAGGTGCAAGAAGAAGAATGAGGAGCAGAACTAGCTTGAGAGCCAAGAAATAAGAATTCATATCCCTATCTCTGCAAAAGAAACACAACATGGCCTTAGGCAAATCATTTCCCATTGCTGTAGTTCTGCTTTCTCTCCAGCTGTTAAAAAGAGATAATTTTAGTCTGCAGGAAAAAAAAAATAATGCAAATGCAGTAATTTCCACAGTAAATAGATAGTGTGGTAATGTAGAGTGTTACAAAACTGACAGAGTCAGTTAATTGATTTTCACCAGGATTCTTGATAATTAGGCCTGAGCTTTGGATCCCATGTACATGGTTCCAAACCATCTACACAGAGTTCAGATACCATTTCTAGCCCAGTCTCTGACATTTTCGGATTTTTGTCAGCTCAGCTATTCTGTGATCTTAAACCACTCTGGGGACCTGCCAGGATGGCCCTTAGACATCTGACTGGCTAACTGCTTGGTAGATCTGACCTCCATTGATCATGGAGCATTGCAGCCCCCCAGGTTGCTTATTGCTTGCACCATTACACCAAGTGAAATTGATTACAACAAAACCCCCGCCACTCCTCCCCGCCACTCCTCCAGACCAGTCAGTCTGTTGAGGGATCCACAATCACCAAAAAAACTTATCTACACAGGAATGCAGATAAGCAGACACTTCTTTATTATGCAGCGCTGGGAAAACAGGAGGGATAGTTAGTTACCATTTTCAGGGTTTTTATAAACCTCAAACAAAAGAATCACATTTTCCAACAAAAGCATGCATAAAATATTCATCTGTCAACTTAGTGCTTCACCTTGATTGGTTCCCAACCAACACAAAATTTCCAAAATCACAGTGATTGGTCAAAAAAAAGATATCAGTCCCTTTGTTTTAGTAACAACTAAGGTAGCAGCCAAGGTAACCTAACGAATACATATACCAAGGTCTTGTGGTTAAGGTAACAGCTAAGGTAACCTAACAAATACATTTAGCAGGGTCTCTTAGCTAAGGTAACAGGTCCCTATCAGGTGTGACATGTAATGCTTGCAGTTTGATCCTTATGTGATTCAAATGAATATTTACTCAATCAATAGGTGTTAGAGTTATTTGCAAGTGCTTAGCTAATTGATTGAACTATTACAAGGTGATTAACAAGTGCTTGACTACTTATTGTGATGATAAGTTGTTAACTAAAATAATTGTGTATCTGCAACAAGTCTGCACTCACTTCCCTTCTGAGATGGATCTACTGACAGCCTTAGATGACCAAACTCTTGTTAGTGTCCAGCAGCAATCAGCTACTTGGAAGAAATGCATCACTGAGAATGTATCCTTGTGCAAGTGAGTTATTACCTGCTCCACATCAGCTGAAAAAGGGAGTTTTAGCTCCTTGCAATCTATTTTAGTACATTTGTGCATGTCTAAGGGCTCAGACCAGGTTGAAATACAAGCAGCTGTTATTCTGAGTACCTCAGTGAACTTAAACAGCCGTACCAATGAGGACTGAAAGTAGACAGGGGTGTGTGTCTCACTTTCTTGTGCTTCTCTTGCACAGTTTTAGGGTAGAAGAGAGGAGCTCTGCAGTGATCTCTAGATGGGTGGTGTTGGTCCTGCTCCCACTGCTGAACTTTCCAGATGTACAGCACATTCCCCTCTACCAGTTGATCCTTGTTGGAACTGACATCAAACAAAGTGAGTTTGAATAAAAAATAATCCCTTCAGAAAGAGCTGAATGACTTGTTTCTCACTTTTTTCTTTCTCACAACCTTTCTACATAAGCTGCAGGCAATATATTTGTTATTGTGGCTGCCAAACATCACTCAGGAGTCTAATCGCTGATTTGAAAAACTGATGCTGTTCGACTCTAAGATGTCATAATAATACTCATCAACAAGCTGCAGTTTGTCTACAGTGATCAGCACTGCAACTTGGAGAACCATTAATGCCATCTATGACATTAAATTAGTATCATGAAATGAAAGTGAAGGGTGATGGGATGGCAATGAAGGAGTTGCTCTTTATAGGTTTGACCACTTACTCCATGGGTCTGGAAAATGGAAAAATGGCTTATAGTGTTGTCGTGGTTTGGCCCAGCTAGCACAGCAGCACCATAACAGTCTCTTGCTTGGTGCACCCATTCACTCGCACCTTCATTAGGATGGCAGAGGACCCAGCAAAATGGGAGTAAAAAGATAAGCAAGGTTGTTGTGGATTAAGATAAGGGCAGGGAAGGGCTCACTGCCAATTATGGTTTCGGGCAAAAGAGACTCCAGTACAGACTTAGAGATGAAAGTAGGAAAATTTATTCTACAAGAAACAGAATGGAATAAAAGCAAAAAGGGAGTAGGATGATGAGAAAATTACAACCAGCACTTTAAGATCTCCCTCCCCCATCCCTCCTTTCTTCCTGGGCCCAGCTCACTTCTCCCGATATCTCTACCTCCTCCCCCCTCAACGGCTCAGGGGGGCAGGGAATAGGGGATGTGGCCAGTCTCTCACAGATGGGCTCTACTGCTTTTGTCTTCTCAGATGAGGACAACTCCTGGCACTCTTCCCCTGCTCCAACACGGGGTTCCTCCCCAGGGACACAGCCCTTAACGAACTTCTCTGGTGTGGGTTGTTCCCAGCAGCTGCGGCTTCTGCCAATACAGGGTCCCTCACACGGGACACAGTCCTTGGTGAATATCTCTGGTGTGGATTCTTCACCACGGTTGCAGTTTCTGCAGTTGCAGGGTCCCTCTCTTGGGACAAGGCCTCTTCTGGGCATAAGTTTAATGAGCTGCTTTGTCGTGGGTTCCTCCTGACAGTTACAGCTGTGGATATTGGGTCCCTTCCTTGGGACACGGCCTGCTCCGGCCATAGTGATAAAAGAGAAAATCACTGCCCCTGGCTCGGGGTCTGCAGTGAAGTGGTTGGGTCCCCTCCCATGGGACACGGCCTCCTCTGGCCATAGTCATTGTCCCTGGCTTGGGGCCTTTAATGAAGTGAATCACTGCTCCTGGTCTGGGGCCAGCTTCAGCAAAATGAGTCTCTACCACTGATGTGGGGTCTTTAAAGAAATTAAAATAAATGTCAGCTTCACCAGATCTCTCCACAGAATGCAGGGGAGTGTCTGCTCCAGCACACCTCCTCCTCTCTTTCATCACTGACCTTGGAGTCCGCATGGTGTTTCTCTCACTGTTCCTACTCCCTGCACCACCACCAGAAGGAGAAGAAAAGGGCAGAAGAAGGAAAAAGATGGAGGAAGAAACCTCCTCTTCCGACTTCTTCTTAAAAAATGATCATGGAAGCGTCTAATTGGCTCAGCCCCAGCAGTGGGTCTGGCTCAGAGCTGGGGAGAGTTGCGAGCAACTTCTTACAGGAGCCATCTTTACAGCCCCTTCCCCTTACCAAAAAAGGCTGTCATGTCAAACTATGACACAGCCCCTTCCCCCTTACCAGAAAAGGCTATCATGTCAAACCATGACAAGTATTGACTTAAATAATAGAATTCCTGTGAGGAAGCTGTGGTTTTTACAGTGGTGTATGTCAGGGCTGGAATTAACTGCAAGATAACTACAACTTGTTGCAAACAAAGGTCTAAAACAGGCATCGTCCCAGAACCAGCTTCTTTCAGGACACTGATGAGAGCAGGAATGACTGTCCTTCAACTTGTAGGAGGTATCTCTGGAAACTGGACTGTCAAAAAAAAAAAACCAACAAACCTGTTAAACTTCCATCTGGCTGGCAAGTCTTATTTTCTTTGAAGCTTTCTTGCTTATCTTGTTTTAATCTCCTCTTTAAAATGCATTAAAACAGCAAAATCTGAAGTTTGACTTTGAATCCCACTTGCCACATTGTCTTTGGGTCCTGCACCAGCAGTATACCACATGCAGATAAAAGCGGCTCCAGTGATGATTCTTTATCACTAATGTGTCCATATCAACTTTGTAGCTATGTATTCCGCTTTCTAAGTATCTCAGCAGGAAACAACATTGACTTTTTGCAACCTATTAATGTGGGAAACCAGTTACAGTTAGCTTTTCTTTCCCTCATATGTTACAGGACAAATACACTTTGTATGACTTTTAACATCCCTTTAGCTTCTTGTTTGTTCATTTAGTTTTTTTATTTGTATTAAGAGTGCTTGCTTTTCAGGTGTAATAAAACTGATTAATTTTGATCATCACAATGAAAAGTCAAGAATTCTGGAGATACAATACTGGTCTCAGATGCATTATTTGATTGTCGATAAATTGAAAGAAAACTTTTATTAAAAATGAGACGAGTACAAATTGATGAGATGATATATCAGCCTGTAGCCCTGTGTTTCCATGTAATGCTTTATGGCAGCCTGGACAGTTCCTCACAAGTCACAATACAGAAGACATGTGGGCACTAATAATTTAGAATTCTATTAGCTTTTTCACCCAGAGACAATGTGCTGCAAATGTTAATTAGGTCTTATTGTACCTCTTTAGGATAGTTCAGTTTATGAAATAAATGCCCATGTATCATCAGAGATGTTTATAAAGAGGTATCACTATTGTTTTAATAATTTGCTGCAATCACCAGTTAGCATTCCCTCTCTATTTGTGCACTGACATGCGTCCACTTACACTAATGCTCATATATCATGGTGAAAATAGACTCTGAGATTAAAACTGAGTAGTTAACTTTGAATACTTGAGGTAGACACCCTCCATATTTTCTGATGTGTGAATTTGTCCTATTTACTGACAGGTTTTTACAAATATATTTTATTGACCATGTTACAATATATATTCAGGGTCCTTTTAAAATGCACATTACTGACAATCTAACTCAATAGCTCATATGCTTTATTACATATACCTTTATTTTTAAAGAGCTATGGAAGATGTCTATGCTTTCTTGGCCAAATACTAACATTTTTTTTGAGCTGGCAGAGGTTCTGTCATTTGCAACAAGATAGAGATGCTCAACTCTCATATTGGTCATACAGTTCGTATATAAACGTGTCCCAAAGACACCTATTTTAATTTATGTGTGCACTTCAAGTTGCATTTTCCTGATGACATAAATACCTTGTCGCCTTCAATAGATCCAAGATTAAGCCTTATTGTATGTGTTAAAAACCTAATGTTTTTTGCTGAATACGTATCTGAGTAAGAGCCTGAACTTAATGCCGTTTGGGAACCTGAATATTCAAGGTTATTGCGTCCTACAAAGGCAAACTGCAAATTAAGGGTAAAATAAGCTTATTGATCTCAATATAGATATATAGCCTGAAAATGTATTTGATTTGTAAATCACTTAACATAATGTTGGAAAATTCTCTGTATTCACTCTTCTGTGGCATTGCAATATTTGATCTATACTCAGGGTTTAATATTTTTAATTAGGATCTAATTTCAACAGAATAGCTCCTAATCCAGATACAAAATGGAGCATAATGCTGAGAAAAGTTAGTAAAAACACAGAAATGTGACTGATGATGCATTATAGCTGTGAGTGAGCTGCTCTTTTGAATTAGCTTACACAATGAGTACCTCTCCATAGTGCTGAGAGCCCACATGGACATGGGGAACTTATACCTTGTTATAAGCAGCTGGTTATCCTGAATGAACAGCATCTTCCAGTGTATTTGAGATGGAACTTACAACATGATATGTTTGGCTTTACCCCTTTATAAAAAGTTATGGGAAGATCTCCTTGTTATGTTCAAACCTTTGACATTACTGGTTTCCAGGTTTGACCTATGGTCAGCAGCACTAGTTGCATTTGGCTGTTCACCTGGAATGTGCGTGTTTATCTTAGTTTCTTTCTTGCAAACAACTTTTGAGCACAGCAGGTACCAAACCTCACTCTCCCTCCTACCAAATACTATCTTCATACAGGAGGATTTGACTTTTTCACAAACCCTATTCTAATCTTCTAATATGTTTTCTATTCTAAAAAATCTTACATAATGTCAACTTTACACAGTAGAATCAACAGGACAGTGACAGACAGGAGGCTAATTTTGTTTCTTTAGCTGCTGATGTGCCGTTGTTACTGACAATTAAGAATTAGTTGTCTTTTCATTTATTGATGCAAATAGAGGGCAGGTGATCACAGGCTGGGCTGCTAAAGAGAACTAGCAACAGAGGTGGCTAAATCATCTTTAGTGAAGTGTACTTTTATATCTCACTGGAAAGTTTCCTGAAGAACTGTACTTCACAAAATTAATAATAAAAACTGCATAACAAGTAAATGACAGTTCTACACTTTACATGCTGTTTTGGGAACAGTTTTGCATCATATGGTCTAAAGGAGGAGTTCTTGCAAATATTTACACAATAAAGTAAAATTTGGAAATCTACCACAAAACGATGAATGTGGATTTTACCTTAATTTACTCACAGTGAACTCTGTTTTCAGCTATAGTTTGGGCACAAGACAGAGCCTCCAATTCCTTCAAAAATATTTAAAAATTCCTCAAGCAATCTGCACTCAGATATATACTCTTGTCTTTTGGGGGTTTTTTTTTGGACAAATCTCTTCCTCTATACAGACCAGGAATTGGTTCAAGTTGTCCCAGAACTTGAGGACAAAATTTTCTGCAGTCTGTCTGTTAGTCTACATGAACTAACATGGCTGTTAGTCAACGTGAACTAGGATGACCTTTTCTATTGGTATTGAGGTGTATAAAATGGATAATCATAGCAGGAGGAGGCAGAAAAAGAATCTGTTCACTGAGAAAGTCCATTCTCCTCCAAGGACAGACTGCAGTCCCAGTGATGGATGTATCAGATTAAATTGTCATTACGATTTGATTTTGCCAGGCATCTGCAAAAATTATTTATTCGCATAAGGGAGAGCTTCATGTGTAGAAAGGGAAGTGTCAGCTCTCTCTCTCCCAAAAAAAAAAAATCAACTCTCTGAAAACTGTTGTTTCCCGTGTATGTTTTTATTCTTCCCTAAAAAAGTGAAAATATTTTCATTATTAGTGGAACTGCAGAGGTTCAGTGTCTCTGTATAGCCACTATAAGTACCCAATCAAAAGCAGGAAGTCAAAATATGAGGTAAACATGACAGTTAATCAGTGCATAGACAATTAAGAATCCAATAGCACCACTTAATTTTTCTAGGCTGGCTGATCACTTTTCATTATGAGGGAAGAGAAAAAGTTCCACCTTTTAAATCTGAATGATGTTTTCTAGGAAAACTGAAAGCTCACTTTGTCTGTGAATTCATTACTAGAGACATAAAGGTTGATCAGAGCATAGAAAAGGAGGACATTTGAGACAGAAGGAAAAGCAAACCACTGTCTTCTTGGTATGTTTCCATGGATCAAATAGGACTAAATCAGTTAAAACAATATGAGTATGCAGCCAAAACCTCACCCAAGCAATGACATGGGTAATGATGTTAACTGCCAGGAAATGGGAGATTTGCAGTATGTGACAGCTGCATCAGCTGGCAAACTACCTGCTATTATGTAATGCAAGAAAAATATTTATTGAATTTTCCCTCTGTGATTCCAAAGATCATGCATTAAAAAAAATCTGTCCATTTTGCACATAGGAACTCTCGCGATAAAGTATCATATCCACTGTGCTGTAAGAACTGACATTTTGCCAGTACTCATATAACAGGTCTTATTGATTATAGATTTGTCTCAGACCATTTTGTGCTGCTATTCCCTTGAGACTTCTGCTTTAAACTGCATAGAGCCATCATCTGGACATAGAGCTGGGAATCATTGTTTAGCTCCAGTCCCAGCATTAACTCTGTAAGTTTTGGGACTTTGTTGTTAGTCAAAGCCTGAAGAGCTCACTGAAGAAAACAAGTATTCCACAAAGGTTGTAATACAAATATGAACTGCTGAAATATGTCTAGTAGAATGCATGGAGTTTTAGTGGGTTTTACAGAAAAAGATCAAAGACCAATTAAAAAAAAAGATGATTCACTAAGGGATTCTGAAATGCCATCTGAAAGTACTTCACTAGTCAAGAGATTGGGTAGATTCTTCTTCTTTTCCTTCCATACATACCTCTGTAGACGTTTGTTAAAATTGCAGTGTTTATGAGAAGTACAATGGTATTTCTGATCACTAGCATCTCTTTTAAAATCCAATTTTATGGAAAAGTCAGGAGAGGTAGTTACCCCGCTACCTGTTTCTTTTGTGTGTCTTAGCTACGGTGTCATTGTGCCTCCCTAAGTTCCCTCATCAATTCCAACATCAAAATATAAAGTTCATATGTAAAATTGCTTCACTGGATACTTTTATCCAAAAAATACCAATATTACATACTTAGAAATTTAATACATCAAGTTCATACATACAATTGTGTCCCTCATGACATCAGAAAAATGTGAGGAAAAGTGACAGACATCTTTGCACACCTTGGTTGCCCAGAAGAGGGCAGAAGGAAAGAGGGAACTATCTGCTTGAGTTCTCCGGAGGTTCCCTCTCCATTTTTGAGGAGGTCAGGCAGGTAATAGCTTTCTGACTGCCACCTTCATCCTTCTTTTAAGGAATGGGTTCATTGACTCCCACTAACTTGATTTTCACTGCAGAGATAATATTAACATTGGGCTTAAAAGTAATCTATGGCCTTGGATTAGTCTGGGAGAAGAACAGCTGAAAAAGGTTATGACATGATAGATTTCAGATAAGAAGAGCATCTGAAAACATTTGAGTGCCATCTGAACCAAAGGTGACTGGGCTGAGATTTGAAAGGGGTAAGAGTCTGAGGAGATAAATACCTAAGGAGCGAGAGCAGGTAGGGATGCTTAAGCAGTGGGGATCAGGTCTTGGGATTAAGATGGGAAATTCTATACCTATAAACTTGGTTGTCACTATATGGGGTCTAGAGAGGTTAGAAAAGTGCAACCAGAACTTTAAATTGAGTTAGAGAGCATAGGGGAATTACACTAGGGTTGAAGAAGGAGCATGTGCACTTTGTATAAAAACTTCACTCTGGTATCATGCTTTGGTCAGGTGTGATCCTGTATGCCTTTCTGAAATGTGTTATTCGGAGTGGCATCCATCCTCAGGGTTGCTTTCCATTTGCCTTCTCAAATCGGGCCAAATGCTGGTCAGGAATAAAAGAGTTGATTCAGGACATGAGCTAGAACTTGAGATTCTTTCAAGAAATTCCTAGGATATCACACCCCAAAAAGTTGTACTCCAAACCTAAAATGCAAACAAATGGAAAACCTTGGTGGAAGTTACAATGCAGACTAAAATAAATATATGCCTTCAACAATATGGGTTTGAAAATGAAGCAATTTCTGTTTTATTTCCTTTCCCTCATTCTCTCAAAGACTTCAGTCGTGATAATGATAATTGGAACAGAAAAGGATGACTTTTTTCTTTTTAAATGTTATGGCAGTCACTTAAGTTGCTCTAATGGCATTGAAGTAAAACTGCCTGGTTACTTCTAAGATTTGTGACATATGATAATTATGTCAAGGAACTTTGTATAGTAAAAGCCATAAACAGGCTTAAAACATACACCACAAAAAAAAAATGGGGGCATAAATTTCATAGTGGGTATTTCATTAAAAGCTGCTACTTCATTCTCAGATCCTATTCAATAGGTCATTACTTTAAGTGTTACATGGTCCACAATTTCTGCCTTCTGATAAAGGATTTTATTGAGTAACTTAATAAAGAAATAGATAGAAATTTTGGCTCCATCATCCTAATTTTATTAGTTGCTTTGCCAAGGGACTATTGGTACGATCACAGAAAATCACAGCCTTGCTCTGTCTGATAGCGCCAGGTTGGAAAACTGTCCTGCTTGTGGCTGATGTCCTTGTCCCAAAGAGATTTAACAAGCTGCCTCTAGGCAAGGAGCAAAATCAGTGGGAGCAAAACCCAGCCTTCTCATTCCCTGAGCAATAGCTCCCATGATAATTGGCATATCTCAGCAAGAGTACCATAGGACAGTGGTAATGGAAGGACATCTTTTTTATGAATCTGTTTTATATTTGTCTCACATGCCTGTGCTTCAGCTTGCCCCTTCCCCACAAAAGTGGGAGAAGTGGTCTCTTCTGGGTAGACTCAGGTCTCTGTTCTCTGGGCTTTGGGAAGTTTTTGAAGTCGGAGGGTATGCTGTAGACTGAGGTGTCTTTTTAAAGGCAAAATCATTACACTTGTATGTAACACCAGGGAATAAAGTTGTTGTGAATGAATGCACTAAAAACTTTCTTGAATAAGTAAATCTTCAGCAATTCTCTCTCCTTCTGTTCTCCCTGTCTGTTTGAATACAGGCTTTTACAAAACTCCTTTAAAAGATACATAAAATGTAGATGTCCTTTCTAATTAAAGGAAAATGTTTTAGACAGTAGTTCTCAGCACTCAGGTGTTAATCTCTAACTTGTTTTGTTTTTTTTTTAGAGACAAGGAAAGATAGCTTAAAAAACAAGGAACATGATGAGAATAGGATAAAGCCTATAAATACATAAATACCAGTGGAGTGAAAATGCATTAGGAGAAACATTACACATATTACACATAACTTCTGGCTACCCTTCCAATCTCACTTGGTCATGTTCCAGAGCTAGGAAGAGCCAGGTTCAGCTGTGAGATGTCTGGATCCCCATGTGTGATGAAAATTTTGAAAAATTTACTATAATTACATAAAGGAGCACTGAATTTTTCAATTTGATCACTGTTAAACACAATAATATAACTAGTACAAAATATTAGTCTGCATGAGTTTCTCTTCCAATATTACAGTGCTTGCAAGGTCCTGATCCAAACCTTTAGAGCTCTGTTACATGTGGCAGACCCACATCAAGGAGCACTGAGTCTCCTTTGTCTACAGGTTCCACCAACAGCCCCTATCCTTTGCAAAGCTGAATGCTTAGTGGACAAAACTGACTTTAAACAAAGCCATAGGGCTATGAGAACCCTGAGTGCACCACCAGGCAATGTCCATTGCAGAGGTTTTGCTGCCTGTACTCAAGGTCTGCTCAGATGCAACATGGCTTGGACCAGCCTGCTGTGAAGAGCTGTGAGATGCCTTACCTGGGGCCTCTCATTCTCGGCTTGGAAACTGTGTCTAACCTCAGGCGCTTGCCTAAGCTGCAGATTTACCTGAGTCAGGCCTGTTCCTTTCCCATCCTGACCCTGGCTTGTGGTCTTCCTGACTCAACCTTTAACTTGTCCTGTCCCTACAGACTCTCTTGGCAGGAATCAGACTGTCACTGACCTTGGCTGCCATCCCTGGGCCTGCCCCCCTTGACTGGCTGGGGTCCCACCAGACTGCCTCCTGCTCGCTGTGACCACTGGATTTATTGTCTCAAGGGCATCTGTGGCTCCCAGCTCACCTGACCTTACAGGGCTGCCCAGCTCTTGCTGCTCCCTGATACCAGCTTGTACACAGTCCCCTTCCAGAAAGCTGCAAGTCTGGGGATACAACAAATGCTAAAATCAAACACATGATGTATTCTCTCTTGCACATACCTAACTGCATGCATGTTCACCCTCTCGGTCTATGACAAATCCCAGAAACAGCCTATGGGCAAAAGTAACTGAGGTACATGTGAAAGAGTAAAGAGTGGCATCATAAAACTATGGTGGGATGAAGATGAGAGGTCACATCTTCTATAAAGCGCCAATATTGCTGGAAAGAAGAAACAAGTGCTTGAACACATGGATTATCTTCAGTCCTGGAATAGAGTCATTAAACCTCAGGCAAAATTCAGGTAGGGAGCAACTACTCGGAGTCTAAACTCTCTAAACAAGTTGAGGGAAGAGGGTAATTGGCACCTATGAGGCACAGATGCCTGACAGCAAAGAGGGAGGCAAAGGGGCTGTCAAGGGCTGTAGAATGTAGACAGTGAGTAGCTTTAAAACAATAGCAGTCACAGTACTATAAAAATTATCTGTACTGAATTTATTATTTATAATAGGCAGTGAAATTATGGTTTGCTTTTCCTACACTCATCTCTGGAAAGCGGCCTGGGATGAGACTGAGACGCTAGAGCTGCAGTGTCTGTTCCCTAAGAATGTTCTCCTGAAGGCAGAGTGTTTCTATTCTTGCCAGCTAACTCCAGTTCTGACCTGCACGTGTTTCCAAGCTTGTTGCTTCTGCCTCAGAACTGAAGAACTTGTGACCTAAAAACTTGTCTCTTCTCTTCATCCCCACAACCATATCAATTAGAATAAGAAATTACTCCCTCCTATAACCTTATTTCTGAGAGTATAAAGATATACATAAGCTACAGTCCTACAAAACCTCTGACTCTGAAGTGCCTAGTAAGTAGCAGAAGGATGTAGACATCCATCTGCTACAAATCAAGCTTCTGCAAATTGCTTAGATAGCTGAATTTACAAGCAAAGAGTAGGTAAGAGGGGAAATTAAAAATTAACCTATTAATCTAGAAACTAATAATCCATTTGCCTCTGATTGCAGAGTGCACTTGGCTCTGATACTTGGCTGAGTGAATGGCAGCTACTTTGAATTCAGTTCATTGTGTCCTTGCAGTTTGGGGCTTCTGCTAAAAGATCCTTGGTGGCATTCTCTGCAGAAAAACTGAAGACTGATGGGGTGCTGGAGTCTGAGACTGTGGTGACTGAAGCTGGAGGAAGCCTGTCTGTCTGCCTGTGGTATTACTCTTCTCCCATTAAGCAGTGCTTCTAGCATCCAGGCTAGCCAGCTTGGCAACTTTCAGGGGCACAAGGTTAAAAATCTTTCAAAACTTGAGAAAACATTGTCTCTTTCTGTTATGAAATCTCTCATTTGAAAGCAATGGTTCTTTGGGTTTGTCTGGCTTGCCTCTGCGAATGATATGAACTTACAATTCATCAAGAGAGTGGAAATGTCACCTAAACCTTGCAGAGGAAAATGAGATCAGCACTAATACAAATCAATACAGGTTACTTTCCTGATTCATAATGCATGTGTCAGGTTGCAATTCCCCTGGCTGAAGGTAGCCTGCCTGATATATTTATCTAGAACTTGAATCAGTGCCCAGCTCTGCAGAATATAAGATTTCCATTTAAAAGTAATAGTGGGTTAACCCTGAGACTTGTACACAGATCTCACATTGTTACTGGATAGTGGCTGAACAGCACTATTTCCAGCTTGGGGTCCATCACAGCAGGGGCATTTTCCTGAAGGTTCTCATTATTCATACGCTGATGCTGCCCTCACAGTGATGCCAGTGATCCTTAGACACTAGGGCTGAATCCTGCACCTCTTGTGAGTCACCTTGATGTTCTCTGCAAATACAAATGGCAAAGGGTTTCTTGTTTGTTTTGTTGTTGGTTTTGGATTTTTAAAAAATTCTGAAATATCGGTCATCTGGGAGTAAAAAACATTTAAATTGATTCCAGTTCTTCCTCTTGCTTTTGGACTAGTTCATACACCAGTGGTTCACAGAAGTTACGTATTTGGGTAAATTGCCAGATTTTCTAAACAGCTTTAAAGAAGACTGTTACTATCTGTAGTGCAAATGCAAATTTAAGCTAACCCAAGTCTAGAGTAGTTAATTTACTTTAGAGCACAGAATCTAATTAATAAAAACTATGTTTTTACTATTTAAGATGTTTGGAAAACAAGATCTGAATCTAAAAGGTAAATATATTTTCTATTTTCCCCAATTCTATTTGTATGCTATTGTTTAATTGCTCAGTACAGCATTCATACGGTGAATGCTATCAGAGAATACCAATAAATATGCACACTATTAGTGTGAAAAGAAACTTCTTTTGTTGTTTACTTCATTTAAAATACCAGCATTTTACTGCAGTAGAAGAAATGTTTTGCAAATGTTATAACTACAGATTTGCCTTTACATATTGCCCTGTTTTGAGCAGCGAAAAATATTCTCATATAACTTCAGATGTACATCGGAGGCAACACAATCTTGGCACTTTAAGAGTGAGACAACAAAAAGCCCTTTATGTATTGTCACTTGCTGGGAGTCTTGGGGAGAATTAACAAAAAACAACTCATACTTTATTCCTTGTCTGACAAAGCAGCAGAGGAAATACTCATTTCCTTTCCCATTATTAAAGGCTACCATGTCTGCCTATTAGAGGAAAACTATCAGATATAAAAGAAGTACAAAACATATTTGGTCTTCCTTAACCATGGTATTAATAGATTCTTGGAATACATTCAGATATCTGCTTGCTAAAATGCTTGTAGAGGAGAAAGGAGTTCCTGCCCTTCAGTTGAGGTGGTGTAAATTATTGTAGGAAACTCCCTGGCCAGTTTTAGTGCTTCAACTTTCTTTCTGGGCAGCATTTAAAAACATGTGGGTGTTTTTAATGTTTTCAGGTGACAAATGGAGCTTCCTTGGATGGTTTAAAACTTAAAAATGACAGTGATTCTCAGTTGAAATACCACTGCCATGATTGATATGGAAAATTAATTTGTTCTGTTTGTTTTGTATCAGGGGATTTTGTGGTCTTGCTTCAATTCTGCAGCAAGCTATCACTCTTACATCTCGTTCTACGCATGTCTAGTCTCCCTCATTTCTGCAAGCCGTGTAAGGTGTCATATGCTCCTTTTACTGTCTGTGTCTACAGATGACCTTATCTGTCATCTCTGATATCTGTGATGACTTATTTCCATTTTTGTCTGGCATTAACTCTTAGGTACTCACCACCTTTATTATTTGAAGTTTTCTGTTTCTTTATAGGTTTGCACATCTCATCTTTTCTTCTGTCTCCATCTTCTTCCATGATTAGTATTCTAGTTTGGAGTTTTCTATCAAAAATGTCCCCAGATTACCAACAATGAATCATTGTTAGAACTCTTAAATTACACTTTCAAGTATTAAATAACAGGATATGGCATCAATGAAACTGAATCTGAAACTGTTTCAGTACAATCCCTTTCATTATGGATTGCTTAAAGATGCCTTTCAGCTATCCCATTGAGTTAAGGAAAACAGACAACTAACTTTATTGTGACCTGCTCAAACTTGTGCCATGTAAACAGCAACCTAGAATATTTATCTAGCTGAACAAGTCAGACTGTCAATCAGCTGCTTAGCTGACATACTCATTTTGTGTATCTGTTCCAGGAAATTGAGAATATTAAGTTACATACTTTTTACATCAACATAAGCAAGTCTATGAAAGATTTTACCTGTGTCTTTTCTTTTATTTCCTTCTTTTTTGTCACCAACACATATTCTTTTGTCTCCACTGAAGTTGTGTCCATAACATATAATAAATCTTCACAGTTAATCTGGCATCACAGAAGCTACAATGAGGGAAATACAAAATTTTACTAACTCTTTGGTTTGCTTTTAAAATCCACACATAACCTATAAATTTTAATACATTTTTCTCTAACATTTTGAAGATCATCACACTGCCATCTTTTAAAAATCTAAGTTGACACAGGGGTGGTATCTTGCTCCAGAATTGCTGAGTGAGGCTGGGCACCTCCCATCCCAGTCTGTGCTAATGGTTTTAACTTTGCAGGCTCTGCTCTTCAGACATCTTTTTGGAGATCACAGTTCACTTTTTTCTTTTCAAGTCAATCATTTGGTTTTTTTAATCTAATAATTCTATATCTGCCTGCATTTTGGGGTTTTTTTTTTTTTCACTTATGGAAGCAAAGGCTTTCATGGCATTTCTTTGCTCTCCATTTGTGCTCTTGTTGTTAGAAACACTTGCAGGTCTTCCTGGATTTGGAGTTCTGCCACATTTCTCTCCTCAGGGCTGGGCTGGTTCTCAATCCCATGTGGAATATGGGAGTGTTTACCACCCTCTGCATGTTTCTTCCTGGAGTGGACTTCAGCTGTCTCAGCATGTCAGCAGCTTAGCCAAGATTTTGGTCTAGTAAAAGACTGGGAATGCATTTTTGGTTCATAGTTCCAATCACAACCCAATTCACTGTAGGAAACCTGAGGAAGTTCCTAAAGATGCACAGTTTAGCTTGCATATTCCCTTATAGTTTCACTTTCCCTTGGTTAAAAGATATGTGACTTGTACATTTAAAATATATATGCAGCACATTGCTCAAGTCTTTGTAACACAACTTTGTGGCAAACTTACTCTAAGTAAACAGTGTCTGATATGCACGATGTGTTAAAGAATTTTTTTAGTTACTATAGGAAATGAGATGATACTCCAAGAAGTTTTTTCTTTTACTGTTACTGCAGATTCAAATGAAAGCTCTACTTAAGTATCTTCCGGTTGTCTTTTGAACTTTTGCATACTCAGTTGACCCAGACCTTCCAGCTGCCCCGTGCTTCCCACCAAATATTATTCTTGACTTCTGGTTGTTACCAGCAATATTCACTCTGGACCCTACACATCATCAAGTGAGCTGTGCCTGCTCCCTCTTGCATCCTCTTCCCATCCAGCTCTCTCTGGTGCCACTTAAAGATCACATCCCAGAACTACACCACTTCAGCTGATGCTTTGTTTACATGACATGACCTATACCAGTGAACACTTTCAAACCAGCACTTTGCCACGTGTTGGTGTAATCACTAGTAAGACAAAGCTGTGCCTAAGCTAGGACTTGTTTACCAGCAGAGAATGACTTGCATTTTACTGGCACCATTTTAAAATATGTTCTCTGTATGTTGGCAAAATTAGGCTTTTATTTTAGCACAATAAGCACCCTTACATAACCATAGCAAGCAGAACTAGTGAAAGTATGGCTTCTGCTGCTATAAGTAGCTCTGTAGGTGCAATCATAGTGGCCAGGGTAGTGGGTTACAGCTCTGACTTTGATCACTGTATTTGCAGAAGATGCATTACAGACTATAACAGCAAAACCTGCTTATACTAGAGTACCTGAACCTACTTTTCCCAGAGTATCTGCTTTTCATGCACAGTTGATTTGACTATTAGTAACAAAATCAGGAGTGCTTTCTTGGTATGCTGTACCTAGAAGTATATACTAAATATCAGGCTTTAATGGGTAGAGCACCTATGAATAATAATGTGTGCTGGGGGTATTTTGTTTGTTTTAATTATATGCCAGCAAAATTTAAAAATAGATTGTACCTAAACTGCCTAATTTCTGCTTCTTGTCTATTAAAAACAAAGCACTGATGAGTTTAGGCTTCTGTCATTAATGAATAAAGTAGATTTTTAAAGAAATCATGAAAACAATAAGGGGTGCATTAGAAAATAATAGTGTTTATATGGCTATATTTGAAACCTCCTTTTCTTCAATTACACAAATGGTGTGAGTCCCAAAGCAATTGTTAAAGGTCTTTTAAAGAGACTAAAACCTAAATATTTGAGTCAACAAATGTTTTAATACTGTGATCACTCAAGGAGAATATATCTGTATATTTTAGCTTGTCTTACAGACAGGAGAGAAGGAATGGAGAATGTTTAGGAATTTAACGCACCTCATTGTTCTGAGGAAGGGTGACTTTAGTTTTGAGTTCTATTTTTAATGCCTTAACTGACATTTTAATCTTCCTAGAGTAGAGACTACTCATTTATTACTAGGTTTTTGTTTTAGACATGATTCCATTGCTTGTCTTAGGAAAGAAGAGCAACTTCTCATCTTTCTCCTTAGGGCAAATTACCATGTTTCAGCACATTGTGAGAGGGAATTACAGCAATAGACAGTTTTCTGAGTCTGAATCTACTATATGAAGCTATACTGACGTTATTTTTGCTCTGTCCTGTGATTCTGTGAATTAATAGTGGGTATGACAAGCACTCCCAACACGAGAAACACTTGATACTTTTTGACACTAAGTCCATATTGCCAGGCTCTGAGCACACCAACTGGCTTTCCAACCTCTTTCCCCTCTACTAGGGATTTCTCTGTACCCAAGGCCAGATTGGATGTGGTGCTGCTCTGTAACCTTGGATTGGGGTGCTATGAAAACAGTCAAGTTGCAAGAAAGAGCCATGAGAAGCCTTGATGGGCCTTCTCTGTTCAAGCTCAGCCCCCCCATGCTTATGATGCTCGTGTGAGCTATGCTGTAGCTATGCTTGGCCCTTGCCTGAGCCCACCATGCTGTAGTAGTGTCCAGTCTTGCATGCTGCTGATCCTGACCTTGCCTAGCTGACTGAGCTTCCTAGCTGCAGCTTGGACCCCTGCTGGCCCTACAGACTTGCCTAGCAGGCATCAAATTGTCACCGTCCCTGGCTGCAGTCCCTGGGCCTCCCCCCTTTGACTGGCTGGGGTCCCACCAGAATGCCCCTTGCTCGCTGTGACTACTGGCCCTGTAGCCTCACGGGCACCCACAGCTTCTGGCTCACCTGTCCTCACAGGGCAACCCAGCTCTTGCTGCTCCCTGACACGGTTTGCTTAAGCAGGAGCTCTTCATTAAACATTCCTCAAGAATGACCTAGGTCGAGGAGCTCTGACAGTCCTGTGAAAGCAGAGCAAGCTGCCCCGAGAGATAGGAGACTGAGCTTTTTATAATGATCAAGTTGGACTGGGAATTTTGTTGAATTATTTCAGGGGAAATTTAGCCGGCAGCTCTGGACAGTTTAATTTCTCATTTGCATATCATAATACTGGAAGGAAAGCATAAACTATGAACAAGGTTTATTTTGGTTTTAACTGCCATTTTGATTTCCCAGAAAGCATTGCCCATCATACCCAGGTTTGCCATCACACACACACACAAAAAAAAGGGAATTTTAAATAGAATCACAAGTTTTTGTTTAATGGTTAAATTTCTTATACAGGCACACTTAGATTATAAAATTACTTCAGTTTACATTCCCAAGACTAAAAGGAAAATGTCCTAAAGTGTTTCGTTCCTAAGAATGCAAGCACTTTGCTGAATTGAAGTTTGTAGCTTTCAGTAAAGTATGAACTGTTCCTTCCCTAATCTTATAAATAGAAAACGAGGAAAGGCTAGGGCCATTTACTCAAATGATGAATAGCCTTTTATAATGAAGATATTTGTTCTGGACTTAATGTCATTTCATGACCATCTAACAAAGCTAAAACTGTGCTGGTGCTTCAATGGTGGCACATCCCATTCCCCTCTATTGGCCACATTTATCTCATGTCTCTCCTATTAACTTCTCTTTATCGCTTGTTTGGCTGCCCAGTGAACTAGCTAGTGTTTTCAGCTGAACCAAACCAGAAACTAGCTGTCAGCCACATTAGGTCCCTGGTGCTGCTGAGAGGCAGCGTGAAAACCCATCCTTTGAAAATATGTGTTATATTCCCAGTTTTGCTACAGACTTCTTCTACGACCTTTAGCAAATCCCTTAAGCTTTTTCTGTTAGGAGTTGTGAAATTGAGATAATGATATTTCCTAGCCTTTTGGTATATGAAGATTAATTTATTAATATGCATGAGATGCTCATACCCTGTGGTGATGAAAGCAATGGAAGTTCCTAGATGAACTCTTTTATATCTTTGAGTTTTATTCATTCACAGCTACAGAGAGTTCAATCCTGCTACAAGGCTCAGTAAGGCAGACACCTCCACAATGTCTTAGTGATACTAAACTGGAGTTCAAAAGCAACAATAATCTTTAGTCCATTGTCATCTTCATGGTGACTGTATGTTAAATTCATTCAAATAATTTGTTCTGAATCATCGCAGTTCTGAATTGTGAATGTTTGAAAAGTATAATCAGTAGTGTGCCATCAAGATTTAGGTAATGAGCTTATGCTGCTGGAATGAGCTAGTCATTTTTAAGATGGTGATTTTCAGCTTTGATGGTTTGGTAGCAACAGCAAGTTAACTGCATACTCACAGTTTCATCTGAAAAACCTGTATGGGAAGGCTGTGAAGACTTAACAAAACTTAATGGTGGTTCCTACCATGCAATGCCAGCCATGACACTGAGGAATAAGCTCTACTAAGACTGTAGGCTGCATCTACTCTCTCTAGCTCTGCAGGGATGCTCACATACACTCCATTATTCCTTTAAGTGGTGTCTTCAATATGCCTGTCAAGATTGCTCACATTCAGAGCAGTTGAGACATGTACCTATGGCCTGAAAAGCAGGATAGTCAAAGAAGAAAATAGTTAAGAAAAAAATCTGGTGTTCACATGGAAGAGAACAGTACAACAGTACTTCATTCCGTGTCTTACAGAAAGGGTCACTAATCGCAGTGGCATGTATTGTGGTACTGACTGTACTTACCAGAAAGGCAATGGAAGTTTCTCTTGCAATGACTGGGGTATATCATACAAGGAAATAATCAAAAGGCTCATTTGACTATATAACAATATAGTTGAATGGTTATTGGTTCAACAATCATTAATATCCAGGATATAAAATCTTCCCAGTTGAGTTTAAGGAGTAAATTTGCTGAAGTGGAACAGCTTGCAAGGGTTTACAAGGAGGTGGGGAAGAAACGGCATAGGCTTAAAGGTTTTCAACCTAGAGAAAAATAACTGGTTTATTTTGTAAGGTCACTGTGCTCTGATAGACATTAGCTTCAGTGAGACTTAATAAGAACATAGCTGACAGTGACTTCTGAATCAGAAGTTTTCCAGTGTCTTAAATAAGGTGCTTTTTGTAATGTGAATTGTCAAGAAGATTCTCACACTTGTATGAGCAGAAACTAACCTAAGCTGCAAGATTCAATGAAAGCAAGTATTCTAGTGATAATAATGAGCACGTCACCTATTTAACCGTATATTCACTAGAAGAGAAAGGAAGGTTGAATGCATTTAGTCCACTCCCATCAGCACTAGCTGCTGTTGTGTCAGCCTTTATATTTCACAATGTCATTGAAAGCACAGCTGTCCCTAACCACTCCCAAATGAGACACTTTCAGACTTTACATACATAATTGTAGAGAGCTATGCTACACCGTGTGATGGTCTTAATTGCAATATAAGGCCATTTTTGGGGAGAGAGTTGTTTCTCTGATGTAGAAGTAACAGAAGAGAGAGAATAGTTCCTGCTCACTCTGGTTTAGTCTATGTGAGGTTATATGGCTGTCCAGGTGGCATCCGCTGCCTTTCTACTTAGAAAAAAAAGAGTGGGTGGCTGTTATTCCTTGTGCATGCTACTAGTGTAGCTGTTTATCAGCCACAATCCTCATGCCTGTCCTTGACTGTATATAGGTATGTTTATGTTTAAAGCTAATTAATTGGTCTGAAATGTTATTGTAAGCATTGATGTTTTTTCTTGTTTAAATCCTTCAAACCTAGAAATGAAGTCAGAGTTGTTTTGCTTTAAACTTTTTTTTTTCCTTCCTGCCTGCAGAGGGTACTGCTGGGGACTATGGAAAGATCTCAACATCGGCTAACTCTTCTCCCAGGGTGGCTTACAGAATTTTAAACGTTGCTAGTTTTGATTGCATATGTAAAGCTCCTTTTCACTTTGGAATTGATCATTTGGTGACCTAACTCAGTGACCCTGACAATCTCCTGGGAGCCACACTAGGAAAGGACAAACTGCATTCACAGGATCATACCATTGAACTGTCTTCAATTTGGAGGTTAGTGATTCTAAGTAAGCCCAAGCCCTTTCTATGGCATCTCCAAAATCTGCAGATTGCTGTTCTTTTCTGTGTGTGAAAAGCTTTGTGGAAGAACTGCTCCCTGTAATGCTTTGAACAGCAGTCTTCAGTACTGCAGGGCTCTTCTCCTCTGTCCCCAGCAGGGGACCTGTTTTTCAAAGGCAGCTTGCCCTGCTGGCACACATGAACTGCTTCCAGGTCTTGCTCTTGCTTTCTTTTCTATTATTGTACCAGACCCTAAGGCTCTGATATTTTTCCTGAGTTGTACCCTGAATGCCTGGAAAGTCCCCAGGTCCCACTGTTTCTAAAATTGCTCTCCTGGAAAGTTTTTCCTGTAAAAGCTGCTCATTTCAACAAATTGCAGAGCGCAGGTGCACTTTAGAAATTCCCAAAGTTGTAGCCTTATTGGGCAGATTAGGGCAATAATTGTGACAAAAATTAATACAATGGTATCAGATGTAAACCAGCATTTTAGATAGCAATATGACAAGAACATCCCAGAAATTCATGGCTCGGGAACTAACCACTCCTTAACCCTTGCCACCACCCACAGCAACTGAGTACAGATGGAGAACTTGGCCATTTGCCATCAATAGTGAGTAACCCATTTTTCCGTGGTGATTGATTTGGTCTGTGCTGTTGCTGTCTTACTCATTTTTTTTTTTCCATGGCATTGCTGGCAGAAAGGTCTTCTCTACTAAAACAATTTTGTCTAGCCTTGGCGTTAGGCTTAATATTAAATGACCATTTAATACTTCCAAGTCTTGTTGACTTTTAGTTTTGTGGTAGATAATTCCAAATGTGTGTATATGAAAATATTTTAATTGCCTAGCTTTTAACAAATGAGACAGAGTCAAATCATTAGTTTAGCACAAAAGTGTGATTTTTTTTTTCAGCTGCTACAAGTCTCTATAGTGAGCTTTACTGTCACTTGTGAGGAAAATGGAAGCTCAGTGCACAAATGATTCCATATTTGCATGTTGTCAATAGACTTTCTGATGAAATGTTAAGCAGTGGAGAGGAGCTTATTCTTCCTTCAGCTATCTCACCAGCACAGCAAAATACAAGTAAGTTGCTTTCCTTTTTGGAATAACCTTCTATTAACTGAAAGTCTTTACTGAATAAGCTATATTAAAAAGTTTAGTTAGCAAAAAATGATTATCCTGAACAGAACCAGGGCTGAATAAAGTGTCTAACCTGTTGTGTTATATGTATCTTTTAATGACCTGAAATCACACTTCATCATACTTTCTAACAATTTATGAGATTCAGTTTTGCTTTTAATCAGTGCTGACTTTGAAAGCTTTCCTGCTCATGTATTTTCATTCATTTGTTCTAATGACCTTAATTCCAGCTATAGTAGGAAGCAGTACTTTACAATCTACAGAAATCTTTTACCACTCTTCCAGACCTCTATAAATCTTAAAATACAGAGCATTCAAAGTAGGAGTGAGGCTATACACTGCACAAATAGCTATTTTCTAAATTATTTCACAGTAAGCCAAGTCGTGCTGATACACACTGACAGTACTAAGACAGTAGAAAGACACCCCCCCCCCCCCAATAATTCTGTACTATTATTAACAGCGGTTTCATCTAACCATTTTTAAAAAACCTCATTTTGTATAATGGGAAGCAGTAGATAAGTTTAATTATGATTCTTGTCTTGAATATTTGTTTCAGTCACTTGGCCGTGGTTGGCTTAGGGCAATATTTCTTGGTGGCATGAGCTGAGGCAGCATCCACGCTGAGGTGATGTGATGTGGCTCTGCTACCCTCTCTGGAAAGGGCCACTCAGGACAAGCGGCAACTTAACCAGTCTGTAGGACTACAGCTCTCATCACTGATAGAGACAAATGCCTCTTTTCACATTCTTAAGTAACCTTGCAAAAGCAATGCTCTTGCAAGTTACCATATGTAAGCCGGTGAGCTGTGCTCCAGCGATGCCCACGTGCCTGCGGTACTAGCCTAACAGGTGCTTCCAACATCGCCACCATGCGATGTGGCATCCTTCATACCATTCTTTCCCTGCAACAACCCCCCCGCCCCGGCTCAGCCCTGTGGCCTCCGGAGGGGCCTGGGGGTCCGACCGCAGCGTCCCGGCCTGCACACGCTCAGCTCGCCGCCCTTTACAGGACTTCGCTACGCTTCCAGCCGCGGAGAGCCTCACACGGAGCCGCGGGATGAGCGGGTCGGGCAGACGGCCGCAGATGCAGCCAGGCAGGCAGCCGGTAGGTTACGAGGCTCTGGGGCAGGTGGCGATCCCCCGGGGCTGGCGGCGCCTTCACCCTGCCGGAGAGCTCGCCCTGCTCCCTCAGAGGCGCGCGAGAGGGGCGACCCCTGCGCTCCGCCGGCGCCGCCGGGCCCCGACACCGCGCTCCCGCTCCCTCAGCGGCGCGGGGCGAGCGGCCGAGGCCGGCGGCGGTGCCCGCCTCTGCCTCCTCCCCCTCGGTGCCCTGCCTCCTCCCTCCGCCGGGCGGCCGGCTGCGCGGGGAGGGAGGGCGGGAGGGAGCGCGGCCCAAAGGTGTTGCTGGAAGGGAAGTTTGAATAAGGTCGTTGGGTGCCTCGGCGCTCCGACAGCATCATGGCGGAGCAGGGCGAGTCACCGGTCCACGTCCAGCAGCCTCAGCCGGCACCCGCACCCGCCGCCCCGGCCGTCGGCTGGCCCATCTGCAGGGACGCCTACGAGCTGCAGGAGGTTATCGGTCAGTGGAGCGGGAGAGTGGGGAGGGCGGCGGGGCGGAGGCAGGGGATGCCGCGGCGGCTCGCCGGCCACGGGCCTACCGGCGCTCATCCTCCCGCAGACTGAGGCTTGCTCACTGCGGCGGATGCGCCCAGCACTGCAGTGGCGCCGCCGCCGGCTGCTGCAAACTTTACCCGCCCGGCGGCGGGCGGGCGGCACGGCCCCGGGGGGCGGCGGCTCCTTCTAGAACCCGCCGCGCTGTGCCGCGCCGCGCCCCGCCCGGTGCGGCCCGCCACGGCCCCGCGGCGGTGCCGGCGCTCCGCTGCTGCGCGCATCCTCAGCCGCCACCGGTGGCTGCCGCCTCCTGAGCCCTGACCTGCTGCGCACTGGGACCTCGGCAACTCTGCAGATGCGCTCTGTGTGTGCGTGTATATGTGCGTCTGCCTGGGGATGCGCACATGTGCATGCGTCCGCTTAGATTACTCTGCATTTTTCTGGTGGTTTCGTGGGGGAGGTAAATCTCACCCCTAGATATGTTGCTATTGTGATGACTTCCTTTTATTTTTTTTTCCTTTCTTTTAAATATATGTATTTAAACCTTTTTCTCTTCTCCCTTGCTGTTTAATTATGCTCCTATCTCCTTGTGCCCCTCGGCTCAGCTCCCCATGTCTGTCAGTGGCATATAAGGGCAGCGGGGGATTACAGCTTCGTTTCACTCTAGCCAATGTGCTACACGTCCCGGTTTCCTCCCCCCCGTCCCTTTGGGTAGGGGGCTTTCTGGTAACGTGCTTCAGTGCCTTGTTCACGTGTCCAGCTAATGCAGATCAGATGTGTTCAGTTTCCATCTCATATATTTGGATTGGATTATTTTGAATATTACTTTGTGAAAAGCTGACTTGTTAAATGTGTGATAAAGTTTTTAGTCTCCTGACCTAGATATTGCTTGTTGCTAATGAACTACTTTGAGAAAACTTGCTTTTATTTGTATGTTACATCTTAAACCTCTAGCAAATAGTGCAGATGGCAAAGGCCAGCTTTGAGACTGTGATTGCTATTCCTTATAAACGAGGCCACTTAAATGAAAAAAAAAAATCCAGGAGTCTTGCCTGCTGATGTTGTTGGTTGTCTTCAGTATTCCAGACAAATTGCTAGTTGTTGTCAAGCGGATGACAACCAGAACTACATGTTAACTGATTGGAGTTGCATGTGTTGGGTGGATACTCAGCTCCGTCATTAAGCTAAGTAGTTAAGGAAAGTACTTCTGCCTTAAAATGAAACACATTCTCGCGTTCTATTGACACAGGTGGTGCCTTGTGTTTCAGTTTGTCATTCCTATGCTGTGAAGAGGGAATAAGGAAGGATGAAGGTATTTGGGTCCCTGGAGGGGACCAGACTGGTGCTTAGCATCCAGTGAGTGCTGCCAGTAGAACCCCCTGCCATAGGTATGGGTTTACTGGCCAGGGGAGTTGGTCTTACTTGGTCTGGGAAATGAATCTAAGTTAGCCAAATGGAACCAGCTCTACTAGCATGAACTCTATCTTTGCTCTGGTGTAAATCCCTTTTCTAAAGTAAAAAGAAGCCTCCAAGGTGTTGAATTAACCCTTGTCTATGGTGTGATATGAGTCATATGATTATTAAAAGAGTTATTTTCAATTGCAGTACCTGTAGAATGCCTGGGCAAGGATTTAATTCAGAAACTCCTTTCTACTTTCTTCTTTCCACTTAAAAGCATATCTTTTGATATGTAAACAGTATTTCTAAATACTTACGTATAAACATATATATATTGTACACATGGATGCTAAATTTGAGTAGCAAATGCCTATCTGTAGAGAAACTATATTAACAGTTACCTACTGGTGCTATTAAATGTTGATATTATTTATTTAACTACAGTGAATGCTCAGTGAGGAAATTGAGGTCAGGTTATATTGAATCAGATTCTTGAACACATTGAACTTGTCTAACTTCAGTTGAACTTTCCCAAAGCTTAGGCTGCTTACGTGGCTTTCTCTCAAATTCACTGAAACTTATTTTGTATCACTTCATTTAAAAAACTTGTGCTTAGTCAAATGTGTCTGTTTTCATTAACACCTTTTATTTGTTGTCTTATAGGAGTTGTCTTAACTATAGGAGATCCCACTTCCTCCAAAAAAAACCCTCGTAAATTCTATGTGTTTGGGCAAATGTGAGCATAATTTTCTGAGATATTGGATAAATGTTGTTGCTTTTAATGAACCCAGAGAGGGACTCTTAAAGCATCTTTTTTTTATACCTGAGGGAGTGGAGAATGATACAGTTGGAACTTGGTTTAGCAGCAGTTTATAGCCCTTTGCCTCAGCCGTGTCAGAGTTAATTACATCATGAATGTGATTAGTCTTGCCAAAACAGAGCCCTTCACCTCTGGAAAACACTACATACCTCTCCCTGAGGAGCTGGGTAGCTCTTTAGGGTGGGGTTGAGTAACAACACTTTTCCAGCTAAATGACAACATGTTGAAGCATCTTTGGGGGCTTCACAGGAGAAGAGGTACACAGGATGAGGTACAGCAGGATGGTTTATCATAATTCTCCCCAGTGGAACAGGATTGATATTGTATGGTAACTAAAACATAGATTCAGAGTGACTTCAGTGTCATGTTTTAGGAGGCATTTAAAAGATTTGGTGGTGGTAATAAAATGAAAATAATTTAGTCATTAGGGTTGTCTTCATCCTGTGGATTTAGAAGGTTGGAGAAGTTCTGTTTTTACTCTGTGTCAGAATGTGTGCTTTTCTTATTCCTCATCTCAGTCTAGCCAAATGCTATTTTGGAAACCAAGGCCATATGCTATGGATTTCAAATTATGCATTTTTTTCTTTCTTCTCTGTCCATTGCTACCTTTGTGATGGTTGATAGACTCAAGTGTCTGTTACAGAGAAAACGCTGGATTTAAGGAGTGCTGCTTATGAGATGTTCCATGTTTGTTTTACTTTTAAGGTGGCTAGCCAGTTCTTTGTAAACTCTTGGTATGTGATTTTGTGATACATTTAATCTGCTCTGACAGGCAGCTATTGAAAGGATCACAGAGAACTAGTTCTTCAGCTGGGTTAGTTTTCTGTCAGATCAGATTCCCTGTTTGACTTGCTGCATGGCTGTGTGATGGATAGATCTGAAGCAAGAAAGAGGTGCTTCCTGTTAATGCCTATATACAAGTCTTTTCTGGAGCAGGAATAAACTGTTCTGATTGCTGTCTGTAAATGTGTAGGTTAGAGATTTAAGAAGAAATTCTTACATTAAATCAGATCGGTACAGGCTGTCCCTTCTAACAGGAAGTTAGAAGGAGATTCCTAACGTAAGATAGGAGGATTCAAAGCAACCTTCCAGTAAGAGTTAGAGATAAGAAGTGTAATTGCTGTTAAGGGAGAGACAGATTTAATTTAGCAAAGACCTGGGAGATCTCTTTTTATGTTTTTTTAATGCATTAAGTTGAAATGTGCAGCGACTTTTAATGTATGTGCTTTTTTTTTTTTGTAAGCTGGATATTATTTGGATTTTAAAAAAGCTGATAAAAGCAATACTGAGAGTGTTCTTATTCACTTTGGGTTTATAACCATACATCCTGCATGAAATAACTGAAACAGATTTCTCTGAATTAATGTCACTTACATATGCAAGGTTTTTTTCCTCTTCAGTAGCAATAAAAAATATTCACAAAACGAAGGTTTAAATAATAATCAAACGTGAAAACCTGAACGTTTAATAGTGTTAAAAATGTGTTTGTACCTTTCAAGTGGTAATGTGCCATACATTGCATGGATGAGACAAAGCAGCATTCAGTCTAGGTTGTTTTCTTGGTTTTTATTTATGTTTTAGGATGGTTCTGTTGTTTTTAACAATGTTTCTTAAATTGATATGAACAAGTGGCTTTACTTTCTTTTTGGGAAACTATATTGAGTTGATAATCTCCTGCTAGATGTATCTTAATGTTTGTCAGCCTATTTTGATAATTGTGGAAGGAAGATTTTGTTATGGAGAAGCAGTGGATTATCTTGTGATTAAACTGCGTGCTAGCTTTCATTATAAAACTATATTTTCATCTCTTCTGCTGCAACTGACTTGGAAAATTAATTTGGCTAGAAATTAAGTGGTTACTGCTACGTGATGGATTATCTATACCAACTGCAATTCATTAGAAGAGTTGCCTTATCTGAACCGAGGCTTTCATCTTGTTTTGCCTTTTTAACTTAAAGCTCAAAAATATCTTGTTTGTTGCCTCATAAGGCAGTGTTGCTAAGTGAAATGTGTTGGGATTTTAGGTGGAACAGGTTACCATTTGAGACTGTCCTCCTGATTTTACAGTTTTTATTGTGAGCTGCTATTGCATTAATGGCTCTGGGGTCTTTGGTGGTGTTTTTATGGAATGCTATTTACTTACTATTATTTTTTTTCCCCTGGTGTGTGTATATTTCTAATGATTCTTTGACAGACAATAGACTCTCCTATAATTGTTGTTATCGGAGATCTTTGTAGAAGGGTTTCTTTCTGATGATGATACTTGGGAACTGATGTTCAAGTCTGTAAGCAGGGTGTATGCGTTTTGAAAACCTTCTCTATAGTTTGAGGTAAAAATTATAGTTCTGTGTTGTTCTGTTTATCAGGTACTTGCGTCTCATTCACGCTTTCCAAAATTTCTTACCCTGGTGCTTAATCAGGATTTTTGTTTGTTTGTTTGTTTGTTTAGTGGAAAAACACCAGTTGAAGGGTTTTCTTTTGCAGTAGTTTTTATGTATATGCTGCAAATTAAATCAGACTGTGCTCAGTGAAATAGCATATTGTAGCAACTAAAGCTATGGTAAACTGATATTTGTTCTTGTGGAGATGTTTCTAAATCCCCTATAATTCAAGCATAAGAAGCTGTATGATTTGATGTCACACTTAACACTACCAGAGATCTTTACAGTAAAACTTTGTGTAAAAAAGGAAGATGTACCTGCCTTAATTCTGCTGCAAAGCAAATCCCTTACCAATCTTAAAAGTTACTACAGCAGCTTAAGCATATTGTTCATGCACATATTAAATGCAAACTTCATAACATTAATTAATACATTTGTAGCTTGACAAGAAGAGTTTATTATTTTGTAAACTGAAGTTTTGTGTTTTGGGAAATTGGTCAAGATTTTCTGTCAACTAATAACCATTTGAAGAAACTGTAGAAATGTTAAATGCCCATTTAGTATTTCTATAAGGAGTTGCTTTTAAATTCAGTTATCAGAGTAAAGATGGTCATGGTGCAATTTAAAAATACCTTGTAGAACACTTGAAGTGCTGTGCTGCTAATGAGGCTGTGCAGAGCTTATAGTTGTTAATTATTTGCCTTGTCTCGACATGATAATAATAGTGTTGGGGAAGGGAGCTCTGTCTTGTTTTTTTGAATGAAAATGAACTTTCTGCAGTAGAAATGTGCAAATTGGAGACAAGACTAGTTTTCATTGCTTTTAAGAGGTTAGGCTTTGTAAATGATTCAGTGATCAAACTTTGTTATAAAATTTAGTGACTCTTAAAAAAAAGATCATTCATGCAATTGGAATTCAGGCTTGTTGGGAGGAAGATCAATTCTATTTTACAAAAACTTGAATGGCATGAAAATAAAGAAAATTATGTGTATTTTGCACTGAGTTTGTTGTGATTGCAGATAACCAGCAAAAAGAGCTTATCTTAAAATTAATTTGTTAACTGGAAGGGTAAAGGAGGAGCATGTAATCAACACATCGGGCAGTTGGCTGGTACTATGTAATGATCATTTACTGAAAGCATGCTGTGTTTTCCTGCACTTGAAATCTGCCTACTTCCTTTATGCTTGGCCCTCCTGTCCCTGTGCTTTCTCTCTTCTCCTTCACTCAAGTACTTCCTACAGATGAGGTCCAAAGCTTTGAGATCTGGAAAGTCCTATCTCCACAGGAGTTGCTTGAGTGCTAGGAGAGGAGCAGTTCTGCTGGCGAGTAGGTGGACATTTCAAAGTAGTGCATGATTTTGATTCTCACCAAGTCACACAATAGCCAAGGCTTTGCATCTACAAAGTGGGACCACTGCTTTTGACCAGCGTTGTAAGGGTACTTTGGTAGCAGGGGTCAAGTTCAGACCTGGGAGAGCAGTTTTAGGTTGAGTCATGTGTTGATCTGAAACATTAGAACTGTTTAACTGTTTTTGTTTTGTCTTGTGTTTTTTCTTTTCAGTAAAGAATCACTTTCCCTTAGGTCAGAGACCAGTTGTTTTTTTCCAGAATCTATTTGTCAAATGGAGCTTCTCTTTGTTAAATGGAAACAAAACCACATCTGTTCTGACTGGCATGAGGGCCAAAACTAGTGAGCTCTCTGTACAGAGGAGATGTGGGGTGATTGATATAGTGGCTACATGATGTAAACCATATTTCAATTTGTGTGACCTGTTTGGCTCACTCTCTCTCTCCCCTTACTCCTTACCAAAATATTTCAGAACTGTAAGGCAGCAGTAGATAGAAAATGATTTTATTTCCAGTAATAATAGCAAATCTTGGTGTTTAAAGAATGGACCTTAAAAATCAAGTTAAGTTAGTTACTCTTTTTAACTTCTCGGGTTTACTGAAGCCTCTGGGATAGTTCTAAGCAGTGGCAGCAGCAAGGTAATCTGCTTGCAGGACATGGGAGATAAACATGTCCCTAGGAAATTTACTGGTGCCTAAAATTAAGGCAAAATTTTGTTAATGTTTTTTCTTCCCTAAAGGAAATAACACTTGACAGAAGTTGATACTGTGTACTCTGTATAAACAAATAATTAGCTTTTTTGAATTAATTGAATTTTAATTTTCTCCCTTTTTCAGCACAGCATTGCTGGTAGGATGAAATCCTGACCGCTCTGATGGATTTTATGTGTCTTGCTGTGCTTGAGTGTCTTTGGGTATGCATGAGGGTCGCATGGTTGAAACTTGTAGGTGTAAGAGTATTGTCATCTAGCAGTGGCAGAATGAAGTGATGCTGGTATGAACTCTTTGAGAGAAGAATTTACTTTGGAACTTTTCTGTTTCCTTCTGTCAAGTCTCTGTGGTCACTGTGTCATGGTTCTGTATGACTAGCTCCAGAATTGAGCCACCAGTACATATCAGAAACTTGTCTCTTGCCACTTTTTGTAGGGTTTAGCTACTGTCCTCCCTTGCCTACCCTAAGGTTGTGTGGTGGCAATACAGCTCTTCCTTTTCTCTGCCACCTGCTTCTACCTGGAGACCGTTCAACCTGTGCAGGCTAGGAGTGCTAGACTAAAACGATGTGAAAAAAAAATTGCTTAGTAAAGTAGTAATAAGAAAAACTCAGGAAAGCATACAATGAGAAAAAAGCAATCACGTACCTGACAGAGCAGGAGAGACCTAATTTTTCCTGAAAATGCTGTCAAGTCAGAGTTTCTTTGAGAGCTGGTTGCCTTTCGGGATAGAATAGATAGTTGGAGGATGGCAGTAAAGGGGAAGAAGCTTAATCTTCATGGAGCATGTGAATGCTTCCTAGCATTAAGGTGGACTTCAGTTGACTTGTGACTGTTTTGTAGAAAGTTTCCAGGTTAGTGGTGAGATGCTGACAATGGTGATGAAGGTGATGGGATTTTAAAAGAATCCTTCTGAACAATTCCAAGATGTGATTTCCGCCCTCCCTCCTCTGAGCCACTTTAGACTAATAATACGTGGCCTCAGCCACTTTAGACTAATAATATGAACTTCATTAGAATTAGATTAGAATCATCTGATGAAAATTTAATGATATGATAGCATTTAGATTGTTCCAACTCTTCCATTGTTTCATGAGAAGCAGAATGAGAAATAGGTAAGTTTTTTACATGTGGTGTGTGGCCACAATAGGCTTAAATTTTAGCAGGTACGTTTTGTTGGGGTGAAGTAGCTCTGTAGCTCAACATTGCAGTATTCGTTAGAGATATTCATGACAGTGTAGCAGCAATGCTGCCTTTGTTTTGGTAGATTACTGTTCTTCATTCTCAGAAGAGAATGATGCACTGTGTGGTAACATCCGGAAGACTTGGGAAATAATGCATTCATGGTATTAGAATTGTTCCAAGTGTTTACTTTCAAACTAAACGAGAAACAATAAAATACACCAACTAAATCAACACCAGTGTTTGTTGATAGTGCTACTTCAGAAATGAACAGTAATTCTCTTTTAACAGCTTTTTTTCTAGGAAAGAAATCTGGTTCAGCATAGAAAACTTTCAATTTATCTTACTTGTATAAGGTGAAGTGGAGCTAAGCAGAGTTCTGTGGAGTTCTGATGATACCTTGGTAAAGTAAGTTTTCATCCCACACTGAATACCAGATATCAGGTTATTGCGTAGTTACGTGGAGCCATTTCCAGTGTGAGATTTTGCCTACCGGATGCCAAGATTTGTATGCATATTGAATAATGGTTTCTGTATTAATGATGGAGAATGAAATAATCAAAATCTATGTTTCTTTCCTTAAAATGCTTTAGAAATTAGATCTTGCAGTTTATTTTAGGGGGAACTATATCTGGCCATGTAACGGAGTATTTAAAGACTGTAGTAGAACATATGATAGGAAAGGGGTTTTGGTTTTATTTTGGATTTTATTGGGAAGAACTGGTTCTGTGCTAGAGAAAAGAAATTTCCTTACGTCTATGAACTTTGAAGTAAAAGCTTTATTGCTGAGGCAGAGTCGTGCACCTGTATTTGCTTTAAGATGCCATTGCCGTTGTAGGATATTATTGAAATTAACTGTTAGGCTAACCTTTTCCTTTCTTAATACAAAAAGGTAATTTATTTTGAATTTTTTTTTTTTAGATCTTTATGTAGACTGTAGCTCAAAATAGTAGCTTCTTCCTGGTATGTTATCCAAAGTATGTTACTCAAGGACTTTTCTTTGTGGTGTTCCGAAAACTAATGCTGTATGAGATTTGGACAGGCACATAAGAAGGAGTTACAAAACAGTGATAGAGACCTTAGTATTGCTGATTTTGTCTCATCTTGGACAATCAAACCTGTTCAAGGAGTCTCTTTTGATGGAGATTTTCCTCAGCTTTGTACTTCAGGCATAAGCCTGCAGTCATAACAGAGATGATAATGGGACTGGAGCATCTTTCATTTGAGGCTGAGAGCTGGGACTGTGCGATCTGGAGAAAAGAAGACTTGGAAGGATCTTGTCAATAATGTATGAATACATGATAGCAGGGGAATGAAGAAGGGGCAGCTGTACTCTTCTCAGTAGCATCCACAGACAGGACAAGAGACAATGGACAGAAAAATGATGAATCTCAATCTTTTGTTACACAAGAAGATTTTTACAGTGAGGGTAATCAAAGACTACAACCACTTGACTGGAGAGGTCATGGAGTCTCCATCTGTGGAAATACTAAAATACCGGTTAGGCAACCTACTTTAGCTGATGCTCTTGGGGAATTGCACTAAATGATCTCTGGAGGACAATTTCAACCTAAATGAATTTGTGTTTCCATGGTTTTAAACAATTTTTGGTGGTATCTTTGTGTGAAACAGCAGAAAAATACTTGGTTGGGGCTTTGTTCTTTGAAAGAGCATCTAAAATTTAGGAAGCAACTCTGGCAAAAGCACCCCTGTTAACATAAGGGCAGATATGGAGAATACAATGGATTTGTGCATTAAAAATTGGTTCTATGTTGGAATTTCATCAGTATCTTAGTTGCCTATGTCTACAAGTTTCTGATAAAATGGGAGCAGATAAGGGGAGTGAAGTAGTTAATACTTGCATGCATTGTATACATTGTATACAAAACCTCTACAATGTATTTGGATTTGAAGTTCTACTTTGAACAGGATAGACACTAGTTCCTCAGAGCAAACATCCTATCTGCCTTTGTTTTTTGAAAATGCCCAGGAAACTGGTCTGAGCTATTACATCTTTCAGGGGTTAGAGTATGTTTCAGCTGGAGCAGAACTTCCAGTTCAGGTATCTCCAAAATAAGCTTATTTTGAACACACAAGACCCTCTCTTCAAAGCAAATTAAATCTTTGTAAGGAAAGTCGAGCCAATAATCACTTCAAAACTGCTCTGTTTGCTCTAATCCAAAATGCAAATGTACAGGCAATCAAACAGTACTAAATACAGGTTAGTGCTCTTTTTTGAATTTCCCTCTTAAATAGCTGACAGAGGATAAAGTAATTAAAGTTATCTTTTTCTACTCTGTTGAATTTTTTATTTTCTCCTGTATCCGATGGGAGGCTTCGCCCTTGAGTAAAAACTGCATCCTGATACATGTAGTTGTAAATTGTGTTGTCAGTCTTTTTGATACTGTAAGTATTGTGTTACGATTTTCCTATGAAACTCTTGTGTTGGCTGTTCACTCTAGCATAAAACTCCAGACAACTTTGAAACACATAGAAATTTCCAAGGGAAGAATGATGTCATCTTTCACTTTCTTTTCTAGATAAGCTTCTTTGGGTAATAAATCTCAATTTAAACTAACGTTCTTTTGTTGTGCAGCTGACTGAATGATAAGGAAGTTTATTTTAGCAGCTTTTCAAATGAATGTAGAAAAAAAGCTACTTTTTGTGATGCACATGTCTGAGTGAAATGTTTGTGCTCCTTCAGATCAACGAAGGAAAAATGAAATGCCCCTACTTTGTGGAGGACTAATTAGATAGAGAAGGATCTCTCAGGTCTTTTTTTTTAGAAACCACCTCTTCTACAAAAGCCCTGAGGATTTTGCTGTGTCTTTTTGATAACAGGTAGTTTGAAGCCTGTAATTTTTTTGAAAAAACAGCATTTAAAAATGTACGTTTAAGCAGTGATGTGAAAAATTCACTTCTGTGTTAACCTGGTAAGAACAAATGTATTGTTCTCCCAAAAAGTGTGTAAATTTCACCTAGTTTTGTCAAATCCTGTAAAAACAAAAACTCTTTTGCATACTTCAAGGTTTTATTTGTTTCTTTTTCCTGTGTAGTGCTGCATGAATGATGAAGAAAAGTTTTTTTTTTTTTTTTTAAAAAAAGTGAGATATCATATCACTGGTGTAACCTTTGGCCTAACCAGCAAGAAACGGAATCTGTTTTACACAGGTGTTCTTATTTATGGCTTTTGGTTCTGTTAATTTGATTGTAAGTTTTGCCTGTTGTTGGGAAGATGCAGAATGCCTAGGGATTTGAATTCATTCATGTCAAGTACAGTATATCCACATTTCTACTTAGCACAACGATGGCCCCAATGTGACTGCACAAGAGGCTGGCTCCTGCCTGCAGTGTGCCAGGTGGGTGCAACGCAGCAGTGCTGCTGACTATGCTGCAAGAGTAGTGAAGGCATGGGTGAAAAAGCCTACCACGAGTTCTTTGGTTGCCACGTTTTGTGTTACTTCTTCCCTAACAAATTTGCAATGTTGTGAAGTTGGTTCTTTTTTGTTTTGCAGGAAGCCAGTGCAGATCTGATTACCTAAGCAAGATTAACTGGAGAAAGGCTCAGGTGCCTCAGGGCTTTTCTTCTCCCTTTTCTGTCTTGTGAGCTAGTTTTACAGATAATAATACCTCTTATATATGTGCCATTATTATCTGTGGCTCAGTTCTTGTTTTGGTCTTCTCAAAAGTCCTTTCAGAGAATTTTAAAAAATGATTCACGCTCCTGCCAGCATATTCTTTTACATAATCTGATCACCTAGATCCTAACTTAATTTATGATTTCTAATCACATAAGTTATAGAGAGATTATAATACAATTTAACTTCCTGTTTCTAATCACCTGGACCCTCATTAGATTGGGTCAAATCTTAGTATGCGATTGCTGTATCAATACAATAATAATAATCTAGACTGGAACATGCCATGAAAACATGTGAGTTGGTCACTTGCTTCTCAGAGGAAGCAGATGAAGGCCACTGAGGGTCGAGTCTCACTGTCCAGCAGCAACTCTTGCCCATGTTCCCCACTCAAGACTTGTAACTGCTTCATTTTGTGGGCAATGCTCTGTGTGTTGTTACGCTTCCCTATTTTGTCATGGAGTCATCATTGCCACTGAGTTGACTAGGTGCATGGGACCTTCAAGGTGGTCCTGGTTTGGCAGGGGGGTTCGACTAGATGATCTCTAAAGGTGCCTTCCAACCTCTACCATTCTATGATTCTAAGGCCAATAAGAGAGTAAATTGGCCTAGTGCCTGGGAATCTTGAGGCTGGAAGGGAAAGGAAGGAGAAATCTGCTTTGTCTACTTTGTTGACCAGACTTTCAGAGCCTGATAACAAGGGGAAAGGGAATAAATACGAGTTGCACTCAATTATAGAGAAATACCTCTTTGCCTTATGAAATGATTAGTTATGCTAATCACATTACCAGGGGTCAGGAGCAGGAGGTACCAATCACACCAATCTTATCCTGACACCTCCTCAGTGCAAATTCCAGTTATGATGACTGCAAATTCTGAAAAAGTAGTGATCATGGATCTTTATATAAACATTTTTCACTTACAAGTAACAATTCTTAGGAAGATATTTGAGATGGGGAGCTGAGCAAAAGGAATTTAATCTTGTGTAATGTTTGTAATACAGGGTTTGCCTAGATGGTCTAATTTAAGTTGCTATAGTTCCCTTTCAGCTTCTTTATTTAGACAACTCATCTATTTTAAATGACAAGTCAGGGAGAAGATAACACCTGCTGAAAGTGAACTGCTTTAGTTTAGGTTTTCCTTGCCTGCTGTGATGCTGATATTTCCTTGTCATGGTTTGCTAATGAATGGGAAGATGCTCTCATACCAGACCTGGTAATGTACCAGGCTCGCTGAGAGCTCCACAACTCGCATGCAGGAGGACTCAAGACTGTAGAGTACTGAGTTAAAGATTTTGGTGATGACACACACAGATAAACTGCCTGGATATTTGATGTTACTCCACTTTAATTTATAACACATCTACGCTTTTCTTTCATTGTCAATGCCAAGGTTTATTTGGAGTCTGTGCAGATTCCTATTCAAAAGCTGGCAAAGAGAGAAGCATTGTGGTGGTTGTGTGTTTCTGAAGCACTTCTAAAAGTTGATGCTTATGTTCTTTAGCTCTTTGCTTTACCCAAAAGACACACATTCTTTTATAGGTACCTTCTTAAAAAAAGGGCAGGAATGTGTTTTTTGTTATGTGCCTTATCTTATTTTTGTCATTGATAGTTCTCAATCTTTTCCAGTATTGAAATGTGGGGCCATCAGGTAGATTGCTAGCCATGTCTCCTGCTGTGCTGCTGGCACTTTAAACTTACTCACCTGAATGAGTTCCTGTGTGACCTACTCTAGGTGGTCCTGCTCTGGCAGGGGGGCTCAACTAGATGATCTTTTAAGGTCCCTTCCAACCCTTATGATTCTATGTGAGTCTGTGTGTGTGATAACACAGAATAAAACTGTTCTTCTCTAAATACAGTGTATTAGATTGGAAAACTTGTATGGGAGCTAGGATACTGACTGTTTTACTCCTCTACTGTGTCTTCAAAGGCAAGGCTATGTGCAATATGTGACAAGACTGTATGAGGTATCAATATGTATTTCTCTAGTAATGAAGCACGGCTTTATTTCTGCCAAGATTCCATGTGATCTTCATTGACATGTAAGTTACTGTTTTTCTCACGTGCTTAACAAACAGAGCAACTATATTTTTGGCAGTTCATTTATTTCACTTATTTCAATAGAGTTGCACTAAATAAAGCCTCTTTGAAAAAATAATAAAAAGTAATCTCTTGGGCTGGGCTTTCATGTCAGAACTCTTCAGTGTCTGTTGGGAGAGACAAGATGGGAATAGAGGTGAAATGGAAAGAGGTGGTGGACATAGTCTCTTTTTCTTTCCTACCATTCCAAACGACGTGCGTGTTGCCAGGTTTACTTGAATGCCTGAGACATAGTTAATGGTCATCCTTGGGCTTTCCAGTCTGGTCTAATGCACTGATGGCATTGTACCAAGCTGACAAGTACTGAGCTCTGTATGGCCCTAAGCAGAAATCTGCTTACTAATGAAGTATCTGAAAGCAAAAAGCCATTGCTTAGGCTGATACTTCTTTTCAAAGCTGAACACAGTCACTATTTAAATAAGCCCATGTCCAATATAAATATATATAGTTTCACTTTCTAGCCAAAGATTTCTTTAATGCCTTTGTCAATCAGAGTGGAGCTTTTTAAAACCTCTTTGAATCATGACTGGTGATGATAGTTTGTTCTTCTTCGGATCAGGAAGACACTTCAGAAAAGTTCATGCAATGTAGTATGTCTCGGTGCACTGGTGGAGGGAAGAAAGACTTTTGCATTTTCCAAGTTGTTGATGTAATTTCTTCACTGTCTTGTACAGTATTGATTTGTTTTATTTCCTGAATAATTAGTTTGTGATTGATAGTTATTTCTTGTACTATGATGCTAGAAGGAAGTCTGTATTCAAAAAAGTAGATTGTTGTTCTCATGTGGCAGAATATTTTGTTCTGCAGATTTGACTGGGAGTTGTAACATGATACTGCATAACAAACCTCAAAATGTTTAATATAATTTATTTAGATCAGAGCATATGATATAACCAGTGCTTTTACTATTTTAATGAGTGTAGGGGGAACTAGAATAATTCATAGAATAATAGAATGGTAGGGGTTGGAAGGGACCTTTAAAGGTGATCTGTTCCAGCCTCCTGCTAAACCAGGTTCACCTAGATCAGGTCACACAGGAATGCATCCAGGCAGGTTTTCAAAACCTTCAGAGGAGACTCCACACCCTCCCTGGGCAGCCTGTGCCAGGGCTCCCTCACTCTTACAGGAAAGAAGTTTTTCCTGGAGTTTAAGTGGAACTTTTTGTGTTCCAGCTTTTGTCCTTTACCTCTAGTTTTATCACTGGACACTACAGAAAAAAGTGTTGCCCCATTCTCCTGACATTCACCTTTTAAGTACTTAAAACTGTTGATGAGGTTCCTCCCCAGTCTTCTCTAGGGCTGAACAGTCCCATATCCTACAGCCTTTCCTCATAGGAAAAGTGCTCCAGTCGTCCTTGATCATCTTTGTAGTCCTCCAGTGGCTAAGACAAGACAAGGTAGTATCTAAGTGAATTGTAAGAGGAGAGATTGGATCATAGCTTGAGTTAAGAACTCAGAGTGATCAGAAATTGTTAGTAAATTGTATTTATGTGATTATTATGAAGTTCTGAAGAACACAAGCGTTTATGTTATCTGAAGATGGAGAGAGAAATCATGAGTTAGTTTTCTATCAAGAAGGTATGTTTCAGAAAGATGTATAATTTTGTATAGTGATCTAAATGAGCTTTAGTGAGTTGATTTGTAACATTTTTAATGGAAGTGAAAGAAAATGAGTAATACTGAAAGATCTATAGAGTATTGTGGGATAAAAGGTAGAAACTGAAAGAAATTAAAGGTTCCTCTTTCTCCATTTCTTAACTAAAAGTACTTCTGTGCCACCAGCAGGACTGATTTTTTTGAGAATGAGGAGACCAGTTCTGCACAATGCTGACATAGAATTTACTGAAGTACTGATCAGTTCATAACACATATGTAGTAATGCTAGAAATATGCTACACAGTATTGCATGCAACATACAACATAGCTTTCAAAGCTTGTACATAAGCACACATACTTTGTTTGTTACATAAAATACTGCCTGTGGGGTTTTTTTGACTTGAAACTGAAGCTAGATTGCGTTTGTGCAGGCATGATTTATGTGCACAAATGCATTCTGCCCTATGCAAAAGGAATCCTGCAGTTACACTGTGCATGAACTGCACTTAAGAATTACCTAGGGTACTACAGAACTGATCTATCTGAGAGCTTAAGTAAAAATACTGATGCTTCATCCATTTGTATAGATTATATTCTATTTAGTCTTGAATTTGAGACTGACTTAAAATTTGTCTGCATAAATCAGCTACATTTAATAGGAGACCAGCACAGGGCCACCAAGATGATCAGGGGACTGGAACATCTTTCATACGAGGAAAGGCTGCAGGAACTGGGGCTGTTTGGTCTTGAGAAGAGAAGACTGAGGTGGGATCTTATTAATATTTACAAATATCTAAAGGGTGGGTGTCAGGAGCTTGGGACATCCCTTTTTTCTGTGGCATCTAGCAACAGGACAAGGGATAATGCGATGAAGCTGGAACACAAAAAGTTCCACTTAAATATAAGAAAAAAGTATTTCACTTTGAGGGTGAGGGAGCAGTAGAACAGGCTGCCCGGAGGGGTTGTGGAGTCTCCTTCCTTGGAGGTCTTCAAGACCCGCCTGGACGTGTTCCTATGCAACTTTATCTAGGTGGACCTGCTTCTGCAGGGTGGTTGGACTGCATAATCTCTAAAGGTCTCTTCCAACCCCTACCATTCTATGATTCTGTGATTTCTGTATATCAGGAGAGCAGGAAAGGTGTGTAAAAATGCAGATCATATAGATCAGTATGTAAGAGCTTCTATAAATTCTGAGGTAAGGTATCTAGTATTCTACAGTTACAACTACTGTCTAACCCTTCAGATATCTAGTCAACCAGAAAACTTACCATTACAAACAAATTAAATTCTCCTCTTCAGATATTAGGTAGAACCACCATGATGTTGGGGAAGATGTCTTTGGGTAGAGCATCTGAAGGAACCTAATAAATGCAGAAATCTCTCAAATATATTTGTGTTAGATAACTATAGGGTAACACTGAACTACTGAAAAAAAGACTTGGCAAAGGGTGTAATGAGGTTAATGAATTTTGGTTTTTAGGGGAAGAAAATTCAAAAGAGTAGTTCTGGATCTATTTTGAATAGAGTTATTGCACAGTGATGAATGAATGAAAAGTGTCAGACCTTTATACATTATAGGCAATAAATGAAGTATCACATGCTTGTATGAAGAAAGATGAATGCATGTGTGATGTGCAAGTGATATAGTCCAGCCATTGCTCTTCACTGTCTTTTTGAGACTAGTGTAGGACAGATAGAAGTAAAATGTTAATGTCAGCTGATTGCTCTTGTTCAGAAGTCCTTCTTCCCTTTTCTAGCTGGAGACAGATTCTCTGAGGGTTAAATTCCTATTTTTTTTCTTTGTTTTGGTGTTTTTTGTGTTTTTTAAAGAAAAAAAATCTTTCTTTAATTTAGAACAACTTGAATGAACATACTTAAATAAGCTTAAATCCTGGAGGAGCATTTGTGTTTATGGGGTTTTTGTATGCTTTCTGTCAAGCATGTGTAAAGTAGATTGCACAAAACTACTTTTAGGTTATGTTGCTTCAGAAGACACAAAGTGTGGCCATACGTAATAGTGCTTGAATAGGCTTTTATTGCCTGAACCCAAATAGTTAAAAGCAATTTTAAAGACTTTGGTGTACTGAGGACAGGTCAGTAGGGAGTGTATGGTTCATAACATGAAAGAACAGGCTGGCTGTAGGGGCAAGCTTATAGAGAAGGATGGCAGCAAAAATGTGAGGACAAGATGAAACTCTCTGACTTGTCTGTTGTGAAATGGGAGTAGCAGGCATCCTGATGTGGACTGAAATTACATTATTTCACTACTAGCTTTTGAAATTGGCAAAGAGATCTTGTTGGTAGCAGAACAACTTCTTCAGTAGTGGAAAAACCCCATTGTTCTTACAAAGCTGTTTTTTTGAATCTAGTCATTGGTAATCCTTTGTTTTGTTCTTCTGCAGGAAACAGCTGGATATAAAGGCTTCATGGCTTATCCAACTTGAGCTTTCATTATACTAGGTCAGTTTTGTAAATACAGAGTAGCTGCTAAAACCAATCTGTTCCTTGGTTGTGGTGTATAGTTAGTATGTTCTCTGCTGTGAAGGTTTTGGAAGACTTCTAAGGCTCAGCCTACCTGAAGAAGTCATGCCTGCTGGCAAGAATTGGTTGACTAATCTATTCTATGTGATCATTTTTTGTGACCCTAATTTGTTATGATGACTGGTTGTCTATGGCAATTCTGTTTCACTATATGAGTGCATTACTCGTGGTCTGTTATCTCATAACTGAAATGCTTAATTGGGTAGACCTGTTTATGACAGCTGTTCCTCTGGAACACTTCACATTTCTACTTGTTTAATAGACTAAAGAAGGGCATCTCTTTATTGACACAAAAGGAGTCCTCTGGCCAGATGGAAAAGCTGCAGGTTTTCCTCATCTTTATCCCTAGTTATTCTCCTTGTGAGCCAGAGGAGGAGAAGGAAACATAATCTAAGATGAAGGAGGCATATAGCCATAAAGTGCCTGGCTTCTACTTCAGTACTTGAAACTGCATTTTCAAATGGGTTTTATATTTAGGTGCCACTGAGAATGCAGGCTGCACAAATTGCCTTTCTATGCAATAAAGTATTTTGATAGTAGTATTTGAAAGGCAGGAGAAAGAAGGAACCACGTAGATTGGCTTTACTTTCAACAATGCAAAAAGCTTTCTATGTTAATGTTGAAGAATATCCCATTGCAAGTCATTTCTGAGGAGAAAATGCAGTGCATTTCACACTGAAAGGCTTGTCATGTAAATAAGCTTAAAACTCCAGTTCATGTCCTAAAATCTTGTATTTCATCCTCTTTCAGTAGGCAAAAGAGGAACAGATCTTCAACTTTTGCATAAGGACAGCTCAGCATTAATTTTGCAATTGAATTTTTTAACAGTAATAGTGAGTACATAGTCATTGGTTTGGGGTCTCATAGAATTTAAGCAAGTGGTCAGGGATGTGACAAGGCTTTTCTTTGTATTCTAATATTTTCAAGATGTTTTGAAGTGTCATTTCATTTTAACTTGAAGAAGCAGTCAGGATTTCGTCCTGGTGCTGACTGAATAATTTTGCTGTGTGCTTGCTTTTTCTGTTTGTTCTTTATGTGGCTTTTGTACTTGAATCTATTTTGAAAGAGAAGGACTGGTTGTTTCTTACAAGGTGATAAAACGGCTGGCACAGATTAAAGAGATACATCAAGGAAAATCTTGGTCTTTGTTCCTGTGATTTCTTCCTCTTGCCTCAACCTACGGTCGTGTAGCCAAAGTAACAAGAGGGTTTGTGTCTTGATGACAACCAAAGGAGAACTTCATTAAAAAGATGTAGAGGAGTCTTACTTTAACTGAATTGTGCTGACTTGGTGTTTCCTTCCTTGGGAAGTCTTACTTAATTTTTAAAAATCTCTCTTAGTTCTGATGTTACTTAAATTATTGGAATTTTTAAAGGCTTTGTTCTGTAAGGAGACAGAACAGGACATGTCAATATTTGTCTGTGACCGCATCCTGCAAAAACATAACTAGTTAGTCCTGTTGAGACTTTTTTTTTTTTTAAGATAAGCTTGGGACTTTAATGAAATTAAAACACTGAGTTAAAAAGCTTTGTGATTTGAGTTAAAAGGTCATGAGAATAAACAATACATGAAAATAGTTAGGCAAATAGCAATTAAAACACAGACAATAACTTGCAGTCATGAGGTATTGTCGGTGATGTTTTTGGATGTGCAGAGGGAAAAGCTCTCAATTGTTCTAAAGTCGGCTGGTAACCGAATCCCACGTTTGTAGAGCTTGACAACAAAAGCCTTTTTGTTCACAGTTTCTATTCATCTAGGACATGCCAATTACTGAGCATAAATAGGATGTTGTGTATGAGCAGGCCAATATAACATGTTGCTCAATTTGTGACTTATCAGAAGTCCATAATTTGTATTAAAATATTTAGAATTACAGGTGGAAGCTACTTGTTGAAGGACTTTAGATTTCTACATGAATGAGCACAATATAATTACTTTGAAGAAGCATGCACTGCTGTATTTGATGTGGCAGCAAGATGTGCAACCCGGGCAAAACTCTTTCTGAATATTACTTGCAATCATTTCATTAGTTGAGGCAATTGTGACTGGGGCAAAGCTGGTGGGTGTTTGATAAAAGCAGCAAGACCTTTTACTCCTACTGTTCCCAAATAAAGCAAGCTAAAGGCAATTATTCTAATGCTCTCTCCAAAAGTTGTTCAATTCACAAAGTTTTGTTGTCAGTGTACTTGTATGACCATATGTGATTAGCATTTCATGTGAATATGGCAGTTTTTAATCTGCTGGGCCATTCAGTAACACACATAAATTGTTTTAACTGTGCAAGTTTTGTTCTCGATTACAATTTTATCTTTGGATATATCTATTTTAATGGTTCTCAATCTGAAACACATTGAGGGGGTGGGTGTGATAAATGAGCACATCATTTTATGTTGTTGGCTTGGGAATTTTTTGTGGAGTGTAGAACAGAAACTTTGAGGTTTTTCTTCTCCATTTGATAAGTGTGCATGCTGCCTTGCTAGTGGAAAGGTATGCATTTGAGGAAAGCATTGGAAAAGGATAAACAAATTTTAAGTTCTCTGTATTATGTTGGTCAGTAGTTTAAATTTGTCTTGTATTAAGACTGTGCTCCTTTTCTGCCCTTTTTCAGGTAGCGGTGCTACAGCAGTTGTCCAGGCAGCACTATGCAAACCCAGACAAGAGCGTGTAGCAATAAAGAGGATCAACTTAGAAAAATGCCAAACCAGTATGGATGAATTGCTTGTAAGTATATCAGAGAAGAACACATTACATGGAGCATGTCTTCTGTTTTGGTCTTGGATTTTACTTGGTCCTAGAGTGAGGGTAGACTTTTATGCAAGATAGTAATGAGAAAATGATTTGAAAGTAACGAAACGCAGTATGACTTTCCCTTAAAAATATATTTTACTAATGTATATTTTCTAATACCACACAATCAGGAAGTGCAAATGTGAATCTTGTCTTTTGAGAAGTGTGGGAAGAACCTTACCCCTTGCCTTTTGGAGACTCGATTTTGAAGAGATTGTCTGGTTGTCCGTCTTTTCTTAATACCGAAGAAAGAAACATTTTCCTTTGGTTAAACGCTAACAAAAAATGTAAAGCTAAAATTTAGTAGGTATTCTTACAATGTCTAAACTACCAAAATATGGAAAAACCTAGTTGTTAGATCATTTTGTAGTGATAACTTTTGAGGGGAAAAGTAGGAATGGCTACACTGCCATCTACACAGGGAAGCTCTTTTTAAAGCTAATAACATGTATTTATCTGGTAGGCCATACGAAACCATTCAAGGAATGCTGTTTGTTTCAGTCACCGATCAGAGGAGGAAGGGACCTGTTAAGAGGCCCTTTGTAAAAAGGTACTGCAGGAGTCTTTGCTCTGCACTGATTATAGCAATCCAGACAAAGTTGTGAAGAACTGTTAAAAACTGAAGCCTGTTGCTTTCTAATGCTCCTAGTCAGGTGCTTATAAGACTAATGCGTATTTATATATATGCAGCATAACAAGAGTTGAAGGACACAAAACCATTCTAAAAGTGAGAACACTCTCTTCTGTTCCACAGGTTATACTACTGCCTAGAGACTGGGGGCTTTTTCTAATGCAGAAATTCCTGCCTCTGAAGGAAATGATCTCCTCAGCAGGGAATTCCCAGTGCAAAAGATATCTTGAATTTGATACAGAGGGTATGGTCCATCCAATTTCTTCAGAGAAAATGGCTTTTTTACAGTGGAGGACCCAAAATGCTGTTCCCCTGGTGATTAATGGCATTCGCCTTCAGTTTATGTAACAGCTTGTATGGGACATTGTTGCATTTTTTAAAAGAGGACTGTAGTAGTGGAAGCTCCCTCTGAGATAGTGAGACTTCTGTCACCTCAGAAGTAAAAGATAAATTCTGAACTGTGTTTAGAAAGAGAACGGCCCAAGGTGAGATGCTGTGCATGATGAATTAACATCTCCAGTTCATAAAGAACACTTTTGTAAAACCAGAAGTACCAATTGTTGTAACATAAAAAGGTCAAAATTTGGTCTTTTTTTTTTTTTTTTAATTAGAATTGGAACTAGTAATGAGAATTAAGAATTAAAAAGTTATAACAAATAAAAAAAGACAAAACTGCCAAAAATCTGCAAGAGCTATTCAGATGATCTAGAAAAATGACTGCAGTTAGTTACCAGATTGTATGAAGTTACATTAGCAAGTACTTGAGTATCTTTACTGCTGACAGCGTTTCCTCTGTCTGCCAAGTGAGGCAAGAAGTCTTGAATTTTTGGTCCCGTATTGCTTTGTTTTGGTACAAAGACAATTGGCCATACCATCTTTTTTTTATTATTTAATGTTTCAATCAGTTTCTGTTTTTCTGTGTTCAGATTTTGTGTTTCTTTTATTTATCATTGTTTTGATCTTAACATAAATTTTGGCTTTTAGAGTTCCTGGTTAGGAGGGTGAAAAAAAGAGAGCCACCTATGATTTCTTTTGTATGTGCATACACACACACAGGCATGAGTAAACATACATTATTATTATTATTATTATTATTCTTTTTCTGTGAGGGGAAGTGTATTTACTCTGACTCGCTTCTAATAGATTTTAAAATTTTGTTTAAAAAATTGAGATGTTATGCTGGAAAAAAGGGCATCACTGACCTTCAACTCTTGCTGCAACTGTACTAGCACGTTTATTTCAGTTAGAATGCTCTTGTGTTTTGTTTTTTTAACACCATTTTTGAGGCTACTTATTTTTCAAACACTTATTTTTCTGATCAAAGTTTCAACTGGCACAGGAATGTTCTGAAACTCTTGTCTGTCCTATGAACATGCTGTTTTCTAATGTCTGATGGGAGCTACAGATGGTGTGCAAAGGCACCATTCGCAAATTCTCATCTGTGTGGCCTTCAGTGAGGTAGAAATGCAGCAAGCCTGGTGCCCATGTAAGCAGACTTAGGATCTGGGCCAGTGTCAATTAAAATAGAAAACCAGCGTGAGAAGGAGTTTAAATAATACTAAGGTTACACAAACTGCCAAACTCCTGAAATTCAATACTCTATTTCCTGCAGTGTCCTGTGTTCTTAATATTGTAAGCTAAATATAACTTAACCTCATAAGCCAAGGAAAAAGTTCCTGTCCTTATATTATCCTGACTGGGTATCTTCCCCCATCTCCTTACATCCAGTTTTTAAAACAAACAAAACCCTCAACACTATAAACCAAATAATATTCTGTAGGATGGCTTGTGTGATTGAATAGATCACACAATAGAGCTGTTTTAATTTCAGCTCTGAAGATAACCCTTCTCAAGACAGGTTCTCTAGGGAAGTCCCTTGTGGGTTAAGCCCAACTCCTGAAACAGCATACCCCTGAGTTTCCATGGAGGGGACTCTGAGGAAGCACCGACAGAACTATGTGGCACCTGCCTGTTTACCGAGAGCTGGCCCCAGCCCTGTGGGCACTGCAGCTGAGCACCAAGAGGACCTATCTTGCAGTTGCTTATTAACCGCATCACTCACCTGCCCTTAGGCTGATCCTTGTTTTTGTGCAGCTGCTCAGTGAAGCTGGAGCAGGAATAACCTGGCTGAAAAGAAGTTAGCTTTTAACCTGGGCATATTTCCTGATGCAGTGCACAAGCACTTGTGCTAGCACAAGGGAGGGAGAAGCAGAGGGACGATGGAGAGACTTTAAACTTAAAGTGCTTTGCTTTTTGTTTTATGGCTTTGGTGCTGTTGAATGTCTAAAGTGATGTGAATGTGAGGAAGGCTGCAGGGTGTTCTGGATATCCTGCTGCAAGCTTTTTCTCTGACAGTGTACTTTAAATGAATGCTTTTCTGTCACTTGTGCATGTCACAGGCCTTAGCCAACTAATTGAAGTTTGTGGAAGCTTATCATTCTGTGTGTGGTAGGGGCTCACTAGAATTTTAAGTCTGAAATTGATACTTTCCTTACTACAATTTAATCCCTCATATCTTCTGGGGTGCTTTCTATTTATTTTCTATTTATTTTTGTTTTGCAAAGACTCTCTCTGGAAAAAGTCACCGAAGCAGAGACACAAATTGGCCTTGGCCATACTTACTGTGATAGCTCAATTTTTGCCAATGAGTTGGTGCAGGCTGACAAAATACTCAAAGAACTTCTCAGTTAAAGATAATGAAACTTAATTAGTTACATTCCTGCACTACTAATGGGTGAATAAAATATCTGAAGCAGGTAGAATTTGTTAGCTCTCATTGTATTACCAATATAGGAAAACAATAAAACAATCTAAGAAATAAACTAGCAATAAGGAGTGGAAGAATTACAGTTAGGATTTTGTACAGGTAGCTGAATTAAGAACCTGAGACAGTAATTTGGCTTGTGTTTAGGCTGATATGTCTTCTGAGAAAAGGAAATGTGCACCACATTTCTTCTATTTTCCACCTACTGGCTTTCAGGATGGGGAAAGGGCTATTTTGCAAATTACTTATTATTCAGACTCATTCAATGACTATGTAGGTATTCATCCTTCTGTGGTTCAGGGCTCAGAAGTTGTCTAGGGAGGAGGACTAGCTGAATTGTGTGTCAAACTATGGTCTGCCTTAAGAGTTACCCACAGGCATCATGAGAATAATCACAGTCTTTAATACTTTAACTTTTTTTTAGAAAGCAGCTGTGATCTTGAGTGGATTGCAAATAACAACAAAAAGCTCTTTCAAACACTTGCTGAATTGAAGCTGAAAGTTGAAAATGGCATCCATGGTAGCTTTAAGTGTGACTGCCATAGTACATGCCTTGAGCCAGTGCTGGTGAGTCATTGTGTGACACTAATGCACCTGAAAGCAATTGCTTTTCAGGGAGGGAAGGAAGGTGGAAGAGTTTGGTTTTTAGCTAGATTTACTCCCTAACTGGCTCACCCTGCAGAAGCAGGTCCTCTGGTACTAGGGATGAATCAGGACTGTGTGGGCAGAGGTGGAGAGGGGAAAGTAGAGTTGTGGGAGCTTAAGTTGGTATGAGGCCAAACAGTCTGATACAAAAGAGACCTAAATGCTCCTATGTAAAGGATTGTCAGGCTGAGAGCTGCCAAAAAGGTGTTATATCACAATTATGCGAAAGACAGAATAGAAAAAGAACTCTGCTTGAAATGATAGGTACAAGACAGTCATTCTTAATGTGTACAGCTGTGACGTGTCATAGATGGTGTTACTTGGTAGTGCTGTGTTGTGCATATGTTGGTGACTGTGTGCTTCTCCAGTCAATTATTTCCTCTGACTTTTGGTCTGTAACATTGCTCTTTCCTCTTACACTTCAATTTGATTGCGTGGCTTTGGTGTCTGCCTGTCCATCCCACAGCAGCTAAGCCAGTGGTGCTGTTCCTGTTGACAGCTTCCTTTCTCACCTGCTCATGTTCTACTCTTTTCATATTCCCTTTGAACAGGAAAGGCAGTAGATTTTGATCTTTCCTTGCATTTTTTCATCCAGCCTGTACCCACACCTTCAGCACTTGGAGAGTGCTCGTTCTTCATTGCTCACTGAATTTGGGACTTTAACAGTAATTTCTTTGCTTCCCTCAGAAAAAAATAAATGTACTTCCTGGCCAGACCTCCCTAGCATTCTTTGCAATAATGTTTTATCTTGCATGCAGGTCTGTAGATAAATTTAAATGTTTTGGTGCCTTAATGCATACTTCTGTTATAGTATTTCACTTTGGAAATTAAACTTTCTCTCAGTACAAGCAGAACTACCAACTGTCTGTTATGTTGGGCTTTGTATTTCTTACAGAAAGAAATTCAAGCAATGAGTCAATGCAATCACCCCAATGTGGTGACCTATTACACTTCTTTTGTGGTGAAGGATGAACTTTGGCTGGTTATGAAGCTGTTAAGTGGGGGTAAGTTACTGATTTTACTTGTTTAGCTGCAAGGAAATTGTATGGGGTTTTTTATAATGTATCTTCTTTGAATTAATTGACCCAAACCAAGGAAGAAGCAGCGGGAGAGACTGCATAGGATGAACCTTGAGACATAAGTGTGTTATAGGAGGAATGTGCAACCTTAACAAGTTTGTATATGTATATTGATAGTACAGACTAAGAATTACTGAGATAAATTCTGTTGATCTGTATTATTTTATTCTGAAAAAAAACCCAAATTTCTTTCCTAAGGCTATGTAGGGAAAATGGATGATAGTTAAGCCACTTCTGTCAGTGTGACCTTTTTCTTTTTTGAGTTTCTCCAGAATCTACTCCATGTTTGCAAAAATTCATGGTTTTTTTTATTTCATAATGAGTGTTTCTCATTCCTTATTCAAGGAAGATTCTTCCTAGGACAGGCATTATACATGTTGCATTCTTTTTATTGATTCAGCTAACCAAACACTCATTACATTTTTATAATAATGCTTAGTGTTATAAAAATCTTACTTGGTTCTGTGAGAGGAAAAAGAGGCTGAACTGAATCTGCTTGTGGCTTAGAAAAATGAGACTGCAAAATAAGATAGGATGGTCCTGGTTGCTACATGGTATTTTTCAAGATTAGGCTTGATGGCAGCGCATCCTTCTACAAAGCAAGGACAGAAAGTGCTCATAAAGTAACACTTCTAACATCACATTTGGTTCAGTTGAAAGCAAGCATAGACCCTGAGAGATACCAGTGATTCATGACAGGAATTTACTGTGAGCTGTTGAAAAATGTCTGAATAAAAGAAAATGTTGCTATTGGATTCCTTAAAATTTATAGTATCTGAGTTCAATGTCAATCTGGGTGTCATTTGTTTGCAGCTGTACGTTTATGTTGTGAACATGTGAACCATAATCTGAACTGGAAAATAAACCAGACTCTTTACTGTATAAGTCAGTTTACATGAGGGATACTGCTGAAATCTTGATAAAGAGTAGCTTAGTAAGCTGTCAGCAGATCTTTCTAACAATCATCAAATGTTACGGTATTCTTGACAAAAAACCAGTGCTTTATATCTCTTTTCAATGAGGCAGTGGTGTGCTTTGTTCTGAGGGCTAGTTACAGGAGTCTTTAGATGTTCATGCCAAGATTTAAATTGCAGTAGCATAGAAGGAATGAAGAAATAGAACTTCTTCAAGAATCTGGTAAGATAATGGTGCATACATGCTTTTTTTTCTTTCCTGCATCTGTAACGTAGGTTCAATGCTTGATATAATAAAGTATATCGTCAACAGAGGAGAGCATAAAAATGGTGTCCTTGAAGAACCCATAATAGCAACAATTCTTAAAGAAGTTTTGGAAGGCTTAGACTATCTACACAGGAACGGGCAAATTCACAGGTAGGAGCATACACACAATGAATAGCATTTCACAGTTGTGAATATAGTTTGTTGATACTGGCCAGATGCAGTTGCTTGGCTAAGCCTCTGCTTACACACACTGTAAATGTAATCAGTAATTGTCACTAGTAGTACTTGCTTGATCTTTCTCCTGTCTGTTTCTTACAGTTAGACTAGATTTGTGCTGTACTAAGTATGCCAGAACTGTGGTCTATACTCCTGTGCCTGCTGGTACACCAAGTATCTAATCTGAATCCAGTTGATATGGCCTGTGACTTGGTTATTGTGTTGCAAGGTTACAGTAAACTTTTAATCTTGGTTACTAATGTATAAATGTGATTTTTTTTTTTTCCCTGGTAATCAGTAATGCCTATTACAATGCTACAGACCACTCTTTATGACCACATGTGAAGCTGGGATTGGTACTGTGGAAGTGGGTCTTGGTGTATGTGCATCTAGGGCATGTTCTCTTCTATATATTCTCTCTCCACTAACTTACTGAGTGTAAGTGGAGATCACTCAGTGTGGTCTATACATATCTGTTATAGTAACCTCCAGGTTGCTTCCACTTTTTGGATGTTTGAAGTGCTGTTCTCTGACTTTTCTAATTAATTTTACTGAGATGATCTTGCCTTTTGAAGAAGATGCCTTTAGCAGGCTGTCTGTTTCCAACATTAGTCTTTTATAAGGGAATCTTTTAAACAAAAACCAGGTTTGCTGCAGACAGAACTCTGACAATGGAGGTAGTGCAGATGTAGCACAGTAGTTGTTCTTTATGTGTACTTCTCATGTCTCTCATAAATGAACTGCTTCTGATGGAAATCAACAAATGTTTCCTCCTTTTGCAGAGACAAAATTGAGATAAATGGAAAAATAAAAAACTGTTATCTTGACATCTGATTTGGAATGCCAAACATTTGCCTCAAACCTTAATCCATAGTCTTCTGTTGAACAAATGTTGTTGCAGGAAGAACATTTGTTAGCTTTTAAGTATAACAAGACCCTTTAAAGTAAAATTTGGGAATTCCCCTTGTCTAGTCTTAAAGGACCTTAAAAAAGATAAAAAGATCTGTTTGTTACATCTGAGATTTCTTTTTTTTTAATAACATGTAATTTATAAACTGTGCAGTAACACAGAAGTCTTGTTAAAGATGATACAGTGTGTATTCCTTTTGCTGATGTGTTGTGGATGAAAGCTGTGTTAGTTCATGGAACACTATATCAGGTGTTATTTGCCAGTAAAGATGCTTCCAAAATTCTCAGGGATTTTGTTCTGTCCTGTTAATGCCTTCTTATATGTGAATAGCGTGTTAAATGAATATAGCTGACTATTAAGCACATGTTGAATTATTTGATTCTGAATCTCCTAAAAACTTCTCATCATGGTACCCTGGTTGTTATTCCTGAGATTTAATAGCTTCACTGAGTAGAAATCTACAGTATTTTCCTTTCTTGAAGATGAGTCTTCTCTCTGAAGAGATAAGAGCTTTTTTCAGCTTTTTGTTTTCATTAATGGTGCAATTGGATGTGATAAAGCATGAATTCTTACTTTAAAGCTTTGCATTACTAAAGGTGGTAAAACAGACCTGTTCTCAAAATCTGCCCCTGAATTTTGCTAATTTTATGCCAAAGCTGGAGTTGGATCTTTTTATACAAGAGATAATGTTTCTGAGAGTTTGAGTTCTGAACTTTTATTATAAATTAGTTGAATTTTATACTTCAGTTCCTGTTTTTGTCTTTTAAATTTTAAAATGCTATCTTGTGAAACTAATTAGTATACATCATTTATTTATTTACATAAAGCATGCACATTTGTACTTTCATACATAAAAGTAACCTCTGTTTATACATTCTAGAGATTTGAAGGCTGGCAACATTCTTCTGGGTGAAGATGGCTCTGTACAAATAGCAGGTAATGGTGGTGGTGGAGTAATGGCTAAATAAAAGAAAAAGGTAACTGCTGGTGAGTTAGGGCACCAAATGAAAGTTTTTATCGTCTGCCTCTCCCATTCAGCTGTCACTGATGTAGTGGCAGATTAATGGAACACTAAGATTTTTTTGCTGTTTTGGAATTTGGAAAAAACTATGTTGTGGTTTACTCTTAAATATATGTTATTGATCACTTTACTGATTATCTCTGATTTGTCAAGTCTCTATTAGCATTTAAACTATGTATAGTATTTACTTCTGTTCAAGTGAATTCAATTTTCATAGCTATACAGAAATAACTCGTTATCTTTGAATAATAGCAGATGCAAACCTTTTAAACCTTGCCTCAAAAGTGCATGTTTGAAAACCTGAAGTGACAGTTATACTGGAGTCTTGTATAACCATATTCAGGAAGGCCCACACAAGGAGGTTAAATCTAAGCATGGCTTAGGACAGATCTCCCCAGATAAAACTCTACCACTCTTCTGTAGCATTTAAAGAACAGCGTGTCATGAAACAAAAGTAAACTCTGCAGAGGAGACTTTCTAGTAATAAGTCTTTATGAATTGACTCAATTTCTAAAGTGCATAAACTTTTGCTTTGTTGATGGTAGTTTAACAGCTTTCAACTTTTTTCCTCTTTCTCAGATTTTGGTGTTAGTGCATTTTTAGCAACGGGAGGTGATGTTACTCGTAACAAAGTAAGGAAAACATTTGTTGGTACTCCATGTTGGATGGCCCCTGAAGTAATGGAGCAGGTATTCCTAATGTTTGGGGGAAAAAATAAAAAAACCCCAAATTATTAGTCTTTGAATTTGTGAAACTGGAGATATCACCACCATTTTTCCTTTCTGGTTCTTTTCCAGGTGCGAGGGTATGACTTCAAGGCTGATATGTGGAGTTTTGGGATAACAGCCATTGAGTTGGCAACAGGAGCAGCACCTTATCACAAATACCCTCCTATGAAAGTAACAATCACTTTGTATATACTTTATGCTGTTAGCTGTATTATTGATGTTGCTAGATAGTTAGCACTACTTCTTTTTCAGTATAAGCTCAAGATATCGATATATTCTGTGGAGAATATTTTCTTTTTAAATGATGATGTATTTTTAATTTATTTTGCTTACAGTACCTCTTTTTTTGGATTTACTGTAGGTGTTAATGCTGACACTTCAAAACGACCCTCCCACTTTAGAGACGGGTGTAGAGGACAAAGAGATGATGAAAAAGTATGGCAAATCCTTTAGAAAACTAATTTCATTATGCCTTCAAAAAGATCCTTCCAAAAGGTACGTCATGTACAGTGGAATTATTGTTTTAAATATACAGACCAATGTTTAAACATCTTTAAGTGTATGCTTTAAGTTTTGTAAATAGCAACCTTCAGTCATTTTCATCTAGGGAGAAGAAATTGCCTCTTAGTTGTTGCTTAGGTTTTCTTCTGGATTGTTGACCTAATTTACTTAAATATACTGTTGAATTAAACTCTGATGAAACAAAAGTTCTTGCTCTACATCTTAATTTCTCATATGAGGCAAGGTATAAATCTTGATATTGCGCATAAGTCTAACAAGACCTTTCAGATTGATCAGACAGAGCTGTTGGTAATCAAACATATCAGTCTCTTGGCCTTTAAAATAAATAAGTAGTTTTATGTTGATTTTTCTGTCTTATGTCATGAGCTTAGTATTACCTTTTAACTTGACTATTTCCAAAGAAAATTACTTAGTAAGAGGTTTTTATATTTTACTGTTAAGATAGGAGCTCCAAGCTTGTTTAGGGTTTTCCTCATGTTCATATAAGCAATTGCAGGTATCAGCATCTTTGTGATCTGTTCTTTCTTGCTGTTTTTTGTGAATGGGATAGCCAAGATGATGAAAATATTAAACATCTATGCCAAAATCATTGCTGAGGTCCTAAGTTCCCAGAATGATTAATTTATTTATCCTTTTAATTTTGATGTAGACCCATTTTATAGGTTTCCTTTGCTGAAAAGTTGGAGAAAGTACATTTTAATTAACATTGTTTCCTAAGGGTATTTACTGTACCACTTTTTGGAAGAGTTTCAGAGCTGATATTTTGTTCACAGAGAGCAATCTAGATTAAGTAGTATGTGGGTCTTTTCTGGTGTGTACTTCACTGATGTGCTAACTTAAGTCCAGGATATTGCTGTAGGGAGTCAAGTCAAAAAGGTGAGAGCAGGAATACTAGAGAACAAGTATAATTAAGAAAAAAGGTTATTAAATTCTTCAATTCTTCTTTTCACTGAAGAATCATTTGTGTACTGTTTCAGATTCCCAAACCCTTAACAATTGATAAGCAAGTCCTGATATTTTAAGCTTAGCACTGCAGTTTGGCTGCTTACAGATAAGTATGAAAAATGTTGTGGATAATCCAGTTTCCTCTAGTTTCCAGTGCCCAGCAATTTTCAGGGCAAGATTAAATTGGAATGAAAACATGAGAACTAAATAATTAAAATGGTTTTCTTTCTCTCCTTGAATACGTAATACTGTTACCTGATCTGTAGTTTTGACATCAGTGTTGAAACATTAATGTTTAAACTCATTACATCAATTTATTACACTGATACTTAAGCACATACAATATCTCAATATACAGACTTGCCTTGAACGGAACAATCAGGCCAGCAGATAGGTGATTATATCTGTGTTACAGTTACTCTAACAGAGGAGCAAGTGTCCTTATGGTGTGGGATCATCCCTCTTTATATTTCTCCCAGTCCAGGATTTAATTCTTCACAGAGTTACCTCCATAGTCATTGTGTCAGGTGTGATAGAAGTTCCTGCTCTTTATGGCAATTTTCTAGGACTGGTATTGCACTACTGTTTTCTCAGACCATGATGTTTATCTTTTGAGGATCTGTGTGTGGGTGTTTCTCTCTCTCTCTCTCTCTCTCTCTCCAGTGCCAAGGATGCTGCCTACAGTCCTCAGCTGCATTTCACTGTTGCAGCTTGTGTGGAAAACAGGCTGAAAAAGCATGTCCAGACCTTGAGAAGTGTCTGGCATAATTAATGGTAGAGGAATGGAGAACACTAGTTTTGACAAAATTTTACTAGGAATTTAGATTTTAACAGTGCATATCCCAGTGCATATGTGAGATGATACTGATTCACTGACACTTGTCTTCCAGTTAACAGTTAATTTGAGATAGAATAATACATTGATACAGAAACTGATTTTTGGTTTTATTTTTTTTTAAATTCCCCGTTTTACTTACCCCGGGTTTATGTGTGAATTACTGCTAAGCCTAGTGGTCTCCATGGTACCACTAATAAGAACTCCTTTATTGTAGAGTTTGGTGCTTTGAACGGGAAGAAAAGTAAGTGCTCTGTCGAGCTTCTCTCTGTATCTGAATTAGATGCATTTTGTTGATGTCAGGAGTTGATTCATTATTTCTAGCAGGAATGAACTGATATTATACATACACACCACTTATTGGTCTTTACTTAATCTTCAGATGTGTCCTTGGAGGAATGAACTAGTTCAGATTTTGAGATTTTTGAGACTGAAGTTTTTCAAATTGAAACTTTTCACTGTCTTACCTAGTTTGTGCTATATCCAATCCCTTGCTTTAGTTCAAATGGAAAACTATAACAGATGTTGCTTCTATTCATCTAGAAATGATGAATTTGGCTTCCCTAGATTTAGCTGTGTCAAAATTAGTCTTGGATAGTGCTATGGGCTCCTAATAGTAAGGGTGAAAAGAAACTGAAGGATTTTATTTCATGCCAAGAGATATTTCACTTCCTCTCCAGAGTCTACTTTGGTACCAGAGTCTGGCTTTGGCTACATAAGTAGTTCTTTAGATACCTGAAGCTAGGGAAGAGGAATCCTGCTGTTGGAGTCACTTCAGTAGCTGTGGGATTGTGATTATCTGTTGAAAATGTCAAAAACGTAAACTTGATGAGGATGGTGAGAAAGAGACCATGAACAGAACTGCAAATAAAAGTGAAATGTGTAGATTTTAACCATAGAACTGTTGCTTTGATTTTTTTTTTTTTGTCTGTTGGGATGGAAGATGCTCCTGATGACTCTCTCTTTGGTTTATGCATCATTTTAATAGTTTAGTTTAATAGTATAGCTTCCTGTGAATACCTACTGACAGCAATGAAGAATCAGGTAGCAGGTACTAATGTCACTTGGGGAAAATGTATGTTGTTGTTTTATTGCTGTGGAGCAAAGTTCAATTGTGTTCATAGACTCACTTGGGGAGGATCATGATACCTGACGCTTGCTCGTTGTTGTTTTTTTAATGGTAAAGTGCATTTGTATTGAAAGAAAAAGGAGGAAATTTGGCAACTTAGGGACTGATTTTTATTTTTTTTTACTTTGTTATTTTTGCTGTAGGGATGTTTATTTTTTTTAATATGTATTGAGTATGTGTGAATTAATTTAGCAGCTGTCATCATTTGTTCCCCATTCATACAGTACTAATTCAAAAGTGTGAGACGTACTATTTAGCTAACGTCTTGAACTGTATTCACAGAGAGGGGTCTTTGTTTTCTGTTCTAATTTATTATTGATCTTTCAGGCCCACAGCAGCAGAACTTTTAAAATGCAAATTTTTCCAGAAAGCCAAGGTAAAATGTTTAACCCTAAGAGTAAATTTTGCTCTGTCTTAAAATCTATATAAAATTTCATCTTTCCTTGTATTGACTTTTTACTTGTCAAATGTTGGTTTTACAGAACAGAGAATACTTGATTGAAAAGCTTCTCACTAGAACACCTAATATAGCACAAAGAGCAAAAAAGGTGAGTCTATTCACATGTTTTTCTTGGATGGTATGCAAGAGTTCAGTAACTGTTCAGTTGCCTTACATTTTAGGTGACCGACTGAACCATTCTCTTATGCAGTCTTTCAAAGATAGCAATTTTGAATGAATGACTTCTGCACCTGGGGCACTTTGAATACTTTTCTGGCCTTGCCAAAATGAAATATTATATTTTTCATCATACATGATATTTTTTTCCCCAGTAGCTACAGGTGAAATGATTGTGCAAAGAAGAAGTGTGGTGGTTTAGCTCTGGTTGGGTGCCAGATGCCTACCAAGTTATTCTATCACTCCCCCTCCTGAACTGGACAAGGGAGAAAGAAATGTAACAAGAAGTTTGTGAGTTGAGATAAGGATGGTAAGATTGCTCAGCAATTAGTGTCACAGGCAAAACAGACTCAACTTGAGGAGAAATCATAGAATCATAAAGTGGTAGGGGTTAGAAGGGACCTTTAGAGATCTTCTAGTCCAACCTCCCTGCAAAAGCAGGTCCACCTAGATAAGGTTGCATAGGAACATGTCTAGGCGGGTCTTGAAGACCTCCAAGGAAGGAGACTCCACAACCCCCCTGGGCAGCCTGTGCCACTGCTCTGTCACTCTCACGGTGAAATAGTTTTTTCTTATTTCATTTTGTGTTCCAGCTTCATCCCATTACCCCTTGTCCTATTACTATCTACTATAGAAAAGAAGAATGTCCCAACCTCCTGACACCCACCCTTTAGATATTTATAAATGTTAATAAGATCCCCCCTCAATCTGCTCTTCTCTAGACTAAACAGCCCCAGTTCCTGCAGTCTTTCCTCATATGAAAGATGTTCTATACCCTTGATCATCTTAGTGGCCCTGTGCTGGACTCTTTCCAGCAGTTCCCTGTCCTCTTGAGCTGACGAGCCCAGAACTGGACACAGGACTCCAGATGAGGCCTCACCAGGACAGAGTAGAGGGGGAGAAGAACCTCCCTCAGCCTGCTGGCCACACTCTTCTTGATGCATCCCAGGATGTCATTGGCCTTCTTGGCCACGAGGGCACATTACTGGCTCATATTTAGCTTATTATCAATCAGGACTCCCAGGTCTCTCTCTGCAGAGCTGCTCTCCAGCAGGTCAATCCCCAGCCTGTACTGGTGCATGAGATTGTTCCTTCCCAGATGCAGGACTCTGCACTTGTCCTTGTTGAACCTCATGAGGTTCCTCTCTGCCCAACTCTCAAGCTGGTCGAGATCCCGCTAAATGGCAGCACAGCCTTCTGGGGAATCAGCCAGTCCTCCCAGTTTGGTGTCATCAGGGAACTTGCTGAGGGTACACTGTGTTCCCTCATCCAGGTCGTTGATGAAGATGTTGAACAAGATTGGCCCCAGAATCGATCCCTGTGGAACTCCACTGGCCACAGGCCTCCAACTTGACTTTGTGCCATTGATCACCACCCGCTGGGCTCTGTCATTCAGCCAGCTCTTGATCCACCTCACTGTCCACTCATCCAAGCCACACTGCCTGAGCTTTCTGATGAGGATGTTGTGGGAGACAGTGTCAAAAGCCTTTCTGAAATCAAGGTAGATGACATCCGCTGCTCTCCCCTTATCTAGCCAGCTGGTTATGCACTCATAGAAGGATATCAAGTTAGTCAAACAGGATTTCCCCTTGGTGAAGCCATGTTGACTCCCCCTGATAACCCATCTTTTCCTTCAGACGTTCAGTGATAACACTCAGGATGAGTTGTTCCATCACCTTTCCAGGGATGGAGGTGAGGCTGACTGGCCTGTAGTTTCCTGGGTCGTCCTTCCTGCCCATTTTGAAGACTGGCATGACATTGGCCTTTCTCCAGTCCTCAGGCACCTCACCTGTCCTCCATGATTGTTCAAAAATGATAGAGAGAGGCTTAGCAATCACATCAGCCAGCTGTCTCAGCACTCTAGGATGCATCCCACCAGGACCCATTGACTTATGAGCCTTAAGCTTTTTTTAATTAATGAACAATTAGAACAGAGTGGGGAAAATGAGAAACATTAAAACACCTCCTCCTAACCCTCCTTCTTCCCAGGACTCTCCCTTCCTCCCCCAAACAGCGGTGCAGGGGATGGGGGATAGGGGTTACCGTCAGTTCATTACAGATGGACTTTGCTGCTGTTTCTTCTCAGGGGAAGGTCTCCTCGCACTTCCCACTACTACAGTGTGGAGTTGCTCCCACAAGAGATTGGCCAGGCCTGGGTCAGCTGCAGGTCCATCTTAGAATTGACTAGCACTGGCCATGTCAGCTACAAGGGAAACTTCTGGCAGCTCTTTGTTTAAAGAAGCCACCCCTGTAGCCTTCCCCACTGCCAAAACCTGGCCCAGGCAAAACCACTACAATAAGTGATCTGTGAGCATATAGGTTCATGAACTGCAGAATTCATATCTTCGTTGACCACCTAGACAAATGATGAAGATACTGTAAGTAGAATTTATTGAATACTATTTGGTTCCTTGGCCTAAATATTTGGAAGTTGAGTCCAAACTCTGAAAAAAGGGCTGCTGAGTTTTTCAAACCAGTGAAGCCTTATTGCACAGGTGATGGAGTTATACCCACAGCTGTGGCATATGCTGGTATTGCTGTGGTGCCTTTGGTATTTAAGTAAATAAGCTTACCAGATAGTGCACAGCAGAGCTAAAAGAATTCTTAACAGGTAAGTATTTCAAAACTGAAATATGAAGCAAGCTACTGTTCATAAAAGCTAATAAAAAATGATGACTCCTGCTTTTTGTGTGAGAAACCGATGGAACTGCTTTTCTATGGTGACAATTTTTCAGTATGAAGAGCCTGCTTGGAGATTGCTGAGCCTTTGTGTGTGACAGGGTAGTGTACTGAGTTCAGCTTTCTAAAAGGCTTTCTGGGAGGATATTTCAAGAGGGTATTTCAGGAAAGGAGCTGCCTTTGGCACATCAGCTAGGCTTCGGTTACCTGGACTGGCACCTTTAAAATTTATTGTTGCCTTGTGAATATTGGTTCCACACAATTCTTCAACAGGGAATTGTTCCTACATCTGGTGGCCTATGCTTGGAACAGACTGTCAGTAAGATCCTTCTAATCTTATTTTAGTTGAGAGTAATTTGGGAAATCAGTGGGAACGATGAGGCTTTATGAGGCTGGAGTAGAAAGCCAGAACGAGAGGGTTAGAACCCTCTGCAAAGTGTGGAGGTAGGCGTAGTTCGGCTATTTGGCCATCTGATGGCAGCAATGCCCACATAAAAAATTATCTAACGGAGAAAAAATAGGTGTTTCTGTTTCATTTTATATGTTAGACCATACAAGAGTAATGTAGACGAGTTCTAGTATGAATTAGATTTCTATTAGAGCCTGTACCTCATGAGATTTATCTCCTAGCTGTGTCCTCAGTTCAACTTTAGAGACTGAATATTACTTCATATATACATGTACGTATATTTATTTCTTCAAATAGCTTTGCTTCTAGAATTACAAAATGGGTGCAATGTAACCTCCTATACACCACCAGAAATAGTTTTATAGATGACTTTTTGGACAATTCTTTTCCATTTGGAAGAGGTTTGATTATTAAGAAATTAAAACTGTACAATGCTATAGACAAATTAGTAGGTCTTTTAATTACAGCAGAAATTGAAAAAATATTTAGTTTTTAGCTAGTGAAAATGCTAAATTATTTATATTTTAAAAGGATACAGTATTAAAATTCATCATGGATTTAAAATTTAATTCACTTGTTACAACTTTGCATGTAGCTGCTGTTTTAAGATACTATAAAATATAAATGTATTTTAATATTAAAAGTGTGATTTTTATTTAAAATAAAACTTGTGTAAGTAGAGTTTGGTTTCTCAAACATAAACATATAACATGACTAAGAGGTCATTCTTGGAAAAAGTAAGCTCTGTAATTTTAACAAGAACATCACTAGGGCAAGAGTTGGGAAGGAACTGATGTAATCTCTGCTTAAATTATCTTCTGTAGCACTTGGTGTGAAATGCCTATAACTAATGATCTGTAACACTGCTGCTGGCACAGATGTCAGATCTGCCCTGCAATAATTTAATTTTTCTTGCATTTGCTAAGTTTATAGTTTCTTTTTATTGTTGCCCAGAACTCTGGCCTTAGTTTAGCATTAACTTAAAATTATTGTCTTTTTCCATAGTGTTGTCATGTTTTGCTTGTGTCTATGCAGCTTATATGGTTTTGACTAAATACAAGGTCAGGTCTCTGTGAAATCTGGAAAGCAAGTACATGTCGACTTGTATGTGTGAGAAAAAGATTTGCTGCTGGTAAGATGTGCCCTGTGTTAAAAGTCACTTTGATACTTAAATGACGTTTACACTGCGTGTTTAAGATACCGTTTAACATCAGAGTTACATTTCTGTGACCATGTTCCCCTTGGCACAGTGTTTCTTTATTTGATTTTAATTCTGCTAACTTTGAGACTATGGTCTTCTTCCTGGTCCTATCCTACTAAATAAGGATAACACTGAAACTTCTGGAATTGACTTGCCCAGGAGGAAGATGTCTTGCCTCTTCCTGTGCAGAACCTGCCTAAATGTATACTGGTACTGATCCACACTATACAACTTCTTACTGGCAATTCGGGGTTTCAGTAATGTAACTACTCACTCGTGAGAGCATTTCTGGTGTCAAGAAGAACTGGAGAAAAAGCTATGGTGAATGGTCCAAGCTCAGTGTGGTCTGGTTAGTGCGAACATGATCTGAAGCTGCACTAGTGTCATTGACAGAAATCTGGGAGCCCTTATTGCAAGCACTGCTTTCTCAGGTGGTGTGGTGCTAGTATCAGGGCTATGTACACCAGCATTATACACCATGTTAGCGAAACTTTAGATACACTATTTTTTAATGTGTGTTGAAGTAGTTTTAAATTTGAACTGAAGACTAAGTTGTTTCATTTGTGATTAGAAGTGCTGTATTGGAATAAAGGAAATCTGGAACAGCTTCCAGAATTCCAGACAGTTTTGAAATACTGTCACACTAAAAAATTAATTATAACTGTAAGTACTGTGTATACCCAGAGGCCCTGGGTCAATTTTGTGGTTTTATAATCTTGTTTCTTAATTTTGAAAATCTCCTGTATGACTGTCACTTTTACAAAGTGAACAGGGAAAAACATGTTTCTGCATTTCATTCTATTGCTGTCTGAGGTGCTGCTAGAAAAAAAGAAAGTGACCCCAATTATTGTTGAGCATGAATTCTGTTTTTGGAAAGGTGGTATTGCTCTGTGCTGTTAATAGAAGCTCTTTAGAGCTCAGGGTTGTATGTTACTGGAAAAAACCTGTGACAGCATAAAGAGGAGATTAGTATGAGCGATACTAGTTTTTATTAAAGCTTCGGTAGAAATACGCTTCCTGATGAGCTGGAATTCTAGCTATGCAGTACAGCTAATTTAGAGAAATTATCTATTACCTTAGAGAAGAAATTGACAATCCTCTGCATTTAATGGTGAAAGTATCATGATATTGCAGATTTCCTGAACAGCTCTAGTAACATGATTGCACCGCAACACATACATGTGCAACACTTCCTTGTTACTGTAATATAGTCGAATAATGGACTTCCAGACCTTTTGAAAAAGAGAGAGCAACATTAGTTTGAGCTCAGATTCTTAATAAAAATGTATATTCATTGCCACGTTTGTTTACACTTGAAGAAATACTTATTTCATTAATGCTGATGAATAAACAGTTAGGACTTGTGTTATAATGGATCATTTTTTTCTGAAAAACAGCAGCAGAACTATAAGTATGTGTTTGTCAAGACTTTGTGTGGGAAGCCTCTCCATTGCAGAGGATGAATTGCTTAGTTTACCCAGAACACTGCTACAAATTATAGTACCAGTTACACCTTTTTTTTTTTTTTCCTTATTGGATGTTACTAGACAAATAGAGAAGAAAATGACATCAGGTCATGGGGTTTCTTTGGTTTATTTTCAAGAAGTTGTTGGAAATAAAACTTACTGGAAACACTTTTTAAAATGCAAATTTGGCAAAAATTCACATAATCAGCAGTGTCTGCATTAGTGAGTAGCAGAAGGGGAAAGTGTTAAAAGGGGGGACACACATGCAGTTGAATCATCTTTGGTTTTAGCATTTCAGATAAAGGAAGTCCAGGATTGCTGTCAGTGTTTCTGCCAGGTATACTTTAGTTATGCCATAGGATACAAGGAACTTAATACAGTACATGTTTTTGTTCATCCTTTCATAGAATGCTTTTACTGTCTGTAGAGTTTGTGAGGTTGGATTTGGTGCCCTCTCAAATGTTGCTGATCTAGTACAGAATAGATGAACTTCAAAATGAAATATGAAATAGTTGGCTCAGTTGAGTGTCTTCTGTACTTCAAATGGCCATAAACATCTCTATAATAGCTTGCATTATTTTTAATGGCAGGATTTAAAACCTCATACATGATTCATCTTAATTATTAAAAAATAACCCTGTCCTATATTGGATAATATTTTCTAGTTCATGGGCTATCATGATTCCATTTGTGTGGTGAATGAGTCGCTGTCTCTTGTGTAGCAGCATTGATCTGCTCATTAGTGAATGTGTGTTTGTGACCTGTTGACTTGTTCAGAAATGGACTAACGTGAGGTTGGTGTATAATGAACTCTTTTCTGGTTAGACTAGTAGCTTTAAATGTTTGACATTTATATAAGCTGTTGAAACTTTCAGTAGTGGAGGAGGATTTCATATCTGTGAAATACAAGGGTAGTGTTTTCTTAAAGGTGCTGTTGGAGGATTTCTGGTTAAAGAATCAAGACAAGAAAGGAAGGCCAAGTGTACATGATGCTGATGATAGATGCTTTGAGCAGGAAGTGTCTTGTAGCTAACCAGAAGACAATACCGTTTTATTGTTCAGATTTTTAAAGATTAAATTTTCCGTGTCTTGCTGAGAAAGTGTGGGAAGGTGCTGGTTTTACCTGTTTGTCTTCTGAGACATGAAGCCTCAAACGCTTCACTACATCCAAAACCAGATTGCCTTGCCTGGATTTGAAACTGACCTAAGTGGAAAGTAACTCAATGGACTTAGTTCTCTATGAAATCTGTTCCCAGTGTATAGGCCAGATCAGTATTTTGTCAGTGCAGGCAGCCACTTCTGGCTTGCTAGGGTCACTGTGGCCATGAGGCTTCCCACTGTGCTATCTCAAGTAAGGTAGTAGAAGATGCCTTTCTGCCAGTCTTTGCTCATAAAAGTCATGAGACTTTTGAAGGGATGTGGAAATGTGTGTTATATTTTATACATTTTTTCGGAAGCTTGTCAGGAAGGTCATACAGGGAGACAAATGAAAAGCAAATTTTCTAAACACAAAGTGCCTCAGAAACAGCGTTGCCATCTGTTACCATTTGCTGGAAGACTACTGGAGTAGCTAGGTAATGGATTTTTTCCATTCATATGGAGAAGTTAAATCTTTAGCCTTCTTAGTTCTAAAAGAGATTAATTGAAATGAGACAGAAAACCACAAAAAAGGAGCCCAGGCTCCTTTTCACCTTGAAGTGAAAAGTAAGTATGTTTTCCTGGTTAGACCTTATAAAGCTTCTAGAAGTAAAACACAAAAAAATTGCACGCCATTTGTTTTGACACTTGTTCCCCTCAGCACATGTGCTTGATGCTGGTGATATTCTTGAAGTTTTTAGGGAGAATTGCAAGGGAGATACATGTGAAACAGGACATCCTTGAGATTGTGCTTCCCAGAATTATTATGGGGGACTTAATTTAGCTGAAAAGTGCTCTTGGCTTAAGAAGTTAAAATTATGACTGAAGCTGAAAACTTCAAGGTTTTAATCAGAACAGGTAGTTTAAGGCTAGCAGAGCATAAAGATGGACTGGAATAGTAATAGCTTGTATGCAGATTCCACATTCTATTTAACACTGAAAAGCAACTATATGAGAAGATTATTGAAACTGTGCATCTCCAGGTAAACATCAGGTTACCTAGTACATGAAATGAGAGAAGCATCACTTGGATGACAAAGTTGTGTGTTCCAGCTGTGCTGTGAGGGTGTCAGAGGCAGCAGAGGGCAGCTGCATCTAAGGCAGCACGGCTGGGAAGGCACACGGGCTGGGAGAGCTGTGCCTAGGCAGGAGCCCCTCCAGGTCTGTAGCTGGCTGAATGCATGCTGCTTCCTGATATCTAACTAAAATATAAACCCTGGGGTTTTACAAAACTGGATTTTATAAAAAAAAAAAGATTTATGTTCATTATATTGATGTGAATTTGTAACTTTTTGGAGAGCTACATTCAAAGTTTCGTTTTGACTGCCTTTTTAAAAATGTCTTGAATATGTTTGGATCTTTTTAAAATCTGTGTGGAATTCAGAATATATATTGCAATACTTTCTCGCATGTGTGGAAGCAGGTGAAAACTTTGCAGAAAATAGAAGCGGGAAAAATTCAGAATTTCATCTTGAAATGGTATTTTCAAGCCCTGAGCTTAAAAGTAAAAGAAAATCAATGTAAATTCTTATTTGAATTCTATAGCAGTAAGACTATTTTCACAAATATTCTTTAATGTGACCATAGTACTGGCAGTGGAACCCACTTTATAATGAGTCTTCTAGTACTGCATAATGAAAGCTGTACAGGATACTCTATTTGTCTTCTTTGTTTCCACCTCTGGTAATTGTAAGCAAGTAACAGCTTGGATGATAGAAAAGGATGGTGGAACTGGAAAATGCTGATTATAAAAGGGAGGATCCAGTGATCCCTCTAACACAAAGCCTTTTAGCAGTGGTTCACCATCATGATACTTGTTCGTCTGAGCAGCCAAGAAAGATAACCAGAAGCTCTAAAGACCTGGACCACATCTTTCAGAGGATCAAGTTAGTTTGCTAATTTACTGTGGTTTTTATTAGCTTCCTTGGATTCCTACAGGTACCTTCTTGGCCTTAGCACTTAAATTTTATTGGGGGAAAAGAGGTGAGCATGCAGGGAAAAGAAAGGGAATATAAAAAAGCCTGTCTCTGCATGTATGAATTAGCCATCAGGTTACGCCTGATAGCCCGTTCAGGGTTCCTAGTTTTTGAAGTGAAGTGTTACTTCTGACAAAAAATACAACTTCTCCACACAGTTAATTGGAAACATCCTCCTCAGCACAGGTACACACTCATGCCTAAAAGGATTATTGTTGAAATGTGAATTAAAGAATTATTTGCAGTTAATAACATTTGGTAATGAAATTTGTGTAGTGGAACTAATAAATGGAGAAATAATGTCTGAAAACCAAAAATCATACTGAAATACCAAACCTGCATGTTTGCCATGTTACTGGGATTTCTGCAAAACGTTGCAATTTCTCAAAACAAAATGAGATTTAAGTTGTTTTGGACTTGGGCTGGAGCAGATTTAAGAAGTATGTTGCAGTATTTATGTAAAACCTCATTGTTTTGAAAGGCAGAATTAGGAGTACAGGGAATTACCTGCACTTGTTTACAAGATGTTTAGGTAACCAAAAAGAGTCTCTAGTTTGACTCACTACTATGTTTTGCTGTCTCTAAGCAAGAGAAGACTGCTGGTGAAAGGAGGGGTGACTTTGGGCAGGGAGTTGCCCAGAGTGGGTAGGGGATTGGCACACTGAGCATATGTGCCCATTTTTTTTATCATTTCCTCTAGAGATATAGGAACATGCTTCCTTCCCACATCTCCCTTTAGCTTTTAATGGCTTTGTTTTCCTCTCATCGATTACTCCACTGCATTCCATTTCTAAAGTGAGTGTGGGTAGGATTTCATGGCAGTGTTGTCAATTGATGACCCTGCCCTTGTGTGTCACACTCAGCATCATGTAAGCATGATACTTTTTGTATTTGGTTATAAAAACAAATGAGCATCATGAATATTTAAAGCAAATGGTCTGTTTTGTGTTTTTTCAGTCAGGTTTCTGGTTTTTGTTGACTTATACTGTTATCCCTTAAAAAAAAATACTCTTTGAGAGGGACAAAGAAGCTTTATTCAAACCAGAATTGTCAATCTCTTTTGTGTGTTACCCTTTCATGAAAGAAAATGTAATGATCTTACATTTCTTGACTTGACGTTGACAGTGTAATTGATTCCAATTGTGAGTGGAAACAGTGGTTTACACAAAAATGGTGAAGATTCTCGTATTTCCAATTTTTAAATGACTTCAATGTATTGTCAATTTTTGCAATACTTTGTGCCACATTAAGGAAGAAACAAATATTTGCAGACTTGCATCAATGACTCAGATTTTCCATATTGATTGATTTCTTTGAAGGTAATTATAAATGTTCCATAAACATGCCATTGCACACTTCAGAGCAAACAATAAATAGTTTTGGATGAATGTGCTTAAGAGCTGTGAATGTATATTTTAATTCCTACGGGGGTACAGTTTAAGTTTTTGAAGAAAATTATTGTGAGATCAAAACATGATTTATGAAAGCGTGATTCCAAAACAAACAAAATATTTTTGGCCATAATTCTAATAAGAAATTTTAAATGGGATAACAGTTTCAGTGTTGCCATGTTTTGCAGACACTATTTGACTTGGAACTGAAGAATTCAGTTGGAATTGAAAAATTTGATGTTCCTGTATCTTTCTAGTGAGAAAACAGATATATACGCTAGAATATTCTCTGCTCTTGCTTTTACTGACTAAGGACATGACACTTGAAGTGCTAATGACACGTCTTCTGTCACAGTAAGGTCACCTTGTGTTGTGTTAAAGGTTAAAGAAATTTGGCAAAAAATAAACTCCTTGTGTTCCAGCTTATCCTCAGATGTCAGAAGAGCTGGGAGCAGCTGGACTTAGATTCTGAGTGATGTTCAGTTTGGTACTGTAAGTCTGATCCTGTTAGGTATGTTGAACTGTCATGATTATGGATGCACAAACAGCACAATGCACCTTCACATCCCTTGAACCAGCATGGCCAGACCAAAGGAGTTAGGTCACATTCAGTGTTAACTCTCAGGGCTAGATTAATGAATAATGAAACTTACTGAAGGAACAGAAGTTCACATTCCTTTGGATTGCCAGTGGTAAACACACTGTCTGCAAAAGCACATACAATTGTTAAGAATATGGATAACGTAGCTGGAGATAGGTGCATTAAAATATGAATTGACTCTCTAGAGGTTTCTGAGTTTCCTGGGAAAGCACTCAGTACAGCTGGGTGTTTGAATCTCACCCAAGAGGTGTCCCTGTGCTGGGAGAAGTTCAGATCATCAGCTGATCCCAGAAGGCAGTGATGAAGTCCTTTAGACTCATCTGCAATGATGTCTTCCCCTAACATCTCTCCTTTCTTAAACCATATTTATACTATTTGTTTACTCTTAGATGGAGCTTGAGTGACTCTAGTCATACATACATCTGTTATAATTGATATAAAATTTCCTTGCTTTGCTTTTAAAGGTATAGACTAGAACAAATTCAGAGTGCATGCTTAGTGAGGAGTGGTTGCACCTTGGAGGCCGGTAGCCTTTGGGATGGAGGTGTGTTTTTGTATTATAATGGTATTATAAGGACAAACCAATAGAAAACTATTGGCTTAAGGTAGCATCTATGCAGCTTATTGGTTCCATAGTATCATCAAGTTCTGGTCCCTGTGGTGATATCAGAGCCTGGCCACCATGTCTTCTCTCCACTCTGCTTGTTGTTTCTCTGAGTCTGTACCTAGCTCCTCTGGCATTGCTAACATCTAAAGTTGCAGGTTATGTTGCCTAGGGAACTGTCATGGAACAGAAGAGATTCTGTGCATGTTGGCTACTTTCCATCCTGAAAGTTTTCATGGTTCATGACCAGTCTTACCTATCCTTTTCTGCATACGTATGTTCGATTTGTTTTTTTCCCCAAGGAAAATTTCTGTTGCTGTGGGCAGTGAGGTAGAGGACTTGCATCTTTCCATCCAGCAAACCTCCACAATTCTTGCAAAGGGAAGGGGCTTATATGCTTCTGAGTGACACATATTTCTATTTCTGTTCTGAGATTAGAGTTTAATATCTGGTCCTGAAAGACTGGTTGCAGTTATTCTGGAGCTAGTTTCCATGCCAGATTAAAATCTTACTGCCAAAGCAGTGTCTCAGACCTGCCTGTGCTTTGGACAAAAAAACCCAACCAACAACCATAAAAAACCTTCCCAAAAGCTAAAACTCTCCCTTTTCCAGTATGTGAATATGAAACATTTGAAGTATTCTCGAATTTGTTTTCCAAGTAGGACAAAAACAAACAAAGGCCTAGAGGAAGAAGGTTTTTTCCCCATGATTATATTTACAATATGCAGGGTGGCTTAAGACAAGAGGATGCTAACACCAAATTATTATGATATTTGTAATACCTATTAAGTCCTACAGTGGAATGCTAGGGTGTTATTATGAGCTTGGGGGAATTTAAGAATAGCCGACAGTGATTAGGATGTTCATGGGACCTGGGAGACTGGGTTGGATGGGGACTAGCTTTCTCTTGACGAAGTGCCTCAACTCTTGAACAAAGGATGTTGTGTACATACGGGAATTCGTGCTCTGTTTCGCACCTCAGATTTTTTTTTTCTCCCAAAAATGATTACAGTGTAGGTGCTCCTATGCAAAAATACTTTTCTTTTTTTTAATTCCCATGAATATATATCATAGAAAGTGACTTCTCCATACTCTGCCTCTTACCTCAAGTACCAAGCTGTGATTAAATGTGTTAACTCTTTTAAGCAAAAAGCTTGTGCCATGATTGGATAAATGTGATTTGTTGATTTCCTTCATGGCATTGGAATGCAAATAAACGCATAAGGGTGAGGATTGAAATTTGCTTTTGTATATTAGGAAACATTCAGGAAAGGTTTGCCAGATGGCTAAAGGTAAAAAATGTAAAATCTGATTACAGGCTTAAGATGTGTATGTAAGGAACTGAACTCTTTTTTTTTGAGACAAAAATACACAGAACAAAATGTACTAAAACCAAACGTGTCAGTAATGTACACCATTGTTTTTTCCCGTAACTGGCATGGAACTGACATGGTAACTGGCATTGTAAATGTCTCACATGAAGTTGCATGAAAAAAAGCTTAAAAAAGGGGGAGAAAGGGAAAAAAAAAAAAAGTCGGAGGGGGTTGGGGATGCAAAAAAACTTCATCTTATCAATTACCAAGCAATATTACCACAGTCTTAGGGAAAGGTGAAGATATACATCATAGAATCATAGAATGGTTTCGATTGGAAGGGTCCAACCTGTAGGCACAGACACCTTCCATTGGAGTGCATCAGTTGACTTCTCTTTTTCTGCCTGAAAGTTTACTAGGACAGACTGCAGAAAATGAAAAAGATGAAATAACTGCCTTATCATTCCTGCTCTTTGGGGCACGTGGGATTGAGTGTATCTTGAATACTGTGCTAGCAGATGTAGCGGAAGGGCATCAGTGGTAAAATAAAAGACAATTTTATCTCCAGAAAAAGGTAAGGTAGTTGATTTGTTGGACTGCAGTATTTCTGGAAGTAAGTGTGCTTAAAAAAAAAAAAAAGATACAAAGATACAGATTGGTTTTGGTAGATTGGCAAGTGTAAAAAATGGAGAACAGCACTGACTGCTCTCTTGTTAGAAATTAATAGGAAGCAGTGTCAGGGTTCCCCAAAGACTTTTGCAGATGTGTTTTAAGTGGATGTGGCTTACACATTTGCTTCTCTCCAGGAATTCAGGAACAAATTACATTTGGGCTTGAAGTTGTGTATCTATGGGGGACGGAAAAGCACCTTCCATGTTACTGAAATGTTTAATGCTAATTAAAGCCGTCACTTTACCTTAGACAACTGCATCTTATTTACCATACTTTCATGTCAACATTCTCTTTTTGTGGTACAAAGGTAAAAAATGTTGTTTTAAAGCTAGCCAGGACTCCATCCCAAATACTAGCTTGATGGAGACTTTAATAAGAATAGCTTAAATAACTGAGATAGTGGGAAAATCAAGATCACTAGTTCACTACTTACTCAAAGAATGAATTTTTTTAATGTGATCGAGTTCATGTGCTGTAGCATGTATATATTACAGCAATATTTTATGTGTGTATGTATTGGTATCCCCCAGTGTGTCCTTTTAATCCTTTGAAAAATGTAGATACTGAAGTAAAATACTATATCTGTAGGAGGCCCAGTTCTTTTCTGCTTTTGAGTAGCTGTAAAAAAGGAAGTAAAAATATTTTAATATTCATTCCCTTCACCCTACAAAAATAAACTTGTAAAGAGATTGCAAAAGCAAAAGAATGAGTGATGAATAATAGATTCTTCTATCCCTGGTCTCTAACATCTACATACAGCAAACACGTCAGTGCCTAGAAGACAACAATTTATGTTTTGCTTCCTTGTGCTGTAGGCTGTTTTTCATCAAGCTTTGGAAAATGTGGGAAGCTCCTGCATTCTGATGCTGGAGTTCTCTCTCTGTGAGGCTGATTTGGGCTAACCTTTGACTGATAATATTTAAAATTGGTTCATCTGGCTAACCATACATTCTCCTGGAAAGCTGATGAATGCTATTGTTGGCTGGAAATGTTAAATTATCCCTATCCTACTTTAAAAGGGTCAGGACAAATAGTTCTGTCAGCAACTGAATTTGTTCTTAAATCTCTGTGTACTGGAGTAAGCTTTAACCAGAAAAAACATTTACAACAATAATATCATAATGATGCTTAATATCTTTGTCATGATTTTTTTTCAGTGACTAAATTGTCCAAACACTCTCTATTGTTGCTTATGTTCATAACGTCTTTCTTCCACAGCTGTGGTAATGTTGGCAGTAGCTTGGTAAGTTTTTCCTCCTGCAAACTGCTTTTGGTTGTAGATTACAATGTTCTGAGCTGTTTTTGTGTTGGGTGCAATTGAAATGACAATCATTCACATTCATTTTTTATTCTCTGCCGCTCTTCTGATTTATGTGAAATATGTTTTCTAATATGTGTTAATTTGTCTTTATAAGGCTTAAGGCTTTCATTGTTTTCTTTATTAGCCAGAGTTATGGTTCCATTTAGTTCCTATTTTGGAAGGAGCATTTAGGTTTTAAAACAATAAAGCACAAATTAGAGCATATTTTAACTTGTTTCTCTCTTTCCCTCTCAAACATTTACTGAGAGATATAATCCTAACATAAAGAACTATCCATGCTGTGTATTTTGACTAAAGCTGATGGAGAAATTGCATTTGTATAGCTACTGCCTGCAATGTAGAACTTCCTCCTTGTTTTTGTAGCAGTAGAAGAACTTTCTTCAGCACCATACTCTGTCTCAGATTAGCTTTTGTTGCCTTAGATAAATTGCTTCATTTCTCTGTTTCTTTATTTACTGTGTTAAAATGAGAGACCTGTAGCAGGATGTCAGGTGAAATGTATAGAATATTCTCCACTACTGTAGTGCTATGATCGTTGGAGTGAAATGCAAGTGTGCTGCCTTTGAGATACTAATACAAGGCTAATATCAAATGGTAATTAGTAATGAAATGCCATTCTTTACAATATTCAAAACATAACCCTTGTATATTTTTGCTAGGAATAGTGTTAAAACTGTTGTTCTTATCCTTCCATTTGCTTTTTCTTCTGTGTTCATCCAGCACTTCAGAAATTAATTTTGATCCTAGACTAGTTCTGCCCAAAGCAGCCTTTCTTACAGTAGCTTGTAAGAATACTAGTGAAAGGTCATTTACCATGTTTAGAACAAAACAATCTGAAACAAACTGGGTCTGAATGGGAATATGGAATTCAAACTCCCTATAGCACAATTGAAACTAATTGCTAATGTCGTTTGAGGACTGAGTATGTGTTCTCATGTTGGTGAACTTTTCTGCCAACTTCAACACTGACACAAGAGAGACTGAAAAGCTGGACTGAAGTCTGCTGACAATTTTAGGCTTGCACATGGAGGTCTACAGAGGTGTCTGCTTTCCAGTAGGCTGAATTGTGAACTTGTAATCAATACGTCATTATGACAGAAACCATGAATGTGGTTGCCAAATAATGTTTGCAGTCTGTGTTGAGTTCATGGGACAACATTTTGGTAGCAGGAGAGCTACAGTGGAGGCATCTGTAAGAAGCTGCTAGAGGCTTCTCTTATGTCCAATGGAGCCAACCTCGGATAGCTCCATGTCAAACCTGCCCCTGGCTAAGGCCAAGCCCATCAGCAATGGTGATAGCGTCTCTGGGACAGCGTATTTGGTACAGGAGAAAAATTGCTGTGTGGCAGCAATTGCAGCCAAGAGGGAGAAATGAGAATGAGAGAAACAACCCTTCTGGTGCCAAGGTCAGTGAGGAAGGAGAGGGGGAAGAGGTGCTGCAGGCACTGTAGCAGAGATTCCCCTGCAGCCTGTAGTGCAGCCCATGGTGAGGCAGGCCCTGGCTCTGCAGCCATGGAGGCCATGGCTGAGCAGAGATCCCTGCAGCAGAGGGAGCACCCCACACAGAGCAGGTGGGTGCTGGAGTGCGGACACAGCTTATGCTGGAAGAGCCTTCTGCAATATCTGTGAACCCGTGGAGCAGGCTTACTGGCTGGACTTGTGACCTAATAGGAGACCCACACTGAAGCAGTTTGTGAAGAACTGCAGCCTGTGGGAAGGACCCCACACTGGAGCAGGGGAAGAGCATGAGAAGTCCTTCCTCTGAGGAGGAAGGAGCATAAGAGACAATATGTGATGAACTGACCACAAACTCTCACTCCTCATCCCCCTGTGCTGCTGGCAGGGAGGAGGTAGAGAAATGGTGAGTAAAGTATTTTAAAACACAGTTTTTTATTTCTCATCCTACTCTGATTTGGTTGGTAATAAATTAAGCTGATTTACCCAAGTCAAGTTGTTTTTGCCTGCGGTGGTAATCGCTGAGTGATCTCTTCCTGTCTTCATGTTGGCCCACAAGACTTTTTCTATATTTTCACTCCCCTGTCTCGCTGAGGAAGAGGAGTAGTAGAGTGGCTTTGGTGGGAATCTGGCACTCAGCCAGGGTCAAACAAACCACACAGTGTTAAAAAACTCCTCATAGAATGAAAAGGAAGGAAGACACTTTAATTGTCTACATGTAAAGACCAGGAATTTGAAATAGCAAGAATCAGGAAGAATGTAGTGTGGTCTTTGAAGGGCAATTCATATGAGGGAAATACTATGCTTGACTGTAAAATAAAATCAAAAGAAAAGAGAAGTTTTTCTCTTCTCTGAAGGGTGAAGTGTCATTAAAACTCATTGAAAATTGAAAAATGGGCTAAAACCTCTGGTCTTTGGTCTTTGTTTCTTGGTCATTGTATGATATCCTTTGAGAGCTGTGCAGTACTCGTTCCTGTCTTCATGTCTCTAAGGTAATCATGGTTTGAACTGCCTTCCTTGTATTCAGGTAATTATTTTTCCTCACGGGATAATACTAGAAGTTGAGATGAATGATCTATCTTGCATACACTTGACATTGTTCATTCACATTAGTTTCCTTTAATACTTTAAGGGTAGAAAAACTCTGAATGTCCATATTTCTGAAGTATATCTGCAACATACATTTCTAAAGCTGCTTTCAGTGAACAGAGATGAGGGTTAAACTGTTAGAAATACAAGAGATTTAAGTGGGGCTTGAGATACCTCTGAGGTGTTCATCATAATGCATTGTCTCTGATTTTGAGTGGAAATATCTGCAGTTTTAACAACATTTTGATGATGTTATTGTTGTCTGTCTGTGTGATCTCTTCAAGTCTGTTGCCGTTTCTGTCAGTTTTTCCATGGTTTCCTGCAGTGGCCCAGTGAAGCTGGCAGTGCACAGATGAATAGTTTGTGCAGTGGTGAACACAGCTTTCTATAACTTTCCATCAGTACTCATCTAGTTTATTTTTCAGATAACAATTGAGTGTTACGTAGGCCATCAAGTCCCCATGAATTCTCCTCATAATTTCTATGTAGTGGTTTTTGTGTTGGCCCATTACAGCATTTTCATTAACTTTTACAAGCTACAGCATTTCAAACAGTAGCTTAAGCTGCCCACTGCCAAAGGAAAGAATTTGTAAGCTTTGCCATAGGAGATTATGGTTTAATGGAAGAAAATGGGATAATCATTTGCTTCCCTCTCCCTGAATGGGCATACCACGATGTTTTTACTACAGATGCTTGACACCTGAGGCACAGATTCCTGTTGTTGTATTGTGCAATGTGAGTGCTTAACAGGCTACAGCTCAGTACATGTATGTATACAACTGTTACTAAGAAAAATGCTTCTGTGTATTTCAAACCTTTCTTGTGAGTAGAAAGAACACAATGAAAACAGGTAGGTATGTGAGAATGTCATCTAGAGGAACACATTCTTTGTTTGCACTCTGGTGAAGATGCATTCCTAACAATAGTTCTGGCATTGTTTTTGTTTTTTTTTTCTTTGTTCCTTTTTTTTTTCCTTTTCATTTCCTCACAGGCCTGTAACAATGGCCCTTAGTGCACCTGCTGGAAAAGGTTTTTCCTTTGTTGAAGGTTGTTTAGGCCTGTAAAGACAAGTGTATATAGATCTTTACCACAGTCTGTGACGAACACTTTAAGAGTAATCCAAAAGGCTGGAAAGACTTGGTTGTAATGAAGTGAAAATATTCTGAAGATTTTAGTATGGTGATGTGACATACCTTTTTAAAAATGTGCTCACTTGAATTCTGCAGTGTTTTGTGGGATGAGGGGAAAAAAGAAAAGTTAGAGCAGAAGATACATTGCATCCTAGCAAACTAAGACTTGAGATAGCCTAACAGATGAGTGTTTGGTGGCTGTCCTGGTTTCAGCTGGGACTGAATTGGTGTTCACCCTAGTAGCTGGGACAGCACTGTTTCAGATTTACAGTGAGAACACTGTTGATAACACACTGATGTTCTAGTTGTTGCTAAGTAGCACTTATCCAAAGTGAAGGACTTTTTCACTTTCCTCGCTCTGCCAGCGAGGAGATGTACAAGAGATGGGGATGGAGCATGGCCAGAACAGCTGATCCCAACTAGCTACAGGGCTATTCCATTCTATAGAACGTCATGCTCAGCATGTAAGCTTAGAGGGTTAAATTAGTGCTTGGGGAATGACTGGGCATAGGTCAATGGGTGATGAGTTGCACTGTGCATCACTTGTTTTCTTTCTTTGTTTTAAAATTCCTTTTATTTCCATTCTTGAGCTATTCTTAACCCATGAGTTTCACTTTTTTATTTTCCAGTTCTCTTCCCCATCCCACTGAGTGGTGGAGAGAAGCTGAGTGAGTGACTGTGATGCGTAGTTGCTGCTTGGGGTTAAACCTTAACAGTAGCCAAAGACAGGTGTTTAAAAGAGTCTGTTTCAAGAGACAGAATTGTTTTATCTTTATCCTATGGTTATCAAAAAGTCCTAGGACTTTTAACATTATTTAGAGTTTCTTTGTTATGATAAAGCAAACATAATATGCAAAGGGGATACAGAAAGTAACGAAGGGTTATCTTCATGCTTACTTCTTATTTTCTAAGCAAAGGTACACCTGGTCAGCCTTGAGGCTTACTGGTTGGATTGATTATGACCATTCTTAAACTCCCATCATCATAGTCTAATGAACATTGCAATGAGTGCTGACCCCCTACAGCTGATTAATATCTAATGTGGTGCTACTGTAGTTTCCAAACTCTCCAATTGTCATTGCAGTTCTTAAATGCTTATCCTAGATATATCTCTTCTGACAGTACAAACCAATACACTGATATGAGAAAATATCAAATTAGTTTTTCCTGAAGTAAAATTATCCTTTTTACTTAAATATTTAATGTCAATGAAGAGTGTAGCCACACTATAAAATGGTTTTCTATGCTACTGTTTCTGTCTCGGGACTCTTTTTTTTTTTTTTTTTTTTTTCTCTTCATGGAGAAAAGTGGTATTTATATGAGAAAGCATATAAAAATAGCAGGTAGTTTGACTTCACCCACCTCCTCACCTTCCCCCCAGAAAATATGTGCTGATGTGTAATGTTGACTAAATTCATGATGCAGAGCTGCCAAGATACTTAGGAAAAGAGGTAGTTTTAATTCTGAAAAGCCAATACTGTTTGCTTGTAGGAAGAGAAGAAAGAACACTGAACCTAATACTGGAAGCCTGATGTTTAGGCTGAATAAAACAAGAAGGAATCACAAAAGACTGTGTGACATTTAAAGAACTCAAACTAGCATGCTCACAAAAGGGAATGGAGGCAAATGTATGCCGTGTATGGATATATTTGCTCCCTAGTCACATTCATGTCTGTATTACTTTTTGGAAATTTACAGTGTTTTCTTACCTCAGATGGTCAGGGCAACTACTTAAAAAACGATCTTCCTCGTGTGCAGGCTCTAGTGCTTATGCTAGTTCATGATCAGCTAAATTAAAAAGCTGATTTGGCTGCAAGCTAACTGTGTTCCATGTTAATTTTTCAATTGGGTTGTCTGCACAGCTGTAGAAGCACAAATGAAAGCTTGAGGAGACTTGGTGTGGCAGATTGTGCACTTGTCATTATACTGCATTGTAAGGGTTTTAGAGTACATGCTTTTGAGGATCCTGAGGGATTGCTGCTGCCAAGACAAGGTGATCCAACTTCCCTTTCACTCCCGCATTTGTTCCTGCCTCTTTGCTTACAGTCTTTGCTATTTTAACCCACAAATCTTGAAAAAAAAATAACCAAACTTCTTCAGAAGAAAAAAAAAAGGAGATTAGTTTCTCTGTCATGCTGGCGAATGAAATCTGCTTGCTGTACCACCTGGTGGGTCCTGGCACAACCTTGATAGACATCTCTTCCCATGGTAGCAAACTAGTAGACTCTCAGTTGTCTTACCCCTTTAAAGTGTTTATCTGGCCATGCCAAATTCAAAGCCTTAAAAGCTTTAGCTGCATAATACGTTTTACTCCTTTAATGCTTCTCATGTATTTTTGCTTTTTACTAATGCAAGTAGTCAAATATGGTAAAATGCTATCTGTCTTCTAAAATAATTCACATGTGTTACTACCTATATGCGTTTTACTAAATGTGCTCTGGAAAAGTCACTAGAAAATCTGAAGAGAAGCAGTGCTAAAGTAGTGTCAAGTCCATTATGATAAGTTTCTATTGCAGCAGAAATTTAAGTTATCACATATTTCTGTCAAATATGTGATAACCGTTTTACAGGTTTATGATGAATTAAGAGACGGTTAATTTCTTTGCAATCATGGTGCAGTGCTTTTACTCTGTCCTGCACCTAGGGTACATGCCCTCCCTATGTGACTGTCTTTATGGCTCTAACCAGAACTGAGCCTGAGCAAAGCCACTGTTGATCAAAAATTGTGCAAATTATTTTGTTAGGTAATGCAAATGTTGAGCACACTCACCAATGAAAAACATGCCATAGACAACAGCTTCACATTTTGAAGGTTGAATAGGTTGAATATTTTGCTCTGTAGCAATCAGTCTGATTGAAAGAATACAAGTCTAAACTTTTGTTTTTCTGCCTTCAGACACCTTTCAAGAAAATAATTTAATTTAATGTGATATTTTATTTTGCAGTAAATTATTTTGTTTTCCTTGAGCTATTTGTTTATTGCTTATTAAAAGGCAATCTATTTAAAGATGTGAAACTTACACCATCATCAGTGAAGCTTTCCCATAACTCTCTGCTAGCATCATTAAGTTTCATTAAAGTCATTCTACTTAGAATAAGTTTTCAAAGCAATTGAAAATGGATGCAGAAGAGATTTTGGTTACTGCACAATGTAGTGGTGAATGTATCCATAAACCGTTATACTGTATTCTGTTTGTAAAGTTTGCTTTTGGGGTGGTTAATATCCTCTTCTAGATTCATGTATGGCTGTTGGGAAAATGCTTCTGCTATTAAACAAAAGCCTATGTCAGGACTACTTCTCTAAGAATAATAAATGATATCCACAAGCACCAGGCAAATCGCATCAGATTAACTTGTATCTGGTGCTAAGCCCTGATGATGTAGACAGTAAGAGCCCACTGATTGTGCCTGGGCTGATTGCAGCCGAGTAAGAAATTGCTGTGCTACTGCTTCTGTTGACTTTTGCTTGATCCTGCCTCCCAAACATGCTTAATTTCTTGTACCAAGCTTTGAGGCAGCTAGAGTTAAAACTGATATGTTAGGAGCCTGGGATGGCAAACAGGGAAAATAGTGCAGTTTTCCCTCAAGCAACAGTGTAGGATATTTGCCTAGCATAGGTTTCCCCTCTTCTCAATTACAGAGTACAAAATACTGAGAAACTTGAGAAGGCCACTGTTAGTTGGTTGTGCAGGGAAGAAATATAAGGGAGAAATATAAGGACTGAAGAAAGTGCAGAAATGTGCTGAGGTTTTGGAAACTTCATCCTTTCAGCCTTATATGTGCAAAAGGGAAGGGAGAGGAGCAGATGGGTGTTTGGGGAGTGAAGGAAGGAATGGAGGCAAAGAGTGCAGGTAGACACAAAGATATCTGTGTCTGTACACTTAAAGGTTTTGAAAGAAAGCTCCTAAGTTCATACTCGCTGTGGTAGTGTCAATCCAGACAGCTGCAAATCATGCTTGGGCCCAATCCACTAGAGAAATAGCTTTAGTGTGCAGCTCACTATGAAAAGCCATGTTGGAAAAATTGTATTAATATCTGCATCACACAGTTTTCTAGAAGCTCATAAGCTCAGACTTCTAATGTCCTATACTGTTCTCTTACCACACGTATTTTGCTGAAGTACTACGTGATGGGATTTAGAAGCAGCTGGAATCTGTCACATGCTGCATCTGTTCACACTGTGGTTTGCAGCAACTGGAGGGATTTAGAGCAAGGTTGAGAGCAGTTTAATCTTCAAGTTTCATTGTGTTGAAAAAAAATCCAGTAGTTTTTCCGTTCAGAAATCAGATTTTATTTGTAGTGTGAATGAAGTCTTCCTGTTTTGTGAGAGAGTGGGTTTCCATCATCGCCATCATCCATCAAGACGGCAGAACCAGGCTAATTAGTACTCAGAACAATTCCATGCAAGCCGTCAAAACACTCCAGACAGGAATCTGTGAAACCAAAGTTGAACCAAACTGTTGTGTGTTACTGTGGGTGTTGGCAAACAAGATATACAATTTTGTGCTAACACTGTGTAATTAAGCAATTTTCTAAAAAGATTTTTTTATTAGATGCCTTCTCCAGAGTTGTTTTGACCTGAAACCACTTTTCTGCCAAGTTAGTTCTCCCTTTTGTGTGATGTGGATACTTAATGCTTTGTTCCTTTCGTTCTCTTACCAGTGTACAGGCACTTTTCCTGATAACTTTTTAATTTTTATATTTCAAAAGGATATTATTTAAGCTTTACAAATTGATAGAGCTGGGAAGCCTACCTGTATGAGCATTTGAAGTTGTGCAGTGGGAACTCTATGTTGGTTCAGTAATGTGAAATAATTGGAGAAACCGATTCTAATCTAAACACCAGTGGGGCTACTGCTTATTGTGCTGTGTTTTCAGATATCTCATAGGTCTCATAAATACATACCAAAGCGTGAGAAGAATTGTTGGTTGTTCTTTTTTCTTGCTCAAATAGGCTAAACAGGGTCCAGGGGAAAGCAAGTGTGGTGTTAGGCTCACAAAGAGAGAAAGATGGCATCAGAAGAGTTTGGGGGTAGTTTTTTTCTTGTTAAGCCTTGTTTGACAGATCAGTAGGAGTTTGCCCAACTAGTTTGGTGTGGTGCATGCTGACCTACCTTCTCATTCTGCATACAACTGCTTTTTTAAACTTCTAATTTTTCTTTAAATAAGGATAGTTTTAAACCATCCTTAGTAGCTTTTTTTTAGCAGAACAATTAAAAGTTTTTAAGACCCATATCCCAAGAACAACTTAGTCTATGTAACTTCTGCTTCCTTGAATAGCTTCCTTTCATTTCAAGGATTAGTTCATAGTAAGGAGTTGTCATTTACTTGAGCTTGTTCCTAAGCAGTTGTAAAATACATCCAAACCCCATTTCCCTAGATGAATTTTTACAAACTTCACTGTTCACACTGGCTTGAGGGTGACCCCTGAAGTCAGACATTATTCCAGTATAACTTCTCCATTGGACTAATGAAATCACATAAAATAAAAATGACAAAGCATTGCTGATTAACCAGAACGCTGATAAAGACTGAAGATTTCTGTATAACAGTGAACACTTAATATTTTGGTAGGTCAGACGGGTACCGGGTTCCAGTGGTCACCTCCATAAAACAGAAGATGGGGACTGGGAATGGAGCGATGATGAAATGGATGAGAAGAGTGAAGAAGGCAAAGCTGCTGTTTCTCAGGAAAAGGTGACTTTTTTGTTAGCAGAGGTAACAGTGCTAAGACATTTGCACTCTGCCAGATATTCTGCCTTAATTGTTAGTATTTCTGTATCTTTACTGCATAAAGCCATGTAGTTCATACCTCACTGTATTTGTTTTCTAGTCAAGAAGAGTAAAAGAAGATGAGAACACAGAGGTAAAAATGTCTTTATAATTTCTTTTCTTTCAAATGTTTTGAGTGAAAGGATTTCTTTTCCGTTTCTGTTAAAAATGTAAATTGAAGTGGGAGTATTGTTCTGCAGCCTTGTATGGCAAGTACTTTTAAAGACACAGATGTATACAGTTGGGCCTGTAAGAATTAACTTGAGCACATAGTGTATAAAATGAATAGGAAACTTAAACATCTTATTATATTCTGCCCAAGAGAATTATTTGATAGATAATTTGACTGTTTTTAATGAGTCTTCATAACTGGATAACACTAATTGCTGTCAGTCATGTAATGATGATTCTTTAGGGGCAGCTGGAAGATCTCAAAATAATTTTTTGTTCTTGGTTTTGTTTTGATTTTTGTACCACAACATGTAGCTTAGAACTAAAATTCTTCATCCCATGTACAGTAAAATAGTTCAGTACTGTGACATAGATTAATTCAGAGGAATAAAATACCATGTTGAGCTTCATGGTCTTGTGCAGAGAGTATGGGAAGCATTGCTGCTATAAATAATTACTTAATAGGATTACTGGCTTGCAGCCAAAGTGCTCTTTTTAAAATGTCTGTTCCTTGGGTGGGTGACCCTTGGCACTTCACCTGTAAATTTAGATTCTCATTGATGTCACAGAAATCTTCTAAAAGACTAACAGCTTCCTGCCAGATTTGGTCATGTTAGCTCCTGCGATGACCTTAGCCTTTCCATTGCAGAGCTAGTTTACATAGTGCTTCAACATTTGAGATGTCTTTTTGTAAGCTGAGTATGGAAAAAATAGGACTTGCACTAGATAATCTGTTTATGTGTTAGAAACTGAGAGTTCTGCAGTTTTTTACTGAGTTTATACAGGTAGCTCTCTTACTATGAGTTGTTTAGAAAGGAGAAAAAAGCCTCTGCTTGAAGTTTTCTGTTGATTTTTTTTCTAAATGCTCTAAAAGATGACTCAGAACTGAGGCTAGTGCAGCTTGCCATTGTTGGTGTGTGCACGTTGGTCTTTGGGCTATACATTGAAATAACAGGTCTGTTGAAGTTGCAGAAATAATAGTAGTAGTGTATTGAATAGAAGGAAATTAATTGAAGTAGATGTGTGAGGAATTACTAAATTTTTGTGATGAAATGGTTTTCCAAATAGCATTTAACTTTTGTTTACAATACACAGATAATATAGATCTTGTGTAACATTTCTCTTTTTTTAAAGTACCTTTAAAGTGGAAAGCAGCTGGAAAAAAATGAGATTTATGATGAAAGTCTTTGTTTTGGGAGGACTTGAGTAACCTTTGAACAGGCTTCTGTGGGTAGTGACAATATGCCAAGTTGGGTGTGAAATTGTAGTAGGGTAGAGCACCCTGAGGTACTCTGTATGTAGGATATGCTTTTGCTTGAAAGTTCATATAAATGTTAGTTTAGGGCTGGGGAGGGTATCATAGTGTGAGGGAGGAGTGATGGTGTGAAAATTATCCATATTCCTACTTTTTCTCTGTGAAAGACATTTTCTGAGCTGTGATACCAGTTTTGATATGCTACTAGTTCTTTGCAGATGGGTAGATGCCAGACTTCCTTAACAACCAAAACTGTTACACAAAAATAATTTGAGTAGTAGCTTGGTATTCTCACTGTGTGCATATTATTTAATAGGTTATTGGAGCTTTGATGCAAGGTGGATTAAAAGCTCTTACACTCAGTGCTTTAATGCATGCCTTATCATTTGTATCTCTGTAATTGAAATATTGCAGTTTTAGTGGTATCAGCTATGTTTTTGAGTGTGTTACTGAAAGTGTTTAAAATGTTTTTGAGAGTTAGAGGATGCATAAAATATTCTGTGCTAACTTCAAACTGTTAGCATGGCAAGTATTTGGGGACTTTTTTTCCTTTGGCATCTTTTATAAGACTTTTTTCCTTTTTTTCTTTCTTTAATAGGCTCAGCCTGCAGTTAGTGATGAATATAGTGAAGTTCCATGTGCAGTAAATCTTGTCTTAAGATTAAGGTAAGAGATTCTTCTATTTATTTTAAATTATTTCTTAGTTGGCTTTATTATTCTTGATCTCCCTCATTACTTTCATAATATTAACATAACATGAATGTTCACCTCTTTAATCTCCCAGTATGACCAGTATGAATAGTGTTTCTGTGACTAATTGCTGTCTTTTAATTGCTTACTGAAATAGTGTAAAATGAATAGCAGAATATGAATGTAGCTTCAGGCTAACTGTACTCTTCATTAAGTATTTTCTTTCTTTTTTTTCCTTGCAATGCAGGATCACAGTGAGAAATTTTTAATGAGTTTCTTTCACACTTCAGCAGTCAGCCTCTGACAGAAATAAACCATAGCTGTATTACAAGTTGCCTACTCAAAATGTTTTTCACTGGCAAGTTTGATCAGCCACTGTGGAGAAATGACAGATATTTTAGAAAATGGATACAAATATGTTGCCTGACTTAAATTTATACATGGCTAAAATGAGTCAGATTGTCTTTAATTAAAATCAGTTTATAACTAAGATTTGAATTGTTTAATTATGCAGTCTGTTTCTTAGATGAAAGTATTTTTTGTCAAGAAGCTTTGATAACTTTTTTGTATTTATAGCCACTTTCTTTAAATCACTTAGTTAAAAAACTTACTGCCACTCATTTCAAAACTTGTTTATATCCAGTTTGTGCTGATGGAGTATCTATGCATGATTGTAAACTCTTAATTATTGCTATGGGGAAAAGTTAAATGTTATGGGGTTTTTATATGCTAACAAAAAGATAAAAGTCAAATAGAGAAATACTTACAAGTTATAACCAGTATGTTAGAAACAAATAGCAGATTTATACAGAAGATGTAGCTTTAAAACAGTAACATCAAAAATTATTAGTGATCAGAAAAAAAAATCTATACAGAATGAGTGCCAAGTTCCAAAAATCTGTTACCTTAACTTTTCTTTGACTGCAAAAAAATTTACATGGCTACCAAGGGTTGTTTACTGAAGGAATAATAAATTCTATTGTGAGGAGAGAAAAAAACTTAGAGATTATTTGAAATTGCTTTAGTTGTCCAATTTAAATAACTGCCCAGTTACACTATCAATATTCTTTTTAATCTCTCTGCTGACAGGTAGATGAAACACTTTACAAAAGAGGCCAATTTATACTGCTATATGGATGTACTAGTGAGGTGCTTTGGGTATTTTTAAATTACAATGAAACCCATAGAGTGATTAGCTTCTAGCCTATTACTTGCAGTGTGGGCATATCCACAGGGCAAACGTTTTAGTCCTGCAAGTACAGTAAAATTACAGGGATTATGCTTGCACTTCTCTGCAGCTCTTAAGGCAGAAGTGAAGGAAGATTCATCCTAGGAGGCTTGAGTTTCCAAACTTTTATTTGCACAGTCAACTTTTGTTGTTGTTAAGGAATTGTTAAGGATCCTCTTAATTTATGGGTGAAAATTCTCTTCTTCTTCCCACCCTAAAAACAAATCTGCAGTAACTAGATTAGTGTAGTGACAATTGTGAAGGATTAGATGGTTATTGGTAGAGAGGGAAGAAATAAGAATTTAAATTTTAGGAACCAGAAAGTTGCCTTTAAACACAACAACCTTGAACTGCAGATACCCTCTGGGGCCTTGGAGCATTGTTGGTGGTTTCTTGGAAAAAACCAAAAATCTGATGCATAATTTTGCAGATCAAATTTTGTTAATTTAAGATTACCTGCTTTTTAGGGAAAAATGCACTGTCCTGCAGACTCCTGGCCCCATGTGAGCTCTGGCTGCATCTTGCATCAGTGATGGGAGATGGAATGAGTTATGCATCTTTGTACTGTGTTTCTGGGTTTCCTTCTGATGGAAACATGAGCCTGTGAGGAGAGTCAGAGCTAGCACATAATCAATGTGTGTGCATGGATAGTTGGGGAATATAGGAGTGTGGGGTATATCAAGCAGCACTCTTTGGCTTTAGTTGGGACTTAGAGAAGTGTGTAACTGGGAACGAGGGCTACAGGCTCCCTAAACCTCTGCCCAGTATTGTAGATTCAGAGTTAGTAGTTATGCATTTCTTTATATTTACTACTTCAAAGGCAAGAGTTATTTTGTTTATGGAACATTCACATGCTGTGTGGGCCCCTGGACAGAATGACATTCAAATGTCTTGTTCTTTAATAAATTAACAGAAACCTTAACTGGAGAAAAGATCTGATGATGATTATTTGTTAACTTTTAACACATTACTTTTGTGGATTGATCTCAGCTAATTTGCCTGTCAGTGTCAACTATCAGTTAGGTTATTTTGTTAAAAGCTTTTAATCTTTGACCTTACTTGTAGGCACATTAATAAAGCAGCCTTGGACTGGCAGTGAGTGGTTACACCTGAAAACAAGGGACTCCTAGGTTCTGCTTTTTTTGTCTAGGTCTAACTGCAGTGAGCAAATTCAGAAATGCTAGCTCTGGAGAAATAGTGACTGTGTTGTAGTATAGTGCTGCTTTATGGGCTAGGAATAGGAGTCTTCCTCCATAGCCCTAAAGAGTCTTGATACTTTGACCTTACCACTCAACTAAACAAAGGCCAGAGTAGGTTTGAGGCTGGAATTCCAGTGAAGTATTGACAAGCTTGTACCACACCAGGTAATGTAAGTGATAAGCTGTAAGCCTGAAAAGTACATTTCCTGTATCACAGGATGTAAACCTGGAGGCCCTCAGTGATTTGCAGTGAGTCGTGGATTGGGGGAAACTATGCTCTGTATTCCACCCATATACAGCTGTCCTTATGCTGGGATCATTGCAGGGTGAATCAGCTTATATTGAGGGCAGCTGTGTACAGAGAAGGATGCTCTGGCAATTGCTGGCAATTGCTCAGCAATTGCTGTCTTTTGTTGTAATTGAGTATATATTTTTTGAGCATCTGAAAGTAAAAATCCTGCTAGTTTTGGCATTTGTAGTGAATAAAAGTAGTGTAGATGACTTACTTTGTGTCACACAGCATCCTCTTGGGATTGTAAGGTAGTAAACAGCTAATATCCTCACTGGGATTTCTCCATTTATGCACCTCCACTGCAGACTTTAAACTATTCTGTTGATGTCTTCTGGTGAATTGATCATTAAGTCATATAGCTGGTGGAGACTTGAGCACATTAGAGGATTTTTATAGGATTTGTTAAAATGAACCATAAGTTATGAACCATATTAGTATGGAGCAAGTTAGCTACAGTATGAGGATAGAAGTTATTTTCTGTGGTGTTTTATCTACTACTAATATATAGCTTTTAAAGTATGGCTTGATATTCAGATAAACATTATGAACATTAGATGCCAGACTTGAAGGTTCAAAGCTCAATACATAATCCAAAATGTTGGAAGCTTTTTCTTTTAAAATAATTCACTTGAAGCAATCAAATTATGTAAACTGGAATAGCTGGATGAGTTCAGAATGCACTGGTTTTAGACTCTGAGAATTACTGTCTTTAAAAAAGTTCAGTAATGTTCTGTTAAAAACGTAAATACTGTCAGAATACAAGAGGAGTGAACTGATGGATGAGGAGCATGAGAGGGGAAGGGAAGTAAATGTGTCAAGAGAAGGCACAGGAAGGTCTCATCATTCCTTTCCTTTTTGCTTCCGAGAGAGGGACCATGGGATAAGAGGATAGCAAAAGGTGAACATTTCAGATGGGAAGGAACTGTTCCTGTGTGATGTAGGCTGGCTGGGATAGGACCTGAGAAGAGAAGGCTTTTCCCTAGGGTCCTCAGTGAAGAAAGGATGGTAGATAGAAAGCTCTAATGATGCTTCTGTTACTGCTGAGACTTTGGCTGGGGAACTACCTTGGTAGCAGAGAGTTTGTCATGAAAATTGGTGAAAACATTTAGAACCTGATGGGCAGAAACAAAATAATATGTGACTTGGGAGTGTGGACCAAAAGGTTTGAAGAGTAGTGCCTGGAGATTTGGGACCAGGCAAAGCCTAGGGAAATGGGCTGCTTTCAAAAGGAGTGAGGGGGCTTGGGGGCAGTGTGCAAGTGAGCAGTGAGTGCAAGTAAGGCTTGGCTTTTTTAACTCTTCTACAATGAGTCTGTGCTACACAAACCCCATCAAATTTTAGATGATAGTTTTTCATTTTTTTCCTAGTAATATGTTCCAAAAAAAGGTAATAGTACCCATAAAAATAAAAAATTACCTCCCCAGAGGAGGAATTACAGCAGAAGAATCAATGCATTTCAGTAATTCTTCTACTGGATGATCAGGTTCTGTTATTTTTCCCAAGCAGAGCAGGGTTGGTCTCATTCAGTAATTGAGCAGGGAACATTGTAGGTAAGAAGCACAGCTCACGTTCTGAAATCATCTTTAAAGAATCTCATGACACTCTTTATCAAGTACTGGCATTTAACTCTGTTAGTCTGCTGGTTTCCAACTTAAGTATCTGATTTTGCCATCCTTTACTTGTATTTAATATAATTTTATTTTAGTAGTTTTCTCAGTAGGACTAACTTCTGAAAAAAAAATCTCTACTGTCAGAGTTGCTTCTTCAATTGGACATGGCAATCTCAGGTATTTTCTCTGTCTTTTGCACTGTTTTGTCTTGGAATATATTGCCCCTGAAGTGAAATTAGCAAGAGTGTGTTTCGGGTAACTCCATGCAAAGCTGTTTGAACAGCTGGTATTAAGGCCCTAATACTTAGGCATACCATTAGTATTTTAAAGCTCAAGTTGCTTTGAGAGACTGTGCTTAAATTTTGCAATGAACTGAAAATACTGGTTCTCAGTTGGTACTTGATCTGTTGTCATGGCATATAACTATGCCTCAGACTTAAGCGATTATTACGTTGAAATGCCGATGCTTCTGTATCCTCTGCCTCACAGAGGAAGAGGAACTTGAGAATGGAAAGGAATGAAATCTGTAGTTCAAATTTTCTCCTGTGAGGCTGTGCACACCCTGTGGATACTGGCAAGAACTCTGCAAAGAAAAGTTTAAGGCAATTGTCTGTGATTTAGTCCTCTGAAGGGACTGTTCATACCACTGGGGAAAAAGAGTGGGTAAGAATTGTTACCCTTGATTTGAAATTTCCAGTCTAATCACTAAATTGCTACAGTTACAGATTTAGGAAGGTCAGTCTCAGAGGGTTTGACTTGTTAATGGTTAAGAATTGCAAATTGTCTGAGGCAATCTAAAATGGTTAAATTTGCTTCTGTGACAGGAAGGTAATTTACTGATGGCAATTTGGAATGGCCCAGGACCTAATTTAATATAGTTTCTGCACACCAGATGAATTAAACCTATGGAAGAACAAAGGGGGTGAATGAAAAACTTTTACTTGATGCACTGGCAAGTGGAATACTTCTGTTATATTATTGCATATCTTATTTAAAATAATGTCTAGTGAAAATGCTGAGGCTGAACTGGTTATGTTATATGTGGCTGTATTTCTTGCACGAACATTACTTTCTTCAGTAGTTTATCACACTTTTAAACCATGTGTCATTTGATCCTTTCTGAGGAATGTATTTTCTGGGGAACTGGACAGACAGGTACAATTTAGTGACAAGTCCAAGGAGTAACTAGCAGCAGGCAGTTGCCCACACCGTGCTACAGCCGGAGAGTTGTTAGGACTTAAATGAAATGTGATTTCTTTTGCTTGCCAGAACATAAATGATGAAGTATCACTCACCAGTCTAAGCTGAAGCTCAAGTGCTAATCTTCTTGCTTTCCTATTTTGTTTTTTTTTTACTTTTTTCATGCAAAATTCATCACATATAGGGTTACAGAAAAAAGAGTACTTGGCTGGAGATACCTTAGTAGAGCTATTGTTATGTTGTTAATATTTAAGTTTGAAGGCTTAGATTTTTTGGAGAAGAAAACTCAAATCCTGTAAACAAGCAAACCCTCAAATGTGTTGTAGATAGAGGTGGAATGAATTTGATAATTGTCTCAATACCGTAACCCAGAGTTCTCAATTCTCTCTTTTTAAAGTATCAAACTAAAAAAAAAAAAAGCTTTTAGCATTCCAGTCTATTTTGTAAGAAGTGGGGCTGATGTGTGTCCTTCATCAAGGGCAAGTATTCCTCATCATTTTTGCTGTTTAGGAAGACTTCTCTTCTCCAGTGTATTTAATGACAAAATCCACAAATAAACTCCCAGCTGTGTGGTAGATTTGTAACTGGAAAGTAACAGAACTTCTCTGTAGGCTGGGAATTGATCCAATAACAAACATCATGAACAAAAACATTTGTAGAATTCTTGAAATAAATGTACCTGTGATTACAGTATTGAACACTGTCCTATATTTTATTTTGTCATCAAGGCTTTGCCTTGGGAATCAGGGAGGCGTGGGGACATGGTTACTGAGCTGAATTTTGTTTTCACAGCATGGAGAGTTCATTTAAATTACCTGTTTAATCATGATTAAATCATGACTGAAATCAGTAAGCAGGAACCCCTGATTAAACTATTGATTCTAATCTTGCTTTCTATTTGTACCTCTATTATTTCCATCAAAGCTTGCTCTTTAAAAATGGTAAATTGAGCATCTCTTATTCACTGCTTAAGGATGCTTTTATGCCTTGATGTATTTTTATTGAAAATAAATTAAACATTTAAAAATTTGTTTTAATTATTAGCTAAGTAAACCTGTGTAAAATTCCTATGCTATCACTTATTTGATAGAGAAGTGGTATATTTGTTTATCAAAACAACTTTTGTATGTAAACTTGATAATTATTGAGCCAAGGAACCAATATATTGTTTCTGCTTATTAAATTTAGATTTTCAAGAAGATTTGCATGTCTAAATGAATAGATGACAAAGAGTTAGACATTTAACCTGCACAGCTGTAGTTGTACATTATGCAGGCAATTACATTTGGGGATGTTTCTCACACTGAAATGTTAAAATCAGTTGGTATTTTTTTATTCCATTCTGACTTTTTATGGTTTTGTTTACAAAGGAAAGAAAAAAATGAGAACAAAACACAACATTGAAACCCAAATGTTGCCACCAATCTCCTTTAACATAAAAAGAACTAGTTTAAGCTTGTATTGACCTCAGTATTAAAAGTAATTTTATTTACTACTAATAGCGTATATGTTAATATGCCTTACATTTGATAATTCAAAGTTTAATTCTAAATAAATATTATTCTAATAAACAAAATTTAAAGATATGGTGTTTAGCTTGAGAATCCATGCTGTTTCATTTTCTTCCATTTCTTTTAGAGTTACCTGTGAGTATGGTGATGTAGTATATTTGGTGAGGTTTAAGCTATTTTAAATAGCTATTTTAAATAGTTTGGCTGTGGTTTTCTGTCTTTCCACTTTGCACTGGTACGGGTGTTTCTGGGACTGGATTGGATCATTGTAATGCAGAGTATGGTTGGTTGGTTTACGATATTTCTGATATTTGAGGGGAAGGCAAATTTTTAACTGAGCTCACTTCACTGACTACATTTTCATCCTCAAAATAACTGCTGTTGCTGCTGTAGTTGGTCCAGTGAATGGTGACAAAATGTGTACTGGGACACAGATGGGACAAGAACTTAACATAAGAGCAGGCTTTGCTGATGAAGCCTATCTATTGCAAAACTCCTTTTCAGAAAGTTTGGCCCATGGCAGGAAAACTAGATGAAACCTTAGAAAATTTTAAAACAAAGCTTAGACCTTTTGCCATGCTTCCCACTTTTCTTGATAACCTAGCCAGGATTCATGGATTTTGGATGGATGATATGAATCACAGAATCTTAAGGGTTGGAAGGAACCTCAAAAGATCATCTAGTCCAACTCCCCTGCCAGAGCAGGACCACCTAGAGTAGGTCACACAGAAACTCGTCCAGGTGGGGTTTGAATGTCGCCAAAGAAGGAGACTCAACAACCCATCTGGGCAGCCTGTTCCAGTGCTCCATCACCCTCGCAGTGAAGAAATTCTTCCTTGTATTTCTTTGGTACATCTTATATTCCAGCTTATACCCATTGCCCCTTGTCCTACCATTGGATATCATTGAGAAGAGCCTGACTGCCTCCTCCTGACATCCATCCTTTAGGTATTTGTAAAGATTAATGAGGTCACCCCTCAGTCTCCTCTTCTCCAAGCTAAAGAGTCCCAGTTCTTGTCCTACTATTGGATGTCATTGAGAAGAGCCTGGCTGCATCCTTCTGACACCCGCCCTTTACATATTTATAAATATTAATGAGGTCACCCCTCAGTCTCCTCAAAGCTAAAGAGCCCCAGTTCACTCAGCCTTTCATCATAAGGGAGATGCTTCACTGTCATCTTTGTGGCCCTGCACTGAACTCTGCAGCAGCTCCCTGTCCTTCCCAAACTGAAGGGCCCAGAACTGGACACAATATTCCAGATGTGGTCTCATGAGGGCAGAGTAGACAGGGAGGAGAACTTCTCTTGACTTAGTAAACACAGTCCTGCTAATACACCTCAGGATGCCATTGGCCTTCTTAGCCATGAGGGCACATTGCTGGGTTATGATTGTCCTTCTGCCCACCATGACCTCCAGATCCCTTTTCCTTACACTACTCTCTAAGAGTTTATTCCCCAACCTGTACTGGTACGTGGGGTTGTTCTTTCCCAGATGATTTCAACGAATTCATTTTAGGGAAAAAATCCTTATGATTAGTATTGCTCCTCCACAGCAACAAAACTGAAAGCTTTTTTCCTAAGTTGTTTCCACTTGCTGATACATGAGAACAGGTAGGAAGTGTAAGGCTCAGAGAAGATGAAATAAGTGAATACTGCTTTTCAGTGCCTGAGCAGGGAAACAGGTCACTGAGAACTGAAGATTAAAAAAACAAAACAAAACTGTTTTTTCCAGGGTTTGCTATTTGACTTAGCTGGCAATGAATATAACAGTGGAAAAAAAACTGAAGGACTTATAACATTATTTTAATTTAACTTCTGGTATCAGCATCTGCAGAAAGAGAAAAGACCATGTTTAAAAACATGTTTATGTACAGATAGATCTTAAATATCTCTAATTCTAGCACTTCTGTGTCAAGGAATGAAGACTTAAGATTGTAAACCAGGGCTAGAGAGGAGGTACTTAATGTTCATATGTCCCTTCTAAAATGATAAACATGTTTTTTACAGACTTGCCTGATGGTACTTGAGTGTATCACCTATTTTTTTCATGTTTTTTTCTGTCACACAGCTTGTGGATTTTTTAACTTTTACTGTCATATCCTAGTTGCTAGATGGAAAGCACTTTTAAGACTTAAGCAGCTTATGACTCATCAGCAATGGATGGATCTCTATTGGAAAGTCTGGACGAGCTGTTGGCTACCCTGGAGCTGTGGACTGATCTAATTGTCGTGATAAGAATTCACTCAATGGCTGCTTTTTGTAATGCACACTGTCCTTTTCTGTGTGGTAGATGGCATAGAAATAGTAAATCTTAAGTTACTGTCTCATTCCAACAGCCAAACAGATGAATGACAGTGTTTCATTGTGACATTGATTGTTTTTCAGTTTTGAAAGCGTCATTTGGCTATGTTTTGCATTTAGTATTTCTGCCTCTTGAAGTATAGTGATTAATAAATATGCTCCATCATTTTAGGGATCTGCCCTTTTACCTAAGATGTGAAGATTAAATGGTAGTGGCAATATTTTGTGTATTTAACTATTGAGTCTATAACTTGATCTTGAAGCATTGTATCCTTCTTTCAGCGGTGTATATGGAGAGGGATAAATAGTAAAAACATGGAGTTTTTTCAGAACCAGTGATGTAAATGTTGACGTTTTAATGGGCTTCAAAGAACTGTATTTCAGGACTAAATTTTACTAATATGGAGACATCTTAGTCACATTCTGCTTGGTGCAATCTGGAAGCAGAGCAGAGTTCAAATGTCGATTTTGTTTCTACTAAAAGTTAACAGAAGTGCCCTTCCATTTAATCCAGAATTAACCCAAAGTTGTTGAAAATAAATTGTGAGAAACCTCATTTTCTGCGATGCTGAACAGACACGATCCGCTCTTGGTAGTGTGGTCGTGTGTAATGGAGGAGCCTGCGTATTGATTAACAAATGACAACTGAGCATGACAGTGTTGAAGAGAAAGGGATTTGCATAAAAATGTGGTGAATCCTCAGGAGGCTAATGCTTCTTTACAGTAAATGCTTTCTTCTGTTATATTTATGTGATCCCACAGGAGTTTTCAACTTCTGATTCACAAAATTACTTTAATAAACAGACTTCCTCTTATTACTGCTTCAGTTCTGCCGTGTGCAGAGTACTATGACTTCAGAAGGAAAAAAAGAATGTGTTTGTGTCTGAAGAAGTGAGCTGTGATTTTTGCGGGAGAGGTTTCTGACTTTCCCTACCCTAGCTGAATGAAAGAAGTCCCATAGCTGAAGCCTAAGAAAATTTCAAGGGAAGGAAAGAAAAGGGACAGAAAATATAGATGCCAGGCTAAACCTTGAATTTGAGACCAGTGGATACATTTGCTTTCAAGGATCCTGCTCCTGCATCCTATTTGCAATAGTGGAAGTAAAGTTCCAGTTTGCACTTCACTTTTGTAGGTATTAACCATTTGGCAACTACAGCTGAAACAAAGTTTTTGATTAATCAAAACTGAGGCTAGAAACTGGTACTAAGTATCTTCAGTACATGTATTTAATAAGGAAGTTGTAAAAAGAGGTACTGTATCACTTGAATCAAGCATTATAGCTTGCCACAAAGTAAGTTCTGCCATAAAAAAAAATAGTAAGTTATTGTCCATTGAGAAAGTAAACACTCAGTTTTGTTATGGATTGATGCTGTCTCCATCTCTTTCGTTGCTACTGTGACCAGATTTTTCTCTGTGTAGTACAGGACACTGAAAAATACAATACTGGTGGAGTAAAACAGCAGTATGAAAGCTTGGTTACAAAGAGAACCATGTTTAACTTGTGCATTACGCCTTAAGCATGTGAAAGTGTGAAATGCGTGACAAGTCATTATGAGAAGGAAGATGACCTTTTGGATTTGAATAATATTTGGTGTCACCAAATAATACTTGTCCCTCCAGCATTTTAATAGCAAGGAAAAAAAAAAAAGCAAAACTTACTTTTAAAAAACCTGCAAACCCTCAGCTTCTGTGTTTTCTTCTCCATTGTATTTCTTGCACTGAACACACAAACATCTGGCCCCAGAGATACAGAATGAAAACTAGATGAGTACAGTTCTTGGATGTACAATGTTAACTATCATTCTGATTAGTCCACTCCATTTTGATGTGAGCTTCTGCTTTCTCTGCAACCTAAATGAGCAAGTCATTGAAAAGCTTCTGTGATTTTAATTACACCAGCAAACTGCAATGTGGCAGTGCCAATTCCATAGTGCTTGCCTTTGCTTCCTAAGCTGCACTGTCTTCTTGTTTTCCACTCTAACTTAATTTGCTTTTGTGGTAGTTTTAATGCCACTCAGATTTTGGAAGGGAGGAGCCTTTCTGAGACCTAAATTTTGTACTAAAGTGTGACAAGTGTATTATTTTCAGCGTGTGGGTTCTTTTGTTGTGTTAAAGCACACTGACTTAGACTTGGCCAATGTCAGTGGCCCACGATGGTGTTGGAAATTCTGTTCTGGTAGGAATAGAGCTTGTAGGAGTCTGGAAAGGGAGGGGAAGGTTGGTTGGTGGAGGATGTGGTGTGGCACCAGGTGTTATGGTGCTGTTCATAATACATTTTCTACAGTTGTAGTTGAAGACTAATTTATTTCTGGTTCCGGAGAAGAATACTTACTCTGCGGTTATTTCTTCCACTAGCCAGAAACATATAGTTCAGTTCAGTTGCTGAGTTATTACTAGTCAAGATCAGAAAAGCAGATGGAAGAAGTGCTCTTCTGACATTCTTATTATTTGGTTAATTCAACCATGGCTTTCCTCAAAGCTTGTCAGGCCCTGGAAGTGCAGTGAATGTTCTTTATACCAGGCAACAAATGGTGCAGGTGCTCTGGCCTCTTAACTACCTCCCACATGGGCAAACCAAGGACCCTTGCGTGGTCAAAGCTTGTATTTTGTTAACCATATCATAAAGCTTTTGGCTTAGATACTTTTTTGTTTTGATTTGTTTTTTTTGTAAAATGTTTTCACTTACATCTCCTTGACTGATAATATCCTCCATGTTTAACTGGGGCTCAGGAAAAAGAGGATGAAAGGAGGAAGATACATACATATATATATATATACACACACACACATATCTAGAGAGAGAGAGATATATATGAATATATATAGACACACACACATATATATATAAAAATACCTCTTCCTTCTCATATCCATATATATAGATAAACAGAAGATATATCTAGAAACATGGGTATAGATCCATATATACATGTCTTCTTTCATATGTATATGTAAATATATATATTCTAATTATGTAGTGATATGGGAAAATAAGGGAAAGAGAAGGTGGAATGTGCTCCAGGACAGGGCTGCAGCATCTGTATGTTGAAGTCTGTTAAAACAGGCACAAGGGTGAGGAAATGGGCATATAAGCATGAATACTTGTTGCTCTAGGAGAGTTCTGTCTTTCACTGCTTCATCTAGTCAGTCCATAGAAATAGCAGAGAATATTCCCATGCTTTGTTAGGACCTCATAACCATAATACAGAAAAATGACAGACTAATGAAAAGAATGATTACCACCCAAGATGGATAGTGTTGCTGTTGAACAATATACTTCTGCATATGCAAATGGACAGGAATGAGAACTATGTTGGGTTTTTTTTGTTAGTTTTCGATTGGAGGGATGGGAAGTGGTGATTAAACAGTTGTATTAAATGTAGCACTTGATAAAAGAAAAAAATAAATATTCATGGAAGGGGATGTATTTGTGAAATGCCAGCAGAAGTGAGTGACCATTAATTGAAAGCACGAATGTCTACAGTACCTCTAGTGTAGTCTAGACTGTGCTTGCTGTCTACATGACATTGTGATGGAACAGGTGGTGATGGGGAAGTGCTTGTGATTTATGGTTTCTAACTTCATCTGAATGAAGAGAATGAAAAATGTCAAGGAATCTCACTTTTGCTGTAACTAATCAAAAGCCATAAATGCTGCAGTTTCCATGTGATGTATATGTGCTCTGTACAGTTTCATAAGTCAGCTTTGTTGATTACTGTTCTGCTATCACCTGCGTTCTTGGATACTCAGCTCTGTATATTGTCCTTTGTTAACCATGTGTGACGATTAATAGCACAGAATTGAGTTGGAGGCCAGTGGAGTTCCACAGGGATTGGTTCTGGGGCCAGTCTTGTTCAACATCTTCATCAATGACCTGGATGAGGGGACAGAGTGTACCCTCAGCAAGTTCCCTGATGACACCAAACTGGGAGGACTGGCTGATTCCCCAGAAGGCTGTGCTGCCATTCAGCGGGATCTTGACCGGCTTGAGAGTTGGGCAGAGAGGAACCTCATGAGGTTCAACAAGGACAAGTGCAGAGTCTTGCATCTGGGAAGGAACAACCCCATGCACCAGTACAGGCTGGGGGTTGAACTGCTGAAGAGCAGCTCTACATAGAGAGACTTGGGAGTTCTGATTGATGATAAGCTAACCATGAGCCAGCAATGTGCCCTTGTGGCCAAGAAGGCCAATGGCATCCTGGGGTGCATCAAGAAGAGTGTAGCCAGCAGGTCGAGGGAGGTTCTTCTCCCTCTCTCCTCTGCCCTGGTGAGGCCTCATCTGGAGTCCTGTGTCCAGTTCTGGGCTTGTCAGCTCAAGAGGAACAGAGAACTTCTACAGAGAGAGTCCAGCACAGGGCCACCAAGATGATCAGGTGAATGGAACATCTTTCATATGAGGAAAGGCTGTGGGAACTGGGGCTGTTTAGTCTGGAGAAGAGGAGATTGAGGGGAGATCTTACTAACATTTACAAATATCTAAATGGTGGGTGTCAGGAGGTTGGGACATCCCTTTTTTCTATAGTAGCTAGCAACAGGACAAGGGGTAAGGGGATTAAGCTGGAACACAAAAAGTTCCATTTAAATGTAAGAAAAAACTATTTCACTGTTCAGGTGACGGAGCAGTGGCACAGGCTGCCCAGAGGAATTGTGGAGTCTCCTTCCTCGGAGGTCTTCAAGACCCTCCTGGACATGTTCCTATGCGACCTGAGCTGGGTCGACCTGCTTTTGCAGGGGGGTTTGACTTGATGATCTCTAAAGGTCCCTTCCAACCCCTGCCATTCTATGATTCAATATCTGATGTATGAAAATTCAGTGAAAAATAATTTAAATTTATGACTTTATACATAATCAAACTCTTCAAGCATGATTTAGACCTTAAATTTAATTCCAAGACATCTGATATTCTTAAATCTCACTTCCATGATAGACATTCTTTGTTTAAGGACAAAAGAAATAATTGCATTTAGTGTCTCCAATTTATGGTTGCATCATTACACAAACATGATTTCCTATTTTAATTCAACAATGTAGAACTTTTGTCAACCATGTGGAACATAGCTAATTGACTATAGCAGGAATTGTGCTATCATTAGGTAATTATTTGAAAAGCTTTATCTTTAAATGCAAATGCCCAAAATCTCTTTCATGTGTTGGATTTTTTCAGTAGAGCCATGTCAGTCTGAACAGCTGCATAATTTCTTTGTTCTCTAATCCTGATTTTTGTAAATATCAGCATTGTTCTGCAAATCATTTCCTTCAAAACAGAGCATCATTGTTTCATATCCTAGTGACAGGATGGCCTAGGTTTAATAGGCAGGGGGCTAAGTGATGGAATTTGTCCATGTGCTTTTTCTGGTTCTTTGTGGAAACCTAGAAAATCTGGTATAGCCATCTCGATGTGCACATCACATGGTCCTGACAGAGACAAAACCAGCATGAGGACTTGCAAACTCTGCTTTCATACACTGTAAAGTTTCAAATACTGAAATTATTTTGCAAGAAAGATGGCTGCCAGAATGTCTTAGCATGGCGTGTTTTGGTGTTACTCTTATTCAAGGTAGTTCCATGGAATTCCTCCTGTTGAAGGTGACTGCATACTGAAAAACAACTTGCAGGAAATTAATAAGCTGCAATGTACTAAAATGCATAATAGTATTTAAAGTTTAGTACTTTAAAAAAGAGATGAGCCGATGTCCATTATAATCTGGGTATATTAGTCTGTAATGGCACAGAGCAGGATGCAAGTAAGGTGTATTGTAAGAGGTGGCAAAAAGGTCTGGCATTTCAAAGTAGAACTAACTTTTTCACAAATGCATTAGAGAAACTAGGAACCATTAAGAAGTGATGAAGAAAATAAAATTATTAATCACAGAGGTACTAAGTGTCCTTCAAATCCCATTTCTATTTAGCAGAAATAAAGTCTGTATGCACTGCTGCATGATAAGAGTATCATGGATGTAAGTAAAAAGAGAACTCCAATGGAATAAAGAGAAATGCTACTTGGAAAATCCGATGGCAAATAAATCAACAAATCCAAACAATTGTCACCAAAGTATATCAAGGAAACTAGTAAACTAATTTGCAGTAATATTGACACTAACTACAACAAGCGAAATATCTGAAGACTGGAGAAGGGCATGAACAGCTTTTAGAGGAGAACTTGAGTGCATATTCCATTTGGTGGAATATGTAACAGCATAAATAATTTATGGAAATGAATAACTGTCTGGAAGGTAATGGAACCATAAGCAAAAGCACTTACAGGCTTCTAGCAAATTAATCTTGCCACACTTTCTTTGTTTTGCTTTTCTGAAAAGTAGATGGTACACATTAAAAGAGGAAGCAGCAGCATTCTAAGTTCAAAAATAGCTCAGTAGAACAGTTTCAGATAGCAAAGTTGGATGGCTGAATACATATCAACCTTCTCTGAATGTTCACCTTGGCTTACATAAACAGATTTGACTCATTAACGTTCTATTTGGGATATTCTGCAATTTGGAGACAAAGTAAAATACTCCTCATTTGCATCCTGCTTGAGGAAAGAGTCTGTATCAGGAGCAGCTGGTCTTTCATATAGCAGTATCAGTATGTTAAAAAAAGCTGGTAATTTTCATGAGAGTTCCTGATTATGTAGTACTTTTTTATATGGGGTATGTTTTACTTATGGGAAGTCTGTGGAAAGATATAATCTGAGAGCCTAATGTATTAGTTTTTCGACAGAAAACTGCAGGATTGCAAAATCTACAGAACTGCTTCTCAGCTGGTATAGCTGCTAATAAGAATCAAAACTTTCTGGTTTGCATCTGCTAAGGTGGGAGATAAAGTTTTTATTCCCTTGATCTGCTTCTTCAAAAGCGTGTGCAGGAAGTGAGTATCTAACTCTGAGCTGCCTCCCACATTACAGTTAAAACATATCTTGCTTGGGAAGAATGTGAAATTTCTGTGCAACCTCCCTGTTTTGGAAAGTGTCAGTTTTAACAAGCTCATTAGGTACCATAAATTTCAGCAAAGGGAATGTGGATTGTTGAGAGGGAATTGAAAGATAGATCATATGTTTGAGATTTTTTTTTCTTTTTTTTAACAGCCACATAGGCTTTTGTAGGAGGGGGAAAAAGAAGAAAAGAAAAACAGATTCATACTAATACTCTGTTGAATAAAAACAGACAGTGCAATATCCTGCATAATGGCAGTGGATTTCTCCAACAGAAGTAAATGAACCTTGTAAATCTGTACCTGACTAACTGCATTATGTGCAGCTTTCTATTAGTGATCTTAAACTTCTATAGTTGTGTATTTAGAGCGGAACCTGAAACTCCTTCAGCTTTGAAGCATTCAGTAAATGAGCACTCTTCATTTTATGCACTGCATGTGGCATACTTATTTTTCAAGGTTTGCTGTCTTGTTGTTGTCTGTGTTGCCAATGATCTTGTTTTTGCGTTCCTGGATGTTGCTGGTTTTTGACTTTGTAATATTTTTATAAGTGTTTAGCAAGTGATAATAGCTGTAAGTCACAGCTGACTATGCCTGCTTATTGGATTTAGTTTTCCCACAGTCAGACTTCATAGCCTGGTACGCTGAAATACGAGATTGCATACAGCTTCTTGCTGAGGAGAAGAATAATGGAGTGCAAAACACGTTCTGTTGCTATTAGCTTTTCAAGTGGATTGAGCTATTCATTGGAAAAAGACTGTTACAGCAATTAAGTCCATCCCTATGCTCAGATGGCTTGGCATTTCAAAAAATGAGATGGACATCTATTTTGCAAAGAGGCTAATGTTTTATTGATGGTAGAAATTATTAACTAAAACTGAAGCTGGAAATGTGCAAGTAATGGAGGTTTGGAGCACAGTATGAGACTATAAATGAATTCTTTTAACGTAGGTATTAAGTCCCTTATGACTGTGTCATCACTGAACTGGTTAAAGCACTTTTTGTGGCAAATGTGAAGGCAGAAAACCTTTGCCTTTCACTCTCTATGTGTAGATAGAACCTCACTGCTGAGAAAATGGTCGTCAGTGAAAGATGTCATTCATTCCAGAACAACTTTAGAAACACTGTCCATCAAACACTACTTTTCAGCATTTAACGTTTGCTACATACTTTGTCTCTTAAATAAGCATCTTTGTATATATGTGATCTCAGATAGGGACCTTTAAGTCCACCTGAGTATTTTGTTACTCTTGGAGAAGAAGGAGTAATACATACAATTCAGACTCTGTTGAACAGTATGGCAGCGTATCTTTTGAAGATAAAAAAGTGTTTGTCACAGGACCTCATCCTTTAGGCTGCTGAAAGCATGTTTCAGCTTCAGCATCTCTTTCTGTTAGTTTTCCCCAAAATACTGCCGTAAAAATAGAGTGAAGTTACACCAGTCTGGATACTTTGACAACCACATTTTTGTAGAGTGAACATCCTCTCCCAATGTCATAGGTATTCTTTGGGTGTAGTAACTAATAGTTGTCTGTTCTTCATGACATTTTAATGTATATGTTTTTCAGGAACTCCAGGAAAGAACTTAATGACATACGGTTTGAGTTTACTCCAGGCAGAGGTAAGGCTCCTTCAGTTGAATTATTCTCTTATTGCTCAAAAGGGTATTTCACAAAATGATTACTGCTTATGGTTAATACAAACTACCTCTCTGGAACATTTCCTACTGTGCAGAGCTTTATGTGAAACTTCACTTGAAGAAGAATAGCAGATGTATACAAATTCTAGTGGCAAGCTTGTATAATATATATTATGGAGTAGAAGACTTGATCCACAGTATATCTTATCAACTTTGTGTCTTATTGAAATGATCTATGTTGTATAAAAAAGTCTTGTGTAAGAATATTTACAGCTTTGGAATTTTCATTTTCACAGTTGGAAAACATTATAGGAAATCAAATATAATAGCCATAGAAGTACATGTGGTGATGGTGGTAATACTTTATTTTCTTTCCTCTTTGCAATAGAAGTTCTGTTAACAAGTATGAAGTGCACACCATTTTTCAAATGTGAAAGTTGAGTTGCATCTTATCAAGCTTTGATATCAAGAAAATCTGGCATTGAAACTTTGAACTCTATTGTGTGCTTGTAGAACCGTATTGGTTTTCCAGTTGTAAGAGTTGTAAGAACTCATAAAGTTGCTTTTATCTGAAGAAAACCAAGTATTACTGGGATAGAAATACAGAAGCTGCTGATATGTGGAGTAAGAAAGTATCATCCTTGTTAAATAGCAACGCTCTGAACTATGAAGACATTTCATATTTCTTAGAAATCAGTATTCACTATATTTAGAATAGCCTTCAAAGGGATTCCACCTAAAATGAGTCCAGATGGGAAGAAGTGTCTCTTTACCTGTAATTCATAGTATCTTTCATGTGCAGTAGTTCTCTGCGTGGACATACTTTGTGTTGTCTACCTCCTTTTCTCCGATTTTTGACAAGGAGGAATAACAAAAGAAATTTCTTAATTAATTAGATAATGAGCATACTGGATTGGTCACTTGTCAAAAGAAGTACTTATTCTCTGAGCAGTTGAATAAGCCATTTGAGAATTCTTACTTGGTCAAAAAATAGAGAATGAGACATACCAGAACATTTCCTATTGGTCAGTCACTGAGACAGCCTGACAGACCTATGATTCTCATCTTCAGAGCTCTTCAAAAATTGGAGCTAGCTCAGCTGTATTGTTTTTTATCTGTGTGTGTTTCTTGAGAGAATGATGCAGCTTTGCATAACTGCCTCAAAGCATTCACTCCATGCAGATATTTGGTGTTGAGGCCATATTACAGTTCATACTTAGCTGCAGTTTAGGCTTGTTCCTGCTGTTTCCTCCTACTAAGCCTTCTGAAATCCAGGAGCAAGTACTAGTCACAGGGTCTTGGGAATTAACCCACTCAAGTACAGGAATTGTTGGACAATTGATCCAAAGCTCTGAATTCCCCGGGTCACAGTACTTCAAAGCTATTTTAAGCCCAAAGCTCCAAATGATGACTGTTCATGGAACTCCTTTACCCCACTGGTAACAAACAGGAAAGTCTATATAGCGTGTTTCTATCTAGATATGCAGAACAATGGAGGGGATAAAGAAAACAGTGAAAACCACACCAAAACATAGTTTATTTTCTTGGTTGTGAACATACTGAACTTGTAAACTGTGTAGGAGTACATAGTTATGATAATAGAGGAGAAATGCTAGTAGCCAGGAAAGGTCTGTAGGGGGTTTGCAATGAATCAAGTCATCACTTTGTGATTTTCTGTGCAGAGGCTGATAATTTTCTTTTTTCCTCCTAATTAAAGATAATTTTGAATTCAAGCCTGCCTGCATGGGCGTTGTGGAACTGAAATGTGTTTTTTGTTGAACTGCATTGGATAACTGATGCTTTTTGTTGTTTTCTTGAGCTCTCACACTTTTGTTTCACCTTTTGGACAGACACAGCAGATGGCGTTTCTCAGGAGCTGTTCTCTGCAGGCCTGGTTGATGGCCATGATGTAGTTATAGGTAAATTACATTTTTGTTTGCAATTACACTCTTGTGACAAGTTGGTGTTAAATGGATGTGAAAAAAGTTTTTGCTAGTTCTGGTTTTCACACAGTCCTTTTTGTCCTAATTTTGCTTTCATGTATGCCTAGTTCAATCCACAAGCCAATTTTGGTACAAGTCCAAGGATTGCTTCTGGAAGTCAGAACTCTTAAATGGTTTGAGAGGGATGATACAAGATAAATGTCCCAAAAGATTATTTACAATTCAATGACTGATCATTTTTGTGCTAACTTACATTGGTTTATTATTTAACAGTTAAATGATTTTTGGTTGGATTTTGCAAAGTGGTTTAGGAGCTTTGAAGCTAGTAAATATTCTGCTCGGGTTCAGGAAAATAAGAGCAAGCCAGAGTTCAGGATCTATGGAAGTTGCAGCTAGAAATATTATCTCTGTGGTAAAAATAAAACCCCCAAAAAATCAGAAAAGCTTTCTGGCTGTTGAGAGGAAAGATAATTTTCTATTTTTCTATTCTGGTTTTAGGGTTTCTTAAAAAAATGAAATTCAGTGCCTGACAAAGATGATTAATTTAGAAGTGCTTATATCTCTACAGTTTCTTCTCTAGTTGCTCAAGACAAATAGATATATAGCTACCAAAAGAAGAGTGGTCTAGTAGATGCTAAAAGTGTAAGAACTGAATTGTAGAACACTAGCAAATCAATCTTTGTGTTGTGGTCAAAGAAGTTCATATCAGTTGGTTCAGGCTTCATTACCAAGCACCTCAATGACACGGACAGTGTTTTACAAATCCATAAGTTAATATGACTTGCCTAGAAGGTTCTAAATGTGCTTTCCGGGTGTTTGTAGGATAGCTAAAGTATTTCAGAGACAAGGCAATACTTTCTGCTTTTGTGTGTTCAGAATACAGGTTGATTCTAGCTGTTCCAAGAAACAAAAGCCGTACCTATGATTTTATTTTATTTTCTAATGAAAAAGTATTTAGAGGAGATTCAGAGCTGGTCCAGGCTAGCAGGCACTTCTGCTGCATGGTTGCTGTAAGGGTTCAGGGGAGAGGGCTAACTTGGCCTCAGTTTGCTGCCTTTAAAATATCCAGTGAGAAAAATGTCATTACCTTACTGCTGCTGATGTTGTTGTTAGAATTTTCATCGCTACAAGATACCTTCCTTCATTTAGAAATAATAATGAAATCTTTTTTTTTTCTTTTTCCTGGCTATCTATTTGCTCTCCCACCTGCCTGGGCACTCACCTGGCCCTCTGTGTTGCAGATTTTCAGTGTCATGGTTGGCAATACTGCAGTGCAAGTCCTGCTGGCAGCCAGTGAGACCCCTCTTTCCTTCTTCACTATTCTCTTTTTTTCTTTGCTGCAAAGTTCTCTTCCAAAGCCAAGTGCCAGTGGAAATGGCCCTATGAGGGATTTGTTATCATCTTTCATGGAAAGTGATGGTGGAAAAGCAAAGGAAAACACATATCTCTCATGGCTTTAGTGATGGAACTTTGTTCTTTGAAGAACTGTGAATATTTAAATAAGGATTTTGCTAGGAGGCTTGGTTACAAATAATGTCTACAACTAATGTCTACTTAATAATAAAAGTTTATTTCCTTACTTAGTTCTTGCTTTGAATTGCATCAGACCTTGATTTATAGCACAATTATGATAGTCCTTTCTATTATTTGCTGTTTATGTTTTTATTGTGTTATTAAAAGAAAGTATGGAGAGAAAATTTCCTGTAGAGAATTTTTTTAGAATATTTTTTATATAGAATTTTTATGGAATATTTTTTACTTTTGTGTGTTCAGAATACAGGTTGATTCTAGCTGTTCCAAGAGACAAAAGCCCTACCTATGATTTTATTTTAATTTCTAATGAAAAAATATTTAGAGGATATTCAGAGATGGTACAGGCTAGCTGGCACTTCTGCTGCACGGTTGCTGTAAGGGTTCAGGGGAGAGGAGCATTGAAGCTAGTAAATATTCTGCTCAGGTTCATGAAAATAAGAGCAAGCCAGAGTTCAGGATGTATGGAAGTTGCAGCTTAGAGATATTATTTCTGTGGTAAAAATAAAACCCAATAAAATCAGAAAAGTTTTCAGAAAAAATTCAGAAAAGCATTCAACTGAAATTTAATAAAATCATTTAATATATTCCTTTTTTTATGATGTTGTAATATACCAGAAGTTCTACAAGCACAAATTTTTGAATGACTTTGTACCATAATTTTCACTTTACCCATGAAGTTGTTCAAGTTTTCAAGTATATTTGGACATTGCTGTCTTCCTGGAAATTACTTTAGATTTCATGTTTTGCTGAGACAAGTTCTGCTAAGAGCAGTTTTACTGAAGTCCAACTTTTTTTAAAAAATTGTACTATGTTTGTGATTTGTGAAAGGTGGCTAAATGTTTTATGGACGTGGAATAAAACCACTTGCATGCAAGCAGGTTATTGTGAAGTTCAGAATTTCAGTGCAGCAGTGCAGTCTTAAGAAATATTTTAGTCCCTTAGTTAAAGCAATAGGTCATATTAGAGAACAGATAGTGCTGAAAACGTAAATCTGCTTACACGTTTAATTTTCTCTGTAAAATGTTTTTGCTGTCTTGTTTACTTGAAATTAAAAAGATTTAAAATCTTCCTATATAGAAAAGGAGGAATAGTATAGAAGAGCTTTGTTAACCTTCTTCACCAGAAGAAGTGATTCCATTAGCTTCCAGACTGAAAGTAGCTGATAAATTACCTTTCACTTTTCAGCTGAAGCATGCAGAAATTCAGCCTGTAACATAAATGGAAATGAAGTTCTGAGTCTCATAAGTTGTTCCTGTACTTTCTTTCAATGGGTGTTGGAATGAGTAGAGGCTAGGAGAAAAAGGAAAGGTGAAAATACCTGTGCTTTTGTTGAACTCAGCAATTTGTTGTTGTAACAGCTGATTTTGTCAAAGGACACTTGAATAGGAGTCAGGAAAAGCTGTTGTGGAAAGTATGGTCATGGTATACATAAGCTGAAGCTATTAGTGCTAATATTAAGTTCTATAGAATTTGCTGCTAGGCATCAACACCCTTCATCTTTTGAGTCTTTCTGGATTTGCTTCACTTGACACAGGCTTCCCAGGAAGATTTCCATTCTTATAAGCAGGAAGTGCAGCTATCTGTTCTGCAGAGAAGCAAAAATTCCATCTTGTGTCGTTCCCTTCTGGCTACAGTTGTCTGGTTTCCATTCTTATTGACAGTAGCATTGTTTCACACAAGGTTCGTAAATGAAGGGAATCAGTGCAGAGAACTTTGTTTAAAAGCAGACTAGAGTTTGCATTTGCAGAGAGAAATGAGACTTGGAGCTTATTTGTAGGCATTGGTATCTAGCTGGTGAGGTATTTCCATGTAGTACTGAAATAGCTGTGTTAAATCATATGAAAGGTATGGAAGATTTTCAAAATACATTTTGAGATGAAACATGTCTCTGCGTCTATATGCAATATATGTATATTAGCTAGTAAATGTTCATCTAGTGATGCTTTATTATATTTTTGATACCCTAAAGGAAACTCAAATTATATTAGCAGTCAGTTCTCTTGGCAGTCACATGGTTGTAAACCTGCTTCACTGCTGAATACAATGTGCATACAATTTCAGCAAAGCCTTAGGCTATAGTTAATCTCCTACAGGCCTTGCTTAAATTTCAGAACCTAAAGGTGTATTTACAGTTATTAAATTGCAGTCAGTATGTGCATTAAAAACCACTTCCTCTTCTGAATACTGCTTAAAAATAAGCTTTACTGTCCATGCCATCAGAAAATGTGCAGTTGCCCTTCACTATATTAATATACTTTTATTTTACGTATTTTTGTGCAAAAGTATCTGTGAATACCTTGAGCATCATGGAAAATGTACCTTCATTTTTAAATACACCACACATGAACTACTGGTAAATGGATATCTGGTTTTGGCCTTGGAGCGAGACCCAGCTATACACTTAGTAACCAAAGCAGCAGCTTTTAGTCAGTCAAAACAAAAGCTTCCAGCTGAAAAGCCTAATGTGTTTTGAAGAACCATCTGAAAAGTCAATTGATCATATTTTGAAAGTGACAAACTTTTTCATCAACATCTTGAATGTTTTCCTAGAAGTATAATAGGTGCTACAGTAGTTTGACAAAGGATTTGGGGATTATTTGATTTATTTCTTAGGGGAGTGGAAGTATATGTGAATAGCCACTGTGGTAAGTAGACAGGACTTAACTGGCATCTACACCAAAAAAAGGCATGACTGACTGTGGATGGGTTCTTTGGAATTTAAACAGTAAGTAGTATATATAGTGCCAGACTAGTCACAGTATTAAAGCATTTGAAATGGAAACAGCTGACCATCTTACAGTATCATGTCTGCTGGTGCTGAAGACACTTTTATACTAAAATGGGAAGATAAAAAAGCAGAGCCCAGATTGTTAGTATGCTGTCTGTAACAGCAAGTGGCACTGATAATCCAGTTCGTAGAAAAGCCACAGAGTTACCCAGTGATTATCATTTTGCTTGCCATGGTTTTGCTCTGCGTTTGCTTATACTTAGTTTACTTTGTCTTATTTGATTAATCGTCTTTGAAAGTGAAGGAAGTAATGCCTTTTGTTTGACTAATTCCACCTTATCGTCTTACTGTAATTAAGATGGAATAGTGCTGCACAAGTAGAAGATGTTGTATTAACATATGTCCTCAAAGAACAGTAATGTTGCTATGGATAGGTGACTTGGATAGTACTACCATTTGAAGGCAGTATAGGTTTGTCACATGATATTAGTAATGTTTCAATATGCACTGATTTTTGTAATCTGAGGGAATTTATTACAAGCTTTAGTTTTCCTTGTGTCTGTGTATTCTTGTGTTTCAGAGGGAAATTGAATATTTAGTTACATGTATCACAGTCTTATATATTCCAAAGCTCATTGCCCTCATAAACTTTCTAATGAGAAAATGTCTCTTTAGACTCTACAGTTAATTTCAGATAATAAATATTGTGTTTACTTTTTAATATATTATCCAGAAAGGAAACACGTAGATTTATTGAAAACCTGACTGTATTTTAAGGCATTTTGTAGAAACTTTTGTGCTTTCAATATGTGCCTGTAAGTCCATATCTCTTTAGCAAGATATGCAAATGCATTACAGATAGGAGAATATCTCTGAAATCCCCAGAGTTTAGCTAAAGACTTAAATATTTCAACACATCTGGCTCATTTAGTGCTAATGCACTGAAGGGTGACTCATAATGACTAGACTACTGGGAATTCTGGAAGCTTGAGGTACACTCACAGGTAATCAAGCTTTGCATCTAATTGTGACTTTGAAGTTATTTTATGTGTTGTGTGTAAAAGGAGCACCTGAGAAAGGATATTGTGTGAAACTTCATGTTCCTACCTTGCTGAATTTTCAATGTGGTGGAAACTGTAGAGATTCAAGGTGAAAAAACAGCATTGTGTTAAGTGCAGAGGAGGCTGAAAGGAGATATGATCACTCTCTACAACTACCTGAAGGGGAGCTGTAGTGAGATGGGGGTCAGTCTCTTCTCTCCGGTAATGAATGACAGGACACGAGAAAATAGGCTCAAGTTGCACCAGGGGAGGTTTAGACTGGACATTAGGAAGAACTTTTTTCACTGAGAGGGTTATTAAACATTGGAACGGGCTGCCCAGGGAGGTGGTCTAGACACCATCCCTAGAGATATTCAAAGACGCATAGGTGAGTTGCTGAGGGATATGGTTTAGTTTAGTGATAGGCTTGGCAGTGTGAGTTTAGTGGTTGGACTTGGTGATCCTAAAGATCTTTTTCAAGTGTAAGGATTCTATGAAGTGAATAAACACTGCTGGTGTAGTGGTTGTTGTGGCAGAACTATAAATATGTAAAGTAAGAAAATATCCAAGTGTGCAAGCTATTCTCTACACGTATATGTGTATTCATATCTATAGTAAATGTTCTCATCTTATAGCCATGATCAAATAAATAATTTGTAGTTATTGTAGTAAATAAATAAGACATTTAAGAAAAAAGGTGGAAATGGCAGTTATCCTTCAAAGAAAGTTGCTTTTTTCAGCACGCAGTCCATCAGTTTCTACTTAATCTACGTGAGGAATAAAGCTGGATGTTTATTTGTGGAATTAGCTTGGGTTTTCCCTGATACAGTAGGTGATAAACTCTAAGGCTTGGAGTGTGTTCCCTGCCCATATAGGTCTGCATTGGAATTGTGAGGTTTTTCCTTTCTATAAAAAAAAAAAACCAAACAGCTGTGAATTTGAATCAGAAGTTGCAAAGACAGCAATATAAGTAATGTTCTTCTTTTCAGTGGTAATTTAGTTGCTGTTATTTGTTTCCTTGGCATTTACTTTTCAGCAAGTGGTTAGGATGTCAAAATGAGGATTTATTGAGGTTCTCCAAACTAGAAGTAGTCTATTTCAGAACCTAACTCCTGCACATCAGGGAGTCTTTTCTAAATATATTTTTCCTTGTTTCAAGTTTCAGATATAAGGTATTGAAGCAGCCTGGCTGCTATTTCATCTTCTTAATAGTTTTGTCAGAACAATATCTATAATTCATAGCAGAACTCGGGGCAGGAGGAGTTGGGAAGAGGAGATTACCAAGTAATAATATGCATAGCAGAATGTGACCTGCCTTATTTCTGCATAGACTTACATTTCAACTCTAATCCAGCATGATGAAGATATCTGTTAGAGCTGTCTTCAGTATCTTGATGGCTATCAAACTATTGTCAGAACCTTTGTCTGAACGCTAGTACTTGCTTTATATATTCAGTCACTGGCAAATGATTTTTTTTTTAACCTTATACTCAGCCTCATTCTTTCATGTAGAGAATTTATGAGCACAATTTACTGTAATAACTCAGGCTTGTTAAATATCCCTACAAGTAATGTTGGGAGGCATGTCTAAATTTCTACTTTAAATGTTCGTTTGAGACTAGACTGATGTTTAGAATGTTCATGATCATCAAAATGCTTTTCTCAAAATGGGGAGGAAGGGGAAATTGTGAAATATGTATATGTTCCTTGCACATCTTCCTGGATAATCTACCCTATTAGACATATGCAGAATGAAGGTTGGAAATAGCTTAGCGTTTAAATAGACAAATATATTCTACTTACCTTTTATAACACTGTGTTTTAAATGTGCTGTGCTATGCCTAAGTGTTCTTCATACACTCTAGGGGGAAAAAAAATCAATCTGAAAGATCAACCTTCTATTTTTTCATGTATTTCTGGGAAAAGGTACAATTTGCTAGTCATATGAATATTTTAATTTAATCAATAAAAACAGTTATCCCAGTTTTAGTCTTTTGTATTTTTTCCTCACAGATTGTGTCAGATATCTGTATAAAATAACTGAGAACTTGAGAGTTTAATAATGTGGTTTTGGAATTGAAATAAGTAGTTTTCTAACACTAACAGTTCATTTACCATTTAGATACAATGATCTTCTGAATTTTTCCATCAACTATCTAAAGAAAAATTAAATCTTGTGCATTACTTTATCAGTCCTCAGTTTTCTAATTTCTGTCTGTGACCCCTGGGTATCAATCCGTGTTAATAGGCCTTAATGTGAAGACATTTGAAGTCCACTACTACTTCATAAACTCTTATGTTTTTTAAGTCTTTCTTCATAGAGGTCAATGAGAATGTATGTCCCTGATGTGCCTTTGCCTGTTCTGTTCTTCAATAACATAGCAGAAGTGGTTAGTTGTTAAAGGTTTGGTCCCACTTATCTGCTCCCCACCCCTTCCCCCCTTCTTTTATTTTTGAGCAAGATACCCTGATGCCAAACTGCTAGTTAGTGTTATGTCTAAGAAGACATGAGCTAGCTTTATATATACATGAAGCAGTCAGGGTACATTCCTGGAGCTTCAGAACCTCTGTTAAACATAGGAGTCAAATGGTTGCAATTATGACTTTGTGGGAATTTCACTGAGAAATTGTAATCCTGTTCATACGGATGCTGTAGGAAACCTTTTTTCAGTCTCCTAGTGTTTCAAGGGAGAACTGCTTTGGCCTTCTCTTACCCTGTAACTGTCTTCTTAAAGCTGTTTTTTCTGATTATAAGGCTGCAAATCAAGCTATTGGGTATTAAAGCATTAAGTGTTGAAATGGAGATAGCTTCTGTTGTCTATATCTACTGATTCAGCAATATACTTTGAGAATTCAGACAAATTCGTGAGCCTTAATCTCCCTTTGATAAATTCCTAATGATGGCATCTTCATAAATAATACATTTCTACATGTTTTTAATGTTTCTGCCTTATTGGTGTCCAATAGCTTCCTCATAAGAGAAGCCAGACTTGCTGTTGATCTGTTTTCTTTTATTTCTTTCTCATAACTTTCGTATCTAGTTCCTTGCAGTCCTCTAGAAAAGAACACTTGTTAGTTAGCTGTCACAGATCTCAAAGTGCTTTACTATTTCCCTTGATACTGTTCTCAAGGAACATAAACAAAAGGGATTTTATGACCAGCATCCCGAATGAGTGAACTAATGGAATCAGGCTGCACTTAAAAGACTTTTTTGACCTGTCTTCAAAAAGCCTTTTAATTTTTCGTGCAGACAGTTTGATTGTTTGCATTAATATACTATAGTCCAGTGTTAGCTAGTTTTGATTTTATTATCAACTTGCAATTGCATGAAAACCAATGTGTAGGGTGAAATAGAAATGAATGTATATATTGCAATGAACATCTTACAATATGTGAAACCACCTCAAGAGTGTGCATAGGAAATTCTACCCTTTGGAGGAAAGTCCTACCAACAGTCCTACCAATTTTCAGGAGTGATAATTCCATTGAAAAGTATTCCCTGTCACTCAGGCATCATGCTTCCTGAGACCCATAGTGGTGAATAAAGCATTAATCCTCAAATCAGCAGACTCCCAAGGCAGTTGATTATGTAGAACTCCATATATCAGATGACAATAGCAAAATAACTGTGTACACTTGGGGAAGAGGTAATACTGGAAACAATCTGCAGGAAAGCCAATAAATGTGTGAAGTTCTGAGTTTGGCCTCTCTAACAGCCAACTACTAACTTCTCAACATTGATGAAGTAGAGTAGCTGAAGGTAGACGTTTGTTTTAGACTACTGTTTTTGGACTACATAAAATTACTTGACTTTTCACATATTAAAAATATTTTCCATCTTCTCAGAGATTAGAATTTTTTCAGGGTTTTTTTGTGACTCTAATTTTGTGCCTGAATAGTGTTTTCCTTTTGATCACATCTGAATTTCAGGACTACAATGCGCAATAGCTTTGTAAACTGAACCTAAGTGTACTGTCAGAGGTTCCCCATCCATTCTTTTCAAAATGGAAAAGCAGATGAGTCATTACTCTTTTGAGAGCACCTCAGAAATATTATCTCAAGCTTTAGATTCTGCTTATGTCTGTGTTTATGCCAGATGGCTCTGGCTCAGTTGGCTGGGTTGATATTGTACTGGAAATAGATCTACTGTACTTCATATAGCTTTATTTACTGTCTCATTAATTTTAACTTTTCCAGAATTTTTCCCTGTTCAGAAGCCATTAGGATTACATTTCACGCTATGTTAAGAATTTTAAATAATGAGACAGCATCCTGCTGCATTACAGGAGCAAAACGACTGTTTGGGATGGCCCAAAGTATTGTTATTGTCTTATATTTGTTTGTGATCTGATCTTGAAGATGGTCTTTTTTTGTTTTGTTCTCTCAGTGTGTACGGATCACTTCAATTGTATGGCTGATGTGGTTTGCCAAAATTGTCATATAGCAAAGAGTGATTTATAGTATATTCTACATAAATATTTACAATAGAGGACTGTAGGATTTTGTTTTTCCATTATATCTGTAATTAGCAGCCGGTGTTGTGTATATTTATATGCTTTATTTGACCTTTATTCTATGACATGTTCACAAATGCAGACATTTATTTTGATGGAGTGGCACAACCATTTGTCACTAAGCAAAATCTGTAAAAGAACCTGGAATGATTTGTGGTACATAGGTGGATTATATGTCCTTCAGAAGCCTTCTGAAGAAAGCAGAACAGTACTTCATTTATTGTCGTGAACAACAAAAAGCCTATTGTGCTAACTGCTGCTAACATTTGGAGAGGGCTTTTGCTCCAAGGCATGATTTGAAGTATATTCTATTTACTTGAGGTTACTACTGGCAAAGGTTTTTCCATCACCACCTAATTTTTTCCTTCAGTTATCTTGTTCATGTTTCTTCTTCTGACTTTTGTAGGAGCATGGCTATAACATCTTGAGAAAACATTCTGCAATATAATGTTGAGTCTAGTATATCCAGGCCTTGTAGAAACAGTCAATTCCCAACAGCATTTGAAATTGTCAATTAGTGCTGCTTGCAGGCAAACTAATCTACTAAGAGTTTCAGAAGTACAACATCCAAGGCATGACTTAGAGTACTTCAAAGAAATGTAGCTTTGTCAATAGTAAGTGTAGTACACTTAACTTAGAGATAAGCTGTAAAGTAGAATTCAGAGACGTATATTTTACAACGCTCTCTGCTTTTCCAATAATTTGTCAGTGAAGAGAACCATTCCTACCTCTCTAGAAACTCCGAATGTGAAACTCTTTTTTACTTGAGAGACAGCATTACTATATTAAATTGACTTGTAATAAAAGAATTGTTGGGAGTGGTGAAGAGAGAGAAAGTGGTGAGAGTGGGATAGTTATTTTGATCTCTTTTGTTTGCAGATGTGGTTGGGTTCATCTGCATTTAGAAACTTTAGGCTCATTTTTCACGTTTAAGCCAAATCAAAACTTGTATGTGAACTGTACTAGGGGGATGAGCCTTGACCTAGTAAATAACTTTCCTTCATGAAAAGAACATAAATTTAGTAGCTGGGGAAGATGTGTATCAGTAAAGCCTAATAGCAGTTCCACTTAAAAGTAAATATTTTCATTTCTTTCGTGATGTGATCAGTAATTCTGAATAGGGCTGAATAGTAGCAGCAAGTGCTTGTATGTGAGGACATGTACTGTTATGAGTGTGTGTCTGGCATGAATTTCTCAGTGTCTTTCAGGAGACTTTGCATACTATGGGGTCCAAGCTGTGCAAGTTTAGTAATAGTCTTAAAATTTTAGAAGTGTATAAATACGAGTGACGAGTTAGCAACTGGTAATTTTATTGCATTTAAAGTAGGATGAGCATTCCACCGTAGAGTACATTGTGCTTAAAATTTTGAGATTGTCTTTACTGTAGTTAAGGTGGAATCCCCACAGTTTCTGGAGAAATAATTGGAAGGCATTGCAGGGTGGCTTTCAGGGAGGACTTTCAACTGCTTGGATGACTTCTGCTGCCTATGCTTCAGGCTTTATTTCTAAAGGAAGCTAACTAAACTAGAGATACCATGGATAACTGCATTTCATATGTTACTACTGTTTTTCCTAGTTGATTGTATTAGGCCCAAAGGATTCCAGTTGCCAGATGAGACCAGTTCTTCAAGTTTAGATGTCCAGTGCTATGTACTTATTAAGGTCCTAGAACCTTTGGCTTGCACTAAGGTGAAAAGATTATCTCATCCCTAAAAAAAGGAATTCAGTTTCCTGAAATGCAAACTTAGGTATCTAAATTCAGACAGTTGTCTCTAATTGTTTGCCATGGAGTCTAAACAAGAACAAGACCTAGTAAAACAAAAGCAAGGCCTTAGAAAAATGAAAATGATAACAAGACTGTGTAGTTTTGCTAGGTGATTACACACACATATTTGATTCTTAGTTGATGGTTATTACATTCAGAGATCTCAGAGCAGGCTTTTGGGAGCATTTGCATTCATGGTGGCTTAATTGAATGGGATTAATGAGTTCTTTTGGCAAAATCATTTTTGCCACAATTCTGTAAAAATGAGAAAATGTAAAACACAGCGTACCAAAAATCACAGGTGAAATGCTAGTTTTACTTGAAAAATGCTGAATGTGTATAGTTGAAATAGATAAGATCTGTCTGTAGGAAACTGCAGTTGTGACTACTTGTATTCTAATATTGTGGGCTCTGGATCTGCTTTCTCATTTTGAAGTGTGGCCTGAAAACATCTGATATTACTCCCTTAAATCCTCCTAATCTTCTGTTTGATCAAACGTCCCACTCTAGGTCTGGCCCGTCAAAGAAACAAAATAAAGCATATTTCACATGCTTCAGATTTTTCTCAAGTATTCTACATGTGAAAATTTGGCTTGTTTATATTAAAAGTGAAGACAGGTGAACAAATAAAACTCTGTCCCTGAAGCCTTTCACTGAGCACTGTTCTTTGAGAAGCAGTTTTTTTGAAGACTGAACTCCATCTAAAGTATCACTCCTTTTTGTTACAGTGCTTAATTAACAAAAAAAATGTACTAGAGTTAACGATATGCATATATTGCTAGGTTATCATTTGCTATTTTTGCTTTGAAAATTTAAATTTCCTCCCTGGTAAAGGATCAACAGGAAGGATAGGAGGTTTTAAGACTTTGGTATTACTTGTGAAGTTCTCAGTGCTACTTTCTACTGTATGATAGTTCATTAAAATACTTTCTGATAATGGGTTGCTATTTACAAGTGCAGAAGTAACTTTGCTTAAAGGCAGCTTTGCATTCAGGCAAAGTAGCCAAGCAGCATGCTGACTTGCCTTAGTTCTACAACTGCTCAACATTAAATGAAAGGCTGCTCGTTCTGTAGACAAGCATGTGTTTGAAGCCCATCTTACAATAGGTGGAGTTAGAAGTCTTTGGATTTAGGACTCCTATCTGGCTTTGTAATACTGTGTCTCCATTTCAGTGAAACCAGCTAACACTAACTGGAGAGTTAGTTCCTTGTGGTTTGGGGTTTTTTTTTAACACAAGTTTTGCAGGGATTTGGATAAGCCAGAGCTGCTCTTGAGTACATGATCCTATTTTATAGATTTTCAAGACATAAAAAATTGAAGCTGTTCTATCCCGACTTCCAGAACTATGAGACTGAATGTTCTTTTTTGCCTGCATATGAGGTTCTAAGTATTCATTGTAGTGAAAAGCATTATTTGTATTTTGCATGAGTTTGTCAGGTAGGAAGTATAACAAAATCAACGTTTCAGTCATGGAAGTGAATTCTGTGATTAAAATAAAAATTGTAATGACTATAAAGAGTAAAGAGGATTTTGAATAATGAAGCTTTAGAAACAGAAAGACTTTCTATTGTAATGGCTATAGTTGAGTTAATTTCATTGCGAAGGTTAATTTTTTTTCTTTTCAAAAAGTGTGCTTTGCAAAAGGTACCTTGTGCTTGGTTTTAATGCCAGCTTTTAGTTTCAAACATCCCTTTTATCCTCTGTCAAATTTATTACAGGTGTATAAACAGTTGTTGGTACCTTTTCAATGGTATAAGGAAAATGAGAGCCCAAAAATTTAATTTCCGTTTAATAGTGGTAGAATGGCCTAATTGTTTAGTGCCCTAAATTCCCTTGCCAAATATTGTACTTCCCACTGTGAGGCCAGTTTCTGCTACTACACAAAGAATTATATATGATCAGGTATGGCAGGAGTGAAATGTTAGAAGATTGAAGAAGCAGGAATGTGAGTTTGTAGCAGTAGGACATTAAGAATGCAAATGTTTGCTGTGTATTTTCCACCTTATGAAGTGTATGAAAAGTATAATTTATGGAGAACATCTGGTTTCTTATTCCTCTACTTTATGGAACTTACCTACTTAGTGTACTAAGAAATGCGTACTACTTAATACCTGTTTATTTCCTTTTAAAAATCTTGTCTAAACAGTTCTGCCAGAGTGAGGAGTCTGTAGCTCATGTTCATGTCTTGACATCCTCATAAGTCAGTCCTAACAACAGTCTTGATGATTTGTACCGAGTTGGCTCAGGATCTGTGACTCTGCAAAGCTGAGGAGTGAGCTTAGTAGGCATACAATGCTGAAAGTGGTCAGTTTTTTGATCAAGATCAATGGTAGTAATGTTGTAAACAAAACAAAACGTTTGAAAGTGTGACTTAGGTATTTTGATAGTATTTTTTTTCCTATCTTTTCCTCTGTTTTCAAGGTGTAAATTGTTTCCTTCCTGCTACTTCTGTTACGGCATACAGCTTCCTTCTCTGGACTTCTGAGGCTCTGTAAATTTGTCTTAAACTGCAATTGCTCTTACATCGCAAATCTCAGTCGTGCTTACTGAGACAGTACTTTGAAGATATTAGCTCCTATTGTATCCCTTTGGTTTTGATACTCTTCTTTTGGTAGCAAGCTATAACAGATTAACAAGAGTCTGTGTGGGTACTAATATCAGCCCCCCAAAAAGGACAGAAGCACAAATGTAAAACCAGGAAGAACAGAAGTTAGAGGAGACAGTGAGGTCAGCCTGCTGCTAGAAACTCGTGCTGGTGGTGGCCCTGGCCATAGTAGAAACATGATGTAAATCATGACAGCTATCAGCTTATCCCTAGCACATGATTCTTGATTTTCCTTGCATTTGCATTTGTGTCATTGTTAATTGTCTGTAGAGTAGGCTAAGCTGAACATTAGTAATTATTTTATTCTATCATTTAGTGTTCAGGCAGATTTTTTTCCCCTTTTACATGCTTACAAAGTACCAGTGACTGAGGAAGAATGGAGGCAGGATATATGACAGCCCAGCTGCCTTCTGGCTTTCAAATGACAGCTAGAGAGTGATTGAATGAATCAAGTGGTAATCTATAGACTTGTATGTATATAGAATTAAGTAGAAGATTCAACATGAGGCTTGATATCATGTTAAATGCAATTTTCTGTAAATCATATTTTTTTTCATACTTTGTTTTACAGTTGCTGCTAACTTGCAGAAGATAGTAGATGATCCAAAGGCCTTGAAAACATTGACTTTTAAGTTGGTAAGTAAAAGCATAAAGGGAAAAAAGACGCTAATTATCACAGTATTCACACAGTCTGTATTTTATCTCTTTTACAGCCATTTTGCTGAATAAATGTGTTGACAGATAAGATTATTGAAATTGCCATGTTTGAGGGGGGAAAAAAACCCCCATAAATCCTATTTTGACAGGGCATTAGGATTATATACAGTTACACAGCTCTATAACTGTACAGGGAAGGAGGTTCATTCACCTGAGTTCTGTGGAAGTCTGAGGTTTAGGTGAGAAACTGCAGGGAGAAAACTGGGGAAAATTGCAAATACTAGTAAAACAGGGGAAATAGTAGTTGTTAGGTTAACTGCTCTCTCGCCCACCCCCACTCCCTCAGCTCTGCCCTAACTGAAATGTCCTCTACTAATGGGCATTTTGTTCTGATCCCACTTTTTTTTTTATAGCAGCCGTCATCATTTTTCTTGCATGCAAGTTGTCCTCTCCATTGCTTCTTAGTTATTCCCGTCAACCTTCTTTCAGTTGACCATCTACAATTGCAAACTGATCTTGTTCCCACTATATTTCATTACCCTACTCTCCCTCTCTTTCTGTCTTCTGTATATACAACTGTAGCTCAAACTACCACAACAACATCAGACCCTGGTTTTGGGCTTGAAACTGATTTCTGTTCTGCATTTTTGGGTGTGGACCATGGGTAATAATTTGGGTCAATTTTGATACTAACATAATAGATCTAATTTAATATTAATAAATTTACAATTCAAAAGCTTAATTCAGAATCAATGTGCTGGATTTGTTTTTATTTCTTGCTAAAATTACGTAAAAAATCTACATATTTAAAGCTACTGAATGATTTAGCTATGTTAATCCAAACCCTTACCAATTAGCTTTCAGCACTCCTTGCTGAGGGTGACTCAGCTCCGTTATGAAAGATCAGACTGAATGTCTGGTAGATAAGCAAGTCTCCAGAATCACAGCTTTGTTTATAAAAGCAACTGTTTCAGATGGGCTCTAGAGAGCCATTTACAGAGAGTAAGTGACATAGTTGATGATGACGTATTAATTCAAGATTTTTCTTCCCATGTAATTTTAAAAATAAAGGCTTGAGTAGTTATAACTGGCCAAATCATTTGGATTCATTTTTCCTGTACAGCCCAGTAAAATTACCAGAACTTACATATTTCTTTCTGAGAAGGGTTTGGAGTGCATGAATAAAGGCATGTAACCCAAACTGTTTTGTTTCTGTGGCCTTTGTTATCTAAATATAGCTTAAAGGCTGATGCTTCTGTTTTTGCAGCTGATCTGTGTTTTTGCTGTCTAAACATTTGACTTCTCTTTATTGTGTAGTCCATGGCATCTCACCAAGATCATTTAGACACACAGATGCTCCAGAGGCACTGTTAAAGTCTGGCTTTCCAGTTCACACACTTAAAATGAAGTCTTGAGATTCCAAAATATAATATTCCATAGTACCTAGATAATATTTATATATGTTGAAAACAAATCCACTTGAAAATGGAGGTTGGAGTATTTCTGTGATTCAGTTGAATTTATTGATAGGGTGCAGCCAACGTCAAAGTATTTCATATTCCAGTGAGTGAATCCTGCTCCTTACCATAAGCAGACTTAATAGACAATCCAATGTCTATAGACAAAATGTCTAAATAGACAAAATCAATGTCTTCGTCTCATCTTAAGGTAAATTCTGTTTGCCAGGTAACAATTCCTGGGGTTAATTTTTAACCTAAGTTTCTTCCTGGTGTTTCTAACCTAGATTTCCAGCATTTTAGCTCCGTATTTCTGGGAGAAAGAACATAACCACAAGAAGTATCCTGATTTATTCTGATTCTTGGTTAATTTAGTATGTGTTTGGTTTCCGTGTTGTATAGTGGAGCTGGTAATGGAATTGTTGCCTAGGAGACCTCAGTCACTTGTTTGTATGCCCTACTGAGTCCTTGTTAACTCTTGGCAAGGTCTTAGTAAATTTGAAAGCACTTGAATATACCTTGATTAAAACACATTTTATTGGTAAATATTTCATGGGTATTCCAAGACTAATCCTATAGGCATTCAGAGAATTTAATTGAAAAGTAGTCTTATGTCTAGGATTAGTTACTACTATTTGTGGACAAGGAATATGGTTAGTATCTCACCACTTTCATTTGCTTTTGCGGATATTCAAGCAGCAACCATATTCATCTTTGCCAAAAAAAGAAAAAAGGAACAACCGATGTCTTAATCATTTTTTGTCTTTAAATGTTGCCATAATGGTAACGAAAGTTATTCAAGTGAGATTCTTGGTCAAATCTGTCCTTAAGGTTGGATTTCTCCTTGCATATTTTTTAAACAATGCATCTTTAGTATTACCATGATGTTATTCTATAGAACATATATAGTGTTAAACCTCTCCTAGTTTTCTTGGCTGAAACAGAATGATGACTTCCCTGCGGGATCCAGCTGTCCACACTTTGAGAGGCTGCTTTAATACACAAGTAATCTTGGCAACACTCAAAAAACCAAAAAGTTATTTTGCAGCATAATTTGCATTTTATATAAGGATATTTCATATGAAAAAAGGAGCAAAATACATTGATGAAAGGATGCATTCAGTCCCTAAACAATGAATTATAAATACTAAGAGCTGTTATTTTATGTTGCAGTTTGTATGTAGTTGTAGTGTGTAATTGTATTTATGCTAAGCCCAAAATATAAGCTAATATGTTCCTGGCATGTTAAATATTAGACAATATTTATTGACAAGGAAGGCATTTAAATGTTACTTAACGTGGCTTTGAGAGATTGATATCTAGCTAGAGTGTAGAATAGTGTTAATAGTATTAGCTTTTTTTTAATCATAATATTTTATGTGCAACATTCAAACTCTATTGAGTAAATTCCCCCAAAATATTGAGATATCTTAATAGTAGCCAATGGGATAAACTTAGACCTTTAACTTGCTGCTTCAGCAGAATCAAACCTGTGAAATATTCTCTGCAATGAACATCTGTTCTCTTGTGTCTGATCAAAGTAAATTTGAAAGTGTACCTTGATGTGACACTTCCACAAGTATTGAGTGGGTATAATTTTGATCATGAAAACTCAATGGGTAATGTCACACAATGCACCTTATTTGCAAAGTCTGAGAGCTGTTTTCTTATATTGCATATACACAAACCATTTTTACTAGAGGATTCAACTGCTACTAATGCATAAAAAGATAGAGTGTTTTTTACAGGGTGAGCTGATTTTTCTGAACTATACAATTTTAAGTACTAGATTGTACTGTCAAAGAGGACCTGACCTTTTGCGGAAATAGGTAGCTACAATTTGTAGCCTTATTCAAAAATTCAGTGGATTGGTATTCCAAACAGACTTGATAGGTGGACTTGTGAGACATTTGGTGTCTACAGTGCAACAATAAAAGATGGTTTCTAGACATGTAGCTTTTTGCTCTTCATGAGTCAAAACAGTATGCGCAGATGAAAAAGCAAATTTGGCTTCAGTCTGTTAAGTTTGGGTTAAAGAATTTGGGTCTCTAAGTGTTTATTTCCAGCGTTTTTTAAGTATTATTTAATATTGATTAAAAAACTTTGCTAAAATTAAGGATGCAGTTGGCTGACAATGACAGAGGATAAACTGAGCAGTTTGAAAGCTTTCTTTCAAGTGAGCTGTTTGCTGACTAGGCAATACGGGGAAAATATATTGTCTGCCTGTCAAATCTGCCTCTATAGCATGATATACTAAACATATCTGTTTTATTTGCAGGCCTCTGGCTGTGATGGCACTGAGATTCCCGATGAAGTGAAACTGATTGGGTTTGCTCAGTTAAGTGTCAGCTGATGTCTGTCCTTTGACCCCAAGACGAGTTGTGAGATTGCAAAGAGGCCAGCTTAGACGCAAAGGAAAATTAATGCACCACACCTGGAGTTCTGCTTCATTCTCTAGCAATTCACAAATCGGAACAAGCAAAGCCCACAGCTACACCGCTGCTGCTAACATTAAAAATGCTATTAAATGTCTCTTAGAGGTTGATTTGGAGTCCCCTAAATGAAAAGCCTGTGGAAATATACTCAGGTGGCCGTATTTATTGGTTACAAAAGGAATTTTCTATCAAGCTTATTAACTTCTTTCATAAACTCTGGGTGATACTATTTTACCTGTACTTGTGGTTGATAAAACTGCCTCTGTTCTGTTATATTTAGGAATTAACATAAATAGAAAAGTTAAGAATTCTTAGCCAAACTTGAATTCTAGTTTTAAAACTGACTGTGAATTTTATTTTTCATATATTTATGCATTACACATCCTAGTAATAAGAAAATGATTTTACTTGATTATGTGCTATTTGCAGTTAATCTCCCATTACTTAAAAAAAGTTCAGGTATATCTTTGAAGTATTTGGTAACTTCTAAGGGTTTTTTTTCGAAAGAATTAATTAGATATTAGCAAGATTTTGTTGGTTGTGTGTCTAAAAACCAATCCACAAACTGATTGTTAAGGGAGTGGGAGGTGCCTTGCAGATGTTAATGTTTTAAGAATGTGCCTGAGGCTGCTTAAATAAGTAATCTCCATTTTCTAGAAGTACCATACATATGGTACAATACATATAAATACATACAGTTATTTGAGCAAGGAGGGGATATACAGTAGCAAAAGTGTTAAAGTATTTTGACTATGTTTTTGGGGGGAGTCTATGAGCTAGAAATACTTTTAACTGTTGTCATTAAGGTAGACTGCTTACTGTGTCCATCTCTGATCTGACTTACCCTTAATGATAGAAGCTGGTTTCCTACAGTTGATAAAAACTTGAAAACAGAACTGAAGCTTTAGTTGAAGTTCTGCAAAATACCAAGGTGGAGTGAAAGTAATAGGGCTTTGTGCAATGATCAAGTAAAACTCTGTTACAAAGAAAACACTTTTGACCCAAGTAGTCTTATGCTTAACCTGTGACGTAGATGTTATGGAGCTAGCTAACTTTAGAAAGACTTTCAAATGTGGAGATGTGTTTCTTGGAGGTTACAATTTAAACTACTTCCTAGCTAATCCTAGATAAGCGGCAGCTCTTCAATGTACTGAAAATGGCAAATATATATTATTAAGAGAAGTTATTTATAATGCCTTGTCATAATTGTTGAGATGTTCTAGAGCCATTTGCATATGACTCAATGTAATCCCATCCCATCCTAATGTTTACATGATTATTCCAAGATGACTGCAAAGGTTAAAAAAATAAAATAAAAATAAAAGTGTATTGCACAAACAGATTTGTCCTTTGAATTCCCATGCTCTCTGCAGATTTTGACAGCCATGTGGCAGGGTGATGTTGTAAATGTTTGCTGCCTTTATTGAGTTTATGAGCAGCACCTGGGGGAGGAGAATGGTAGAAAACACTGCTTCATTGTTCACGGGAGGGGATTGCTCTTGACTGCTTGCTTTCTAGTGCTTTGCAAAAGCCATTTTTATTACTCCTGAAGTGTTTGTATTTTAAGAAATTATTTGGTTATTTGGGACAGGATCTATATTCCTGTGGGATACTCACCTGTGGAGGGGGAGAGAGGGCAAGAGGGGCCCCAAGCTGATACCTGCTGCTCCCAGCCCAGGTGGGGGGCTGGTGGCCACATCTTTGGCTCGTCAAGGTAGTTCAAGCCCTTCTCAGGGGATTGGTGCCCTTGGGCCTACAGGTGTGGGCAGCCCCAGCCTAGGGGAGAGTTTGGGTTGGGTACAAGGGCTGTGTGCTGAAAGGGCCTTGTGGCGTGAAGGATGCTGTGCTTGGGGTCGCTGGGCCAGGCCTGGCCTGCAGCTGGCAGAAGACAGAGAACTAAAAGGGTAAGTGTGACAAAAATGGTGTGTTTCCTTAGCTTTGGGGTGTCTTTGTAGGTGTGGGTGGTGTGGCATTATTGATAATCTGCTCAGAAATCTCTTCCCCATCAACAGTATTTTACCTCAGTGCCCTATAACTGGCCTTTATCTCTCAGCTTTCTTTGGTTAGTGCTTTGCCCTGGTCTCTCTGGGGCCAGCAGATGGAGGAGCTGGGCAGGGGACTTGTGACAACTGGCACAGGCTGTGTCTCTGGACACCTGCCAATCTATGGCTGGGGAGCTTCCACCTCAGCTGTTCCTAATCTGGGGGGCAGATGACCATTTTTGCAGCTAATTGTTCTTTATCAAACTTCTTGCTGGAGTAAGAGTAAATTAAAAAGTGCCTTAAAACAGTTGAGAATCTTCGGTACTGTGATGGGATGGACACAAAGGAGTTAACGATAGATTTTTTTTGTTGTATGCTTCTCAAAATATTGCACCAGTAATGACTAACCCACTGGCAAAGTACTTAGCTGGTTAGCTTTCTTTTTCAGGCAAAGAAATGAACCTTCAGGGAAGCTTGTTGTTTTCATAGATCTATAAAAGAAGTGGGAATATATAATTGGATGAAAATTGTGTTCCACTTGCTATACGCCTCTCTGAAGGCTGAGGAAAAGGTGTTAGGGTACGAGTAGCAACTGTCAAAAGTGCTCATCTGCTGTACTGGTGTGGGCCGCGGGAGGTATCTAAATAAAGAATGTAATACTTTAATTGAAAGAGTCAGCAGTATTATACCGAGATAAAGCTGTAACAGTTGTTGCTCACTTCCAGCCTGATGTAGAAACATTCCAATGCTTCACTGAGCTTCCATGGTTCAATGAGACAGCAGACTCATGCAGCAGCATTATTTATCACAGCTGTGTTGGTGTTTCAAACTTTTTTTTTTTTGTTACTGCTAAGTTATTGTGAATAAAGACAATGTGAGTAAAAGAAGAACAAGGACCTGAAAGAAAAGGTAGTTAAAGCTTTAGTGTGTGTTAAAATGAAATTTGTAGGTAGTTTATTCTTACAGTAATATTCAGGTGAAAAAACATAGAAAATATACAATAGGTTGCAGTAGAAATTCAAGTGCAAGTGACGATAGAGTAGAAATAGCTGTCCAATGTAATAGGAATTTGCTTTCTGAATACTTTATTCATATCCTCTGAGCAATGAGGGAAAGAGAAAACCAGCAACTATTTATTTATGTTTACATGAAAAGCATTTAGGAGATGGGTACTCTTCTCATATCTATGACATGATTTGCCCCAAAGCAGTTGTTTCTCTTGTTAGAAAGGGGTTGCTGGACAATACCTTAGGCCTGTTGTTGGCTGGAGCACCTGGCTGTGTTTGAAGGAAGAGATGTGTAATTAACAAGATGAGTCTGGAACAGGTGAGCTACCATATAGCTGTCTCTGAGGCCAGGAAAATGTGGCTTAATTATATGGCACTAAAAATATACTCATCTATAGTGGTGATCATATGCCAGTGCATGCAGCTGGGCACTTGCAGGCTCTGTGATCTGATGAATGTCAATGTCAGAGGAGCGAGCCCTGCCAGCGTTGCTCTGCTGTAGTGTGCTGAAAGTAGCTCTGTACTGTGTGTCCTGAGAGGGAAGTGAGTCAGTGAAGCGCAGTTCTAAGTTTACTGTTTTCAAAGTGTTAAAAAGGATGATTGTAAGTATATACTTTAGCTCAGCACAAAACCAGGCCTGAAGAATATCTGGTTTGTGCATGTGTGAAGGAGTGGGAGATAGGGGACATTTCCAGCCTTTTATCTCCTGGGACTCCAGCATGGGCTTTGGGCCAGGAAAGCTGCCTCCCACTCTGGCAAAGTATGCTTTTCATGCTGACAGAACAAGAGTGCATGTTTCTTTCCTCTGACAAGTGCCGACCTCAGATACTCCCACTGACACATACAGAGAATCACATTCAAACTGCAATGCGGATGATGAGTTGTGGTAAATATGCTTGCTTTCTAGAAATATTCTGTGTGCTACCACAACATCCTCTATAGACCTCCCTAGCCGAGAGCACACCTCTGCTTTGTGTAGGTGGAAGGGGCAGCAGAAAAATAAGGCAGGAAACTACACTGAATCTTCTCTCCCCTACATTCTGTCCTGAGATAAAGATGAGAGTGTGCCTTTTCAGTCAGCTTAGTCAATTTTAAATCTATGATTTGGGGGCTTCCAGAGCAGTACTATAAAATTTTATTGCAGGACTTCCTTTCAGAATGGTTTTAAACACTGTTGTTTCTCAGATATACGGTGCTGTGTGCAGCTTGTAAATAGTGTACCTCCCTCTCATGATTTTCTTAACCAGGGATTTGTTTTCCTTTTCACCACCTTCCTCTGCATAATGATGTTGGATGGTGAGATTGGCCTGTGCCTGAAATCAATTAGCTCTGATGATAAATCTGACACAGACCTAAAACATTGCTAATTGAATGCATTGAAACTGCTGATTTTTGTTTAACAGAGAGTGGAGAATGCCCCCATCCCCCTTCAGTGTTATTTCAAAGCAAGAAAAAAAAAAGACACCTTGATAACAAATAGCAGTTAGTTTGCTTTTTTCTCTGGATCAATTGCGATACAACTTTACTCAGTCAGTTGCTGTGGGTTTTTCCACTGCATCAGGTGGGCAGCCTTTCCACCCTCTTGCAATGTACTCATGCATGTGCGTGTGTTATGAATGCTAATTACTTTAAAATGAGATATTGGAAAAGCAGCAGAAGCCTGCATCTTCGAGTTCCTTGTGCATGTCCTCTGCTAATGAGCGATGGAGCAACTGGATTTACTCAAACCACAAAAACTCCAACGCAGTCTGGTTTACATCTGTTTTATTACACAGCAGTCCAACTAATGAAATATCCAGGCACATTGGTTGAGCATTGTGACATTTTAGCTATTCATTTTCCCTCAAAAACTAAGAGAAACATTACAATGCACATAAAAGTGTGGTTTTATAGCTGCATGATGATTGTTAGATTGATGCTTGTCAAGCTGCTTGTGTAGTTTAGTCATTGTTAATCAGAGACGTTGAACCAAACTCAGTAATTGTGAAGTTTTCTGCTTCTAATCATGTTTAGAGTAGGGGCAATAGTAGGTTACTGAGTAATTACAGAGTCTTGGGAGAGTATGGTAAGAAGGAGAAATATTTAACTTTCACTGCATAAGCCAATAGGGAGGCAATCTTGTCCTTCTCAGGACGTGAATATTTTGCCATCTAATTTTAAAATGCATATTTGAAAGGCTGTGCTTGTTTATCGTCTCAATAGAATGTAGAAAATCACTTACGCAAGTGAATATGTGTATTTCTCATAGCTGTTCCTCTACATAGAGTTGGAGTAGATGGAAAATACATGCCTCTCCTCTTTTATATTTTCCCTGTAGGCACAAATTTTAAGAATTAATGAAAACCAGCTATCTTTCAAATATATAACCTTTTTTCTTCTGGTAAGAAGCTAAATGGTTGTTTGAATCTAAATTATTACATGAATGAAAAAGAAACATTAAGGAAAGGTGCTGCTCGTGTATAGAACTGCTGGGGTTCTTTAGATTTACTTCAAGCAAAAGGCTTTTCTAGTTTTGTCACGTTTACTTTGCATCCTGATTGATAATAAGCTAAACAGGAGCCAGCAATGTGCCCTCGTGGCCAAGAAGGCCAATGGCATCCTGGGATGCATCAAGAAGAGTGTGACCAGCAGGTCGAGGGAGGTTCTGCTCCCTCTCTGCCCTGGTGAGGCCTCATCTGGAGTCCTGTGTCCAGTTCTGGACTCCTCAGCTCAAGAGGGACAGGGAAATGCTGAAGAGAGACCAGCACAGGGCCACCGAGATGGTCAGGGAACTGGAACATCTTTCATATGAGGAAAGGCTGTGGGAATTGAGGCTGTTTAGAGAAGAGGAAACTGAGAGGAGATCTTATTAACATTTATAAATATCTAAATGGTGGGTGTCAGGAGGTTGGGACATCTCTTTTTTCTACTGTAGCGAGCAACAAGACAAGGGGTAATGGGATGAAGTTGGAACACAAAAAGTTCCAGTTAAACATGAGGTAAAACTATTTTACTGTTCAGGTGATGGAGCAGTGGCACAGGCTGCCCAGAGGGGTTGTGGAGTCTCCTTCCTTGGAGGTCTTCAAGACCCTCCTGTACATGTTCCTATGTGACCTGATCTAGGTGACCCTGCTTCTTGCAGGGGAGTTGGACTAGATGAGCTCTAAAGGTCCCTTCCAACACCTACCACTCTATGATCTGTAGACCCTATAATTCTGTTTGTTTCCTTTGAAAATAATACGACATCTCAAGATGTAAAGGAATTTCAGTTTATTTTGGTAGCACAACTGTTTCTTCACATGAAGGTAACGTGTAGCTGTCATCAATAATCAGTTGTAAATAAGGAACCAGAAGAACAAGAGTGCATCCAGTGGTTTAGTGGAGGTGGACTCTGTGATATTCATGTAATATAAAAACACATAAATAGGCAAAAAGGTTTTTATCTCCTAGTTGGAAAAATTCTGTGTTCTGAAAAAGAGATTGTGCAGTGCTAAACTGGGAAGCCTCTTTAAGGGAGAGGCATGTAAGGTGATTCTGTCTGTAATCTCTGTTTTTGGAATTGGTTTTATGGAGCACTGGGGGAGGGGAGAGGGGAAGGCAAAAAACCTCAAAATATTGAGGCTCATGGACTTTGATGTTAGAGCCTGTACCTGTGCTGTTTCATAATGTAAAAGTAAAGTCTCTAACAGATACTGTTCTCTTCAACACATCAAAGGAGGCTGAGGTAGCTAGGTGCATCATTATGATGTTAGCCTGTTGGCATTTGTATTGCTAATGTTGCTGAAAGTTTGGTAGTTTTGTTCTGGCAAATATCTTTTGCTAATGCCCTGCATTGCTGTACTCTCTTATTGACCAAGAAAGAGCAAAAATGCTAAATTAAAGAATGAAGTATAAAATCCGATTATCAGCAAACATGCCTGTTCAGAACCAGGAAAGTGTGGATGGATGACAGTGCTGCCTCTTCTCCCAAGCTTTCCCATGGCCTCAGTCGACCACTGCTCCCCTCCTACTCTGTCTGTTGGGACGGGGTTCCTGTGTGATAGTGCAGCAGTGTGTCACGGCCTTGGTGAGGCCGCTCATCCCTCTCTCAGTGAGCAGTGAGTCGTGCCTCGGGCCCTGAATGTGCCCAAGCAAGAGGTTAGCAGTCCTCTGCTCTGATGCAAAAAGTATCTCCTCAAGGAAAACTTTCTGTGTCTCTTTTTGCAAAAAGGCCTCTGTACTCAAACTGCCAATGAATATATTTGATGGGTTTCTAGGTTGCTTGTGTGCAGAGTTTTTAGCATAAACTGAAAGCTGGATCTTTCTGACGGGGGAAGGTGTGCAATTTGTGAAATTAAATTATCTAACAATATTTTTTTTCATCTCCGTGGAAAGAATTCGATGGTTGTGGTTTTTTTGGTGAAGTGTTCACATTGAGGAAATGCACAATAGATATGTGATTGCAATTGTTAAACCTGAAACTGTTCCCAGCATCTGAGAGTCAGACAAGGATCCTGTTGAATTCAGGATATTTTTTTTTTTTGGTTAAAAAACCTCTGATTAAAACATAACTTCACTGGAGCATTGACTCTCTGTTATGAGAAATAGGAAGAAAGTGGAGAAGAACACCTGAAATTAGAACAGAGAATCTAAAGGGCAGGACCATTATTGAAATCTCATCCCCATGAATTAATAATATTTTACAGCAGCTTCAGTGGAACTAAAATTTCACTCCCTATCTGTGATGATTATAAGCTCCTCAGTTTACTCCTGGGGTTATAAAATGGGAAAGGATCCAGTCATGATTAAAGAGTAGGTGTGATTTGAATGGAAGGTGATTACTAAAATCTCCCTGAAGTCTTCCACACTGCTTGTGCTGCAAGCTTTTCCGATTTATAATAGCATAGCAGAGCTGTTCAAGCAGAAAATGACACCAGAGAGAAAGAGTTTTCTGATTGTTTCTGATTAGGTTCAGTGCTAACCTTGTAAATCTGTCTGTCAGATGGGGCACAACCAAGTCATCCATAAACCTGATACTTCAAAACTGATTGAAAGGGTGAGGAAACTCCTGCACTGGTGTGTTGCTACTTTTTTTTTCCCTCCAGAAGAATTTTCACAAAGATAAACCTAGACTCTCAGATGAGAGCGATGGAGCTCCAATTTAGTGTTTTATGAATTACTATACTTAATAAAATTACTTTGTGTTCACATATTTGCATGTATTGTGTTTGAAAGCACAGTAACTCAGATTGGTCCATGGAAATCAAAGCAGGGCTGTGCTCAAGCAAATGAGTGTTCCTCTTTTCAGTTTTTTATCGTTGTATTTCATTGTCAACAATAGTCAAGCAGAGTCTCTCTCATAGGCATAGATTTTATTAAAGTAATTGCAGATAATGTTTTATAGTAATGCTGTATGTTTTTAAATCCAAAGACAACTGGAACTGTTACACTTGTGTGTGCCCCATAAATTATTTTAGGTAGCATAAGAGTTTATGCTAAGAGCAACAGTACTGAAGTAAATTTAGTATTCTTCCCCTCTTCTGTTATAAGCCAAAGGCCTAAAAATACCTTTTGGAAGAATACTTCTGTGACCTTGTGGCAAATCAACTTGATGTCAGTTTAAATGGAAGACAGCTGTTGGATGCAAAAAAAATTACAATGAAGCAAATTAAACATTCGGTTTCAGTCCAGGAGAGTAAACAGATTTATTTTCCAATTTATAATGTGTTAGGTGTGTGCTTTGAGTATTACAGAAAAGTGACAGTGTCTTTCTTGCTGTAAAATTGGCATCCTGAAAATGTTTGCTGCCCTTTAGGTTTAACAAAGGATATACCTTGAAATATTGGAATGTGTAGACAATATATTCTCAATCTGAGTTGAAGCACAAAGTGTTCTTTAGCCTAAGATAACCTTTTGACTGGTTAATAATTACAAAAGGTCTGTTTTGTTGCATATGCCACATATCCATGGGGCTACTAATTATCAAATATACTTTTTAATGTATTTATGCTAACTACTGCCAAGGCAATGCACAGAAAAAATATTTATACCATAATATTTTATAATTATGTATGTCCCTATAGGTTTATATTTCATAGTGAGGCTTTTTCTACACTGAACTGTCATAATTGTTCACATTCATTCAGAAGTAAAATATGTTGCCTTATATTATCTTGTATTTACCAGAAAAATCTCATCTGAAACAGAGGCTCCAAATGCTATTACAAGCCAGCATGGTTTTGTGTAAGCTTTATGGAGCATCAGCTTAGGCCAGTGGTGTGATCCTTGCAAATGTGAAGCAGCTGTAGCCCAGGTAGCTGGGTGGGATATGGACAAAGCTGTACAAGGTCCTCCGGTGCCAGGGAGTGGAGTGCTGCCAACACTGGGGATGGCCCCGCGCTTCTCCTGTTCAGCTTGTGCTGCAGGAGCAGGGATTGTTCTGGTCCCCATGCTGCCTCTGCTGCATTTCCCCAAGCTGTCACCTGAAGAATGAAGCAACTTTTGCAAAAAGTTGGAAGGTGGGAAGTGAGGCTTCCTCTGCTCCGCTGTGTTTGGGATGCAGCACGCTTCGCAGATTCCCCTACCAAGGCAGCATACAGGCCACGGTCCCCAGACAGTGCAGTTGTTAGTGCAGGCATTTGGAAATCATCAGAGTGGTCCTTAAAGGTACTGGCAAAGGGAGCAGACAGTCACACGAAGAGCAGTTCCGTTGTTGTGACACATTGTCCTGCAGCTGGATGTTCCTTTTCCCCTTGAGACCAGGTTGGTATTTGGTCCCTAGGGTGCACGGAGGGAGTAAGTCTGCGGGTACACGGAGTACAAGCAGAATGAGAGCATATGAACTTCCAGAAAGTTCCCTAATTGTAGTTTTGATGCTCAGTCTGTGCTTGTTATTTATACCTGTCATAAATCAAAGGGGAGAAAACTCTGGAACAGGATGGTGAGTGCAACATTACCAGTAAATACACTGTGTTTTTGTAATAGCGTAGCGTATATGTAGATTATAAGCAGATGAAAGAAAGTACCTCAGCTCTGGTTCTCCTGTCCTGCACCAGCACATATCTTATGTAAGTTCAGTTATTTTCACTTGGTGGTTTTAGTATTTTCTTAGTACTGAGCTACATGGCTATAAAAAATTCAGGATGAGGACAGAGTAAACAATAAAGTATTTAATCCTTCCTGGAGGTGTATACATGCTTTTGTGTTGCTATTCTTTGTTTATATGCTGCCCTTGCTTTCTGTGTAGAAAATACACGGTAGCAATTTCTTAAACAAACTTCACATACCACTACTGCACATTCCAGTTGCATTCTAAAATTAAACCTGATTTTTTCCAAAACTTGCATCAGTAACTGTTCATCTCTGAACTATTTATTCTTTCTCCAATTTGTATATATGCAAAGAAACATTTATATAGAAGCTGTGAATCTTGCAGTTCACAAAAGAATTTATTTTCTCTTCCTTGTCTTGAAATGTATGTGTTTCATTTGTGTGTTTAGTTTTGTTTTTGCAAGAGTATTTATCTCTTTGAGTGGATCCCAACATCACAACACTTAACTTGGTGACAGAGAAATGAGAGCTCTTGGGCTTCTTGCTCTGTCTCCTCATTCCTCCCTCCCTTTCACCCTTCTCATGGACAACTCACTGTCTAAAGAGGAAATCTGTGAGACCCACAGATGTTGTGGTTCATGGAGAGGTGTGCACAGCATGTCAGACTCTCTTCAGAAGTTGTTGCTTGGGAACTGCCCCTTCCAGAAAACCATTTCAGCTGCTTGCAGCTTTCCGTGATTTAGTTCCTGACAGACAGCATTAGAGACCAAGATGTAGCCGAACTAGCTGTTGAGTAATTTCTGAATGTTCTGTAATACAAACTTCACCTCAATTTGATTTACTCTGGCAGTCATTTGTGGTTTTTAAAAGCTACCATTATAATTGCAAACAAAACCAGACAAGAGCTTTGATGTCTACACAGTTACGTGTAATATGGGGGGGAAAAATCCAAACCCATTTTTTAGCTGATACTTCAGCTGCATACTTAAGTGATCCTTTGTTACAATATTGAGTGCTTGGTATGTACACACTATGTTTTTGTGGGGGTTTTTTCAGTTTTCACCTGTGAATTTACATTTTTTCCAACTAAAAATTTTTCTGACTTCTGGATTCTGTTTGTATTTCAACACAAATTAAGCTATTGGAGCACTGCTAATGCCTGACAGAAGAAATTTTTGCACTTAAACAATTGGTTACTACTTTTAAAGGCATTTGGAAAAAAACTGTGAACAGTTTTAAGTGTTTAGTTGCTCAGACTTCAGTGAGAACATTTTAAATGCATCTATGGAGTCAAATATGCATATGTGTTAATACTAGCTAATGTAAATACAGAAACAGTGGAAATTAAGGCTTCTAGTGCTTATCTAGATCATAATCCTTGCCTTAGTCACAAAAGAAATATCTTAAATTAATTTTTATCCTTAAAGGCAAAATTATTACTTTCTGAAGAGAATTTCAAGCTTATCTACTATTGTAAAACTATATTACTGTCTGAATTTATGGTAAGTTAGTACAAGAAAAGATTATTTGTATATAATGTCATCTTAATGCAGATAGTGGCAAATTTAGGAACAAGGATATGAATATACTTATTCTGCGTGGTACGAAATGGTACCTATACAAATTTTATTTTAGCAGGCAGGCAGATGAAGCTAAGTTCTTGCTGTACATCATTTAAACTCATGTTATAAACTTTTTTCTGGTTTAGATATTCTTTCAAAGTAGCATTGAAGAAATTTTTCTGGGGGAGGGGGAAAAAAGTTGAAATCCTAGTGATTTTTACCTGTTGCTCACACATTATGTTGAGGAAATAGATCACATGGTTTATAGTTAGAATCATAGAATGGTAGGATTGGAAGGGACCTTTAGAGATCATCTAGTCCAACCTCCCCTGCACAGGCAGATCCACCTAGATCAGGTCGCATAGGAACAAGCCCAGGAGGGTCTTGAAGACCTCCAAAGAAGGAGACTCCACACCTTCCCTGGGCATCTTGTGCCAGGGCTCCCTCATCTGAACAGTGAAATAGTTTTTTCTTATGTTTGAATGGAACTTTTTGTGTTCCAGCTTCATCCCATTACCCCTTGTCCTGCTGCTAGATACAATAGAAAAAAGGAATGCATGTTGTAAATTAAAATTGATGTATCAAATGCATATTTTTAGGGGTTAAATGCACTGTTAGGATGGAATTTATTGGAAGGCATGTTAGAATGAGTTGTGGGAAGAAGAAAAAGTGTACTACTACTCTTCAAAATTCTGCCTTTCATTGTTGTGTAGGTACAGATTGGATTAAAAGTGTAGTTTCACTTCAAGAACTGTTAAGATAAATCTGTTGTCAATTGCCTGATATATTCCACTCTGCTGCAAACATCACAGATGATGTTGCTTTACATGATATTTATTTGCTTTAAGCAGTAATTTATTGTTTTGGCATTATAGCAAACTGAGAATAAACTTGCATATCAGAGAGCGTTCTACTTGAAATGACTGAGCATGCATGTTATTCTAAGGCTTTGTTGTTAGCTCACAGAAGCTTCAAAGATACAAGTAGTTTTGTCTCTTGTAGTGTACGACTTCACTAAACATTTCTGCAGCTCCCAATTTTTTTGTCTTCCTTCTCCAGTGCAGTTTCTTCACCTATAAGTACTGAATATTTGTTTTGCTTCCTTTCATAGAATGGTTTGGGTTGGAAGGGCCCTAGTCTTCAACTGGATTGGATTCTCTTGCTCTCAAACAGTAGCACGATTAGTAAAACTTGGGAAAAGGTGTTCCTGTTTGCTGTAGCCCTTCCTCGTGAGGTGTCACCCATCCACAGAGCACATGTCAAGAAACAACAAAGTATTTCTCATTTTGTTTCTCTCTCTCATGTGCAGGTTGCCAGCCAGTGTGCACATGCAAGTCCAACTTTCCAGGTGCATTTTTCTGCTTTTCTTTAAAAAATGTTGGCATAACATTAAAGCAGATTTTTTTCGCTTAAACAAAATGCAGCCTTACTGAAATTGCAATGCATGACAAAACCCCTGTAATTGTTAGATCCTTCTGAAATGAAGGACATAGAAAAGAAGAGGATGAAATATGATTGATGATCAGAGCTGGAAAGGGAAAACATGGACAGGTGGCACTATTAACACTGATGATCCGTATGGCTTTTAGTATACTTACTGATATGGCTGTCTGGGCATTCAGTGAATTGTAATATGCTCCTCTGAAGTGGTATTTCTCTTGGGTTTAGCAGAAGATAAAAGTGTAAGCTTGTTGTCCATGACATTTCCAGCACAGCAATTTCAAAACCATAAAAATATTAAAAGCATTTCATCATCCAAAATGTCCGCAAAGCAGATGATCTATCACAAATGAGCCAACCTTATCTGCTAAGGGTTCACTGTCTTTATAGCCTAGATATCCTAAAATATAATGCTTGAGGCCACCATGATTTACTCTCCAAGGTAAAATGTGCTCTTCCCCTGTGGAAGCTTTATGCTAAGGTGTAATCAAGGATACAGCATGGTTCCTCCCTGGTTATGCTGGGAAACACCCAAACCTTGGGCTACTGTGGGCCTTTCAGGATGTGGGATCTGTAGGATCTTAACAGATCATGATACATTTCATTTATGCTCTGCTATGAGACCAGTCCTTTCTCTTAGAGGTGAGAAGGACCTGCAGAATAGTCAGTCAGTATGGGCCTTCCTTGCTAATCTCTGCTTTCTGAATATTGCAACCAAGGAGTTTAATGAGCAGATTTTGTTCAGTTATATAATAAGCGTGTACTTGTCTGTGTTACTTGGTGGGTGAGACATTTTCCTATTGTTTACTTAGACATTATTGGATGCATTATTTTTGTTTGTAGTTGATTTTCATGGAGTTGAAGCTTCTTGGGCATGAAGATTTTTGTTACAGAATATCCCTAGAGTTCGGGACAAGAAGCAGTATCTGGAGCTTAAACCTTAAAATGAGTAGAGATCTGTCACGGGTTAATACATGTTCAGATGACCCTAGGGATTCTCCCTTCCTGTGTCTCATGTTTTAGCAAGTGACTTTGCCCTAAACAAGGACAGCAGTAGTATCTCTGCACTGACTACCTCAATTGCACACTTAACTAGTGTTTTTTAGGAGAGGAGAGTAAGGGTGGTCAGTTTACATTTACTTAATCTCGTGATTCTTTTAAGCATATGGATGGCTATATCTACATGATATTCCTGACATTCGTTTATCTCCAAGGTCTAAATATAGAGCACTATCTTTCGTGTTAGGCACATTTTTATTGTGGGTTAATAATGGGGTTTTTTAATCTTGTTTCTGTAATGATAAAACAAATAGCCAATAACTGTTTTGTCAAATACTGACTTGTAAGGCTCAATTTGTTTTCCTTCAGATACTAGATGTTCAAAACCTTTAAAGGAATCTGTGAACCGTTGTGTAATTTATTGCACCTAATTAACCCAAGCCAATACTTCTACAAGTAATTAAATCAGTTTAAAACCATTGTATGACTTACCCATCTGTTTGAAGTAACAGCTAAATTGTAGTATAATACAAATTAAAATGTATACTTCCACAACCTGTACTTCTAAATATATGCTGGCACTTGCATTGTCTGTATGTATATTTCACTATTTAAAAAGTGTAATTTTAATCACATGCTGTATATATTCTTTATTCTAGCTCATTAGTATCTATCCCCATGTGTAGAAATACTGAATCCAAGTAACAAGACAGTAAATAATACTGGCTTTTAATGACCAATTAAAGCAGCCTATTATCAACCTTGGCATTAGCTGAGTTTGTAATTCAAAGTACAGATATGCTTTAATTGATTAGAATAAAATGATCCTCGGGAAGTACCAAGTCAACCTCCTCAGTACAGCACACCACTCCCCAGAGGCAGCAATACTTCATTTTATAAACCATCCTGCCACCAAAATGTAATAAAACTTGCAAGCTGGATTAGTGATTTCAAAGTGATGGTGAACTTATGTGCTTCAGTGCACCTCGATGACTTAGTCCTTGAATGATCTGGACCTTTTTGTGGCCTTTGTGAGGGGAAATTGTGTTCTATATAAAGAAAATTTCTTAACTAGATACTTTTAAAAATACCATGATTATGTTGTCTCCTGCCATGTCTATGGCTACTCTAACCCTGTAGACTTGCTGTCTGTTCCAGGTGCTAGAAAAAGTTAACTTTCTGTTTTAAATGTGATAATAGAAGACAAGCTGTCCTGTCTGGTGATACAAATCCAGTAACACAGTCATTGATAGCTCAAAAACAGCGACAGGGAAAAGTACTGCTGTGCAGAGCCTTCATGCGAAGACTCTTGTAATGGATTCAGTGCTAGATGTCTATTAGAAAGATGTGAGGAAAGTGAAGGCAACGTAGGGAGCAGAAGCAGATAGAAAGATTAAAACATGGAAATTGTAGAATAAGGTGCCTTGACTAAATGGAAGTTAAAGTGAAATATGAAAAAGTGCTGGTTTGAATTCTGATGAACTAGTCAGGATTATGTGAGGAAAGGCAAAAGGAATAAGAAAAAAAGTAAAGGGTGTGATTGTGAGATCCATTTGACTGTGCGATGATCTCTGCAGGCAGAGGCAGGATGAAAGATGATAGACTTGTTTTTTTCTATATACCTAAAACTAGACCGTGCAATACCAAAGACAATGTTCTTGAAGGAACTACTTCAAGGGCTACTTGTCCTCTGAAACTCTCTGAATTCACTTTGCCAGGTCTTAGATGACCTAGGGCTGTAAAACCTTCGGTTACGGACCATCTCTTCATAAAACCATCTGTTCTTATTTTTGTGGCTGGTTAGATGGAAGGATGCTGAACTACATAAAAGGACCTCAGGAAAATAGTAGGAATGACCAGGGAAACGTACCAAATTAAAGCAGAGTAAAAGTGCAGAATGGAGCAAGGCTAAAGGAATTTTTGTAAATCAAGCAAAAAGCTGAAGTGGGGAAAAATGAGGGAGAAGTTCGTGGAGGAAAGCCAAGGTGTCCATCCTATCTTGTGGAAATGGATTTGAGAGTGGCAAACCATATGCAAGTCTCAGTCTTTTAAGATACTAGTAATGGAGAGATTTAAATGGTCTTGCAAGAAGAAGAAAGACTAGTAGGAAAGCAGGTGGGTGGCAGTTTTCCAGGGCTTTCCAGCAGAAGGGGGAAAGAGAGGGAAGAAGAATGTGTTGAGGGCTGAGCCACAGCTTAAGGAACTGTTGGCTGGATTCTGCTGTGGGAGATGAGGCATCTGTGGTGACGGTAAGGGGATGTAAGTATGGAGATGTGCTGGAACTACCCTAAATGAAGAGCTAGCTGAGTATGGGGAAGAGGGAGGAGGTTTGGTGTTGCTTTAAGAGACTGGGGCCAGAATGGGTCCACACCAACAGCTTAGAGGATAGTGACTGATCCGATGAATGGAGGTGAAAAAGTGCAGAGACACCAGCAAGTCCTGATGCCAACTTGAAAAGACCATCTATACTTGTCTCATTATCAAGGAGGAAAAAAAGGATCCTCAATTAGATTGTTGGGATTCTTCCAGATGAAAGAAGTTTAGGAAAGGCATCATTATACCACCATTGTTTCTCCACTGCAATGACTAAAATGAAAAGCTGTGTAGGGAATGAAAAGGAGAAATTGCAAGAAGTATGGTCCCGTGGGGCTCTTGCTCTCACTAGTGGCATGTATTTGTTAATTCTGCCAAACAGACCTTTTATGAGTGGAATATAACATGTTTGTGAACTGGCAGAGAGACAGGTCATAACTCAGCACAGAGCCCTTTCCTGTCAAGAGTTAGTGTTATAAGCCTGCTTTCACTGCACAGGTTACAAACCTGTTGGTCTTCTGTTCTGCTTTGTCTTCATAAGGTGTAGGCTTAATGGGAAACTGGAGAGACTGCTACTTGCTTTGTCCTGTTTGCATTTTATAAGAGTTGAAGTTTCTGGCGAGTGGAGTACAATATTCTTCCCCAGAAACCTTGATGATATCCTAGTTGATGTCACTATGAGTAGCAGTAAGACCGTAGTTGGAGATACAGAATGAAATTCATCCTTTTGTAAACAGGCATAAATCTCATAAAAAATGATTGAGCTTGTGACTTGAATCAAATCTGATTTGCCTCACACAGCTCGATCCAAATACAGTCTGCAGTAAAGCATATAATGGAGACCACTGTTCTACTTCATTGTCCTTGAATTATGTATGAGGATAAGATCTGGTGGATAATAGACATCCGTTGAAACTTTTCTCCCTAGCAGCTTCTTTTTGAGGAGGGATTTTAATGCAGTTAAATAAATCATAAAATATTTTAGAATGTTTAAAAGTGTTTTATCCCTTTTTATCTACATATTGGCGTCTCTTTTCTTTTAAGATGTTCCTATAAATGTCTTATGCTAAACAAGAATTGATTCATGATCTGAGCACGATGCACTTAAAGCCCAATGGCCAGGGTATCAAGATGGATGAGTCCAGGTGCTGGTTGTGGCTTGGCTCACTTACGTGGTTGCTATTTTTATTGTCAAAACTGGGTGGATGTTGTGTTAAATAATTTTGTACTCCAGGCTTACTCCAGGCGTCCCTAACAATATTGCAGCTTTTACCTGCTTTTACTGCTATACTAAGGTGCCAGAGAGGTCTCCTTTCTCTTTGAGGAAATAGGATGTTCTAGAAGATAGGCCAGAGAAATGAACTCCTAAAGGAAAAAGGGACATAGAGATTGGAATTATTCTTGATAGTGTTGATAATCTTAGCTTCAGATATGGTAAATGTCAGCCAGCATAGCTGAAGTTCAGGATATTTTCTTCCCCCAAATAAAAGTTTTCTCCTTTACAAAACCATTGCACATAATTCTGCACAGCTTGATATGTAACACTGCCTTTGCAGAATAAATGCTCAAGGATAATGCTTGCATGATGAATAAATTGCTTCTTGGTGCTCTTAGCTCTTTCAGGTGAGGCAGGGATATAATATAGAGTCAGCTAATGTACAGACCTAGCAGAAAAATGGATCTTTTCTCCTGTGTCAGACATGTCATCAGAGGAGATACTTGAGACAACTCTATTACACGTGCAGTTGAATCAATAAGGCATAAGCTATCCTTCTTTTTTTTTTCTCCCAGATGAGTCCTCTTCTTCCATTTCATAGATTCCTATTTTTAACAAGCGAAAAGTAAGCAGATATTCAGTACAATGTTTCATGTCATATGAATCTCCTTTTCTGGCCTGTTGCTGCTTGAATAGGCCAGTTGCAGCAGATTTAAGAAGTGTTTTTTTACATATTGTTTTCACTTGCAAACTTCTTTGGAAATCTATGACAATCAAGTAAATGAGAAAATAGAATGCTTGTAATTAAGATAATCAAACTACATGAAATCCACCCTACTAGTGCTAATATCTGTGTATCTTGAAGCTGTATATTAATTAAAGATCATTTAAGTGTTGCAATGAGCTGCTTATAATGAAAACAAGAGAAAAATGAAAATGATTGGAGGGGGCTTTATTGTGTGTGACATTCTCAGTTGTTTTAAAGCATCTCTTTTGATTTCTAAGGTTGCTTGCTGTGCTGTTGCAGACACTCTGGATTGCCAGAGGAATCCATAGCAGTCTTCAGCTGCTTCCAAAAATGGTGATTCGAAGAAAATACACTTGCAAAAGCTATATTTCTTCTCAGGAGATTGTGCTATTTTCCTCTCAGTGTCATGAATGAGTTTGTGTCACTGAGCTCTGAAACCAGTTGTCAAAGAGGTTAGATATTTTGTTCTACATAGGATGCTGCAAAGAAGAGAATGGTGAGACAGAAGAATTATTCTAAAGAGTTCTTATGATGAAACAGACGTTGTCCTACTTTTACATTCTTTTGTGTTTTTAATTTGATGTGAAGACTCCAAGGTTGCCCTGGCCTCCCTACTGGACGAAACAGCATGTTAATACATTTGTATTGGGAGGCAAACACTACATGAGACCAATTGGATAATCTGTGTGTATCCAGATTGTCCTGCTTCATTTTTCCTGGTGCTTTGGCAGAGGGTAGGGGGAGGTGAGGGGGCAGGGGGAGAAACAAATAACTCTGTCAGGGTCAACATGTGGCTCTAAGAGGCCCCTTCCCTCTGTATGACTATACTCTTGGCGGTCACACAGCAACTTCAGAGTGAGTTTATTGTGGATTTATGAAATGTGGGTTTGGGGACATTGCTGCTTTCTCTTTTTTCCCAGTGTGTAGCTTTTGATAGCTGTCAGCATATGCACTGAGGTACTGTGGCAGTAGTGGAAGAATTATATTGCCGGGTCAAGGGAGTTAAACAGCTTTTTCATTCTAGAACTGCCAAACTTTGGTCTTGCTAGCTGAAGATGCCAAAGCAGCTGAACAGAGCAAAGCAGCTGATGAACCCAGCTGCTAATTTGCTGTATATTGCTATGACTTTTAACATTAACTCTTTGGCACAAATGAAGTAGTACACTTGGTTAGTGTGGATGTCAGCTTGACAAAGTTGTACAAATAATGAATAAAAGGTTTTTTTTCTGCATTTATTTTTTCCAGTTACTTTTTAAAAAATCTGCTTTTACAGAACAATATTGCTTCTTGGGACAAATGAGGATATTCACTGGTATTGTGTTTTCAGATAACACCATTTACATTTCTAGAAAGAGATGAAGCCGAAAACTTAAAGGACACTTCCAATTTTTTAATTTGATTTCGTTCTTAATTTTTTTATTATTTGACATTGATACAAAAAAATAGTATCTTAATTAGCAGCTTTGCTGGCAATCCCACAAAACTGTAAATAATACTTCAATCTAAAAGAATGCACTGCTACAGTCACTATAGATAAAGCAATATATACAATTTAGACAAATAAATACATAAGTACAGCCAGTCATATATAATGATACACCTAAAGTTCGGTTACTGTTGACAAGCTTTTCTAGTTAATTACACTCTTCATTTACAAATTGTCATTGCCATCTACTTTATTAACACAAAGAAAAAAATCCCAATAAAGAATCAAAATTGATACTTAACATTATTAAGAAAGATGGAAAAGGAACCTTGAGACTTCTGTTTAAATATACTCATGGTTTTAGCAAAAAAACCCTGCTTTTGTGGCAAAACCCCTCCTGAAGAGAGGCGTTTTCCCCTCTAGCTTCTTCCCTTAATCTGCTTAGTTCATGTACATCTTGGAATAAAAATATGATTATAGTCACGCCTTTGAAGTGACTGGAAGCCAGGACATCTTAACCAAATTGTCACTTGTTCCATGCCTAGCAAAACAAAATGACCTTTAAGTAACATAAATCCTTCCTTTGATTAAAGGAAGCCTAATGCAAACACTTGTTTATTAACAGTACCCTGTGTGGCACAAATACCAAGTGCAAGGGACCTTACGCTGTCCCTATGAGTAGATGTATTGCTCCCTTTCTAGCTCCTGTAGTTTCTGAACAAATAGAAAACAATGTATTTATGTATGTGTAACAAGCCAGTGAAGTCTAGTAACAGAAAATTAACAGATGTAGAAAATAAAGCTTTTGTTGTGTTCTTTTAAATTCACTTGACAATAAAAGAAAAAAAAAAATCTTGTACATTCAAAAGTTAGGGCACACATGCTTAAGGCTCTTGAAACACCGGACAAATATAATGCTTAACTCAGCTCCATGCATAACAAAATATTATTTAGCAAGCAGACTCTACATATATATACAGCTGAATACAGAAGAAAATGCCGTAGAAATATGTACATCAGTTTAAAGATGAACATTTACAATTCTGTTGAAGATCTACCTATTTATAAATGTCAGGAAAGATATTTTTTGGATACTATTTTCAAGGTGTATCTTCCAATCATTAACGCAGTCTATGTGCACTAGGAGAAATTCAAGGCTACCATGCTAGTCGAGCCCTGAGGTACCTGGATTGGTAGCCCTGCTGTCCTCTTGGTTACTAATCAAAGGCCACAGAAGCATTATCAAGAGAAGCAAGGACACCAAATCCATTTGGTTGTGGATTTAGAAACCCTAAATTACTGCACACTGCAGAGGGATAGCAGAAGTGATTGCAGCCTGTATGTAGGGAATATTGTGAAGTGTGTTCTCAGTAGAATGGCATCCATGCTGTCTGATTTACCTGAGGGCTGAGGATGAATTCCACCCTCATTTCCCTTCCTAAACATGCATATTCTGGGGCTTGGGTAAGGAAAGTTGAACTTCACCTAATCAGTATGTGTTATAGGTTCATCTATGCAGTTATTTGAATCTTGTTTAGCTAGAGTTCTGAGTGTGACAGGAAGCAAGAGCAACTTTAACAAGGAGTAGGTCAACTAGGGAAGGATAAATCTTAATTATGCTGCAAGAGGCTCAGTATTTTTATATAAAATTACTGGTTTTCACTGAAGAGTGTACAAGCTCCTGTTGATTAGCAGTAACTCCTGGGTTATCTGTTGTGTAGCTTCACCTTTAGATCTGAAGTAGATTTGAGACAACTACTGCTTATGGCTTGAAGGCCAGGTACACACTACCTTCCTTTACAAGTAGTTTCTTTCAAAACAATAGTGCTGCATCTGTGAAAAGACTAACAATTTGTCATGAAACCACAAACCTTTTGGGGTAGCAACATTCTTCCATTACTGTTGTAAAGTGCTGTGTATATCTATAGCAAAATCAGGTCAGAGTTTTTCTTTAAATTCTTCTTCAGTTAATTTCTGTCAACTTTATAGACATTCTGAATAACATACCGACTTAACAGTTTTTCATATGTTACACATAGCACAAACTAAAATGAGACTTGTGTATGCGCTGTGGACAATGTGAGTAATCTACAGCTAATAATATATTTTGTGAGTTTTGTATTATAACTTCCCTGTGAATTCTTCAAGTTACTTGCTGAGCATTGTCACATTTTATCTCTTTATGGTGCTGAACAGAGATGGCTTGAATTTATCAAAGAATTTTCCAGGAAATAATTTGCATGATATTTCATTAACATTCATATTTAAAACACATAAGCACATTATGATACTTGAGTAAAACCCTTATATATTTGATTTGTTGCATGCTCTGGGATCTCTTGGGCAGGACCTCAGTGACCTCTGTGATGAGTAACCTGGGAGCTGCATATTTGTAACAAAGGCTAGAATCTGGTTTTATTTAATAGGTGATCCCTCAAAGCCTTCTGTTTTGCTGTGAAAGTTGTATGTAACTGTTATGTACACTGTTACCCAATTAACAGAGAATTGATTGAATTTTTATTGGACAAAATTCCACTTTTTTATATTAAAAATCTGCTAGAATCGCATTCATGTATCTCCTGTAGCAAAAGGTAGACCTTACCTTTAAAAAGCTGCTTTTGTGTGACTTTCTGGGTGAATAGTGCTGCTTAATGAAGCTTTCATCATTCCAAATATACATTGCCTTTCAAGATACTGATACTGATGAGTAATACTGCACTTGATTTGAAATTAAAAGTTAAAAAGACATTTATACTTGTGTATTTTTAAGGTAATTTTCCATACGTGTTCCTTGTCTTATTTCACCTACAGATTCTACTTCACTTCAAAATTGTAGTAGATCTTTTAGGGCTACTTTAGGCAGTGGAAAGAAATGGGGTACATTCTGAAATAACTTAAAGGAATACTATTCAGTGGGTAAAAATATACTTCGGTGTCTGGGTTTGTTTCTAAGGCCTATGACACTGATGTTCTTACCTGTCTAAATGCTGCTATTTATACCATCAGTTAGCTGCTTGGGAATTGCACACATTATACTATAAAATATACACGTTAACATTGGTGATTAAGGTCAGTGCAAAAGTATACCGCATAGTTTATTGACAAAGTTCTAAACTGAGATGGTGGCAGGGTGTCAAAAAAGGAATAAATTGTGTTTGTAATTCTTCATTTCTTAGGGCTTGAGTCTCTTCTCAGGGGCTGGGCCATGAACTGTTAAGTAGCTCACAGTAGTTTATTACTGTCCTCTTACATACGGATGCAGGAGCTGATATGTGTAATAGAGGATAATATATAAAATCTGAGATGTAACTCCTAGATCCTTTTGGTTGGTGTGATGTCCTTATGAAAAGAGCCTGAAGTCTGTAAACCAGTAGTCAAAACGTGAATGAAAAACCAGTCATTAAAAATCCTCTCACAGTTAATATCCCACAGCTGTAAATCAGCAGATCACTTTGTCAAAAAAATAACCAGACTAAAGCAATTTTTTTTTAAAAAAAGGTATCTACATCTGTAAAAATCTTAACATCTAAGATGCTTCTTGCTGGACATGTCATTCCAAATTCTGTGCATTTCTTCTGGCGTTATCTGGTGCACTGTGATCACCCTGCGGTACCTGCACAAGCTGTAGGCCATTTTCCAGTGATTGAAGCCACTGTTTTGAAAGGGGTGAATGCCTAACTTCCGGAGACATAGTCCAACATATACATCTTCAAGATGAAGTAGTCTGGTGTGAAGGGAGGTTTTGTAAATCAGTTCTGCTACATCAGCTGAAAAAATGTAGCCAGTGCCTGAACAGAAGGGTGGGTAATTGCTGTCGGGATACAAATCTCTTGGCATGTACCATTTACTGCGAACATCTCTTATTGGTCCTCCATTTATAACGTAGCCAGTGAAGTACCTTCTCCTTGGCTTGGTGTTAGGTTTGAGCAGCTTATAAATAAGATTATCCATATTTACAAAAATATCACTGTCTGTCTTCATAACATACTTCGCTTTTGAACAAAATGTTGCTACCCATCTCATCCCCATCAGTGTTTTCAGAGTGAGGTTATGGTAAGAGTCAATAAAATCCTCCACAATAATGTCATGAAAAATTTGACTTTCTTGCTCTACCATTTGATTTAATACAGGATCTGCATTTTTTCCAAGAAGAAAGAGCGTGGCAATTTTAATTCCTTTAAAATTGTTTTCATCTCCCCATGTTTCTCGAATGGCTTGCCTTGCATCAAACTCTTTGTGAGTTGTGCTGATAAGAATCACCAAGAAAGGGACGCTCTTCTCACATTTGTTTGGTTCATTGATAAGAAAGTCAAAGGAATGTGGATTTATAGGTCGAGTTCTTATGTTGCCAAAGGAAACATTTTTTCTGGCTATGGATATACTACTGAGCTGTCTGTGGCCAGTGTAGGAAGAAGTAGGACGGGTTATACTTAAGTACCAAAGAGCACTTGCCCAACAAACTACTGTCAAAACGTATAAGCATGAGACCTTTGAAGCCATTGTTCCTCTGTCTCCTCTATTCCATGTGATGAATAAATAGCCTTTGTACCGTGAGCACACCTGTGTCCCGGAGAGGCAGCATATTATTAATGAAACTTGAAAGTTCGATATAGAAAAGTAACTCTGTAATCATTCATGGATCTCAAATAGGGGCTATTAACCCTGATGCTTTTCTTCTTTCACTAGCAGCAGCTTCCATTTCTTGGAATTTTCTGTTATTTCTGAAAAATAGGAAGAAAAATTTTCCATTTCTAGATCATAAAAGCCGAGAGCAAGAAAAATGAGCTTATATATGACTGGCCATTAATAAGCTGAAATGTGTTAATGCATTTCTCAGAAATCTTATTTTTCTCATGAAGTGTCCCAATGCAAGACAGTGTACTAGAATATAGTAGTATAACTGAAGTAATGCTTTTATGATTGATAATTTTTTGCAAATGATAGGATATTAAAAAAGTTAAGCATGCATAGCACGTTGGCTATTTGGATAATTTTAAATAATTTTCTGGCTTCTAGCATTTTCTTGCTTTCTAGCACTTTTTTTCTTTCAAAATATGCCATGGAGCATATTTTCAAATTATTTAAAGAACGAGAAATCAGGTATTTTCTCTTAATAGTGTTGGTGGCAACTATGCATATGAGTATGTACAGGTCTCATGTGGTCTCAGTGTTGAAGTTTGTCCTATTAATAAAAGCACGCTTCAGTGGAAGTTGGACAGAATGAAACTGATTGGTAAAGGTACAGAAGAGAGATACTGTCTTACCCTTGTAAAGATCAGCAGCCGAGTAGACTCCATAAAAGTCTAGAAATAAATTAACAGAGTTTGGTTATTCTTGTTGACCTCCTCTCCCCCCAAACCAATGTACTTTTTGTGTGCAAACATCATTTGTACACCACGTAGGATAAATCATGATGGCAGCCTTTAATGGTGTCCCTTTGCTGGCTAGTATGCGGAGCACTTGCCTACCTGGCTGGGGTTCCTGCACCAGCAGCCCTCCCTGGCTGCTATGCCAGCCCTCCCTCCAGCACCGAGGAGCTTTGAGGCTTCCCTTGATCCAGGGAATATGCCAGCCCCGAAGCTTCCTTTGCTCCTAGCATGTTTCCTGGGAAGCAGTTCTGTTTATCGCTGCTTCATGAAAATGAGGTAAGCTGCATTAGGCCTACTGGATCAGTACTAACTCCTTCAAGACACACAGGTGGCTGGAGAACGCCTGCAGGCTCCATGTTCCTGGCTTTTACCGTTGCATTGCTTCAGAGCTAAAGGATAGTACATGCATGCAGCAGATGAGCTTTACCCAAGAAGACTCTTTGAAATATTTAATATTTACTTTGGATAAAACAAAACATATATTGATTCAGATAAAAAGGTAGAAGCTCTGTCTTAGAAATGGTCTTTCTGTTTCCACAATGCTTTGACGTGTTTCCTGGATTCTATGAAAATGCTTTCTAAGGATCTCATGCCTCCTCCATACTGGATATGTATGTTCCCTTTTTCCAATATCCAAAAGCAGATGAGAATGTGGCCCTGGACGTGGCCCCATGGCTGGCTCTCCTGCCACATGATCTGTTGCTTTAGGCTTGTGCAGATAGAGCCTTCCTCTAGGCAGGCCATCAGAGCTGAAGGACTGTTATCCTGTGTCACAATTTCATGCTGAGGTGTAGAAACAGCAGAGAAACAATCTGAACACTTACTAAATATGTACAGACAATATTTAATCTCCTTAAAGCCTTCTAACTAGCGCTGGCCAGCTAGTCTTCATTACATGCACTTTTAGTTATTTAATGACCAGAACCTGCTTACTCATTTCCCCTTCCCTGAAACAGGGTACTGTGAGTTTGTAGCCTGCCTCAGAGCTTTATCATTTTGAATCAGCTCTGCCCTAAAACTGGAGCAATTTACTAAGGTAGAGGTTGACTATGATCTTCTTTGGTACTTGTTACAGAACTTGGGGGTTGTGATGTTTTCCCAGCAAGCAGTAGCAGTAAATGTTTGGAAGCTGTGTGTTTAAGTGAGGCCTTTAATCAGCCCACAGAGCTGCAGATTGCGGTGATCTTACCCATTCAGGTACCTCCTTGTAAATAAATACAGTTATGCCAAATATATATACAAACACTACTGTAATGTGTGGAGAAGGAATTTGTTCTATTGTAACAAGCACTAGGATGCAGTTCTGAGAAAAGCATTTCTGATCTGATAGATTGGTTTCTTTCTGTTTTTGTTGTGGCTTTGTTGACTGCCCCCACTGGAAACTCCAGTGGAGAAAAACATCAAGTGTGAAATGACATAACAAATAGAAAACATAAGAGTGTAAGGTGTAGAAGGCTGTTGCTAATAAAGAAATACGGCAGTCATGAACTGGAGATGTAGAGTGAGAGATATGTAGGTCAGTGTATTTAATGGACTCCACCATTAAGGTCTCCCAAATATTTCTAATGTTCTGCATTTGGTGAATCATTTTAGGAAACTATGCAATGCGTTCTCTAAACATGTATATTATTCTACATCTTTGTTGAATTTGGGTGCATTATTTACAGTGAATACTGTGCAGATATCCGAAAGGAAAATTGTAAACAGTGCTTCTTACAAACTGTAAATTACATAAAATAGCTTTTCAGTCCAGCAATAATATCATGGCTTCGATAGCCAATCTTGTGTGTTCTGAAAGGACTGGAAGCAACAAAAGCCTTACATCAATCTGAAGAAAGATTCCAAGCTATTATAGGGAATTTCTTGCTCAGTTGTGAAATCTACAGATAACTGTCCAGGATGAATATTTCTTATTTGGACCTTGGATTGCTGTCTCTTGAAATAAGTTCATCTTCTTCTGGTGTGTGTTTGGTTTGGTGGGGTTTTTTGGTTGTTTTGCCTCTTAAAAAAAAAAAAAAAAACACTTTAGACAATCTTCTTCAGTTTAAAGTGTTCTACAGCATCTCTGTAGTAATTTTTGAGCAAAGTGCAAGTGAAGTGGTTAAGAATGAACTGACTGTAGTTTTTCTGACAAGTGAAACTTTAGTTTTCAATATTTTTAGGAAGTTTGAGGTGGAAAACCAGAGAGCTTCCTGTTTTATTGCCATGTCTCTGTTACTCCTATTCTACCACGACATGAAGATGAGACAATTAAAGTACATGTTCCCAATTTACTTGAGCTTTTTGCTATGTATGGGAACAGATTTGGAAGCAAATAACACCAAAAAAAGGACAACTATTGCAAATATAAACCAAACCTTCCCGGGGAGCCTTGGTCTGCTATTTCAGCTGAGATTATTGTCACCTTCAGGACTTCTCTGTCTCGTTCTTTGTAGGATCACAGTGGGCAGTAGCTATGTCATATATTTTTTTGGACATAGTGCAAATAGTCCTTCAAATAATTTCTGGTAATGTTCGTGCACAATAATTTCAATAATGTTTAGTTTGCACAAGCAAGAAAATACACAGCTTAATTAGGCAGAGAAACATAAACTAAATGGTGAAACACGTATTTTGTGATGAATTAGCAGTCAAGACTTTCAGAGGTTTCAAATTTTTTTATCAAAAGTGATGCTGGTTCATCAAGTACCTAAATACGTGAACAAGGGTCTAATGCAAGCGTTTCTCCTATATTGAAGGAGAAAATTTGCAAAAAACTTGCAAAGTTATTCACAGTATCAGAGTATGTGACAGAAACCCTCTTCCTTGTCATGTGTTGTGACCTGAAAGTAAACTCTGCAGCCATGTAATATATGGGATTTGTATATCAACGAGATCAATTTCAAGGAATGAAATCAAAGTGTAAAATTAGTGTGCTCAAATTCTAGTGCACTAAATCTTTTGTATTAATTATTTATTTGGAAGAGAAGAGGAATAAAATATGTGAACTAAAGTCGGTACTTTCATCTAAATAACAACTGAAAGCACTCAATGCCTGCATGTTAGTGTGGTTCCTTTAGTGGTTTTCCCAGAAGCTTTTCATAACGTTTTTAACTGTCAATAATACATATACCAAAAGCTGCCTTAAATATTAAAATGTGTAGTAAATTAATACGTTTCTAGCCTTAATACTGGATTCAGTATACTGTCAGTACAATGATGACTTTTATTAAGGCTTTGCCCTGATGTTTTTAAGTTTGGTGTTGAAATTCATATACTGTCTGACAGCAGAATATGGGTTGTCAGAGGAAGAGTAGAAAGCTTTTTATTGTCTTTAGATTTTATCTGTTGGGATAGGGTATGTCATGTATAGGGACATTGACACAGGCAAAGGGAAGTGTCACCTCCTTTGCCTGTGGGTTGAAAGAAAATCTTGTAGCAGGGCAGTAGTGATGTTAAGATCTTGGATTCTTGTTTTTACAAATGTTTCAATTCAATCTGTCCATTTTCTCAACCTGGCTGTCATATTGTAAGTAATCCGTGGCTCAAGCTTTGCTAGGGTAGGTGATTGTAAAAAGCAGATGTTTAGCATCATGTTTCCATATTCTGACGCAAAGTTGTGCTCTTATATTGCGCTGTTCACAGCTCATGCTGTGCGAGCCAGAAAAGTCATCCAGTCAGTGCACAGAAAGCAGTACTGTGTAACTTCTCTAAGTAATTGACCTGATAGACACTGAGTATTTGCAGTAAACCTTTTACCAGCTGACTGCACATCAAGAATAATTCTCCAGATAACGAGCACATTTGAGAATCTTGCTAACTGTTCATGAGGAATTTTCAAGCAGACATCAAATGAGTTCAACAAACATTACTCGCCAGCTGCAATGTTGTGCTGGTATTTTGAAACACTGCTTGTCTCTGCTGAGAGGCTGTTGATCTTTTTAGTTTGGGAAAGCTCATCCTATGTAAGTGCAGTTGCACTGACATAACTAGATCATGGTGGACAGACATGATGGAGAGCATAGCTCTGGATGCCTGTTATGTTACCATTGTCATCTATAGCATGTTGCTATCTACTGCTAAGGCATAATGTAGGTGCTGAGTGGAGGCAATTGTGATGCTAAGTCCCAGGGATGACCCTGAGTGAGAAGCAGAGGGAGGCTGCAGCTGCTCATCCTGACACCTAGGAGCCTGTTAGGCAGAGCATGACTGACTCAAATTAACACTGTGCATCTCTGCCAAAATGTACCTTTTCCTTTTTCTGAAATAGAGAACACAGCTGCTAAATTATTTAGTAAATGTAGCAAACTCTTCTAATTTTCCCTGAAGAGAGATTTTTGTAAGAGTTTTCTATGATCATGGCTTTCATCTGTGTATAGACCAAGACACTGAAATGTCTTCACCATTTATGAAGCCCTTAAATTACCTAAGGAAAAGCCTGTGATTATTACCTAGTCTTGTTGAGAAGATAATTATCCTGAACATTAAGAACACATCTACCAAGAAATCTGTGGATGTTATGTTCTTGGCTGTATGTTTTCATAGTAATTTCTTGAGGAAATTCTGGACAGATGGCATAGGTGATTTAACAGGAGGATTGCAAGCTCTTCTCTGGTAACTTCATTTGAAAGTTTCTTAAATATTCCAAATGCTCCTACTATGCCTGAGTGTAATGGACCTGACACCAAATTAGTGCTGCAAAAGAAGATTTTCCTCTGGAAAATATATGTGGAAAGGAACTGTAATAGATGTAGGAGCCACAGTCTCAGGTGTACAAGCATTCATTTCAGGTCCATGTCTTTTCAGAAAAATCATTTGTTCTACATTGGGGGGTCCCAGCTGTCATATGTTACAATAAGCTGGCTTCTGTTCTCTTTGTTTAAAGCAACTAGGACAAATATTTTCTGAAAACCAGGCTATGTTCTAAGATATGCCATTTGTATGTAGAGAATTATTCCATGTTCACAGAAATTTTGATGACGGTCTTTAGGTAGCAACCGAATGTGAAAGTATGTACTTGTACAAATGATTCTTTCATACTAACCCTTTTCATGCATGTTGATTTGCAGATGGTTTAATCTGTATTTTATCACTGGATGGAAGAATTGATCTCGGGAAATAAATTTGGGATTTATAAATTAAAGTATTTACTACCTGTTCTTAATGTGAACAAAAGGTGAGAATGACTATTATTCATTATGAGATTTTATGCAAAGCTTTTAAGTTTTATATAGGGAAAAAGGGTTTCCCTATATAGAATTTCCAGCAAAAACGCCAAGGCTACCAACAACTTCTTTAACCTTTAAAGAACTACTGTGGAGTCTTTTAGGAGTTAACTTTTAATCTGCTTATGAGTGACATTTCTGTATTTTCCACTTTATATGAATGTATATCTATAAAACCAGGATTTTCAAGAAGTGCTGAGACTGTCTACAAAAACGATTCAGCTTTACTTTCGTTGCTTTTTTCCTTATGCTAAAGAATGAGTTTACACACTTTTTTTTTTTCTCCAAAAAAAAAAAAAATGCAAGTTAAAAAGTGAAGAGTTTCCACCATGACTAAGCTGTGAAGTGCAGTTTTCAATTGCAGAAGATCAAACAGTTGAAAGAACTATTTAGGAATATTTTGATCAACACAAACGTCAGATTTAGCATGGCTGAGGGGAGTGGGATAAGTTCTAGTTAGGAAACATGATCTTTGCAAGAAGAACTGTTCCTTAGCTGGAAATGGATGGAGGTGAGAGCTCAGTGTTGGTTTGAGCAGCCTTTCTCTCTATCTTGGTTTGTGCATCAGGAGCTTTGCAGCTAAAAATTCCCATCCAAGTTTTGCAGCTTAGGAGGTATTTTCTACACAGAAAATATTTCCCTGTTTTCTTTGAGCAGAGACTTGAGAGCTGTGAGGTTGGCCACACACAGTTCACAGATTTTCATACCCACAGAGCACTCTTCAGGGAGGCAGGCAATGGCAACTTGCCCTAGTATGATTGGAGAGCAGCTGCCTTCTCTGCTGATGATTGGGAGCCTGATCTGCACCAGATGTGGCTAAGTGGGGCTTCTGTAGTTGCATTTACCATTTACCCTGGTAAATCTAACTGAATGAAACTGGCCTTGGAGAACCCCCTGTTGCTGGTGGTGGTCGGCAAAGTGGTTACAAGTCATTCAAGTTTGTCCAAACTGGACGCTGTGCTTGTCTGGGTTTGAGTATTTCATAACAGCAAAACTTTGTTTCTTTGCCGTTGGGTCGTTAACAAGGAAAAACCCCACAATTTTGTAAAATGTGATATTTATAAGAAATAGATTTTTTTAAATCCCATTTGACATGCCTCAATATTGTATTTTCAGTAGTCCTCTTACTGTTTTGGTCATTTTTTTAAAAACAATTACAAAGTCATTGTCAGTGTACATTTGTGACAACTGAATCTTCTCCAAAGTCTCCAACAGAGGTGTCACACAACCGACTTCACGTAGAACGAGACGAAAGGACAGACCAGACCCTTAGGACCATCTGGAGGATATGTGGGTTTCTAAAATTTGCTTGGTAAAATACTAATCTACAATTAATAGCTCAAAAATAGATTAGGACTTAGGACATGCCAGTTAGCACTTCTGTCTTGTTGTATTGCTGACAGCAAGTGATTTACCTGGAGCTGGTGCATGCTGCGGTTAATAGGAGTTGTGCTGCTGACTGTAGTAACAGGTATTTTAAGAAAATATCTTTTATGCTAACTAAAGAGAAATGAAATTAAGATCATAAAATGAAAGAATGGAAACATTTTACGTAGAAATGGTTTTGTTTCATTTTTTTTAAAGTTGTCCGGGAGATGACAGTGTCAGATTTGTGCATTTTTTGCTTGTGAATACTTTACAGAGACTATTTTAAAAAACACTTTCTGACTTCACGTTGTGATAGGTCATTTGTGATTACATCAATCATGTCCTGTTACAGCAGTAACATGTAAATTACATCTCAATATGGTTATAAACTGATGCAAATAACATATTTCATTGTGGGTTACCATAGCCACAAACATTATTTTCTTTAGCTATTGTGTTGTCTTCTATTGTGAAATCTCACAGCAAGATTCCTTAGGTCATGTCACCACCAAATTGGCTACAACATTTTGCATCTAATAAAAATTTAGGCTTTTTGTTCTTAAAGAAAAAATCAAGGAGAAAACTTTTGGAACTGCTTTAACAAAATCTTTATTACTCATGAAATTTTCCATGATTTATTACCAGAGTCAATAGGTTAAATTACCTTCAAGTAACAGTGTTTGTAATCAAATATAGTACTGTTCTTGCCTTAAACTTAAATTTCACTATTTCATTTCCTTTGTATTCACTTGGTGGTGCCTGTGGAACAGTGGTCTGGGTTATGACACCAAGAACAGATGACAGTGGCCTTGATTATATAGATGTCTGCCCTAGCAGCATTGCCATTCACAATCAATCTTTGTTGTAAAAAGGTGGAATAACAATTATGTGAAGACTGGAGCACCTGAAATCACACTTATAATGTCTGTGGTGATGATAACCCATTGAACTGGATAATGAAGCTGCTTCCCGTAATTCACGTTCTGTTGGGGACATTGGAGGAAAAGTACAATTAGAACTTTTGGATCTAAGAATTTTGCTTTTGACCTCATCAAAACCAGGGGCAATTCAAGTGGAAACATTTAGAATCTTAGAGCACAGCTCTTATTGGTAGACAGCTACCAGAGGGATTATTCCAAATCTCAGGCATGTCTGTGTGATACCTATATTTATTGTAATTGTTATATATCTTTTACCTGTGAATGATGGATAGAGATTTTTTCAAAAGGCTGAAAAATAGCTAGAATCCAAATTATTTTCTCATTTCTTCTTCAGCAATGAGGCTAGGAAATTTTCTAAAGGGTGAGATGAAGTGATCATATAGTTTCAACTTTTTGTGCTTATGGAAATTGCTGGATGCTGGCACACTGGCTACATGGCTGATTTTTCTTTTTCTTTTCCCCAGAAATATTCCCCATATTGAAGGGGACCCAGAGTCACCCAGGAATAGGTTGCAGTTATTTTTTTTTCACGTTTGCATTACAGTAATTAATGTGAAGCTATGTTATGAAGCATTTGTCCCTGTGAGCTATTTGTAAGTTAAGTTTCAAGTTTTTGATTCCCTTTGTGAAGTAGCTGATAGATTTAACACAAGCTGTTGCTTTAAAAATTGCACCTGTCTCACAAAAATGTAACATAACCCCTGCCCCCCACCCCACCCCCAACAGCCTAATGACTTTTGTCTTCAACTTGGAAAATACGGTCCATACTTCAGCCAGATGACTTATTCTCAGATACGTGAAAAACATTTGCTAGACATACACTATTTCTTGGTAATTGGTTAGCCATGATTGAAATTCTCCTGTTTATACCAAGATTTCTGGGCACAATTTTCTGATAACATCAGCTTAAATCTGGCAGAGACAAATACCCGCAGCTCTAAAACAGCCAGGTGGTGGATGCCCACAGCTGGCTGTGCCCCCTCCTTGCCAGCTGGTTGGTATTCAGGGATGCTCCCCTGGTGTCTCTCCGGCTGCAGTGCTGCTGGTCTTTCCAAATAAGTCACTTTGCAGAGAAGGATAGTCCTTTTGAAAAAATGGGATTTGCCTTCTCTTTGCACTGAAAGAAGCTGGAATGCCATTTTCTTGCTTGGATGTTTACTTTGCATATATGGAGTGCTGTTTTCCCTCTGAGGAGCTGGTGTAACCATCAGCTGGTGTAAGTGCCAGAGGCCCACTGACTTCAGCACAGCTTAGTCCAGCTGAGGGCCAGCACTTCAGTCTAAGAGCTATACATAAGTGCCTTTAGAACATAGATTGAAAATATATTTGTTTTCACATTGTGATAAGTAAATGTTAGACGGGGTTTTGCTCACACTTAAACAAAAACCTACTTTTACTGGGAATTGAACAAGAAAAATTTCATCTGCCCAAGAGGGCATTTTTTGCAAAGCTATTAACATTTGAGAGCAAGGTAGCATCAGACTCTTTTAACTAGCACATATGCATCATTACACAGACATGACCCCAAACAATTTCTCAGCATTTAGTTTTCTGAAGCTTGTGGTTGAAAGGACCATTGCACAACATTACACTTACAAATTCATAGAATATACGTTCATTGCAAGAGGCTCTATCTCATGTGGCGAGGATTTAAAAATAGACTCATAGTGACTAGAGTTTTTTTGGATTAATCAAATAAAGGAGTGCATGCTGTAGTAAACTGGTAAATATGTATCCTTGTGAATCCACAGGAGTAAAATTGTCCTCATTAATCTATGCTATTTCAGAAGTGCAGCAAATGGTATCCTCAGCTGAGATGTGAGTTTGAAAAATAGTGTTTGGGATCATAAACGTGTTGCTGCCTCCTTACCTAAACTGTAAACCCGTTCTGGATTATTGCTTATGTGTACTTAGTCCATCTTCTTTCCCAAAGGAATGTTTCTTTATTTTTTCACTTTATTCACTTTATGAAAATTGTGAACATTGTCTATTAGTCCCAGTGAGAGAAACTTGGATGTCTATGGAGAAAGCAGCTTTTCCATTTGTGCTCAGATCAGAGTTTAACTTGAGCCCTATGAGAATTATTGTAGGTAAAATTTGAGGAAGTCCTCTCACAAACTGTTATTGATGAACAGTTCATGAGAATTTCTCAGTTAATAACTCTTATCTCCCAGCTGGGTAGAACTTGGCTGATAATCTTGGGTATCTAATAAAACTGCAGGAAGAACTGCATTCTGGTAAAAGTAAATCTGAATTCCCGTTTCAACTCACTTTTATCACTATGTCATTAGAGATGTCCTTCATATGTGCTTTCAAAGTTTTCACTAGGGAGAATAAATTTCAAATCCTGAAGAACAGTGTCAGTAGTTGTGAATACTAACTCTGATTTCTTACGTGTTTTGTCTGTGAGTCTTCCTAATTGGGGTATTTGCAGTGACTGGTAACTAGGAAAATAGCTAAGCAAACCTCTTTCTATAATGTGTGCATGTGTGTTTGTCTTTCCTTAAATATAACAGGGCCCATTTCTGTAGGCTCATTATGTTGCCAGCACATTTTACCTTCTCTTTTTCCTATTGCGGTTAGGGAAGCGTAACCACTGCAATTGTGGCTTCTCAGAAAATTTGGAAACTCTCCAGCTGGCTTCTCCACCTGTATCTGTCCCTGATGCAGGTGTAAATGTAGACCCATTGTCTTTATTGAAGGATTTCTCAAAACATAGACAAAGTAGTGTTACGTAAAGGATGGTCTCAAGCATATTCAAAGTTGAAAAGCAGAGAAAGAAGTCTTCCTCCTACTCCCAGCTTGACTTCAACCGAGACTTTACCCTGGCATGGGTGAAGCATGTGATTGGAGTGCTGCTCCAGAGAAGATTATACAGCAACTTGTACGCAGTGTTGCTCATTGCTTTCTGTTGCTCTGCTTTGGTGTGTTGTACTGTTAGCATTGCTGATGCCCCAATGTCTATCTGCCTTGACTCTGAGGCTGCTCAACAGTCAAAGGTCTCTGTTTATCATCCAGTTTTTCTTTGGGATGTATTGGCTTCTGTTTGGATAGGACTATGACACACTACTGATTGAAATCAGCTTTCTGAAGCAATAAGCAGTAAATATGTTCTGTCACTGTGCCCTAGGGGAATCATACCTTAGTTATCCATGTGTTCAAGGCCAAGCCTTAAGGAGAAAGAAGGTACAAGAATATACAGTATAAAAATATAGATTGCTTCTCTTCACTCTCCATCTGTGGACCTTCAAGAGCTTTATAAACACAAGCTTACTGAGCAACTGTATACCTCAGGGAGACAGGTAATACAGTAATAAAATCTGCCAAGTAAGTTAAGGGTCCAAATCTTGACAGATACATCAGATCTGTAAGAATGAAATAAGGTGGATTCACAGAGACACATTCTTCTGGGATAGTTTTTTCTTATACAAGCAGCATAAGATCAAACCCTTCTTTGGATCATTTCCCAAACTTTGGGAGTACTTAGTCTTTGAGTAGAAGCACACAAGATTGCTCTATAAATAACATGAACTTAGACCTTCTCTAGAGGAATGTATATGGTTCATAGTGAGATAGAGACAACAGGAATTTTCCTGAGCATGTTTAAACTCTGTGTAAGTCTCCCTCAACATTCTAAACCCTTCTTTATCTTTTAGTAGTCTCCTTTCAGCATTATTTTAATCTGAGAGATCTCTTGAACAAAAGAGATTTTTAAACAGTCCACAATCTGTGATTCCATTGATATCAGAATAGCTGTGAAAGAAAAGGTAGCACAAAGCAAAAATGATATGAAATGCAGTAAAGCAGCTGCCGGGCCAACTGTTGTGGGATCACAGAGGCCATGGGAGGAACACGGCTTTGCTGTATGACCAAACATTTGATATGACAGTTCGTTAGATGACACAGCCAGTGTCTCCTCTGGCGCTTTCTGTCTAGTGGGGAAGAAGCTCTGACTCACTCTCCTCATGTGGAAAAAGCCAGGCAACATTGATGGTTGATGCAAACATCAGTAATTACTTTGTCCTGCTGCTTGGCAGAAAATATCTGATTTCCTGGCACTCTTATGCAAAGAAGGGTAACGAGTTGCTGGAGAGGCAAGGAGTGTCTGGCTAAAGCCTGTTGGGTATGTGAAAGAGGACAGGCAATCTTTCCTGGGGAGTGTGGAATGAAGCTTCCCATACCGTGTGTTTCAAGGTGAGCAGAAGACAAACAATCAAAATGTACAAAATTTCAAAATATGCTGTAAAAGCTTTTCTTGCTGTCGATGCAACAAAGGGTAATGCCCCAAAGCAAAGGGATGTTAATAATTTCTTCATTGTTTCTTTTGGCTATGGGGTAACAATATATAAAAAGCTGCCCCAGTACTTTTAAAGAAAACTTGAATGTTTTACTATTCTTTCAAAGAAAAGCTCTTTCTGTGTTTTTTTCTTTGAACAAATTAATTTGCCAGTCTGTATAGCTCAGAGTGCACGTACTTTGCAAAGATGCTGCCATCTGCCATTTAGTTTCCTTTCTAAGCTGTGATCTTAGACATACATTTCAGGGGAAAAGAAGCCAAGTGGTTGAGTTTATTTTCCCTTTGTGTGAACAACAATGGGAATAATTCCAGAACCAGGCAGTAAGGCTGCCTGAAATGCCAACTGCAAATCACCTTTTCAGTGAGGCATTAATTCATTCTGTGAAAAATACTCATAAACTGAGTAAAAGAGCTCCATTTCAATTCCTCCCTCGTCCACTGGCTGGATCAATTAAACTCCAAATAGCAAGTTTTTGAGATTATTTTTGTCAAATTATTTTTTCACATTTCTTAACCTGTACTCTTGATCATCTTCTTTCCCTCTCAAACTCCTGCGGCACATGGTCCCTTCAGAAGACAGGGGAGTGATGAGCAGTGCTGCTAGGCATTTTGCAGGGCCAAGGCTTTCTGCCTTTGGGTCAGCCCAGGCTGGGGCATAGCCCTCCCAGAAGTTAGGAACCCCTTAGTAGCTGAGGGGCATTAATAGTCCCTGCTTGGAGGAGAGTGAGAATGAGAGGAGAAGGAAGGAGAGGAATGAGAGGAGAAGAAAGGAGGTTACTTTGCCCCTCAGCTGTTTGTACCTTGTCTTCGGAGAGAGGTGTTTCAGGAGCTGAGAAATTCTACATTAAATCAAGATGGAAAACACTTCTTTACACCTGCAAAATTAGAGCCTCTGTGTGTGTGTATAAGCCAGCACTGCCACATGCATTTGTTACTTCTTTATGATCATTTTTAGCCACATCAGTTCCCCAATCAGATTTTGCCTCATGGTCACACAACAGTCTGCGTCAACACTGCTAATGGGGATCATCAGCCTTAAGAGGATGGGGCAAAATGAGGCAGAACTGTTTTCAAGGCCACACTCCTGCCTTAAACAATCATCAGAGAAATGAAGGTTCTCTGGGAACAATAACAGTGACCCCAAGGTTTCCTTATACAAGAATAAGACCAAGGAAACAGCTCCTTTCTTCCTCATGTATCAATTGCAAACAAGTAATAAACCAAAAAATCATTGCTTGTCTATTAAATATTTAGGTTTAAATTTCACTGATGACTGGAATATTTTGGAAATCAATTCAAGCTCTCTTGATAATTAAAAAAGAAACTTATTTTTTCGTTTGTTTTCACAATATCCAATGATTCTTTGTATCCTTTGACTCTCCTGAGATCACTTTGAACTAAAACCGGAAACTTAATTTGATTGTAACAGGAAACTTGTTCATGCATATAGCAGCTCTAAAGTGCACGAATAGTATAGTGTTTGAGACTGTGCTGCTATTTGAAAGATTGATGTGATTTTTCGGGTTTTGACGTAAAATGAAAACATAGTGAGGGACTGTCACAAGCTTCTGAATCAGCCAGATTCTTTTTAGAAGCTGAGGACAGCTTTTGGCTCAGGTAGGCTATTCTCCCACATGTGCCTTTTGCCAAAACAGTGCGTGTGTCAGGGCTTTTTTTTGCTGTTGTGGTTTGTTTTTTTTTCTCTCCAGATGGTGTAATGAGAGATAGACTGCTCATAGCTTGCCAAGGGTTGTACAATATTGTGTCAAAATGCAATCCCAGGATGCAGTTTTGAAGGTACCTTATCAATCATTTACTCATCAGGTTCCTACACGTCTTGCGTGTAGGGTCAAACCTCTGTCATCAGGCCAAACCTATTAACAGGTTTCATCAAAATGTTTTGTGATGAAATTTAGCATGTTGTTACTCCAAATGTTGGTTATTTTGTCTGCTGTTAGGATGGTAAGAGCAAACATGCAGCTGACCCTTTTTTCCTTCTGTACCTCAAACCTAAGTTGCTATATTCCTCAGGTCAGCTAAAAATAATAATGCTTTGAGTTTGCCTGTGATTTTTCTCTGTAGTACATCAAAATGTCAGAATGATCCACCGTCTGTCCCTTGGGTGTTTGAGAGTGATTAAACACATCTAGGAAAAAAAATTTACCTCCTGAAAATGGCATATACACACACTTTAATCACTGTAATCCAGAAAGATTCCAGTATAGAGCAATTTAGAGTCAATCATGTCCATCATCTTTCAGCTTTAACTTCTTTATTTGTCAAAACCACTTTTTTCATAGGGACTGTGTTCATTCAATCTCATAGCAATCCAAGATAGCCAAAGTGATGCTGACTTAAAACTGGTGCACTGACATTTTTGATAATAAAAGTGACTTTAATATGGTGTTACATTGCCTTTATAACAAAGGAGATAGTAGGATATTCAGTATTATATAGTGTTTTTAAGAATTTCAGTATGACAGCTTGTATGAAAAACACATGTAAGAAGATTGTTTTGCTAAGAACTATAAAATACAACAAAAATAATCCAAAAACCAGAGCCATTTTTAAGAGTGATCTGACAAGCTAAGTAAGAGTAGGCTTGCTAATTTAGGCTGTCTGGAAGGAGTGTAAATGAGATTTTCAACGTCTTACAGAAAGGACAACAGAAAAATCTACAAACATCCTTTAGGTTCCCTGTATGCTGTATTTGGACCACTAAAGGGATTTTCTGTCTCAAGCAATACCAGATTATTTCCCTGGCTGGCTGGAAACAACCTGTAAATTATAGCTGTATCTGGCACATATGGAAGAAACGCCATCAGACAGTGTCATACATGAAAAATAGTTTCTCGGTTGCCTTGGTCAAGTAACTAAGTTTAGATATATCATCTTTTAATTTGAGGAATGATGAAACCAGTAGTGACAAGAGCAAAACTGCAGGTTTCTAAAAGCAGATATATTGAATTGAGAGGTAGTTCATTTGTCAGCCACCCCTGTAGATAAAATGGAAGACAAAAAAGTTTGCTTTGTATCGCAAAGCCAGAGACTGCAGCACAAGATCACATGCTCTAGGGCGTCTACCTCTCTGTATAAACCTTTAGAGACACCAAAGAGGGTCTAGAATTTCAGCATTCTCCTGCATCTCAAGTTCTGGAGGGCGTGAGAGACTGCAGAGTGCTGTCATTATACAGCTGATATCTGTAGCCTTGAATGCCATCTATAAATTAGACCCCTGTCAAGTAACGGTGCCCCTAGGCGTTTGCCATTTAAAAACTGCTGTTCTGAGAGAATGGGCAGTCTTCTGTAGGATGGATTATGTATTTCACAGTCCTCCCAAGAAACTACTCTGCAAAAATAGGTACCAAAACAATTAAATCACCTCTGTTGTTGAATCTCCTGTAAGTCTCTGAAAACCTGCTGAGAAGTGATTTTTGCACTACTTTTTAGATATCATTTAGCTGTAATTTTACCTGATACATGCAGAAAGGGAATATAGCAGAGCATTTCAATTCTGTCTTTCTCCTCCATTTGACAGTTGGTCTTGAGTACCCACATAGCCTATTAAACTCATTTTGTTCTAGCTTTACTATTGACATTTGAGATTAAATGGCAGGGAATGAAAGAAATTTTTTTTTTGAGGACTATGACTTTCCATTTCAATACAGCTGTGTCAGGACCACAAGACCGTAACATCTTGCTGTAGTATGTTATTTGAATTGTTTCTTTCTACCTAGGAAAAATGCATCAACACAGCTACTATCCTTTTGTTACAAGGTTTACGCAAAGTTTGGCAGTGTTAATAAAACTAAACTTAATGGGAGCTGTGAATGCTTGGCACTGTCTTGTTCATGTTTGCAGTTCACGCTTATCTCCTCTCATCTGATAAGCCTACAAAGCAGGATAACTCCTTTACCAAAGCAGAGGTGAATCTTGGTGCTATAATACCACAGTAAAGGATATTTTTTTTCTTTTGCAGTGCAAAAATGATGCTTTGTATGTTATTTTCACCCACACAGTCCTCATTCAGTCTGAAAAAGATGGAGGCAGGGACCTGGGATACTTTAGAGGTTGGCCTGAGTGCACTCACCTGGACTGTGCTCCATGCAGCTTGCAGTGGTGGTGAGCACAAAACTCTTGGGTTGGGCAGATGTGCTTCAGAGACAGCACCTAGCAGGTTTGCCTCTCATTCCAGCTCTTGGGAACTACTTCAGCAGATCTGTTAGGTTTGGGAACCTAGTTCTGTAACTTTCTACCGCAAATCCAGCAGAGTCCACGGAAAGCTCATACTGGATTTGGTAGCTATTGACAAACTATAAATGTCCCACAAATGACTATTTTTCAAGATTTACAGCGGCAGAAATGTAAACCACTGTAAACTCTATTTTGAACTTTCTATAGAAAGAATATTCTGATCCAATGCATCATAGAATTGCCTTTAAATACTTCGTACTTTATCTGGAATTATGATAGTAAAGGTCAGAGCTAAAGCCATTTACAGATATCGATTTAGTGTAGATTTCAGAGAGATTTGCGTGCCCGCTGTTATTCTAACACTAATTTAGATTTGAACTCATCTTTCATCTTTGATGAAAGAATTTTCATCAAAACTATTCCAGAGAAGAAAAGAATCATTTAATTTTTTTAAATCCTAGAATTGCTGCTGTGTGATCTGATGCTTTTGCAGACTGAAACAAAGCATTCACAGAAAATGTCTTATTTCAATCACTATCCCCCCACACTATCACTTTTCTAACTGGACTTGGGTGATCCTTGTTCCAGAAGAGTCTACACCTTTTACTGTTACTTGCTGTGTAACAGAACTCTGCAGCTTGCACCTGCTTCACAGAGTATGTTGGTCTGTCTCGTTAGACTGAAGATACCAGAGAACACCATATATGGCTCTATTTGTTTCAGGTGTGCCATGGAAATCATTCCTCCCTGTTTTTTCTTACTGTAACTTGTCCATTACTTCCAAGTAGGTCATGTAAAATTATTCTGGGTTGGTACTTTGTGAAAGGTGATCATGTGCTTAATCTCAGTGGTGGACGATACATTTAAATAACAATGGAAGCAGTTGTATCAGAATAATTGCGTGAAGATTTCAGAAGTCAGAAATTATGTTAGTTGCTACAGGTTTAGAGGAGCATGAATGTGAATGCAGATAGCATTATATTTTGGTATGCTTCATGAAACCGAATTCTGTGTCTCACTTTTACAAGTGGTAGGGCACACATGTGTAAGTCAAATTTCTTCTTTTTGTGGTCTGAAGCAATCCCAAACTTCTAAGGGCAATAAGTGGGGTAGAACAGGTATTCATGAGGTTTTTGTATTAATTGTGATTGTATGCAACGTATTAATACACTTTTTGCTCTCCTGCTTGATGGAAACTTTTTCTTGATGTCCATTGGATATTAAGCCATAAAATGACTTAAAATGAGCAAGAACAAGGTGACTGCAGAAGTACTCTCAGCCAGCTAAAACTGAGCATGCAGCTCATCTTGCTGATCTGCATTCTGTCTAAATGGGACATTTAATTATAGGTATTGCATCTGGGAGGAGTTCTTTGTGTTACAGCAGATGCCTGATAATGTCAACCAGAGTTTTCATCTTCTCCCCTAAACAGATGCATCTTGTATTGAACATTGTTATAACAAAGACGTTGCCTGAGGGTTTGTCTGAACAGTGCAGGTTTTTTTCTATCACAGTGCATAAGAAAAGACCTTCAGGGAGCAAGCCTAGCTCAGGTATCTATTGCAGAAGCAAAGCTTGAGTGCAGCTTGGAGTGCAGTGCTTTCTCAGTGGCTAATAAAAGGATTTTTGGACAAGACTGTGACTGTCTTAACCCTCGCAAAGGCAGGAGGAACTGCCTGTCCTTGCTGGTGTAAATAACATGTACACAACCAGTAGTGTCAGAAGTTACTTGAGGAGAGATTCTTCCTTTCTGATGCTTGTACTTGTCCCTGCTCCAAGATCATGTGCACATACGGATACAGTTTCCAGTTACAGCTTTGACATTTAAATGTATAAATGAATCTCAAGCTGCTTCTTGTGCTACTATTGTTGCTGTTGTCTCTGTTTCTTTTCTATCAGCAAAGGTTTTGTGTTGTTTGCAAGACTTTTGTTGCTTAGTCTCATCTTAAAGGGAATCTGAAATAGTATTAAGTAGTTCTGAAATGGCCCCATAATGTAGGTGTTTGTATATTTTCAGGCCTTTTATGATATTTGGGTTTTTTAAAAGTATTTTGGACAGAGACTAGGATGGTGTGTTAGGTAAGAAATAGAGCTCTTTACTCTGACCCGTGTTGCCTCATGGAAAGTTAGTTAACTACTGAACATCTGTAGCTTCCTACCAGAGAGATATGGCAGCATCAGATCACCAGCAACTACACAGCCATAGACTCCAAACACAAGAAATGCAGTATGTGTTCTGAGGAAAGGATAACTTACTGAGGTCATTTGAAGATCCTGCTGATCTCTGGTTTTCTGTCTTGCGTGCCTATAATTGGCCTGTGAAATGCATGCCTGTTTAAATCTCACAACAAGCAATGCTTTACTTCTCTGCTAAAGGTTATGCTGTTTAACTGATTAATTGTTCACTGCTGACAGACTGGATTTAGCAGTGGCAACTCTTGGATTTTAAGATGATGCAGCACATTGACTTTGTAAAAGTAACATCTGGCTTTTCCTATTGTAACATGTGATAACATTTAAAGAGCCAGTCGGGCTTCTGGAATTTTAAACAGCAAATGGGAATTTTATGTACCCTGTACACTGTATCATATGTAGTAAATACTGAAAGATGTAGTGGCTCAGTCAAAGAGGATCTGTGCTTTTCAACTTGCAAATGATTATGCTCTCATTTCTGCTGCTACTTTTAAAGTTCTCATTATCATCTATGTCCTGTTGCCTCCCTAATTCTCATCCATGTCCAGTATGACTGCTCATCAGTTCTGTAATACTTTCTTTTAGGAGCAAAGGTGCTGCATTCTTCTTTTGTTGGCACTGTGGTAAGAGCTAAACTTAACAACAAAGGGCAGTGAGGAACTGGGCTGTGCCCAGATCAAGATTTTCATGTTCTTGAGCATTTTAACATAAACACTTCTATTTAAAAAATAAACAAGGTCTTCGAAGTCTTTACTCTGCATTAGAAAAACAACAGTATCAAAAACCTCCATGCAGAATACAAGCAAAACAATTTTTTAAAAATCCTGATAATGGACTCCTGATGCTCTCACATACAAGTCCACTCTGGTTTGTGTTCTGTTATCTGTTATGCATTACAATGATTCTAGAAATGAACCTAAAGCAGTTGAGATAAAGTAGCTGCAACAGCCACTCCCTATACAGCTCCTGTATATCTAGTGGGAAGAGAAAGAATCTGTTTCTGATGAAACAACTCTTTAAGATGGATGGTGTCAGTAGTGAAGATACTGAGGTATATGTAAGAGTAACCATATGCAGTCTAATATGACAGATGCAATATTTGTTGATGAGTGATTTTCAGGCTTTAGTTAAAGAGCTCCATCTCCCTTAATGAAGATTTTGCTTAAAGTGGTGGGCAAATTAATGATTAGAATTTTTATATGAATAGAATCTCCAAATTCATATTAATTTAGATTTATATTTTTACATTCAGACATAAAAATATTGTTTAATTTTTAAAATTAATAATTTTAAAAGCTTTGAAATACTTAAATATATTTAAATTTTGGTTTATCATACTCAGACACTTAAACATACTTAAACACTGAGTCACTGAAGAAGAATACCTCTTCACTTCCAACTTACAGCTTACTATTACAGTCTCAGAAACTAAGAGATTAATCTGAGCTCTGAACCTTTACATAGTTACTTTTGTCTTCAAATGTATAAGGACATTAATTTGAAAATATTAAATCACATAAACTGTGTAAAGAGCATCAAATTCGCTGTATAAAGAAAAATAATCTAGAGCTGTCAGCCTGTAATCCCTGTTCCTTACAATAAATCTGCTGCATAGCCATTAAGTTATAGTATCGTGCAATTAAGTTATTAAAATAAAACCAAAACTCATGTTAGCAGACATTTTCAAATTGTGGTTTTGATGGACAATATGAAAACAGGAATAGTGAAAGAAGAATTTTATATTCCTCCTATTTCACTGGCTTTCATCCTTATTTCTAGCTTTTCCACTCAAATATCAAAAGACATATTGTAATAAAGGATGACAGGAAGCACATCTGACAAAACTATCTCTTAAGTCTTTTTGAATAAAACATTTGGTGGAAGAGCTTCTTAGCAGCAGCAGGTTAGTATTAGAAGTGTAATGATTTTAAAGGAAGCCTAGACACCCCTCTGGCAAACAACAGCTCCAGATTTTAAAATTAAGATTTGGGATAAAGATGCTGCTGAAGTTATCAAAAGAAACACAGTCAGCAGTTGCCTAATACATGTGCTCATGATAACGCCAGATGTCTATCAGAAAAAGTATGTGTCTGTCAGCTGCGTTGGTGATCTAACATTGGTAATGCTAGAACACCTTATGTAAAGTAGAAGCCCTGATCATATTGTCAGGCACACAGATGGGATTCTTCCCCTTCTTTTTTATATCTTTCAAGTTTCTCTAGCATAGCTGGAGGGAGTAGTTTGTCTGAGCTCTGAATTAACAATTTTTTCCATTTGCTTGAAAAATAAATCAGACAAAATCAGACTGTATAAACCATCTTATATTGCTTATTTGCTTTTGGTAATAATCATGTTAAATACTTGTATTTTAGCTAAGCTATTCTGGACAAAAATCACAAAATGACATATACACGTTGAAGCCTTATATATAAGACTGTAAATTCCCAGCAATTATTTGGACATATATGCACATGATTACTAGGTAGGCTTTTTGGATATCTTGCTTGAAAAACCATGAACAAAATACAAGCTGAAGTTGACTTCTGCTATGAAATAGTCATTGGGTTTGCACTACTTTTATAACATCCTTTATAACATCCTTTATAACATCCATCCTTTCCAAAGCCACATCACCAGGGAATATTGTCTTTAACCTCTGATGCTGTCAGGAAAATATGGGTTTTTTTATGGGTAATTATGAATGCAGAATTCTTTTTCTGTGTTTTACATAATATATTCAATCACTTTCATTTGCTATTAATATTTTTCCAAATTAAATTGAAAAATCTAGATTTTTTTTTTTTATGTTGTATCCAGACACTTAAAATAGAAGACTACTAATATGGACTCCTTACCGTTATTTATTGCTCAGGCGGCATTCAAGGAGAATGAAGGTCTCCTTAACATTACTCATTTTACATTTCTCTTGGAAAAATTATTGTTCTGGGAATAATTTTCCCTCTACTTTTCAAAAAGGGATATCAATGAAACTTGGAAATTTACACATAGATTTCAAAGATCTATGCTTAAAAGTTTGAAATCAAGCTCAGTCATCAGGCAAAATAGTGACTAAAAGCATCTTTCATTTGGTTTCTTGACAACAAAGCTTCAAGATAAAATAAACAGAACATTGCTAAGTTGATAAATACAATTTTATATTTACAATTAATTTAAAACTTCAAAAGAAAATGCCTTATTTTCCTCTTAAAAGCTCTAGTACCATCTAAAAATTTGTCTTTTTCTTATTCAAAGACATTTCTGGCCTCATTTTCTTCATGCAGACACAATTCCCATTGCAATCACCCTGAACTTTACTTCTGTGACTAGTACAGGTTTGAATGAGATACTGAGATTTCCAGGAGGCTCATTGTAACACTTTTTATACTTTGCCATATCTTACATTCCTCTCCTCATTTATTGTGGCAAAACTGCTGCTCAGATTGCTTTTGTTCCAAAATATATTTGTTCTTTTTCAAGAGAACAAAAACAGAGCAGGAAAAAAAAATCTCTGTATCAAAGGAAATTAATATTTGTGTCTCAGGGAATACTTTTAAAAGAAAGTTCCTTGAAAAACTGTAATAAAATAAACCCCAAGATATGTTCTCGATGAACTGTGGTTTATAAATATCTGTATTTTGTCACAATCTGTTTTTAGCAAGTCCATTAACAAGGATGTAATTCATTTGACTTTTACATTGGTATAAAACAGCAGGAAAATTAACTAGATGCTGAGTATTTTTAAATTATAATTTCTTCTGGCAGTAGATCATATGGTGAAATAATTTTTCCAGAGATCCCTCTCCCTGCCTTCTAACAACCTGCTGTTTCTTGCCACTGTTGTCATGAGAAAGTTCTTACTGATTAAAATATACTAAATAAAGCAGATATTAGGCGAGAAATAGACACAAAATTCACTACAATAAATACTGACTGTCATGGAGTGGCTCATACACACAGGACTTCCAGGGTCCAGCAAACTTTATCTAGTGCATTTAGATGTCTCTGGGAAAACTCTTTGGAGAAACAATCCCTATACCCAAGTAAATTCATTCAAGTTTTTGAGAACTGATAAGAATGTTTAGTTGTGAAAATACAGCTTCACCTATCACCTTCATCATCCTCAACTAGGAGATAATCTTGAAAAAGAAATTTCATAGGACTTTTGGATACCAATCATGTATTCAATAGATATTGTTTTTTATGGCACATTGCACTTTTCTGTGCAAGACACCTCAGTGTTACAAGGACAATATTTAATTAGTTATCTGTCAAGCTTATCTCACAGGACCTCATCATCTTCCGTTTTGCTAAAATTCCCTTCTTCTCCAAAGGTGCTTTTTCTTTCAAATTTGATAAATGATTACCATAATTAATTTAAACATGCAGATTTTTAACTTTTTTTGCACGCTGCCCTTAGACTGATGTCTGATTTCTTCTTCAGGCCTTGCTTGGTGTTGCATGCTTAAACGCGTCTGTTCTTTTGTCTGCTGTATAATATTGTCTCAAAGTTCTATCTGTCCCTACAAACAGAATCTTGGAAAATTCATTAATAAGTTCCCATTATCCTTCCTACCTTGCATATTTTCCTCTCTACTTACAGTTTTATGTAATTTGCTTTTTTTCATTAGACTGTGAGCTTTTAAGTTCAGGGATATAACTTCATTTAATAGGATTTCATTTGAGAAGATGCCAGCAGGTAGTACAGCACAAAAATAGTAGAAATAATTGTCCATAAATGCTTATTAATGCAACTAGATCTCCAGAACTTATTTAGATCACTTTATTTCAATTTTTCTGTTTTGATTTAAAAAGTCTCTTTGTATCACTCTTGTTCATCTAACCTGTGAAGCTAGGTAATGAAAGTTCTGCTGCTGCCTGAGGTCAAGGAGAATTGTGTCACCAGATGAAAGTCAAACTGAGTGATTTGAGTTGCTATGAGCTACCAATTTCATGAACTTCCATACAGGGCAGTTGTAATAGGTCACTTGTTTAATATTTACTAATTTCCAGATATTCTTGACATGTCTGAACAGAGTACCAACACTTCCGTCATCAAGTTTTAGTTTAGAATCTCAAACTTGAGATAGTTTGAAACAAATGATTTTGTGAATTTTATGATGAGAATGAAAGAGAAAAGTGTTTTACTCTGTCCAGAACATTAGTGACGAACTAAATGGCCCATCTTCCATATGAGAAATAAGACAAAGTACTTTGAAAGCCAAAGTATTTCAACAGAAGTGAAATCGGGCTTTTCAGAGCAGATTGTCCAATCATCTCACCATGGAATGGTTTGGATTGGAAGAGACTTTAAAGATCATCTAGTTCCAGTTCACCTGCTCAAAGTCCCATTCAACTTGGCCTTGAACACTTCAAGGGATAGGGCATTCACAACATCTCTGGGCAACCTGTTCCAGTGCTTCAATACTCACATAGTGAAAAACCACTCTGCTGAGTGACTTTAGAACGTAGAATGTTTTTTGGAGTGCTATTGCAAACTTCATATTACCCTAAAGCATGAACCACCACACACTTGGTGTAGAAATAACTCTATTAGGGACAGATGTACAAGTGACAAATCTGCACATAGATTGTCAAACAAAATAGTACAAATTCTATGCAGTCACTCTGCTTTTTAAACCTTTCAATTTTGTGAAATACACTTCTCTAATAATGCTCATGTTGTCATTTCAATAATAGACTACATCCAATCAGTTCAGGATTTAAAAGGTAGTCTGGAAAAAGAATCAGAAAATGTAATTTATCATGCACTTGTAGTCAGCTGTAGTGAGTGACTTGACAGGCATTTTCTCCTACAATCTTTTATATCATTTTTACCATTTGGTTATGAATTTGAGAAAAGACATGCCAGGCCATTCTACCCTTTTCCCAGAATTGTGCTGGCAGTGTTTGCTATCTCTGCCCAATGGGGATAGAACAACATTCATTTTCTCAATAATCAAAATTTAAGCCCTATTTTTCAAATTGCAACCCTTTTTTGCACCATGAGCAACCCTCACCAAGTATGCTTCCCAATCCCCTAAGCCACTGGGTACCTGTTTATTTTAAACTTTATGAAAAACAAATAATGACATTTCAGCATAAAACACTATTTAAAGAGCAGACTTGAGAGAGAACTTATATTATTTTTAAAGTTTTCATATTTTAAAAACCTTTGTCTTTCTTTTCAGGGACAGGCAATTTTGCTGGATAGAGACAAACGAGAGTATGGCTATGTAGTTAACAGATTTTACTTTCTACCTTGCTAGTAAGAAAGAGTCATTGCTTTTCAGAATATAAAAGAGAATATAAAACTATGCTTTGTTTTTCGTTAAGGCTGAAAAGTCGGAGACTTGTCGGAGCCGGACTTCCTCCATTTCCAAAACCATGTAGCTCCCAACAAGGGAGGGTAGAACAAGAGGATGGGTAGGGAAAGCTTAACGTCCACTAGCAAAATGCTCTTTTGCCCTAAGCAATTGAGGTTGTATCTGCCAGTTGACTTGTCCTTACTGTGACCTTCTTTATTACTCTGATTCCGTCTGAAGAAATTGGGTCTTTATTCTGCATGTGTTATCAAAAGCACTTCGAATGTTTCACATTATCATTGAAGCCTTACTTATCAGTTGTTTTTAATCCTCTGCAAACATGGTTTAATACAAACCATAGGGAAGAGAACAAAGTAATCTAAATCTCTGTGTGCATTTGCATCAGTGATGTAGTATAGGCAAAGGGCAAATCCCCTAAAGCTGTAGATCTCCAATTTTAGGACTTGTGTATGCTGGAGCAGCAGGATCTGTCAAGTCTGCAGCTGTCCTCTGCACCACTGCCACTGACTCACAGAACAGAAATTACCTTTGTTTTGAGCCCCTCCTAAAGTTTGGTTGCTAAAGGGGTCTTCACCCTGTAGCGACTGAGACGTGTGGTGGGTGGAACGCCTCATTCCTTGCTTTTCCTCACTCTTAGACTCTGCTCACCTGTGCCCTTGTTGGAAAGCACCACTTAAACAGACGTCTGTATGGGGAAGAAGGATGTTCCCCCTGAGTGGCTTTTTTCAGATTTCTCATTACCAAAGCCTGACAGAGCCTTCATTATTTATAATTACTGTAATTTTTTGTTGCCAAGTAGTAATGCAAAATGTCTGTGCAGATATTTTTATGTTTACAGTATTGTCGCGCAGTTGGGGGCTTAGTAAAGATGAAACTTGTGTATTCAGAGTGATTTTATGAAACTTGTATCATAAATGCTTTGATGTGGATTCAATGATTTACTGTTAAGGCAGTGTCATATCTCTTTCAGAAGTGAGCACGTTCCTCAAAACATAGTTCTGGGGATGTGAAATTTCAACCTGTAAAGATTGTCTGCAGAGCTTAAAGCAGTTACATCTTTTCACTGGAGTTTGCAGCAAGCCTGTTTCACTTGTTATTTAGTTTTCTAACGTTTGCTTTATGAATCATATAGCATGCCTTTATATGTTCTCTCTTTATAGTGTTTCCAAAAAAGGTTGTAAGATTTCCTTTTACATTATTTGATTTAAATTAAATAGCAAAACCATAACATGCTGTAGCCATCTTTTAACCTAAAGCATAGTACTGTCACATGGTTTCTTTTGTTCACTTGATAGTTTGGTGAGTATCAAATGGAATTTTTAACAAATGAAATACACTAAAGTAGAACTCAACTACATGCAATATATTATTCCTGCTCCTTTGACCAAATTTATTTTAATGCTCTAATAAGATCAGCCTCGACCTCTCACTTCAAAATGTTGTTATTGTATCATAACTAGTAAATGTAATGCTCTATATACATAATATAATTGCAGTTAGACTTAGTCTCGTGCTGCCTTGTCTCACTGAAGTCAATGAGGTTACATGGTTAAGCGAGAGCAAATTGTGCTCCTTCCATTTAGACTAAAATGGCAAATTACAGCTCTGAGTGCTCTTGGAATATAGTGAAAGTTGAAATAAAAATAAATTATAATTTATGCATTGATCTGAAATATGAAACTTTGAGCACTCAGGAATTTTTCAGAAAATTGCAGCTACTAGTGTTGAAATTTTGGGCCTGCTTCTTTACTGCATCCTCATCACCTCATCAAAGCTCATTACAGAGCTTGAGACCTGGTAGTGCATCTCATACAAGAGGAAAGCAGTTTTTGTCTAATGACCAAAGTAAGAGTTGGACTCATTTTTACCAGAAAGCACTGAAAAAAAAAGGAATAAATAGTTGAAGGGAATAAAATTATTTTTGTAAGTTTTTTCTTTCTGAACATAGAAATAGGTTGAACACTTCATAATGAAACACCCACACAGTGATGACATCATCATCATTATAATTTTAAGTCATCATGAAAAGGGTTGTGATTTACACAGGTCAGTGCATGTTCATCTACATTAGATGAGCACAGAAGATTTGGATTTTTCCTATCTTGGCGTTTTCCGTTCATACCATTGTACTCTCTGATGTCACAAGTTGAAAAAAAAAAAAGAAAAAAATCAGCCCCATGGCCATATTGAAGACCAGCCTCAAGACTACGTACTACATCCATTTATTTATTTATTATAGAAGTACAGAGCACTGGCAGCAGTTGCGATTTGCCAGGCACTCCAAAGAAGGGACTAATTTCTTAAACCCACTAGACCTGTCTATCCTGGGTCAGAGATGGATTTTGAGACTACCGCTGGAGTTTTAATTTAGTGGGGTAGGTGCTGCATCCTACACTATGAAGTGTAGGGGTACTGAAGACAATATCCTTAAAATAAATGGAAGAAGCTTAAATAGCCTCTAAGAAGTGGTGCTTGGCAGCAGTGTGCCTGGCAGCCTCTAAGGAGACAGGTAATGCTCTGGGACATTCGTGAAGGATAGCAAGTGAAGGAAGTGGTGAGATGAGGATTTTGTGCAGATTTCAAAATCCTAGAATTTGGCCTAAAGTATAATTTATGCTAAACTAAACTAAGGTATGAAGATGGATTGTTGGTGTGCCAAAAGTTACTGGCATAAATGTTGCTTCTCAATAGAAAGGCATGATTACTTCTTCTACTTCATGAGCTTAGTTTTACATATGACAAAAATATCAGTGTAATAATTTCTGCAGAAGTGATTATCATGTATAGAAAAACCTTAGACAGATTAACTGCACTGACTCTGGGATGCATCAAGAAGTGTGTCCAGCAGGTCAAGGGAGCTTCTTCTCCCCCTCTACTCTGCCCTGGTGAGGCCTCATCTGGAGTCCTGTGTCCAGTTCTGGGCTCCTCAGCTCAAGAGGGACAGGGAAGTGCTGGAGAGAGTCCAGCACAGGGCCATCAAGATGATCAGGTGACTGGAACATCTTTCCTATGAGGAAAGGCTGTGGGAACTGGGGCTGTTTAGTCTGGAGAAGAGGAGATTGAGGGGGGATCTTATTAACATTTATAAATATCTAAATGGTGGGTGTCAGGAGGTTGGGACATCTCTTTTTTTCTATAGCAGCTAGCAACAGGACAAGGGGTAATGAGATGAAGCTAGAACACAAACACTGTGAGGGTGACGGAGAAGTGGAACAGGCTGCCCAGAGGAGTTGTGGAGCCTCCTTCCTTGGAGGTCTTCAAGACCTGGCTGGACATGTTCCTATGCGACCTGATCTAGGTGAACCTGCTTTTGCAGGGAGGTTGGACTAGATGATCTCTAAAGGTACCTTCCAACCCCTACCGTTCTATGGTTCTATGATTCTATGACTCACTCCTCTATAAGCAACTATTACTAATACCCCACTTTGGGACCTTTCAGTGAATGAGTGTATGGTTTTGCATATTCAAAAAGTGGAACATGGCTCTAACTGCTTTTTCCTGCATTCTCAGAAGCTGTGTGGGCCTTCATGAATATATGGTAGAGAAATAGTTTTATACTTGCAACTTATTTTCTCTCAGAGGGCAATAGAGCAAATAAATGCCCTCATCCATTGCTCTGCTCTTCACATCAGAGAGAGCAAATGTAGGCTAGTTAAATGGATCACAGAAAAATGTACTTTGGCCAAAAGAGAAATAGAGTGAGTCAAGAGCAGCTCAGGGACACCTACTTGGACGAAAACAGAATGGCATTCACAGCAGAGATAGGAAATTGGATCTAACACAGTTAAAACAAGTTGGGATCCTCAGAAATGTCACTTGAAACTAAAGTTAGACGCAAATGTGAACAGCTTAAGCTATGGGGAGCCAACTTTGTATGCTTAGGGGTCATAATAATTCCCAGGGAGGTAGATAGGCCAAAGCGCTATAGACAGTTAAATTTCTTGTGAATAGCAGTTTTCCTAGGAAATCCTGCTCAGTGCAACCAAATTCTGTTTTTCTGTCTGGCTTTCTCAGCTAACTCCTTCACCCAGCAGCCAAATATGGCAGGCTAGGTCAGAACAGGCTTCTTGACTGATTTATTTGCCATTGTTAGTTGAAATGAATGTGAACTTGTGGACATGTGAAGCAAAAACAGTAAAACCAGACACATCCTCCTACACAAGAAAAATGCAGGAAAACATGGGTATAGTTGCAGCTTTCAGCTGCATTCTGTAAAGGTAACTGAACAATACATTGTTTATGTATGAAGAGTAACCCAGAACCCTGTTGATGATATAAGATAAACTCTGAAATTGGTTACTATCTTCGTAAAACCAAGTATGCCCTTTATATCCTTCCTCCCCATACTAATGTTTTCATCTTTTTTTTCTACAAATGCTGAGATTGAAGTCCCCAGTAGGGTTCTTCTGGCAGACAGAAAATGATGCAGCTTCCTCTTACAGCTTCTCTATTAGCAACTGCATTGTTCATGGAACACCAGCAGATATGCAGGATAATTACATGTGTGGTGAATTTTAGGCACCATGTACGACTGTGTGGGAAGACCACAACCACCTGGAACAAATTAGACCAAATGGCCTTAATGTGTTCAAGAGACGGGACAGAAAATCAGGGCCCACCCAATTGTGCTGGAGCTGCATGGAAACCTCAGCTCAGATTTCATCTGACAGGTAGCTGCTTTGCATGGCAATAAATTAATAACACAAGGGAGGGAAGAACCAGCTACACTGACATTAGTGACAACATAAGTCACTAAACCTATGGTTAAATACTCGTATAATTTGCTTGAGTGTGAAGGTGTATGCATGTAACTGTGTAGAGGATTGTCTCTCAGTATACAAATAAACATGGTTAGCTATGGCTGAATGTTAAACTTTATTTAGAACTTTGAAATGGGTTTGTTTCTTTTTTCTAACTAGGATTTTAATGACTCACAGAAAATGCTCACTTTTCAGAAAGTCTGTGATTATTACAACAGTTTCCTCTGAATTAATCTGCAGAAACTCATCTTGACCTCGTTTTCCAGACCTTGGGAAAAAAATGAAACTGAAGCAGTTGACAGCTACACATTAAATGACTTTGTACAATAATTTATTAGGTAATTTTACTGCCTTGGCTATGACTGTCCTTGTAACTTAGGGTTATTTGTGTTTTTCAATGCAGATAATTGTTATAAACATGCTAATCATATTCTGTACATTGCTTTAGTCGTAAACAATTTAGACTTTATTTTTGTGAAGCTTCTAACTATTTTTCTATCCAGTTTTTTTTAGTGGCTCTGCAGAAAAGAATGGTTCTGATCTTGCTTTATTTGGAAGTAGAATTCCTGAGGGCTGGATTCAGTTACACAGTCCAGTTGTCTTAAGCACTTGTGCCGGTTTTGGCTGAGATACAGTTAATTTTCTTCATAGTTGCTAGTATGTTTTGTATTTATGCTGAAAATTGTGTTGATTACACCAGGATGTTTCAGTCACTGCTGAGTGGTGCTTACAGAGAGTCAAGGCCTTTTCTGCTTCTCATCTCACACCATCAGTGAGTGGGCTGGGGGGCACAATAAGTTGGGAGTGGACACTGCTGGGACAGCCGACCTCAACTGGCTAAAGGGATATCCCAAACCATAGGACATTATGCTCAGCATATAAAGCTGGGGGAAGAAAGAAGTGAGGGATGTTCAGAGGGATGCAGTTTGTCTTGCAAATAACTGTTAATGTGTGATGGAGCCCTGTTTTCTGGAGATGTTTGAATACCTTCCTGCCTGAGTGCAAACACCTGAGTGAATGAGGAGCTGTGTGGTGCTTATTTATCAGCTGGGATTAAATCGCAACAGGACTGTAAAGGCTTCTGTCAAAGCCTTGAAAATACGTCTTTTGAGAGACAGACAGAAGTTGTGAGTTGTGTCTGAGTAGTCCATTGGTCTTTAAATGATAAGAGATTTTTTTGTTGTTGTAATACGATGATAATCGGGTATTTAACTCTCTGAATATAGATCCTGTAGGTAGGAAAAAAGGTGAAGATGTTTATAAGATCAAATAAGAGAATATATTCCTGAATTCAAAATAAAATCCCAGTAAATTAGATTAATTAGAACATAAGATGTCCCCAACAGAGCTAGAAATATAACCAGAACCAGAATGTGACATTAACTAGAAATTGTTTAATGCTCTGCTTCTGTGCTTACTAAATGCAAAATATGAGTGGCACTGCTGGCAAGAAGTGAATTTGAAACTGAATTGAAGGACAATTTGAAAAGCTGATAACACAGAAAACAAACAGATGAGGGTGGGAAAAAAAAAAAAGAAAGAAGATACACTTCCTCGAGTTCAGGCAGCTCCCCTGTGCAGAGCTCTCTGGAAAAACTCATCTGAGGACAGGGACAGAGCAGCCTCTGCTCCCTCCACAGGGTCCTTGGCAGGGAAGGTCCTGCCACCCAAGCTGGTGTGAGCTGTGCCTGTCCCTGTCAGCTGGAAAGCTTGTCAGGGCACGCAGGCCAGCTGCCTCTCCTGATGACACAGGAAGGTGTGCTCTGAGAGGGGCTGCTGGTGGCAGCCATCTTGAGAGGCTAGTGAAGTGCTGATGCCTCGTGGTGTTAGGGCCAGAGCAGCCTTTTGGTGCCCAAGCAGCCTTTCTTGGTCACCAGCACTGCAAATCCCATCTTGCCAGGTTTAATCAAATTATAAAAGTTTATAACATTACTCGTGTGTGAAATAAATTCCAGATTTGTGACACAAGTTTAGGAATTAAAATGAGACTTGAGGTCCTTTGAGTTATTCAGCCCTTTCCATAGCCATAGAAGTTGGTGTCCCATGAGACAGTTTGGTTATGGATTTGGGTAAGGCTTGGCTGTAATAATCATAAAAAGTAAACAGGGAAAATGTTATAGGTAATATTATGCAAAATACAACGAAGGAACTGAAATATGTTTCTGATTTTCATTACAACAGGGAATATATCAAAGGATCCTGTTTCATTTCCTTCTGTGAAACAAAGTCTGGGTATCTAGCGTGTGCATTGTTCATATTCTAAATAAGTCCTTAAAATGTTAACTTTGAAGTGGATCTGTTTGAACAGAATAGAGATATGTTCAGTTCTTTGGAAGACATCACAATATGCGGTGATAAAGAAGCTAAAAAATAATTTAAGTAGACCTCTATTAAACGAGAACTAATCCATGTTTCAATATATATTTGCATGGCTTTGAGGGAACATTTGTGATTGAAAGAAGGTGAAAAAGAGGATTAAAAGTAAAGAATTATACATCAGTGAGACTTTAAAAAGACACTAGGAATTTAATCCTATAAACCCTGTAAGAATACAGGGCAGGACTTAAGCAGATAAATTGCCCCATTTCTTTTGCCACACGGAAGTTATTCTCTTGTATTTACAGTGGAAGTCTGACAATCCGTATTTTAAAATTGCATTCCTATATAAAAAAAATCACCTCTGTCTGTGACCAAGGTTTCACATAAATGCAGATTATATGACGCTGCTGTGTCCCCCTACCAGCTGTCTGATGTAACACCCCGTGTTGAAGACTGAATCTGAACAGAGCCAGTACTCAAGAGTAAGTGAAGTGATAGATTATAGTGTTATGTTAAGACAGGAAAAACTTTCAAACCATGAATTTACATGCAAGAAAGCATCCTTCCCTATTTTTCACTCTTTCCTTAGCTAGTCAGCCGCAGCACAGCAAAATCTGCTGCTGGATATGTGAGATGGAGGGAGAGCTGTGCCACCTTGCACACTGCTGCATGCAGGAGATCTGCCTGGCAGGCCTAGAAAGCGTTTTATTGCCCACATGTGTAACAATATGTTGGATGTCCTACATATGTGTATGTGGTATGGATCTGTACAAGGCCTCCAAAGAATATGGCAACACTTTCAGCTTGTTGAAAACTTAGTATTGCTGTGACCTGTTTTTTGAAATGTGGCTGTCTCTTCTTTTGTGAACCTGCTGACTAATATGTATGCAACAACTTAAATGAACATTTAAGATCAAAAGTAAACTTACTCATCATACTCTTGCTACAAGGACTTCATAACTAAGGATAGACCCCTTTTGCTTCCATATCAATTTTTTAAAGTGAAATGAATACCACGTAAAAGTTGTAATTTAGCTATTTCACTGTTCAGGTGACGGAGCAGTGGCACAGGCTGCCCAGAGGGGTTGTGGAGTCTCCTTCCTTGGAGGTCTTCAAGACCTGCCTGGACATGTTCCTATGTGACCTGATTTAGGTGAACCTGCTTCTGCAGGAGGGTTGGACTAGATGATCTCTAAAGGTCCCTTCCAACCCCTACCATTCTATGATTCTATGATATTTATTATTTATTTGCTAAATTATTAGTGGTTTTTCTCTCTGTTTTCTTAATAATGTTGGGGTGTTAACTGCTAGAAAATGATGTCTTTTTAGTAGTGGTGACTGTACTTTTAATGTTAGAGCAAGCTTTAACCCCATGCACCAGAACAGGCAGGGGATTGACCTGCTGGAGAGCAGCTCTGCAGAGAGAGACCTGAGAGTCCTGTCTGACAATAAACCATGAGCCAGCAATGTGCCCTCATGGCCAAGAAGGCCAATGGCATCCTGGGATGCATCAAGAAGAGTGTGGCCAGCAGGTCAAGTGAGGTTCTCCTCCCTCTCCCTGCTGAGGTCTCATCTGAAGTCCTGTGTCCAGTGAACGTCTGGAGAGAGTCCAGTGCAGGACCACCAAGATGATCAGGGGACTGGGACATCTTTCTTATGAGGAAAGGCTGCAGGAACTGGGGCTGTTTAGTCTGGATAAGAGAAGACTGAGGGGGAATCCCATTAATATTTACAAATATCTAAATGGTGGATGTCAGGAGGTTGGGACATCCCTTTTTTCTGTTACATCTAGTGACAGGACAAGGGGTAATGGAAAAAAGCTAGAACACAAGAAGTTCTATTTAAACATGAGGTAAAACTATTTTACCGTGAGGGTGATGGAGCACTGGCACAGGCTGCCCAGGGAGGGTGTGCAGTCTCCTTCTCTGGAGGTTTTCAAAACCCACCTGACTGCATTCCTGTGTCACCTGATTTAGGTGGGCCTGTTTTTAACGGAGGGATTGGACTAGATGATCTTTTAAGCTCCCTATTCTGTGATATGAGTTGTAACATAAGATGAAATTACATATAAATACTAAAACTTGACATTTTAGTTTTCTTAAAATGTAGCCAAATTCCAAAAGTCAAATTCATCAATATATATCATCTTAGTGCCTGTAGGTTTTATAATGAATAATGAATATGATTAATGTAGTTTTTTCTGTTTGCGCAACCTCAGTAATTAGATCAAGATTTCTTAAAAGTACTCATGTTTATTTGACAAAATGTCTTCTGAGCTTTTGTCTCAAAGAAGGACAACAAATTTAAAAAAAATTATGTTGTGCTACTTAGTTGTGTCTGTTCAGATAAGCAAAACAGTTGAGCTTTACATTATTAATTGTATACATTTGGATATTTTTCTGTAACAGGTTTTTTGCATGTGAATTTACCATTCTATTTCTATGAATTCTCGTACATGCAGTTTTGAAATTTGTTTTCTCTATGTGCTAACAAAACCTAAGTATCTATGTTTTCTGAAAAGAAAGTGCCAAGGACTCTACAGAAAACCAAACATATGATTTAAAATCTAAAATAAAGAGCTGGCATAAGAAAAAAAGGGGGAGGGGCAAAAAACAGAATACTGGAGACTGGAACTATCTGTTGATTAGTATTAAAAGTGAAGACATCTGGAGACATAATACAGAAAATGTGAATTGACAAAAGGATGAGTTACTGTAAACATTAAAAAATTGACAGTGTATAGAATGCATTTTAGAAATTGATTATAAATTCTCTGAGGATAAGGGTATATGAGAAGAATTCTACTTCTCTTTCTCCCTTGTGGGGTGACATTTCTTCTTTTTAGTAGAGAATGTCTTCATATTCTTTTCTTCTTGTATAACTAAACACTTGGGTCTCTGACACAATCCTGATAAACCTGAACAACTTGTCTATATATTATCAATAACAATATATTTAACAGTTGTAAAAGTAGAATGAGGAGGTGTTTTTTGTTGATGAGTTTTGGTGTGGGGTTTTGTTTTTAATTAGGAATCCTTGAAAAGACAAAAAAGGGCTATAATAACCTGGGCCCTGCAATAAACGTTATAGATAAGGTGAATTTCTTGCAGAGTCTTGCATTATACTGGATCTTGCAATGATGCTTGACAACAGCTTGAACATGGATCTGCTGTGACATTTTTTATCTGGAACTGTGCTGACTTGTGGCTAGACCTACAGGTGGCTCTGTTTAGGGGATTTCATCCTCTTCTAGCCATTTTAGAAATTGGTGATGCTTCTTGCACAAATACTTCATTAAATATTTATTTTCCATGCAAAAATTAAAGGAAGTAAACATTTTACTTTGCATTATCCACTCCAGTGTAATATGGATCAACAATTCTACATGTTTCACTTGGAATTGTGAGACACAATAATCATTGACCTCCTAATTTTCCTGTCAACACATTCTAAAGAACACAGTGCGGAGAATGACACTTCACAGACAGGATGCCTTTAATTTTCTCAGGCCTCTCTACATATGGGAAAATCTTAAGCATCAGGTGAGCCTGATTGACTGTTACACTATCAGAGAGATATATCATGGTTAGGAAGCCCAGAACAAATGCACTGTTTCCTGGTCAATGAAGCATGAGATTAAAGGCTGATGTCCAAATGTGAGAATGTAAATAGCAAGCAACTTATAGCTATAGTACAAAAGTAAAATGCTGCTATTTATATTACATATTTTAGTACAGCATAGTTTCCATCCATGTAAATTATAGAAGAATTTATTATGAGTAATTAAATACATATCTGGAATAACAATATATGGTGTTAGAAAGAAATGGCATATTAAAAATGCAGTATAGAAGTAGTGCTTTTTCTTCCACTTCATATCGTTTTCCCTAAAAAATATACACCAAGGCCTTTAGTGATGTAAGTTATTACATATACTGGCTTCAGATTCATAACTTCTGGTAAGTTTGAGTATAACGTGACTCAGTAGTTACACAATGAAAAAATGCAAAGAATTGAAAGTCAGTTTACATAAAGAATATAGAGTAGGAAAAGCAGGTTCTTGAGGTTTTTGCAGTATCAGACTGCTGCATTTTGCAATAGTAACCAGTTCTCCGAAGTTTAATAGTGCTTTGGACATTCCTGTAAGATATTTCTTAGAACTAAGGTAAACAAAGGGGAAATTATACTCTGTGGTATGTTTCTTGAGGAATAAACCTCTGCATCTGGAAGGTTGCTTTATAAGTGAGATGTGGTCCTCTTACAGACTCAAGAGAGTTTGGTAGGGGAAAGACTTGAAGGTTATAGACTAATTTAGATAGAGGTTTATTTCACAGGTCATTTATTTGGATGATTGGGATTTTACAAAAGGAGTCTGGGGAAATGCATGAATTTCTTTAAAGTGACTGAATGTATATAGTTATATGATTGTTCTCACTTTATTGGGTAATGCACCTGATTTCCTTTTGATCACTCCCTAGAATGTATTTATAACTCATTGGAATCATGCCTAAGCTATGCCAGTCAGTGCCTGAACATGAATATCCATTGCATGTGTGTAATAATAATAATGGAAGAAGAGGACTGTGCTCCTATTTGTAGGGACTAGAGACTCCTTTTTGGATGACCATGAAGAAATAGAGCTGATGGAAGATAATTGGTAACACCCATCTAGCCATCTTAACAGAAGCACGGGGCATATAGGATACACATACGTACAGAGAGGAAAACTGAGGACATATGCTGGCCTGTCAAAAAATGTAGAGAATGTGCATTTATATATGCTTATGTGTAGGTCTATAAAGTTGACCTAGACACCAAAAAACCCCCTACATTCACCAGATGTCAAACCCTACTAAATAATTGCTCTTATTACTTTTGAACATAATGACTTGCTAAATGTGATTACAGAGATCTTAAATTCCCATTGGCTCAGGGCAATGGAAAAGAGGTCTGTCTAAAATGAGCAAGTAAATATATCCCATGTTAGTAGAATCTATGTCATCTAAACTCAGCCTTGTGATTCCTTTTATCACAGTTGTTTTCATCTTACAGTTGTATAATTAAAATGTTCCTAATTACCTGCTTATTAGAAGAGGCTTTGAATGAAACTGTTGAGAAATTTGGATGAGGGAAGAGTATAATTTTATGGTTTCATTGTTCTTTGTTCTTAGCAATGCTTGCTTCATCCTCACAAGCTATCACTGTGTGCGGCCACTTTCCTTTGTTGGAAGACTGTTCTGATCTTGTCATGACGTCTGCTCATTGTGTTATGGATTGCATTGTAGTGTCATTATTCAAAATGCTGCCAAAGGGTATTATCCTGAGGGAAAAGTCTCCTTTTAAAAGAATAAAACTCAGAAAGTATAAACATTGAAGAGAGAATTTAGTCATCATAGTCTTTTTTATGAGTTCATCTTTGCTAGACTCCCTGGTTTTATCATGCAAAACAAAACTTCATTAGAGAGTATGCGGTTACTGTGACCTCTCCTGACACTGTTATTTGCTGTTTATCAGTATTGCTGCAAAATTTTACAGTGAAGAACTTCCTGAAAGTATCCACAGAGTCAGTACTAGTTGCCTCAGTTTGCTCTATAAAGTTGGAAGAGGCCAAGCTCCATGTCTTTCTCTTCCGTTCGTTTCCTGCTCCAATTACATTTCCTGCAGTTAAGCAACAAAGCTTTCTAGGGAAAAGTTAAGATTTCATGGTAAGCTTTACACTACTTCCACTCATCCTGACATCATTTAGGAAAATATACTAAAGAAATTGAGAAAGTAATTCAGATAAGGTGTTAGAGGGGAATGAAACACAAAAATTTTGGCTCTGAAGCAATGGAGAAGAGCGTTGAACCTTACAGACAGTACCTTTTCTATTGCTCATACTACTTGTACTATTCACTTTGGCTTGTGAACAAGGATAATACAGGGAATGATCTGATTATTTTTTAACCCTGTCTGTTTGGTTTTTTTTCCTTATGGTTGTTTTTTTTTGTTTTATTTTAATCCCTGGTACTTCGTGGTTTCTTCGTGCATAAACTGGTACTGGTATTTCATGCATAAACTTCAACTTCAGCTTTTCAAATTCCCTGTAAATAAATTCTTCTGTTAATTAAAGCACCAAAAGCAAATTCAGTTATGTCTTCAGTTATAAGCTATATGAACACATGTATATAAAGAAAATGTCATAAACTTCTCCTTAAGAGGAAGACAAAAGGAAAAAAAAATATTCAGGACAGAGCACAAAATCATAGGGAACATAGAGGACAGACTTTCTTGAGTCATCTAGCCAAAGTATAAAAGTTTTTGAGATACATACATATATATAAATATATATATATATATATATTTCCCCCAGACTCAGTTTGTCATTTCAAAATGCTTAATTTCTTAAGATCTCTGCTATTTCTTGTGATGCAGAAGAAAAATCACTGAATATTTAACATTACACTCTCTTTTTATTGAATAAATCATCCTGAGAGGAGAGGAAATAGCTGTCTCTTTGCTGTGGATATAAAAGATACACTCATTTTTGTACTGAACCTCTAGATCTCACGCAGTTGCTATAATAGAATTTGTTACAACTGAGACATGGAATACAGATTTCAGCAAAGGTTTATTTCAAAAGGCATCAGTTTTTGAAGCCTCAAAGTGAGTATGCAAGTAATGAAATGTTTTATATTCATCTTTAACATTGGGCAGTAATAATGAAAACGAAATATTTCTGCATTCAATGAGGTATTTTGTAGTTAATACTATTTATGCAAAGCAGGAGAGATACAGAGGTAGCTTAGAAATAGCTATGATTTTGCTAGAGTTTTTATCTTCAGGGTCTATAGCAACTACTGTGACTTTTAAGATTTTTGTGTTTTAATATTGCAAACTATCATTATTCTGTAAAATATAAATTGTGAAAGTTCAACTCATACCAGCGTCATTGTAACTTAGAGCCGAATTCCAGGTTCTGCATGAAGTACACATCCTCCAACCAGACTGTATCTGCCTTGAAAAGTTCTTAATATCAAAGTAGTTTCTATAAATAGCAGCATAAGTAGTCTGTACTGATAGAAAATGTCTGATATTTCCTGGAAGTTCACAGCAATTTCTTTCATTTATTGAGATGTTTTATCACTTCTCTGTCCTCTAGGAAAAGCATGCTTCTGTTCAGTCCACTTGACATCTAAAGGATGTGATATTTTACAGTTATAAATGAACCTTTGGCTTAAGGGGAGACGTTAGTCAGATTGAGAAGGTCAGTCCCATTGAACCATCTGCTACATAAAACCAGCACTGAATTAATGTAGATTTGAGTAGCTGGAATTATGAAAGCATAATTTATGGAAACTAAAATATAAATATTTCATTTTATGGGGCTTTTACATCTGGAAATGTACAGAATACTAGGAAATAACAGTGCCCAGAGGGACTGGTACCCAGTAAGTGTTGGACATTCAATGCATCCATCATTTGTGTAACTTAGATTTCATTAAAATCAACAGGCATTTTACCACTCATCCACTACGCTGTTACCTACTGTGCTGTAAAAGCACTCTGACATGTGCAGAGCACTTATCAAATCTCACCATAAATTGTATGTTTCTGTGAGCCTGTTGGAGTACAGTTTCTTTAAAATTTCAGTCATTGATAGCAAACCAAAGCATGTTATCAAACTTGTCATCAAATGAGTACATAGTGATGCACAAAGCATGCATTTTAGATCCTGGATTGCTAGGAGATTATGTAGGCTTACATGGACTAATATGAAAGTAAGCTCTTCCACATCTGTCCAGAAACTAATGTTATTTTAAAGCAACACCTCAGTATTCCTGTATGTTTTAGGAACACATGCTAGCAGAGCTTCTCCCACTGTTGCAGATATTTATAATGCATTGTTTAGATGACTGCAGCCACTGAATACTGGGAAATCTGACATGTGTAAAAGAAATTAGTGTGTGGCTATAGTAGAAAACAGCACAGAATCTTAAATGTATTATATAAAAGGAAATAGAAGTTTAAAATTCCACATGCCATTGTTCCTGAAAATGTTACTCTATAGACATAAATTGAAAAGTACAAAAAAAAAAAAGAAATCATAAGCCCAGCAAAAAAATCTAAGAAGGGAGTCCTAAATGTTTAGATCTTGTGAGAGGAAAGTTGATTTTTGTCACAGACTATGTCAAAATATATTAAAAAATTTATTGAAAAATCTTCTTTTGTAAGCTCAGAGGTTTCTTCACTCTGAACTTTAGTGAGTCCTAACTTTGACAAATAGGTAGACTTAGTAAAGGGCTGTAGGCAGTTACAAAAAAAGAACATCTCAATCTAATACTGTGCATTGTGGCACTCCAAATCGCCATTAGCTCCAAGCCCATCCATTGAAGGGGTTCACCGTCGTGACTGGGGGTCTGTCTCAAATTGGTAGGAAGCACTTCACAAAATGAAAACTGTGAATCTCCAAACTGTTCTATGTTTGAGCATCTCCAAGTTAAAGTACTCATCTGATCCTTGCTCTATTGAATACAAAAGAAAGAAATAGTTCTGGAAGTAAAAACTGGAGCTCCTCACTCTTCCTCATCTTCTTCTAGATCTATGAATCTCTCTGGATAGTGTAAAAGCTTTAACTGGCCAGATAGAGATTAAGGCACTGTCACCATGTGATACTGGGTGCAGATCTGGATTTAGGATCCTTCCAATGCATTTCACTTTGCAAAAACACCCTTCTGGATTAAGCTAAATTCCCAGGTTGATGGGCTGGACTGAGCTGAGGGGCCAGGGCAGAGTACTGATCAGGGAGAGGAGAGGAGAGGAAGCTCCGAAGCATTCCTGTATACTGCCTCTGGCCTCTGTCAGGCACAGCACCTGGCTTTTCTCTACTACGAGGAGCATGTTCCTCCTGCTGCTAGTTAAAATGAAGAGCTGTAAGGCTGCATTTCATGATGTGTGGAGCAGCAAAGGTGCAGGAGTAGGAGAAGAGACTAACTCATGAATCCCATTAAAGATTAATTGTCTGCCAGATGCGCACAGAATTCTTGGGCCCTTGGGCTCAGCATCTAAAATGCCATAAGACCTGTTATCAGCTATTGATAGTGGTTGAACTAGAACCCTGCTTGTTAGCACAAACCTGTGCACTGTGCTTTCTCAGGGCAGACAGAGCTTTATTTATAAGTATTGCTCAAGATAGTCTCACCAAAGCACTTTATTAAATCTTTGGTAATCAGAGTTGCCAGCGTCTGTCAGAAATAAATTTCACTTAAATTACTTAGAAAAAGATAGACAGTAGCTGCTTTAACAAATATTCTCCTTTGGTGGAATACTTCCTAGAAGTTAAAACAGGAGCATATCTTAAGAGATATTCATTGTGCTGTAAGTTTTCCTGCTCATTTGGTCTATGGCATCTGCTATTTAGCTGTTCTCTAGCTGCAGAACTTAGGTTGTCATTCAGTGGTTCAATGATGTTTATGTCAATTCTCAGATGATCTGGAAAGTTGACCAGTATCATAATCTGAGAATGGTAGGGGTTGGAAGTGATCATCTAGTCCAACCCCCCTGCAGAAGCAGGTCCACCTAGATCAGGTGACACAGGAAGACATCCAGGTGGGTTTTGAAAACCTCCAGAGAAGGAGACTCTACACCCTCCCTGGGCAGCCTGTGCCAGGGCTGGATCACTCTCACAGTGAAATAGTTTTTCCTCGTGTTTAAATGGAACTTTTTGTGTTCCAGCTTCATCCCATTACCCTTTGTCCTGTCACTAGATACAACAGAAAAAAAGTGCTGCCCCAACCTCCTGACACCCACCATTTAGATATTTGTAAATATTAATAAGATCCGGCCTCAGTCTCCTCTTCTCTAGACTAAACACTCCCAGTTCCTGCAGCCTTTCCTCATAAGAAAGATGTCCCAGTCCCCTGATCATCTTGGTGGCCCTGTGCTGGACTGTCTCCATAAGTTCTGTGTTCCTCTTAAGTTGGAGAGCCCAGAACTGGTCACAGGACTCCAAATGAACCCTCAGCAGGGCAGAACAGAGCGGGAGGAGAACCTCCCTTGACCTGCTGGACATGCTCTTCTTGATGCATCCCAGGATGCCATTGGCTTTCTTGGCCATGAGGGCACATCGCTGTTTCATGGTTTATTGTCAACCAGGACTCTCAGGTCTCTCTCTGCAGAGCTGCTCTCCAGAAGGTCAATCCCCTGCCTGTCCTGGTGCATGGGGTTTTCCCGTCTGAGATTCAGGACTCTGCTCTTGCCCTTTTGTTGAACTTCATGAAGTTCCTCTCTGCTCAGCTCTTCAACTGGTCGAGATCCTGCTGAATGGCAGCACAGCCTTCTGGGGAATCAGCCAGTAGGATAAATCTCGAATGTGTTACTGTAGTTTGTCAACAGACACGGAATTTCAGGCTTATAAAAAAAGTATTCCTCTATTAAAATAAAGATTTAATCCATGCTATGTCAGGAACACTGATTTTATGATGATGGATGCTGAGCGAAAGGCTTTAGAATAAATGTAAGTTATGAGTTATTATCAGTTTTCTCTTGATTTTTTTTTCCCCCTTCATAATTTCTGGATGGGTCGCTTTCTTTGGCAGGCTCCCAGAACAGCAAGTAACCACACTAGGCTGTTGGACGTATGCTATTAAAACTGATTGTCCGTGGCAGTTTTCAGACAATTTATACATTCCCTAAAATGTATAAAAAGGTCTTGTTCACCCTCTATCTCGAAAGACAGTTTCAAAAAGAAATATTGAGAGATTTTGATTTACTGTTATGAGTGATGGTTTTAAATGTGTTGGCACTTTCACGGGAAGATGAGAAATACACTCATGTTATGTTCTTTCAACCCTGCCTGTGAATTGAGGTACGTAAGGCAGACTGTGCTTTTTCTGTCTGAAGGCTTTTCTGAAATTTCCAATGACATTATATATGTGGATTAATATTTTGTTGATTATTTTTAGGCTAAGCATTACTAAATACAAAGTCTGCTTATGTTGCAAATCTCTTAATAAGAATGAATAATTCTCTGAACATCTGTAAAAAGATCTGTCATTCCATGATTTCACTACAATCAGCAGTTACGTACCTGACTGGAAGTATAAAATACTACAAACCTATGAACACTAGAATTTTGTTAGTTATAGGATTGCAAAGATTTTGAGGATCTGGTTCATCAATTGTCCTATGGTAAAAAACTGTAATCAGTCCCAAAGTATTTGTACTAGGAAAACACCAAACTAAGCTTACAAATATTTTGTATTTATTAAGACTAAGGATATATGGGTATAAATATTTCTATTAAGACATATTTTCTACACCTTGAAGTGAACTTAAAGTTACATTTGCTTTAGTTCAAGCCTTAGCAGAGATTATGTTTAACCAGTAGCATTGGTTAGATAATTATCTGCTTGTCAAATTCTACTTTGTCTGGAGTTTGACTGACATGAACTGTCTCTTCTTACATATATGTGGTTACATCACATGAAAATCTCTCACTCCCTTTAAAAAAATCTATTGATTTTTTCAGGTTACTGTCATATATGTGGTTGTGAGGTTTCAGAAAAAAATCTTTTTCCATACTTACTACCAGTCTTTCTATCTTTGGCCACATTAGATAATTACTCTAAGAGCTCCTGCAGGGGAGTTAGACTTGATGATCCTTCAAGATCCCTTCCAACTCTTAACATTCTGTGATTAGCTTTTGAATGCGATGGTTATAGACAAATTGCTTCACATTTACATGATCAGGCAACCATTAACTTGGAACTAATCTAATATCTAACAGAGCTTTCTACTTATCAGAAGTTTTTTGAGATACTTTTGATCTGTAAAATCGGATAGTTGGCATACATTACAGTGATGCCCAGAAAACTTCATGTTTTTCAGTTACAGCACAGATATTTATATAAACATCCAAGACACTCTTGGAATCCATAATTCTTCATGATATACTCTTCATGCCAGTGAGAAAAATCCTTACAGATGGACAAGCACAATTGTAATGCAGCCATTTTGTTCTTTTACATTGTTAGAAGCACCTAGACATTTTTATTTTGTGAAAATTGTAGTTTGTATGTACATATTTGCAAGGATTTGAGAAAAGTTTAGGGAGCACGAGAGAACAGACAAGCTTTGGGTTTCTTTTAATTTTCAAATTCCAAGTAAACAAAAAATCGGATTTGTAATGATAGCAAAAATAGCACCCTAGTACCTTAAGAATGATGTCATAAAAACCGTTCAAGTGCTCGGATTTAATGGCTTTAATTAAGTAAAATCCAAGAAGAGAAACAATGAAGGTAAGTCAACATCTTACACTGGACTGTGGAATGTTGCAAAATTCCAGAAAGAACTGAAACTACCAAAATTGGTAGGAATCCTGTACAACTTAGTGCAGCTTGGCAATAGGAGGCAAAAGAATGAAGCTGGCATACATCTCACTGTTTATACGCTGACTGTGTATGCTGTCGCAGGAACCAGGATGGAAAGAATCATTTTTTCTGTTGAGGCCAGTCAGTACAGCCTTGAAAAAGCAAAGCGTATCCTGCATCCTCAGCTGCTATGAGTGTAAAACCCACATGAAGAAAAGAAAGTGCAATGGTACTTTCATATTCTTGTACTCTAGTGTCCTAATGTGCATATTTTTATTACATTTTTAGGGTATCCTGGGGCTATTTAACAGTTGTCCATAGCCTTTACTCCTCCTTCCTTTCTCACCTGTGCAATCAGGCACACCCATTCCTTCCTCTTGACAGTCTCAAACTATAGTTGAGGTAGTTTCCCAGCAATAGCTAGCTATAGTTTCCAACTGCAATGTATGCATGAGGTCAAATTGTACTTTTCATGGGCTTCCTAAGGAGGTTGGAACAAACCATTACTTTGTATTACAAGCTATCCTTTTTCAAGGAGTTAGATGGTCTTAACCAGCTACCATGCAACTTCACTATGCTTTTGCCATGTTTGCTAAGTCAACTAAAAGTCTTTTAAAAATACCTTCTGCATTCTTTGACAATGAAGCAAAGGGTTTTGCAGTGCATTAGAGCAGAGTTTTGTGTAGTGAAATTTCTTATCTGTGTCCATTTAGACCTGTGAGACTAGAAAACAAAAGCACATTGAGTAGCCTAAACATCCACTCCCACGTAGATAACTCGTCTTATTATTTAATCCTGTTGAACACTATGATCCTCCTGAAGTACACATAGAACCTTTAAGTTCTGTGTGGTTTGCATTTTAATCATATAGATGTATAATGGCTGCTTCTTAGCACCTTAATTGACATAATCCTGGCGTGCAATGAGCAAAGTTTGATCCCAGGAACCATCTGTCTGATTTGCAAAAGCTACTTATGCACAGATATGTAGCTAGAGGTACAACTAATAGGCTGTGTGACAACAGTATAATACAGAGCTTCACATGGCCTGTGTAGGCAGAGCTTTCATAGTAATACCTTGATGCTACATATAGAATGAAAAGACCCACCTTTTCTTTAATAACATGTACAAAGACTTTCATGGATATTCTGTTATTTTAAATTGCAGACATGTGCAGTAAAATTGGAACTTAGGACTGACATAGCTCTGAAGTAAATAAAAAGATGGTTATTATCACCAGAACTGTCGGCTAGTGTGTGTTTAAGTAACTTGCAGATTACATTGTTGTGAATACATAATTCTAGTTGGCCTATGTTCATTTAGATTTTACAAAGAATTTTCCCTCATTTCTTAGTCTGTTTGTAAAATATAAAAATTATAACTTTTGCAATAAGTAGGAGCAAGCATATGTTCAGAAGCTACTTGCCTTGAGGTAGGACATATAAATTATGACTAACTACAATATTATAAAGCCATTTTAATCAATACTTTTACTCTGAGTCACTTTTCCATTAGGGATTTGTGTAGTACTAACCCAACTTTTTGGGTGAAGGAGACTGTGCAGACCTTATAGTTCCAAGTATTCAATATTGTCTCTACAAGGACATGAAGTAGTGCTGCAAGTTTAAGATTGCTAGGAAATAAAATATTATACAAAAAAAAAAAATCAAACAAATCTCAAACCAAAGTAATAAAAAAATGTAACCAGGAAGACCTTGGTGAATCCTTGTTAAAACAGAGCATTAAAATACCTTTATTTTTTTTTCTTCTTTTTTTTCGATCTGCTGTAAGACAGGTTTTGCTTTTTTTGTACAAAAGCCCATATTAGACAAAGTTTACAGCTGGAATGCCAAGTGCGAATGAGTTACAGCAGAACATGGAGGTAGAGGGAGAAAGAAAAATCTCACTCCCAACAGAAATGCAGCACTTTATAAATGTGCAGTGTATGCTTTCTTGCAGTGACTAGCTGTTACTGAAAAAGAAAGATGAGAGTCATGTAATGCTTCCCATTCCTAATCTTCCTCCTTTACAAAGGTCAGTGTCTTAGCATGTTCAGTCACTGTAGTGGGAAATGTTTCCCTTCCTTGCTTGTCATGCCCTGATGCAATTTTAATTCTACAGTTGTAATCTGTTCCTTAAAAGTTAATATGTCTGAATCTGTTTTCTTCTTTAGAAATATTCAGAACTTGGATATGAGCTTAAACTACTTCCATATTTTTACAAGAAAGGCTCATGTGGTCCAACATGTGCACTTGGTAGCTCCAGTGCTTTGAATATTGATTGAAATAATATAACTCTCATAGCAAACTGGAATAGGCAAGGGTTGTGCTTTGAATTTTATTTAATTACTAATTAAAGGTAGCTTCAAACTGGGAATATAATGGGTGAATGGCAGTAACCATCCTTGGCCGTTTCAACATGCTGCCTGGGTGAGAGCTGAAGTGAGATTCTGCTTGGGTGACCGTGAGTTTGTCATTGTTCTGCACTTCAGTTATTTCATTCAGAGATGGTATATATAGGTTGTGCATTCAGAACTACACCAGATGCACAGAGCAGAAAAATGGAATTGCTAAACACTTTTCTTTCAAGAGACACTTTTCCTAGTGTTGTTTGATATTCTAGGGAATGGGATATCTTTTGATGATATCTCACAAAGATTGTTGTGTAATTGGGCAGGTATTAATCCAAACTCAATTTATTATTGTGTTTCAGGATTACTGTCTTGCAGTATCCAAAATACTTAGGCTTCAGACTTATACTTTGAACCTACATGCTAGGAGACATTCAGAACATTGAGATTCAAGTTTATTCCATACCTTTCACTAGAATTCGCAAGAGATGGTCTCACTTCTTTACAGTGCATGGAAAAGTTATGGAATAAATCAGAAGGTACTAGTTCTGTGATAGTTTAGACTGTTTTTGCTAGCTTTATAGGAATAAAAATAACCATCTGCATAGAACTAAAAAGATTAAATTTCACTCATCTATAAAATGGAAAGCCTGGAAGGACACGCGTTTACTAGTGCATCTAAAACATGGCTTTGTTTGTCAATGTGGAACTGGTTTAAATTTAATTTCTTTTTTTTTCTAGATTTTTTTCTGTAAAGATTTTTATCATGTATGTTAGGAAATAGTTGGTTTTCAGGTAAAGTCACAGTGTTTGGACTTGAGAAAATTTAATGATGTTGGTAGAAATGGTCAAATGCTTAAAATTAATATCAGAGTAGTCCTATGCAATTTATTTCACCATCGTACTATGTCTAAGATAAAAAATAAATAAGTCATCTGTCTAACTTCTGCTTCAATCACTTTTCTTCAAAGGCTTTTATTGGATATTTCTGTTGTATATTCTTCTAAGACAAGACAGTTAGTAGTTCAACATATCTCATCCTGAAAATATTCTATAGGGTACAGATAGATACAGGAGACACCTGGGAAGCGATGTCAGCTGGTTTATATCTGAGCAGATGCATAGCTGATTTTAATTTTTGACCAGAATCTTCCTTTTGTGTTACTTCACTCTGGCCAAAATCACTTTTGTATGGAAATTGCTTTGCAGCTTGGGTGCAATGAGCTTGTGGTTTTGATTTGTTTCCTAATAATGTGGTCTAGCATAGTAACTGAAAACTGACTTTACCCTGATGCCTTTTATGATCCTTTTGGCAAGATTAAAGAGATAAGAAAGGCAAATCCTCAGGCAACTAAATGTGGAAGTTTTTATATTGCCTGTGAGAGATGAAGTGGATAAGTTTGATCCTCGTGATGCAGTGCCTGTGTTGAGAGCAAATAAAAATCTCTCATGCACGGCTGTTTGTTTAGACACTTTCCCCAAAAGCTGTTTTCATATTTGAAAACTGAAAAAGTTTGAATAAAAACCTGGAAACCAGAAGATGTACAGATACTCTCTGAGAAATGCTGGTCCTATATTCCATTAACCTCTACATCCTCTTTAACATAGAGGACACAATTATGCTGCATAGTATCTTTTATAGAGACATCAGGGTGCCTGTTTTTACAATGTTGAAAGAAGAAAAGAAAGAATCATCAGGACAGGAACGTTTCTAGGTTAGTAGCCAAAACAATAAAATCTGCCTTAGAATTACTGCTTTCCAGACAGGTGTTTTTGTCCAACAAAGACATAAAAGTACTGTTGAGTATCTTATACATGAATAGAAAGGAATAATCACTGGTTGATAGGTTACTGTTTTTTTTTTTTAAAGTCATCTGCTTAAGTTTGGTCTAAATGTGGAACATTTTGAAAACCACATATAACTGGTGTATATACCAATTCTATTATTCATTAATAGGATTAATGAGTGTACAACCTGTATAAAGCTTTGAAAAAGTACCCTCTAGTTCTCAAGCTTCCCTTTTTTGTGAATTGACTGTCAAGACAATCCACATATATGCAAGACTATTGTAACATATGAATTATATATCTCTTTGTGGGCCCAAATTTTGCTCTGCGTTTATCATTAGTAACTATTGTTTCCATATCTAGTAACATCCTAGCAAAACATTGAAAGTGAGAAATATGTTATTCTGATGCTTTTAATGGCTAACTTTCTTAGCTCATGATGTCCTGGCTGCTGTTTATTTCCAAGCTGAAAGACAGACATGATGTGTCTCAATTTAAAGATGCAAAGTTTTTGTGTAGGTGGGTGTATTTTCATATATGTGTTCTTATAGAACTGATGTATTATAAAGACAACTTTTTCACTTTATTTGAAAACAAATGTCTGCTAGAATTGCATATGAACAAGACTCAAGTCATTAAAATGAAACAAGAGAATCCCTAATATTATCATGTACTTTTCTTATTGATATATATTTGAATCCTACTACATTGTCTTCAGAGGCAAAGTGCTTATGTCTGTCATTCTGTGACTGAAAGCAGTTTTCAAGCTGGGAGGACCTTAATTAGTGAGTTTGATTTGGATATTTTCTGTTTCTTTTTCCTCGGTCTTACTCTTTAGTCTTATCCACAGCTTTATGCTATGATCAGTGAACAAAAAAAAGAGGACAGTAAATGAAGTTCTTAGCTGATATGATGTCTAGTAAGAAATTGTAATGGCTCACTACATTTAGCGAGACAAAAAGCCTACTGCTTTTGTACTTGGGGGCACATTTTTTCTTTGATATAAGACAATCTGATATACTATCTATTGATCGGTCATTATAAATTTAATTTGGCACAAATGAAGTCCTTAAATATCTTCCATAGAAAATTCTGAAGAGGAGGAACTAAACATGATTCTGGCTTCATCATGATATAACTTTGGTTCATCCCTAGTTTGCAAAAAAAACTTGACTGCGTTTTGTCATTCCAAAAGCAATTAGATGAGTAAAACTTCTGCTAAATATCTGCTGGGGAAAGAATTCTTAAATTAATTCTCATTTATTTTTTGGTTATGCTAGAAAAAAGAGTTTTGTTTCATATATTTGTGTCATACAATATTATTTTTTGTAAATGGACTTTTTTCCTACACAGAATTTAGTAACTTCAAATTCACCTGCATGGTCATGTTAGAATTGTATTCAAGGTGTAAATGGAAATTTAGATTGCCTAAATGTTGTTGTTCTCAAGAATTCCTTTAAGCTTTGCCACTCTTAGGTACTAAAATCTAACTTGTCTTATATTGCTTAAAGCTGGAGTTGCTGCAGACTTTTAATCAGGAGCATAATGCTATAAGCTCTACTTTATGAAAACTTATCCAATAATCCAACTTATCTAACAATTCTGAGAGTTATAGTGAATGGAGATTTAAATCCAGTTGGCAGCTAGTCACCAATGGTGTTCCCTGGGGCTCAGTGCTGGGGCCCGTTTTGTTTAACAAGTTTATCAATGATCTGGAGAAGAGGATTGAATGCACCCTCTGTAAATTTGCTGATGGTACCAAGCTGGGTGAGTGTGTAGACCTGCTTGAATGGAGGAAGGCTCTTCAGAGGGACCTGGACAGGGCAGAGAGATGGGCTGAGGTCAACTGTATGAGGTTGAACAAAGCCATGTGCTGGTTCCTGCACTTGGGCCACAACACCACGCAATGATACAGGCTTGGGACAGAGTGTCTGGAAAGCTGTTCTGCAGAAAAAGACCTGGGGTGTTAACTGACAGCTGGCTGAATATGAGCCAGCAGTGTGCTCAGGTGGCCAAGAAGGACAATGGTTTCCTGGCTTGTGTCAGAAAGTATGGCGAACATACAGAGAAGTGACTGTTCCCTTGCACTTGGCACTGGTGAGGCTGCATGTCGAATACTGTGTCCAGTTCTGGGCCCCTTACTACAAGAAGGACACTGAGGTGCTGGAGTGTGTCCAGAGAGGGGTAAAAAAGCTGGTGACAGGTCTAGAAGGTCTTATGAGGAGTAGATGAGGGAGCTGGGGATGTTTAGCCCAGAGAAGAGGAGGCTGAGAGGAGATATTGAAGAAATTTATGGAAGTATCATATAGGGCATAGCATATAATATAGAAAACTGCAAGAATACAGTTGTAACTCTTAAGTATTTGAAGTATTTGGTTTACAAAATTTCTAACCTTGCAGAAGTACTCACTTGTTAACCTTGTAGAATTACTAGTTTTACTAGTAACTGCTGATCTTGTAGAGTTGCAAGAAGCCTTCATTGCAGAACATCTAACTCCTATTGTTATCTAGCAAGCTTACAGAATTTATCTTGGACCAATCAGAGTGAGACAAATGCATACGGAACTGCTCAACGTGGAGAAAGACTGGTTTGAATCCTGTCCTGTGGTTTGAACACCGGGAAGTCAAAGGTGAAAAATACACTGTGAGGAAGAATCAGTGACCCTCAACTACCATTGAAAGAAGGCTTGATGGAGGTGTAACCTCAGCAGACTAAAGCAGGACAATGGGTGGAGCTAATGAAGAAATGTACTGAATATGCATATCTAGTCTGTACAAATGTAGAAAGTTTTGCTTTAAATGGTGCACAGACTTGGTGGAATGATCCCCTGTGTGCCCGGCGCTGCAAAAAAGAATACCTGCTTGATAGTCACATTGGCTATTGAGTCCTGACTGGCACTTTCCCAGCATCAATATGATCACTCACTAGAATTGCCTGAAGGGGAGTTGTAGTGAGGTGGGGGTTGGTGTTTGATCTTCAGTAATGAATGGCAGGACACAAGGAAATGGGCTCAAGTTGCGTCAGGAGAGGTTTGAATTAGACATTAGGAAGAGCTTTTTTATTAAGAGTTGTTAAGCATTGGAAAGGGCTGCCCATGCCCGTGGTGGAGTCACCATCCCTAGAGATATTTAAAAGACACATAGATGAGGTGCTCATGGACATGGTTTAGCTTAGTGATGGGCCTGGCAGTGAGGTTAGTGGTTGGACTCCATGATCTTAAAGGTCTTTATCAACCATAATGATTCTATGATTCCTTTGGCTCTGGGTATAAAAATGTATATAATGTTTAGTCCTGGCCCTTTGTTCAGACTAGTGTTAGAAAGAAGGTTAGAAGCTGTGTACCCCAAAAGACATTCCTTGTTTTGTTTTTCTGCTCCTAGTTCTGACAGATATATTTGTATGCTTTAGCTTGCTATTTATGAAACAAAGGTCAGAGTAATCAATGCTCTTCAATAGAGTTATCCAGACTGACAAGTTAGGACACTGGATGTTTCGAAGATATGAGAATGGAATTCAGGGTGCTGTGTTTTAGTCCATAGTCTCTGGAATCTATGCTTAAATATTATTAGGGATAAAATTCCAAATCAACCTATTCTATTTCTGGGTGACAAGTAAAACACTATGCTAGTCCTATCCTAAAGCACTGTGGGTCACTTGTCTGGGTACAAGTCAAAAATATCTCTCTCAGAAGTCTATGATGAAGGAACTAGAGTTTTAAAGTGGAGATTCAAAGCCTTGAAGCTTACCAACTTTTGTCCTGTTAAGAAGAATATATTCTTTAGATATAAGTGTAGTGCCACTAAAATCAGTGACAAAACCAATTATGCTCACTGTGACATTCATCACAGTGTGGAAGTAAAAGGTTAAAAGTTGTTATTGGCTGCTACTTTTTGAAGTATTTGGTGTAAATAAATAAGTTATGCTCCTATAATGATTATTCAGTAGCTGAAAATTTTTAGAATTTACTACTAATTGAGAAATCAGATAATAAGGTGATTAACGGTTAAGCAACAAGATTTGAAGAGACTTATGGATGTATTAAAAAAAGGTTAGAACATCATATTAAGGCAAATGGTGAAGATATGAGACTATCTGTGTGTGTATCAATAGCAGAAAAAAAACACAGTGGTAAGGGAAACATCACTGGTATGTTGAATCCCTAGCATTAAAAATGTTAATACTTGCTTTGCTGGTCACGAGTGTTCAAATTCTTACCACACAATGAGGAAAAGCGGCCCTTGCATGTAAAGCAATGCCTCATGACATTATTGCTACTCATATTAAACTGATGTTATAGAAATCCTCTAGTGCTTTCAGTGCAGAACAACTAAGAGCTTGCTGAAGCATAAAGTGTGTTTTTGCATTTCTCTGATGACAGGCCCTCTGGGCTCAGGTAATGTGAGGTTAAGAGAATGGTCATTTGCTCCATAATAATATCTGAGTAACCTCATCCATATAGCTTTTAAATCAACTATGATGACTATGTAAGAAAAGTTATATCCATGCTGTGTGCTCTTAATAGATAGCACAAAGATTCATTTCCCAAATTACTTTTGAAGGAGGGGCAAATGTTATTTTTGGATGATAAATGGGATTAGTATTCTTTGAGAGACAGTGGTATCAGGTAAAAATGCACATCGTTTTTGCTGTGATAATAACATAATTATTTACCTCTGATATTCTATACTGACATTGTGCCAGATATGATACCTAGTCTGCTTGACTGCTTTCCTCTGAAGAAGGCATGTGTACATAGTATTATTTTACATAGAAGAGATCATTGATTACTTGCATGTTTTACTCTTCAAAGATTTAAATTCTTTTTGTGAAGCATTTCTTACTCTTGGAGGAAAAATAAATTCACTGAAGCATAAAACATTTGCCACCTCTTTCTCAACTTCTTTTCATTTCAGTATTTTAATCATTCATCAAACGATTCTTCTCTGCAAAATTATGTCATTATAGAAGACAATCAGGCCAACTACAAAGATATGTTCCAGAGGACTGACATCAGCTTAATGAAAACTCCAATAGCAGATTTATTTGGTTTTTGTGTTGGTTTTTTTTGTTTTGCTTTTTTTTAATTTTGCAATCAATAATGCATTATTGATCTTTCCCTGCGCTTAACTATTGATGTATAAGAATAATCTAAGATTATATCTCTAATGCACTTCGACCAGAATAATGTTTCAGTCTACCTGCAATGTTTGTTATTCACTAATATGGCAGTTATTGTTAAGAGAATAAGTTCCAAACAGAATATATATATATATACACACACATACTTAAACTTATTTTCCTAATGTTCTAGAACAGTCTTTTAGACAGAAAATTAATATGAAGTTATGAAAATTAAGGGGATCAAAAAACATTTTGCAAAGTAATATTTCATATAGAAATATTTTCAGAGAGAAGACAAGGACAAAACCCCAAAGTATCATATGGAAGTCCAGGAGTTCTGGCCTAGCTAGGTTTATGCAATTTTAACCATTTTAATGCAATTTTAACCATTGCATTTCTGTGTCAAACTACATAATGCATTTTTAATATTTTATTTGGGTTTGGTCTGAATGTAAAATATTATTTGAAAGGATTTTTGTCATATATCTGTATCTAAATCAATCTTATTTTACCAGTGCAATGCATTAGATTATGTCTCTTAGGGCAGAATTTAAAGTAAGAGTCATCTGCTCCTGTAAATGTCGTTTGTTTTGTTAGTAACAGATAAAACAAACATGACTGATATGCCTGGCTACAGAACTGTATTCAATAAGTTTGTAAAACAAAGACTAATTAGATTATATGTTCTGTAGGAATGAAATAGAAGCAGAAGTGTAGATGAAATACTGATGAAATTAGACAGATGATGCAGTCAGATTGCTTTTCTCTACACAAACATGCCAGATTTAAGTATAAGTATTTTGTGATCTCTTAAAAGCCTGACATTTGTATTCTTTTTGTTCTACCTTTTAGTAAATGCATTTTCTGTTAATAACTGAAGGAAAAAAGAGATGCAAAGAAGACAAGATGGATAAAATTGCTATTTTGCTACTAATAAAAATAACTGAGTATTTAGCATCAGTTGAGAGTTAACCCCAGTAGTGAGCTATTTATCCATTGGCAGGGATGCAGGGATCACTGTGCATAACAGTTGCTTGGGAAGACTAATGCTGTAGCTCCAAACATCCCCCTTCTCCTTCTTTCCCCTAGTTTTATTGCTGAGCACAACACAATATGGTTTGGGATATCTCTTTGGTCAGTTGAGGTCAGCTGTTCTGGCTGTGTCCCCTTCCAACTTCTTGTGCACCCCTAGACTACGTACTGGTGGGGCAGCATGAGAAACAGAGATGGCCTTAATGCTGTGCAAGCACTGTTTGGCAAGAGCTTAAATATTGGTGTGTTATCAACACTGTTCTTCTGGTCATGAGTCCGAAACACAGCACCACACAAAATCCTATAAAGAAAATTAGCTCTATTGCAGCCAAAGCCTGTACAGTATCTGAAGGAAAGAGATAAAGAGGCAAAGGATTAATGCAAGAAATAAAAAATAGGTGGCTGCAATAGAGTGACCAGAAGAGATCAAAAGTTCCTGCGTGAGCTAAAAAGCAGTTGTGACTTACCTAGAAATGCTTTGTCTCAATAAAACAAGGAATAGACTGGCCACAAGCATGGTGTATTTGGGCATACTGTCAGTGGGTTATCATGGACAGATATGCGACCTTGACATCATCAACGGCTAGGCCTATGTTTAGTTCTCTTCCATACATTTCTTCTGCAGTTCTCTAGCACATACAGAACTGGGGACAGTGCTCTTTTTTGTTTGTATGTATGTCAGTGTCTTCTAAACTTATATAAATAAAACAAGCAAATGCTATTTCCTTCTATGATACATGACACTTCAGTAAGGTCAAATTTCACCTCTTTGCTTTGCAATGTAGGTATCACAACTACAGTGAGCAGAGCATCAGTGCAATTTGTTCTTGTCTGCCTATCAAGCTGTAGAGCAATTTCAAACCTGGGGTCTTCTACAGAGGGCTAAACCCAGCACACTCATAGATAACTAACTATAATTTCAGTAAAGTGCCTCAGGCTGCCATCATGAAAAATATATCAGGTTTATTGTTTAATATATTGATTACAATAGATTATTCAGTAGCAGAGAACCAGGCACAGCTGAGCAGCCTTTTGCTATGCTTGTGGCATCAGGACGGCCATATCTAATATAAGATGATGAAAAAGGTTCTACTGATAATGCTGAAACTGAGGATGTAGAAGAGACATAGTCCTCCAACAGCTGATAAATCCTATTTAATCCTTCCAATTTATTTCCCTTCCTTTCAGAAGGCTATGTGAACACATTGACAACATTTTCCTTTTTTTCCCCTTCAAAATAATGCAGGTACTTATTTTATTGTGCCTTGATAATCCTCCCCTTTTTCTTTGCCAGCTTCCTCCAGTCACTATTCCCACTACTTGCTTTATGTAATCCCTGCTCTGTTCTCACCTCCAAGATCCCATTTAATTTGAGTTTTTACAGGGAATTTTGCTTTCAGTATTGCAAGCTAAGGTTGTTACAGTTTGTTTCCTCCATGCCACTCTCCCCCTCCAAAGTTGCTTTGTTTCTTAAGCCAGCCTTCTGGAAAGATACGAAACACTATAGGCAATTATAATTTTGTGTTAATGGAGTTATTTTTCAGTGAGTTACGACTCAGAAGTGTTTTCAATAAATTAAATACCAAAAAAAAATCTGAAAAAATGCATCAGGGCCTGTTATTTTGATATTGAGTTCCATTTATTTGACACTGCACTTTCAGCATTTGGTATTAGTCACATTTTCTGCATTAACAGTAAAATAAAAAAAAAAACAACAACCCAAGAATGAATGAAAAACATGTTCTGATCAGTTACCCATGGAAAGCTAAAATCCTGCAGTTTTACACTTGTCTACAAACCAAAAGTCATTGACTAAATTCTCAGGTTATGGTCTCATAGTTTCAAGTACCTGAGCATGGAATAATTGCTGCTGTAACTATTTAAATGCATTCCCTGTGATCTAATTGCTTTTGCTTTAAATGATTATGCCCATTCCTCATTTAGCATGCCCAGTGGATCCACTTAGACTTACATGATTCATTTTGTCCTCACGTTAGGATAGATTAAAATGTTGTTACACTCTGAAACAGGAAGTTAGGACTAAGAACGTGTAATTTATTTGAAATTCAAGTAAATGATATTTAGGTTAATGTCCATCTGGTTTGAAATAGATCTCTGACAGCACAGATTAGGTCTTGTCTAGGCTATAAGTGCTGCCTCGTGCTCCCGTTGACCCTTCCCTATACTTGTGCAAATATTCTGCATTTCAGAGTGGCAGTACATAGCAAAGGGAGAGCACGTGCACTGAGTTGTGTATTCCACCCTAGGCTGTGCTTTTTTTCACACTAATATGTATCCAGTTGCTTTAGTTTATTTGCTTTACAGAAAATGCATGTGCCTGGACTGAGGTGATATGGAATGGTCCCTTTTAAGCTGAAGGGTGGGGGAAAGGAATAATGCTTAATGACTGCTACTGGCTGCCAAAATGTTGTATGTAAATTAATGTATTTTGACTTTTTGTGTGGACAGATGGTAGGCTAAGGCAAACTTAAAGATATTTCCTCCCATGATAATTTTGTAAAGCAGCATAGCAGATTGTCAGTTTCTACACTGTTCTAATGGGACAGGTTTTTTTGACTGCTGGGTTGTTGCATGGTACTAAAAACTATGTGAATTGTATCTCAGTGCTGTAACCTGGTGAATCAATGTTTTGTAAGTATCTGCAATCATACAGATCATATTCCTGAGTGACTAATTTCTGGCACCTTAATCTCCTTATTTTGTTTGTATTTGTATCTATGAAATCCAGCATGCAACTTTTAACTTGGCTGAGCTCTGTGGCCACTTCCAGCCACTTCCTCCTCCCAGCTCCCAAGGAAGCTAAGTTCCCCTACTTTGTTCCATTTCAGTCCCTCTAATGGTGCTCTCCAGCTGAGTGGCTGAAGGGACTTCTATTTTGTCCTTTAACAGCCTCCTTTGGCTGAAATATAAACAGATTTCTATTCGCTCTGAGAAACAGATTGATAAGCACTTCTCTAGTAAGTCTGTGAAATGTTACTGTCCAGAGGCAGCAGCTGAAACTGAGAAGCCCTAACACCCACCTTGACGGGATTGACTCAGCATATTAATTTGAATTTCAGTCTCACTGCTGACCCCTGTACTATGTCAGAGTTTGGATTTGGAGTTTAGTCTTGGATTGTACTTGTTTCTGAAGTTATATTTATAACCAAATCAAGAGAACGCATTTATTTTAAAAGAAAACATATCAAATTTCTGTGAAGGAATGGATTGTGTTACTAAGCACTCTCCAAGACTCTGGTGCTTGATTATGAGTAAGAAAGCAATATGAGCAGCAGCTGACTTGCTGATCTCAGTCTTTAAATAAAAGTTGGAGCTCAAGCATTCATTTAGAGAACTGATCACTTTTTTTTACTAGAGCCTGTACAGTTCTTCTTATATTCATGGTTAATATTGGTACTCTGTAGGCCTGGAAATATTGCTAGAGAAACAATGCATCAAGGTTGATTCTGCTTTAAATTGAATTAGTGGAAGTTTAACCACTGCTTACATAAGAAGGAAGACTGGACTGAAAGAATTTTGCAATTCATATTTGTTTAATGGTTGAGAACGTTTTAAAAAGATAGTCTGATTTTTCTAGAGCAGATCAAGAGAAGTAGTTTGCAGATATCAAAAAGATGCATGTTTTATCATATGTATTCTTGCTTTAAATTTATGCAAATACTTTGGAGGATTGTTGCTTCCATTTGCAAATACTTCAAACTCTGCCATAGAAAGGAGAAATCTATGTATTTAAATATGCACATGAAAAGAATGGCAATCCTCATTTTTAGTCATTTACTATACCACACTGGATCTCTAACATGAAAATTCTATTTTACTAAGTTTTCATCTTGGAAAAACAACATTTAATTTCCAACTGAAGTTCTCATTACATATTTTAAAATTCCCTTACATTACAAATGCTCCTTCTAAGTCTTAAGAGGTTAGGTAGTTTACTGTTTTTTACTCAAAATTCTTACAGATGGTAAAATAATATGTGTGATAAAAAAAAAGAGATGAGTAGAATTACCGTCCTAGCCACAAAGTTGTGCATTTAAATGCATGTTCCTGTGAATTGTGTTCTATATGCCAGTAATCTTATATATTCTATACAAATTCAGTATCAGTCAAAAGTCTTTTGTAGCTGCAAATAAAATGTATATAAAAATTCCCTTTAATATGATGCTAACAATGAAGTGGTGAATGCATTTTAAAAAAAGTATTTAAGGCATATAAGTCTTCTAGATACCCTGTTAGTAAAGCAAAGATAGACACCATGAATGCTGTGATACATATTAAAAGTGTGAGCCCTTTTATAGAGCAACAGGAACCCTCTCCCCTTCTTGACTTTTAAATGACCTTATCACATTGCCTTGGAGATAATAATGGAAATATTGCATAGAATAAACGCTTTTAGTAGTGGCCTTTATATAAGTACTATGGAAAACATTAATTTCAACCTTTATATTGTATCTTCCACCCTGGACTGTACAGAGGGGGAGGGCTTTCTTAGGTTTTCTTTTCCTCTTAAACACTTCTTAAACACTTACATTTAGTGTAAAGAGTCAAACCAAAATATTTGATTGCTAACAGGCCAAAAAACTATTAAAGAATTTAAAAAAAAAGGTCACTCAACGTGGATTAATAAAAGCTATATTATCCAATGAAATAATACAATACTGTGCATTTATACTGTTGTATTAGCTGTAAAGATCTAAAGCAGTTTATAATATCATACAGTTATGTAGGTACTTACCATTTTAAAAGCAGCATCAAGTGGAATTGGTGGGAAGTCCCCAAGGTATAATCAATAACTAATTAAAATGATGAGCCTTTATGGTACTTTGAAGTGCATAATCTGAAATTAGAGGAAATTTACTGATAGTTGTATATTTTGTTGAAAGAAAGATTGCTCAGACACGTATTAACAAAAGAATCAAAGTCAGTTGCCTACTACAGAGTAGAGAGTGTTTTATTTTGAAAATGTCTTTCAGCTGTGTAACTAGGTAACTTACACGGTGCTACATGAAAGAACTTGGATTCCATTTTGTGAAACAGGATTCCAAGGCAATGAGTGAAGGAAACAGATGGAGTAAGAGAAGGACAGATGGGTACCAAAAATTTACAGCCCCTGTTTTCAATACCTGCGCATTAACTGACACAAATCAATTTATTTTCATTTACTGAAACAGGAAAATCATAGATTATGAAACCAAAGCATTTCAGGAGCCAAAACTACTCTATGTTGAATGCATACATTTGTTGTGGTTAAAAAGAGTTCTAGATCGTCTACATCTGAAAGTAAAATTTTCTGTGGGTAATAAACCCCCAGTCTAGGCATTTCATTCTGTTGGGGAGATTTTAATATCTCTCTTCTTCAGTGGGGGGAAGATTTGTTAGTTATTCTGCCATAATGGACAGCCATAAAGCTTTCCTTGTAGACCAGAGGTGATCCAGTGAGTGCTAGGAATCTGTTACACCACAAAGGCTTCAAGCAGTCTGGGAAGGAGCTGGACTTGAAGAGCCCAAACTAAAGGCCACTTCCCCTCCTGCAGCAGCCTTGAATTGCAAGAGATGAATGGCATATGGGAAAATCAAAACAAATTCAATCTCTCTAAATATATACACCATCAGTCCTTATCAGCTGCATGGCACAGCTGCTGACACATATTTGACCTTGACTTAATTTGATCATCCCTGTGGTTAAATAGAATGTTTAGCTGTGAGTCAACTAATTCCTTAGCACCCTTCACCCCACCAGTAGCTGCTAGCTTGTTGCTGATACCATTGAATTTTTATATGAACACCTGTCCATTAGGAATTGGATGGTGCCCATCCAGAAAATTTACATTTATTTTAGAATGTCTTGCAATTAGTGGACTTTCAAAATTGTAGAATATAAATAGAAATCACCCTTGTATTCAAAATCTTTGAGAAATGAAGAAATATAGGTCAGGACATGTAATTGCTCTCATTCTTGATGAATTTATATCAGGAAGTTTTCTTGCACAGAATAGTCACTATATTCATTGCATGAATAGTCACTGTATTTTGGTGCAGCAAAGGGAAAAGCAGGAAAAAGCATGTAACTGAAATATCTTGGAACTGACTTTCTGTCAGATTTAATCCCAGTTCCTTTAATTTTTCTTATGAATAGTTTGAATAAAAAAATTGCAATTTTCTTAAATTTAAAAAAGAATTTTCTAATTAATAAATATTCATTGTAGGAGTTACACTTAATACTTTGGTGATAAAACATTAATGTGGTGGTTTGTCTTCATATGAAAAAAAGATTGGTTAGACTTTATATCTTAATCTCCTAGATGTAATCTGGAGCTTAATGTAGCAAAACCTGATTTTAAACAATTTATTAGCTGATTGTAGATTGCCTCCCCTGTATTATCTTATTCAAGGCGAGCATTTCAGTGTTGACTATCATAAGTGCTAGTGGCCGGATTACAGTCTTCAGTCATGAACTAGTTCAGTTCAAAACATCATCTTCTCCAATCTTTAAACAAATATCTGTTGGGTTAGGATGTAGCCTATGAATCAGGCAAGTAGTTCAGAAGGGATGAGGTGGGATAAATAGGAAGGAACATAGCTTGGCTTGGTTTCATAACTGAAGTGGAAGAGAAATCATTGTTTGGTTTCCTTCAATTAGAAAACATTAGCAATCTGAATCCAGTTTCAGAAACGGCTCTATGCAAATATACTCTATATTTTTTTTTTTGAGTTACAGACACATTAATACAATTGCCATAATTTTTTATCACTGGCACTTCTTACACAATTCTGTATCTGCATAATTATTGAGCTTCTTTCCCTCCCCCACCAATCACTCCCTTTCCAATCTGAGTTTGAAATAAAACAGAGATGAAATAATGTTTCCTTTAAGCAGGTAGGAGATAAACTATACAGCTCTCTTAAGCCATCTATTTAAAGGACACAATTTAATAACCAGGGTCAAAATAGTGAGGAACTCTTTTTGATTTTTGTAGTTTAAAGTTGGAAAGTAATCATAAGTTAATAATTTTGAAAGCATAAAATTGATTTGGAAATTAAACTCAGACTGGAATTTCCTACTCTCTACAAATCTTTTGAAAACAAATAAGCTTGGAACATGCAAAGTAGGTATTCTTAAATCCTTATTAAAAGTAACAGCCACTAATAAGTCTGCCCTAATAGATAATCCTTCAGCCCCTTCAAACCTGGCAGTGTGTAGTGTCAGGAATATGTTGATACAATTACAGAAGAGTAGTATCATTATTTTGATCTATACGTTAGGCTCAAAGAGAAGATTGTCCTAGGAAAATGTGTCCAGCAGGTCAAGGGAGGTTCTGCTCCCCCTCTCCTCTACACTGGTGAGGCCTCATCTGGAGTCCTATGTCCTGTTCTGGACTCCCCAGCTCGAGAGGGATGGGGAACTTCTGGAGAGAGCCCAGTGCATGGCCACCAAGATGATCAGGGGACTGGAACATCTTCCTTATAAGGAAACGGACCTGGGACTGTTCAGTCTGGAGAAGAGGAGACTGAGAGGGACCTCATTCATTCTTACAAGTATTTAAAAGGAGTATGTCAAGAAAATGGGGTGGTCCCTTTCTGCTCTCACAAGCTGCCCAGGGAGGGTGCGGAGTTTTCTTCTCTGGAGGTTTTCCAAACCCGCCTGGACACATTCCTGTGTGACCTGATCTAGGCAGACCTGCTTGAGCAGGGGGTTTGGACTAGATGATCTTTCGAGATCCCTTCTAACCCCTATTATTCTATGATTCTGTGAAAGGGAAAAGGCCATACTGCTGTCAGTTCTTATCAGCATTAAGTCTAAGTGATGTGCAACTTTGTTTATGTACTTGATTTGTATTCAGCCCAGACTGAGAATGCCCTTTTCCAAACTTCTTGATCACTTCAAATTCCCTAAAGGAATGTTTTTAGAAAATAGAGCAGTCTTGTAAAAGGCTCTTGCTGATTACTTAATTTAGGGCTTCTTGCCCTGATGAGGAGAGAGAAAGCACTCTACCCAACTATTATTCAATGAAGATGGTTACACAAGTGCTAAGGCTAACCTAAGTTGCAGCAAAGAGAAAACCTCTATAAAGCGGGGCTAGTTTAAACGCTTCCTTGAGCTATCACCCTTGTGGTTTTGGTTCCACTGTTTTGCTTGGAGAGAGGCTGTACACATTGGCTTATTAAGGTATTAAAAGGTGACTGTGAAACAGCTGTGGGGCATACATGTCAAAAGAAAGGTCAAAATATTCAGTACAAGTACAAATGGGAATAAATGCCTGGTGTATTTGCTGCTTTTAGAGCATCTGTCAAGAGCTGATTATCCAGCAAGATTCCCATACAGGAAGTTATTCTTAATAACTCTTACCAAGTAATCGTTTCTTTCTATACTGAGTCAGACAATCATTTGTAAATGAGTTGTGCTTCATCAGCTACATTATCAAAGCTCCAAATTGAAATCAATCCTCCATATACATACAATATGTATGAATTAGACTAATGGGTCAGTTCAATCACTAAGATCAACCAAACAGCAGATTCTATTCTGTATAGGAAATCAGAATTTTAAGTTGTGAGTATCATTATTTTGGATAATGAAAAACCTTCCAAATAAGTTACTTCAGTCTGGTTATTTAAAAATGTAAATTACTACAAAATTGGTTTTTTCCATAGCACCCCTAAAACAGTATATATGTGGCTTTAGTTTTTCTAGCAGGGTGTTTATGACACTACGTATATAACAAACTATGCTTAGATGTCTGTAAAATGGTTAGACATGAACATGAAGCTCATATTCTATAATGAAAATGGATGTTTTCAGTATAGATCTTTCAATATAGTTCTTTATTTGATCTGTTCTTTCCATGCTGCTAAATAAGGCTCTTTGAAAATTTCATTTTATTTCTCACTAAATAATCACATGAAAAAATGTGCTGTGATTAATCAGGAAACTTTTGGTAAAGCATGCAGTGTCACACTTTTTGGAGGGAGAGGGGAATATGGAGGCAGTATCCAAAATGATTTTTAGAAGACTGAAGAAGAAATAGAATGAGGAGTCTGGAGACATTTTTCAACTATTTAGCTCTAACAGCTGAGTATTAACTATCTCAAGCGATAGAAATGGGAATTAAAGCACCTTGTCTGTATGTTATCTGTGAAAGATAATTTTAAAAAATATTCATTTCTGAATTTCTCATAATATTTCATCTGACTCCTGACAACCATTTTATGGGTATAATAGATTATATTGTTTTTCCTTTGATACTTTAAGAACTTGTATACATAAAGCATTCTCAGATACAAATACGGAATGCTGGGTACATGAACAAATAAGGCGTTAAGCAGACACACTCATGTAAGGAACCTGATTTTATCATGATCAGTGTTCTATAGAATGGCCGTAATGGTATATCCTCCTTCTTAGTAATAGGAGAGGGATGGTAACTAACTTATTAGAATGATGAAGACCATGTTTAAGGTACATTACTTTTCCACAGACTTCTACCTTTCCCCCAGACATCCATCTCACTAAAGAATTTGTCACTGCAGAGGATCGTGTCTGGTGTGTGACTCGTTTCATGACAGATATCTTTAATAGGTATTTGTGCTACCTATCCCCTGGATTCCATCTGAAAGGAAAGGTGTACAATCATATGTCAGATTTCCCTTGCATGGGAAAACAGGCGTTCCAATAGTTGACTTTTGCCATGTGTTTAGTCTAGCCAATTGTTCAGTAAACTTCACTACTGATGTTTTTAAGCAAACCAAAACCAGTTATGAGCACAATCGTGCTTGATGTGCTTTAAGCTAAAGACTGAAGAATTGTTGATGAAGAACTAGAAACCATTGGCTATGTTTAAACATTCATTTTTAGAGGGAAGTGTTTTGTCATTCTTATTTTCTATAACTCTTCCTGTAAACCTAAAATTGGATTTCTGATGTTTACTTCTTCTGATGGTATTTCCATTTGGAAATGTCAGATGTTTCAGGAGAAATTTTACCCTTACCCTGAAACTAATCTAAGCTAATAAGGAGTAGTGTATCTGTCTGTACATGACAATGCAAGCATGATAAATTTGACTATACATACACATTTCTTTGGTAATGACTGCTATCTATATATTCTAAGTAGGGCATCTGTATGCTGACTGAGATTAAATGGTTTCTTATTTAGTTAGTAGCAGCAGTAGACTTTTGACCTCTTTGTTAAATAGCTGTTAGTCGCAAAGTTCGTGTCACCTTTACCAAACTGATTCTCTCCTGTGTTTAGATTAAATAATGACCAAAGTCTGCAGCCCACCATTATCTGAGTTATTTTTTTCTTTATGCTGAAGTCAGCAGAACTTCTCATTGCAGGTCCTCAGAAATAGCTCCTTGTGTTTGTTGAGCACTGTAATTCTGTGCCAGCTTGACCCTAATTATGTTCTCTGACATCTCACTAAGTTTTTATCTACTTTATACTGCAGTGACAAAGGCTGAGTATATTTTGAACAGAGGCTTATAATATTTTACAGTCTCATTAAAACTTTTGGCCACTCTAGTCTACAATTTCATCTTTTTTAATGCATTCCCATTTTCTCTACATTGCCTACAGATAGTGAATTTAGAGGAGACTTCACTTCGTAAAGTGTCTGCTTTGGTTACAGTCATTTTACACTTATTTCTTCATTATTGCATAAGATTTGTATTGAGTATATAATTTAGCTTGCAGCTTGCTCTGTGTTCAACCAAAACATGAGTTCTCTACCACAGCACTTTCATTAAAAGAAAAAAAGAAAGCACTTAAACATAAGAAGAAAGGTAAAAATAACTCATTTGTCTTTAGGAAAATGCATTGTATTCTTTCTCTCAGCCTAAACAGTTCCCATTAGAAATAGTCTTGATTTGTCTGTTCTCCAGCAAGTTCTTATTCTCTCGTGCATCCAGTTCAAAACGTCGTGTTGCTATTTTGTGAAATTGAATCAAAGGCTTCAAAATTCAACATCATTTAGAATTGTTTTTTTATAACACTCGACTTCTTGTCATATACTAATGAACCACTACTATTTCACAGTGCTCTGTTATATGTCACAAAAAGTAAGTTAAGTCCTTATTTTTAAAAAATTTAGGAAAGAACAGATCGAGAAGTTTTTGAAGAGTTAGTATTTGCTGCCTGTCTTTATACATCTCAAATGTATGAAAAGAAACCCTTGTTGCTGCTTCTGTAGTACCAAAAAATAAATTCAAAAGTTGTTTACACAACTAATAGTTCATTCATCTCACATTAAACGTGGAAATGCAGTATTTTTATCTATAATGAGCTGAAAAGGTTTGTTAGCTTCAAAGCATTGCTACAGTGATTTTTCCCATATGAATAGGAATTTCTATGTACAATTCAATACATGTATCTATTATCCTCGCACAAGCCTTGTGCTCATTTTACAGAAAAACGAAGCAAAAAAGTAATGGTGCTATAATCAACTTTACCAAAAACTAATTAAATTACTGTTACTTTAAGCTTCACAGAACTTTCTTTCTACAAAGAAGACCATAGCTGGTGGCAACCCCAAATGGCACTTGCTGGTGAGTAATCATGACTATTAAAATGCACTCATGTTTTTGAGTCAGAATGAGAGAGACCCGTGCTGGATGAGCATTGTTCTAGATCTAGCTCTTAATCTATCCCTTCAGCTGTTCTTGAATCTTTGAATTCTTCCACCATTCAATTCCCTTCTAGAATTCTAGTGTTAAGTAAATAAAAAAGTCAGAACAGTTGGGTGTGTACAGATATGAAAGATGTTTTCTGATGCAATGTTTTTGGATTCTACTGCCTTTATGGTCTATTTTGGGAGCAGATTAACTGGTGCTTCTTCAGTACTTCACAAGCAATTCTGATTTTGCCTTGAATCCTTTCTACAGTTTGTAGAAAAGGTTGGTCTTTGAGAGGGCTTCCATTCAGTAAATAACTTCTGCTTAGGTTATCAGACCTCTTTGGAGATGTCTCTGTGTGGTGTGGATTTTGCTATTATATATTTTGTAGTCTTATACCGTTTTTTTGTTTGTTTGATTGCTAAATGCTTAACTGCTATCACTAATTCCTGTCTGAGATCCCTACATTGCACAATGACACCCTAGGCTGCATTAGCAAGATACTTACTATTTACTCAGAACAAATAATTCCCTATTTATTATGATGACCAGAGGATAATGTGGTTCTTATTCCATGATAATTTAGTTCATTCTGATATTCTTATTATACCATTCTGATCTCACATCTCTACTACTTGAGCTATTTGCATCAATTTAATTTTTGTATGACAAAACACTATATACACATCTGTGCAGGTCTATAATTAAAAAGCAATAAGCTGACATCTTTCACCTGTATCAAATGTATTTAATACTCTCTTTTTTTTTCTGCTATACTTGCTATTATACCTCTGTCTATCACCTGTCTGTATTTCCCATGTTCCTCTTCCACTTTTCTGGTAGTTGTCAGAGTTTTCAGCTGCAGATGAAGTGCAATACACCATTACTCTCTTCACTATATCTGCTTCTGTGCCGATGGGTTCACACAGGCGTTGTAGACAGTTTTTCTACTATGGCATATAAAATAAACTGTCTAAAGCCATGCACATTTGCTTTCACACATATAAAGTATTTCTTATTTTAAGCAATACAGCTACATGTAAGGATACAATTGTAGATCTCATTAAAACCTCTCTCTAAAATGAAGGCGAAGCTGAAAAGAAGAAAATAACAATGTGCTTACATCATTGGTAGACTGAAGTTCTCAATGATCTAATCAAGCCACCTAGTACATACTAACAGTATCTAATATGTTTTAAGTCTTCATGTTATACTTGAGCATGGAAAATTTTTCTATGTTTATAAAATTCAGGTGGACATTTGCGTTGCCATTTTTTAAGACTGAACTGTAGCCAGGCATCTGGCAATAACCGGTCCACCAGGACTGAAGGCTGTCTCTTGGCCTGGCTGATAGCTGCTGATCCATCAGCCATGGGAGCAAATTGCACCAACAGCTCTAGGACACTCAGCAAGTTGCTTTTGTTTTTATTCACACTGCCTATTACTATACGTCATCTTTGTCTTGTGGTTTGCTCATTACCTCCTGATCCCTGCACTTACTCCTAGATCTACTCCTAGATGTACTTGCAGTACAATCACCCTCTGGCTTTTGCTCACTTAGCTTCCTTATTGGCAGTACTTCTATTTCTCAAGCTCTTGCCTGTTAAGCTCTTGACTTAGAGTCATCTTAACTAGATCTTTCACCTATTAATATGGGAAGTTGAGCAGAGACTTTGACAATTTCAGTATGAGGCTAGACATAGCACTTAGTTGTATAGTGGTCTCTCAGTCTTGTATTTCCTGTTAATGTTGTTTATTCATGCAGTTTTAAAATACTTTTAGGTATTGTGAGGCTTTAAAAAAATAATCTTTAAGCTCTATAACACCTAAAAGTGCAGTTTCAATTTACAACCAAAAGAGATTAAAACTTCCTTGTAAACACTTTTGATCTAGGGACCTGAAAACCTGAGACAAATACCTTATAAAAAATTGTGAGATTTTTAACAGAATAGCAACTTATAGTGAAAATACATTCTGCTACACCAAACACGATACAGGATTTATAAATCCAAATAAAGAGTTATGGAGAAGTCAAGGAAAGGAGTAGATATGTTGAGTATCAGCAAATAGATGGTGTCATATGAGAGGATGGAGAAAAAGCCAACAAACAAATCTTCAATTATGAGGTAAACTGGTGTGCCCTTGAATGGTAAGAATCAGATCTTTTAGGGGTGGTAGATTGCTTCTTGTGTATTCATCTTTTTTTATTTGCTTCTCATATATTCATACTTTTTAATATCCTTTTCCAGAGTGTTAGGCAAAATCCTATGGAATTCTGTTTTACAGTAATTCCACTGTTGTATGTTACAGTTATGATCTGTTCAAAGAACCAAAGAAATAATGCAGAGCTTTTAATTGAACAGTACTGGTTGTAAAATAACAAATTAAACCACAAAATTTTGGGTCAGAAGCCCTGAAACAGGAAATTTCCTAAGTAAAGAACAGCTCAGTCTAATCTTGTATTCACTGCTAGTGCATAGCAGTGTAATCCTGTCAGCAAAAGGAGTCATTTAGATAGATGAAAATAAAAGGCCTTTATGTACATAGGCTGTAAGTCAAGATTTTTTAATTACTGAGCAGTGCTGTGATTTTACTGTTAGTGTTGCCTGTGACAAAGTTAGCTTTTGGCTGCTTTAGTCCATGAGTTGAACTAACTGTCCATGTTGTTTAATTTTCCCACCTTCTGTCCCTATAAATCCTTTTCATATTGCTCCATATATTCAGAAGTAGTCTTAGTCCCACAGAAAAGCTGAAATCTGTCTAGAACATATGACTTTGGTACATGGCTTTCAAATTCATGTATTTGTCAACCTTCTAACACTTGCTTTATCAGCTGGTGCTGGTCAATAGAAGTACCCTTGCCAATGTGTTTGTTTCTGTGCATTATGACTGTTTATAATACACTTTAATAAGTTTGAAAATATAACATCCTTCTCTATCAAACTGTTCCCTCCCATTTAGCAACCACTGTCTCACTCTACCACAATTGCTTACAGACTTGATTTCATAGTTTTTCCTTAAATTCCTTCCCAATGTTTATTCACAACAGCAGAATTCAGACTTGTTTTTACCTACTCTTTCAAAGATATGAATCTTATACAATCACGTTGTCTATCTCTGTTTAATGGCATGCTTAAAAAATATTTAACCATAATGTTTTGGATGGTAAATTCAGCCAAATTTGAAAGAATTATAGATTTCCTAAAGATGTGGTTCATGTTATTATTTCACTTAAAAAACTACATCTTAAAGGTATTTAGCTTAAAGCAGACTTTACTATGCATTATACTCTTTTTTTTTTCCTTCCTACTGATTCTTATGTAGACAAAACAAATAGTCTTTGGAGGAAATGAGGAGAGATCTTAGAAATTTGGCACAGTACATGTACATTAACTTGGAGGTAAGAATAACTCAACTGCAGTATTTTTAATTGCAAACATCACTGTCCCTGTCTTTGATACAAGTTGAATCCATAACATTCTTCAATTTTACAAATGGAAGCAAAGTCTGGCAGCGGATAGCGTGCTACACAGCAGTACATACTGTACAGCATTGGGATGGGTGCAGCGCTTACGTTTATCCTCACAAATGTATGTCTAAAGGTTCTGATTCTTTAGATTTATCTGTAATATTAGGGTCTCAGGGGCACCACCACACCAGCTTCTGATCTGTAGGACTGAAATGTAAGATCGGAATCTAAACAAAGAGAAAACAGAAAACACCACTGGAGAAAGAAGATAAAACAGCCTTTTGCTTTAATACTTCAATAATGATTTGGTTACTCTTTTTTTTTTTCTTTTCCTGTATATGATCTAGCATTTATTTTAGGTTTATTTTGTGTAATAGTGTGTTGTATTGCTGATTGTTATTCATAATAAGTTTCCACTTCCAATTTTTTGAAAGCTGTTTGAGTGCCAAATAGTAGAAATCATCTGTCAGACAATAGATAGGAATCTGGAGTTGTAATTAAGTGTAGCTACAGTACATGTACTTAAATACTAATTAAATGGCATGGACTCTGAGATCATAATCTGAGTGATTGTAACTAGACTCAATTAGTGAACAGATCTTGTCCAAATAAGATCTTGTTGCATTCCTAATTCTTCATAAAATTAGCAAAGAAACTCACTCTTTCCAAAGAAAAAAATGTTCTTAAAGTTCTCACAACACAAACAAAAACCTTTGAAAGTTTTGATCTTCCAGCATTGGAATGCTATTTCAAATTGTTCTTGTGTTAGTTTCCCAAGTGTTTCATTAGTTTCATCAGGACTAATAAATGTATGTTAGATGAGACACAAGAAACAAGACTACATTTAAGCTTCCCAGAACTTCTCATTGTAAGAGTTTGCACGCAGTTGCTAAGAGCTTAGCCAAACTTTTCAAGTATTTGGGCTGAAATGTGGGTTTGCATTATGATACAGCCTTTAATTATGTGAGAGCACACTATTCTATATTCATTCCCTGTCTGCCTTATTTAGGTCACAAGATGGATAGTACTCATTTAACAGGCAGTTTTCCAATATGTCATTTAAAAATGTGTTTCATTCAGTTTGTGGCCCCCTTGCCTGCCGCAACATTCAAACCTTTCTCTGAATGCGATGCTATTGATTTCCTCATGAGAGTGATGGGCAGCATTGAAACTACAATTTCTCAGAGCTCACAAATGTCTTGTGAAATGAGTGGTTATTATCTCCACGTTAAAACATGGTACTATTGTACAGTAATATATTCTCAAAGTACAGACCAGTTTAGGTGACTAATGCAAAATGATCATGACCTTATTTCTCAAAGTACATAGTTTTTAATATTTTTCCAGGGCTGGAGTTTTTTAAACAGCCAAGTCAAATTATTTGTGGCTATGAATTCTTAAAACTTCTACAAACCTAATCCTTTGTTTAAGGATTTAAGTTCAGACTGAGTGCTTAGAATACACAGCGGCTGCTTATGAAAGTTTTGACTGAAGCAATTTGCCTTGGATCATGCAGGAATCAGTGACAGAACTAAGAAAACTCAGTTCTCCACTCTACTTTCTTCAGCATAGGGCCTAGGCCTTCTTTCAATTTCTGCAAAAAAGGAAAGTCAGTTTAAAAAAATCAAGTTTAGTCTCTACACAGCTGGCTTTCATCCTCTGAATGTCATCTTTCCTGTGCTCTGTAGTGACAAGATATTCTTCTTTAGATTAAAAAATGCTGATGCTTAATATTTTGCAGATAAATAGGAGTTAGGAAGATATATCTTAAATTATTTTTCATTTTTATTCTTATGCCTAAAAAGAAATTGTCTTATTTAAGAACTATCTTGCTCAAAATCTTTGTTCCTGAGCACAGTTTAAAACCCCCATTGGCATTTTTACTTCTGTCACTTGCAAAATGCTCAAGATTGGGATCTACATGTTGCAGCTTATACTATTGTGTATTTTAAAATTAGACCAGTATTTCACGTCCACGATGAGATACACAAGATTGAACTAATCACACAGTTCAGAATTCTTCTTTGTCAAATAGTCAACATATCTTTACTGGAAAATATATGTTTGATAGTAGAAGCTGGGAATTCCTGAGTTAATTGACCTTTTTTTTTGTTACCATTCTTTTAAGGCCAGATATTCAAATAGGCAGCATCTTTAATGTAATTATATTAGAAGCTGTTTTCAGAGATAACTGCCTACAGAGATTGCTGGGAAGAGGGTGGAGGTTGGGAATATGACTGTTTTGCTGGGAAAAAAACCCTAATGTGAGAAGCCCACTTCTGAAAATTTGGAAACACAGAGCCAAGAGCTTCTCTTACAAGGTGGTAAGGTGGACAAGGGTTGTACTGGGGACAAAAAGTCAAGACACAGTGGCTCTCGTGCTAAGTCTGCTTTCACCAGCCCTGACTGTGTGCTCCTGTCCTCACGTGGTGAGAAAGAAAGCTCCCTTAACTGTGTTGAACTATACATTATATCATAGGCATGCCAACTTGGGAAAACATTTTCTGAAGAGTTATTTTTAACTCAGATCAGTTCCCGGTGTGGTTTATAGCAGAATTTCACAAGCACTCACAGTGCTAGAAAGGAAGATCAGGAGTGTCTTAAGTCAGCTTCTTACTGAAGTCCATTGATTGTGGAATTATGAGTTCAGCGTTGCAGTATGACACCTAATTAACATCCTAAATCTTGTCTACCTGCCTGGTTAGTTATACATGCTGTCAGTTCAGGTCAGGATTAACATTTTGTCTTATCCAAATCCACTTAGATGGAATCTGTGTTTATGGCAGTAAAACTGAGCTATTTTGCTCAGCTTTTATGTATAGAATGGGAGAAGATGGAGATCAGGCATTGAATAAATTCACAGGCAGGTTGCAAATTTTTTTTTCCAGGTGAATAGTGTATTAGATTAAGGACATGTACATTTAGGGACATAAAACCATATACACAAGATATTGCATTAAGTTAAACTCCAAGAGAATGAGTATCAATAACAGAATGAAGAGTTTTTTATGTGTCATCATTGGGGCCGTATGGATATGTGATCAGCTGCAATCCAACTGAAAAGAAATCTGGTCCACGAGATAAAACCAAGCAAACTAGCTTTGTGTTTGTTTTATTTTTTAGAAATCTCCATAATCTGCATCTAATTCACCTTTGAAGTGTTCCACAAGAGTCAAGGAATAAGGCTGCATCCTATGCTTACCTCATTATGAACCACAATAGCACAGAGAGGCACAACCATGGTCATTAACAGATTATTCAGTAGTCTGAATTGAGCCACTTCTCCTTAGAACCTGACACTATTTTATTAGAGGATGGGCACAGTGGATGGATGGAAAGACTTCAAAATTACCTGTTATTTTACAATGAAAGTCAATTATTTTGGGGGAATCTAAGTGAATAATTTCTTTTGTTCATTTATAGCTTATACGGCCTTTGCCATCTTCTAGGCTTGATTCATTCACCCCTAGATCACTAGGGACAAGGAGTGCACTAAATAAGTACAAAGGCTGTTCTAAACATTAAATATCAGTAGGAAGCAATGACTGGAGAAAACTTAATTGTTAGGCAGAATGAACAGTTTTTCCTTCTTCTTCAAATGGCAGAATTCTAAATTACAGCTAAATGGAGATAGTGGTACAGAATACAAATCAAAATCATGGCAATCCCCCCTCAAGCAACTATTTTACTATCATTGTCTTTCAGTCTATCATTCAAAATTTCTACCATTAATAATTTTATGCCACTCCTTAGTTTCATAAAAAATTGCCTTTTTGTTTTGTATTCACCCTGAGTCAGCTTTTATATTAATACAACCATATTCTTAATATATACCTATATTTTAAAAAAATTAAAAGGAAACTTTCTTGCCCATTTAGATATACTTATAACTGAAGGTGAAAAAGAGAGAGAACCCTAATGACTTTCTCAGCAACAACCTTTGTGAGACTGCCTCAAGATTCTAATCAGATGAAGAGATTTTGTCCTGCTGAGCAGCTGTCAGTAAGAAGGTTCTAAATTAATATTAAAATGCCTTTCAGGAAATGTTGTCTACATCTGAATAAGAACATTTATTTTCTGTATGTTATTTTAATAAGAAATATTTGTGGAAAAGTAATCCTTCATCAGCAGTGTTTGGAATTATTCAGTAGACTGCCAAAAGGAAGAAGAAATCATATAGATAATGTAGTGCTGCAAGGTGACACACAATTATAGACCTGCAGCAGTGTCAGCTAGTTAGATATTATTAAATTTTGTTAAGCTCATGGAAGGTTGCTTTAATGCTGAGGAAAGAAGCTGCAAAACTGAAAACATAACTGGTTGTAAAAATATTCTGTGTTTTGATAACTCAAGGAAAAACAACTCTGTCTTGTAAGACTAAAATCCCAAATTGTTTTTGAGATTCTTAATACATAAAATATAATTCACGTGCATTCTGTGTGTATTTTTTACCAGGAACTAGAAGTAAGCTCAGTACAATTTTCTTCCTATAATCAGTGTCACTTATCTACATCTCTATGGCAGTGTTATTGCAGGCTTGCTAACAGGTTGTTGAAAGACTACTGACAGATTTAGATTCTCCTGATGAACTTATCCTGGTAACAGTTAAAAAAATGCACCTCAAAGAAGTTCAATTCACTGGACCTCCAAAATCTATTTCAAAGATATTAGTATCAGTTTTCACAGCTAATTCCTATATTTCTAAGAGGAACCATAACTGTGAACAAAGGGAAGAATCCCAGAGTACCTACTTTTTAGAATGTTTTTCTCTCTACTGCCTGATGACATGAAGTGGCCAGCAAGCACACCTGAAGAAATCTAAGCTAGAAGGCCATCAGGTACACGTAGTGCTTAGTTTTTGGGGGAAAGAAATGCAAAAGCTTGTGAACAAACAACTGTATTTGTCCTACAAGTCTTGTTTTTTTTGTGGTTTGTGTTTGGTTTATTTTTCCATTTAATTTATAAGGCAACCACATTAGAGTACTTGAAGCACTCACTAAAACTTTTTCTTGCTTAAATTATGAAACAGTGATGTGTGTCTTCAAAGCATCTCAGAAATTTGTTACGGGATTCGTTAGCATTCAGACTATCCTAAAAAAAATGTGGTAAGAACATTAAAACCAATGATGGCAGAATTTAGAGCTAATTTGCCAGTTCTAGCTCTGGTACCTTCTTATGAATGGGAGCTAACAAAATTGAGTTCAAAACACTCAAGTTACACAAGCTTCTTTGATGAGTCTGTAAAAAGTTTGGTTTTTTTCAGAAAATGCAGCAACTGATGCGTGGCATAGTTTATAATGTAGCTCACAGAATGTAGTTTCTTAACCGTGGCTATCCCTGTGACATGAGATGTATTACACTTCCCTGTGGGAGTGCTGTATGTAATATCATCTGTGGATTCATCCACACCAAGACACTGTGAATAAAGGCAAAAATCTCAGCTCCTAACCTGGAAGAAGACCTGCAACTGTCTACATGAAATATACCTCTGAAGAGATAATCAGAAATGTAACCAGTGAATAGGTTTCCAAATGGAAAAAAGCATTAACCTTAGGAGACTTGTGAGGAGTGATGCTCCTAGAATAATAATACATACTATTGGGGACAATAAATTGGAGAGATAATAGTAATGGAATAGCGAACATTTTTAAAAGGAATACAAAAAGCTATCAAAAGAGTTTTTTATATAGCAAGAAAAAAGAAAAAATCTACCCTTCCCTCCTAGTTTTTTTTCTGATTAAAATACATCTTAATTACTGCATTTTTATACTATTCTGAATCACACTTGTGCTTTAAATGTTATTTCATCCTTCCCATTGCACCATTCCCATTTTGTGAACAGACACAGCACCAGCACAAAGAAATGTACTTTGGTAGTTGTACCATTTTCTAGAGATATTTCCTGAAGGGTAAAATTCTAAATGGCTTCCTTAGAATCCAGTAGAATTATTAATTGTAGCCATTATTGAATGTTGACTCAAATTGTTGCTAATATTAATACAGTAAAGGCCTCTGAAATTAATAGCTATTGGTGGGTGAGTCTGTAAAATTCACCCCTCTGCAGAAAGGCCTTTGTGAGTTTGTGTGTCAGTTAAATTTTATTTCAGTTCTAATTCTCAGTACTGTAGTGCTGAGCAGTAGTTTGATGTGTAGGGGGGTAGCTATGTGAAGCTGGGCAAACATTTTACCTCTCTTAGTTTTTTAAAGGCATTCTGCAACCCTAGTGCCTCTCAATAGCATTGGGTTTCTCAGATGTATTACATATCTCCCAGTAGCTGGTGTTTCCCTGAAATTCCCAGCTGCTAAATCAGAGTCTTAAAAAAATTGTCTAGTCCTAATAGTTACTGAAAAAAGTCTGAAAACATAAGCAAATGTACTCTAAATCTCAAAAATCTGAAATAAAATAAAACCAGAAAATAAGTTCTTGACATGCAAGTAGAATCTCTGTAAACACTTAGAGGTCAGTTCTGTGAAAATTCTGGGGTTAAAGGAGAGGTGTGTGATCTGTGCACTTTCAATTTGTGCATTCCTCTTTTACTCTTCTCCTTTCCAGTAAAACCCTAGCAGTTTTAGAGTTGCCCTGGAGTTATGTTGCACTTAGATAATTGCTATGTGGCTTTAAGAAATGCTGAAAATATTTGGAAAAGAACAGGATGCGAGAAATCTGCAAATGAACAGGCGTCTACTTTTGATGCTACAATGTTCCTTGGTTTTGCTATGAGAAGAATGGATTCTTCATGTTTGGTCATTTGTGTAACAGCTCAATAACTGAGACTGTGCTGTCCTTTATTGGTAGATTTACTTGGTCCTGAAGAAAAAATATCTCTCAATATTGCACAGATTTTAAAATTAATTGTTTCATGGTGTTTGCTTTTTACGAACATTCTAGGAAATAAACTTTACAGGAGTGTTCACAGAAGAGTACAATATAAGTTTATACTGGAGGAGAAGGTATTTGGAGAACACACTGATTGTAAGAACAATTTTCAGGCAAACACTGAACAAAATGTAATATATGGCTTAGGTAATTAGTTTCACAGAGTAAATTTTGAATAATAAACATTCACAATGTGCATGAGCTGTGAAAGAGGAACTGTTTGCAGAAATTATACAGCAAATAGTCATGATGAATAATAAATATGAGAAAATTGTGATCCACATATAGGCATTTCATTAGTAAGTAAAAAAGGCAAAAATTGTCAACTGAATTATGAATGGCAAGTAAATTATTAATCATTTCACAAATTTACTGTTGAGATACCATGACTTTGCAATAACTATGAGCAGGTATGTGATTTCTTCTCTTTGTTTTTTTTTCTTATTTTAACATGGTAGATTCTGAGTTCAAAAATACAGACATTGCTCACAGGAGTCACAAACTCTAGTAAATCATAAACTCTAAGCACCAGACTGTTCCACTAAAGGCCACTGTATTTAAAGGTATTTCTCTAATATAAATGAATGGGCATATTTAACTTCAAGCATATAAAAGTTGTGGTTGACTATGCTGTACTGATTATGTGTCTAAAGGCAAGGCTAGCACCAAGTGTAAGCCTTGCAGAGGAAACAGACCTTCCGTGTTGTAAGGAAACTGCCTTAAGCCTTGTGGGCTTTTACTTAATTACCTGTAAACACCGTGAGTGCATATCTGTGTCGTAATGATTTCTCATTGATTATAAAGTTTCTGTGAGAAATCATTCTGGAAATTAGGAAGATGTATATTAGTATTTATTACACAAAAGCACACTTTTGAGCAGAACAGTAAAATAATTCTATTATTTGAGTCACACATAATGAATGTAAGCTCAGTGAGGCAGAAATGCCATCTAAGTGATTATCATTTTTCTAGTAACTTAAATAGCAGCCTGATCAGGTTACCAGATCCAAATTAAGAGTTTGAAAAACACTGCACATATATAACTAAAGCTGCTGTTTTTTACATGGCAATGTTTATCAATAGGAATGATTTCCAAAGTGTATTACTGGAATAAATGATACAGGAATTGCAGCTTCTAAAAAAAGTGAATAAATAATAAAATTACATTCCTTTGGAAACTTAGAGAATACCTAGTTTGTGCAAGAGCCTATCAATTTGTCTGTGCTTATCAACAACTGGCAGATTTTAGTTTTCTCACTGTTTTATATCCAATAAAGAAAAATTGCAGTTTTGAGAGGATATTCCCATATATCAGCAGAACATACGCTGCTTTACAAATGACTATGTTACTTTCAGATCCCAGTTCATACACTACTGAGAGTAAAATGTGTACGTTATTAACCATACATCTATATCACACACTTAGGAGAGTGATAAATGATAGTTCACCACATGTCCTTGAGAACTATTTTTCTGAACTTCCAGAAGCATTTATTCTATTGCAGTTCCCAAAAGGCTTTTTTGAAAGGTTTTCTTTCTTATGCTTTTTATATATTCCCATTTTTAAGATACAAATGCTTTCAATTCCTAGAGGAATGTGTTCCATGTCTAAAGCTTTGGGTTTCATGTCCTGATACTGTTCGAGAAGAAAATAACAGTATTACTTGATATCTTATTGTACGTTCTTTCTGCTGTTACACCAATGAGAGTTAGGTTAAGGCTGCCTGAATTTGGTGTTTAACAGGAAGGTTGTTACGAGCAAACTAGAATTCCATCCCTGAAAAACTGTTCAATTATTTTTCATCTGATGCAATGGACTGTGATCAAAATTCTTTCTTCCAATGGAAAACCTTGTGCATGAAAACTTGTATATGTGATGTTCAAGACCAGGTTCTGTGATATACATAATGTATAAACAAGAAACTTGTAAAGTTTTTGCTTTGAAATTTGTATGGCCAGGAAAGTAAGCAACATTTTACACCAGGAGTAACACAATTTCCAATATGGAAGATCAAAATTCCAAGTTATTCTGCACTGTAAAGTTATTAAAAAATATATGATCTCTTCTTTATGGATATTGTTAACTACCTGTGTTTCCATTACTACACCTGTATATAAAGCCCAGCTACCAAATTACTTGTTATTTGTCAAATAAAATGGTGATCTTACTCGCAATGTTACCACTGTCATTTAGCCGTTGAACCCAATGAAATTGTTAGAATATTTGATGATTTTAATTTTGGAAATGAGTTTGTAGTGGTCCAACTCAAATCTAGCCTGGACCGTGTGAGAAATCTAAAAACCTTCTCTCATTCTGGAAGTATTGTACTTTAAGCATTTTTAATTGCAATACTGTGAGAATCAAGTTATTCAGACTTACGCTTGATAAAGTGTGTGAATAGATGGTAAATGCAACACCTGTGTGTTTCAGGCTGTGCCATTTTCTACATTTTAGCCTTCAACAAATTGGCAGCTAACTGGATAAATGTGCTGACAGAAAGCTAGGCAGACTTTCCTTTGAGAAGCTGATTCTCTTAGCTTTCACTAGAGATCTGCTTTTGAATTCTGATATAATTTTATTGATCATTCTGTTCTCTACATAATAGTTTGATTTATACAAGCTGACAAATTTTAATGAAAAATATTATTGCAATTTTTTACAGTGCCATTTCTCCTTAATTTCTTTGATGCACTTTATGGGACAGGATGCTTATGGCATTCTGCAGTCCTGCATCACACTGTCTCTACTGTATGCAGGAGTAAATATACAGGTGGTACTTGTTTTCATCAGTGCATACCTGACAAGACTTAAAAAAAACCCCCAAATTGTCAGAAATTTTGTATGAATATTTTCAGCCTTACAGTTTCTGCATGCAAAGTATAAAACTGCCAGCCAGACAAAGTGTCAGTTGAATGAATAAGATATGGGGATATAATAGATACATTTTCAAAGTTCCATTAAAACGAAAATGCTGTGACTTCATAGGATATGATGTTTAATGCTATAGGTATATCCTTACTTATTTAGTAACATATCTAACAGAAGTCTTCATGAGCATTTTTTTGTTCTAACTGAATCACTTTCTAGTCTAGCTCTTTATGTTCATGAATGACTGCATCAGAGTCCTGCTGTTCAGACTATGAGAACAGACAGAGAAGGGATTGTGTTAATATCTAGCCTTTAATTCTGAGCCCTGTACACAGGACAAGACAGGTGGATGAGGGCTCAGTTATCCTTTGTGAATAGTTTTGCAATTCAGACACGATCTCAAAAGGTTCGTGTTGTAAGATCTCACTGTTGCATCTCTCTGCTTTCATTTAAGGCATTTCCACTGGGAATGCAGCAGTTAGCATTTCTCTTTTGATATTTACTTTATTTCCTCTGTGATTTAAACCTGCCAACATGTCATTTTCCTCACCTCTTTAGAAACTTCAGTGATGGCTTTTTCCCTTCCACTAAAACTTCTTGTTTCTAGGATTTTTTTTTCCTCTTCTATAAGTTGGCAGGTTTCTAGTGGACTTCTTCGAAGTTTTATTACTTAACTCATTAAAATCTCCTCAAGGTTTAAGTGCAAGATTGACTTGTCACAGTTTTTGTGTGTTGAAAGAATCATCAATGCTGGAAAGATATTCATTGTCAACTCCCAGATTTCTTTGTTAATACCTATCTTGAGAATATTACATAAATGATAGTTGCAGTAAATAATACATTAGCAACAAAATAACTTAAAATTATGTTTAGACCTGTTTTGTATTGGAAGGTCAGGCTACAATACTGTCCTTTCAGATATCTTGTAAGAGATATTGTGAGCTGTTCTAAGATTCCTATAAAACAGTTAAAATAATAATGTTGTCAATCAAAAGGTGTATTTTGAACACTGGGTTTTCTTAAATGGAGCTACATGAACTGGTTGTGGCTTACAATGTTTTGTTGTTGCCTTCAGGCTTGGTGCATTGTAGTTGGTGACAGTTAATATCTAGGAGTTGGTTTATGATACTTTTTTAATTACTTTGCTTGAGTTGTCTATTTTACATTCTTTTCAAACTGATATCTCTCCATTTTGCTTTTTCAAATTAAAAAAAACCTTTTAGTTGACACTGAATTGCTGAAAAGTATAGGTTATAACTGCTGAGTTCTAGATGCTTTTGCCTTCTGGTCTTTATGAATGCACCTGAATGACTTTTAGGACCTTACACGCTAGTTGATATTGAGAAGGAAAATAGGTTAAAAAGTAATGCCACAGCTAGTGGAACTTAATATAACTACTAGTTTTGTTTTGTTGCTGCTGTTATGCTGTTCTACTGACTGCATGGGATAATTTCACATCTATTTTTTGTATTTCCTTTAGGCATCAGAGTCTGTTTTCTCTCCCATTATATTTCTTTTTTAACCTTCTGAACTGGACATTTTATCTCTGAAATGGTGTCATAAGCTTAGATCCTCTACACTCAGAGAGGATCGTGTAGAAAAACTGTTCTGCACATGCACAAGTGCCCAAGAGATCACTTGGGCTATGAAGTCACTTCACAGACCAAAATGTACTGTCACCAGTGCTTCAAACAGTAGGCTTCTGGTCCAGTTCAGCAGGTTGTTATCAGCGGAGGAGAAAGTCACCATATTTTGTTTGGGCATAGGCTATTGTTACATGAGTGTTGACAACATTTTACTGCTAGGCAATGCAAGTACTGTTTTATTACAAACAGAATCAAGGTGACAATTCCCGTTCTACCTTGACCCTACAGGACTAAGGGGGATATGGCCCATTCTCCTCCTCCTCTCACAGCTGAAGTGAAGGCTTCAAGTTTGTGGAGAGAAGTCTCTGTTTCTTGCTGAAGGATGAGCCATAATGAGCATCAGCTTTCTGCGGGGAGGGAGGATTTGCTTTCAGGTTTTGATTTTTTAAAATTGTTTTCAACACCTATCTATTCATCAGAACAGCTTTATGTATTAAGATGGTTGTAAAAAAAATTAATGGCAATTCTCTGCGGGCTTCTGACCCTCTCCTAGTTTTTGCCTCCCACACCTCTAGGTTCTTGCCTGTTTTATTATTGGTTTAGTAATTAAAACAGTCTGTGCTAAAATACTTCATTGTTGCAAACTGCTACATGTCATAGTGATGGATTGGCAAACAAATGTTTTCAATCAGGTAGTAATAATTTTAAAAAATATAAAGGGGCATGAAATGAATAGCTAGTAAAGTTAAAGGATTGTACAGTCAAAGGTTAGCATAATTGTGGTGCTGTGAGTACTTCTCAAAAGGTTAACTCATCCATTTTAACTTCAGTGGCATTTTGGTGGCCTTTTAGAGAAGCAAGCAGGTCTTTACTGGTGCAACATTAAAATACAGTTGACTAGGATTTTAGAATATTTTGGAAGATGATGGGGTTTGTATATTTAGACCTCCATGCAATTTAACAGCAGCGTCCCCATGTATTTCTGAAATTCATTGGACTTTTTATACAAAAGGGAGAAATTATAATTTTCATGATTGCAACCTGAGATACATTTTCCATTCAAGATCAGACCTTATGTTCTTTCAGAAGAACAGATTTTGTTCCAGTAGACACTAAATCCTTTAAAACTATGAAAACTCATTAACTGGTTGCTCAACTGGGCCACACAATCCTTAAGAAAACTACTGAGATTTATTTTTTAAAACAAAGCCACAGTAATAACTATTGATACTTTCAAGCTGGATCATTATAAACAATGGTAGATGCTCTTTTTTGGCTTTTCAGAAGAAAAACATCAGTTAAATTATGTGCATATCTACTTAGGGAGAATAAATGAAGCAACAGAAAAGGAAAGGTCAAAAAGTCTTTAAAGAAACAAAAAAAAAATTTGCAGTTTTCAGTAGAACAATTGAAAGAGGCTTTTACAATCACCCAAGTCTCGGTCTGGACTGTAATCAGGAATAAAGTGTCTTTATTGTTAAGATTTAAAAAATTACAGCAGTTGTGTTGATACACTTTCCCCCAATATTGACATTTTGTTATAAGGAATGGATGTTGCACACAGCCACAGACATCTCAATTAGGCCTGAAGGTGAACAAGGCAGAAAAGAAGTGAGACTAACAGTTTTTGAAGGTCACAGAATTTCTTGTAATCTCATTGTTGTCATGAATGATATTTGGAGGACTTTTCTAAACTCTTTTTCTGAGCTGTCCTCATTATTTGTGTAATTTCAGTTGTGATTTGTCTTAAATGTTGCTGAATTGCAAGCTTTGGAATGAATTACCACAGATAACACATTAAATCCAGTATGCACGTCATCATATCAGTGGCAAAGAAATTTAAATGCTTGCAGAGACATTTTAATTACAATTTTGTGTACCATTAAGAACACCTTTGCTCTTGCTCCCTTTTTTTCCTAGCTAGTATTATCTCTGCCTCACATGTCACTAGGGACCCAAAACTTGTATCATTTTCCTGGAAAAAGTTGAACTTATATTTATTTTTTAAATATATATATAGATATATATGTATGTGTACATATAGAAGGGCACTTTTTGAAAGGCTCTTCATTCTGATTCTTTGGATGAGTGCTGTAGCTACACCACATGGTAGAAAAAGGCAGTGAGTACCAGCAGCCTCTATAAATCTGCCACGTCAGGCACTCTCTGACCTTATTTGGCACTCTCCAGCTTGACAACGGGTGAGATTACAGACCACTGGGAAGCTGAGCATGATATGAGCTCTTCTATGTGTCTGATGGCCTCGCCTGGTATTTAGGTAGGGTTTCGGGGAGCTGAGTTTGCAAGGGTACGAGCATGAGTGCAGCATGTGGAGCCACAGAAGCCTGCATCAAACCTCAGCAAAAGGAAAAATTAATTTTTCTTGCTAAACCAAAAGAATAAATTGAAAGTCTGTGTAAGCACCAGGGAAAGTGAGACAGGAGGAGCCTCTTACAACATCTTGGTCTTCCTAGCTGGGACGGATCCTTTCTATCGAAGTAGCTGTAGTTTGCCAAGCTCATCCCCATGAGATCTTGCTGATGGTGTCTGAATCAGTAAATAGAGAGGCAGGTCTGTTTATTCTGGGGAGGAATACACTAAGAAATCTGATTCTTGATTGTCAAATGGTCATGGGGAACTTCCTCTGCACCTGTTCAAATGAGAACTCTAGTTTCAATGTGAAATTTATTTCCTGTCTTTTTTGTCTTGTACTTGGTATTCAACTGGTGTGTTCCTGAGTTCAACCTAATGTCAAACTCAGACTGTCCATTAAAACGCGTGTCCAGAAAAACATGGCTACCTGTAGTGTTATCCTGTTATTCTCTTAATCTCAGTTATAGTAGCAGAACAAAAGATGACTTGTTGAAAGACACCGATTGACTGAGAAATGAGATATATCAAAGGTGACAATGATTACCAGAACAGTTGCTTCAGTAAATGAAATATATTGATTGCATGGGGTGCAGGAGGTTGTATCTGTGTGGTGCACAGCACAAAGCACCCACACAAGCCTGACTGGATATCTCGTCCAGCTCAGCTTTAGAAAACAATGCTTTATTCCACATGAGATTGACAACTTAATTAGTTACAATGTTGCAATGAAGAGTGATGACATTCAACACCCCATCATTCATCCGTTACTCAGGTTCAACATTCAGCTATTCTCCCTGCCCATTTTTCCTCTATGTCCTGCTATTATCAAAAAACCAGCACATTGCAAAGGAAACTTTCTCATGCTTTGCTGACTGTTCTTATTTCCAGGTCTGCTGCTGGCAGTCCTGTCTTTTCTTGTGACCTGTCATTACAGGACAGTTTCCATAATGTTTACCTCCCCTCAGCCCCTCTATTATTGAAACTTTCTTCTCTTGTTGTTACATGTTGCCTCTGACTTCCTGAAGGCTGATCTCTTTTCTAACTCTCCTCACCATATCATACCTATCTTGAATAGCTATTTTTGCCTTAGTTTTCCTCTCCTGCTCTTCTCACTGCTTGTCAGCTTCTCTCCTTCCCGTTTCCTTGATTTTTCAATTTTCTTTCATTTTAGAACAGACTACTTCAGTTGCAAGGGACCTATGACAGTCATCTAGCCCAACTGCCTGACCTATTCAGAACTGACCAAAGTTAAAGCATGTTGCTGAAGGCATTGTCCAAATGCCTCTTAAACGCATAGGCTTGGGGCAACGATAACCTCTCTAGGAAGCCTGTTCAAGTGTTTGCCCATCCTCTCAGTAAAGAAATATTTCCTTATGTCCAGTCTAAACTTCCAGTGGTGCAGCTTTGAACCATTCCTACAGATCCTATCAATGGACAACAGGGAGATCAGCACCTCTCTCTCCACTTCTCCTCAGAAAGCTGTAGAAAGCAATGAAGTGTTGCCTTTCAGCCTGTTTCTCCAAAGTAGACGATGTCTTCATTAATGCTTCTCTTTATATCTTGTCAGAATTAAATTTCTTGTCTATTAAGTACACATAGTTACTTACTCCGTCCTTTTTTATATCTATCCTAAAAATACTATTCTGCAAGTTCTTCCTCTGTTCTCCTCCCATTATTCTTTTTCACCCTTTTTCCTCCTTTCCATTATACTGAGTTATTGTATCTTACATTTTTTTAAAAGTCTTTGTTACTCAACACCAGAACATAAAACCAATTTTTACTATTACAATGAAATATAAATGATTTGTAGTAGTATAAGTACAGAAATGCAACATTTTGGTGATAAAGTTTATTTGTCATGTTGATTTGTCATGTATATAGCTACTATTTATTTAGAAAACATTTGCAAAAAGTTTGCTGGATAATAATTATTTTCTTTGCCAAGTGTACAGTTCTGTAACACTAGCATATTTCTATAAAATGTTTAAGATTTTGTTTATCCTGCAGCATTTTTTAATCTAAATATAGAATTTGTATACTACACCTTTAAATACTGTTAAAATGTCTTCCTGTCAGCTAAAATACACAACATTTTAAAAGTTTCATTGCAAAAGAAGACAACATATTTATGCTTCTTTACATAATAGGGGAAATTTAGATATTGCTGTTTGCACTTCATTTGTATATGCATTGTAAATTACAGTACAGCAAGTGCTACTATAAAGCCCAGGGGCCTGTAATTAAGTATGTTAGTATATAACACCCCAGTCTAGTGCAACAAAAACCAATATAACGCCAAGAAAAGCTGGACCTGGCTGGATGCAGTGCCTTGCAAAACCTCTGGCAGTATACATTGGACTTAGCCTCATGTGAACATGGCTTTACCCTGTTACTCTGTCTTGTGGAACAATCACAGCCTTCAAAGTGTTCCTCAATATGGGGCAAAAAAATGTCCGTGTATTCAAATGACTTTGGTCTCTTGAAAATGACATTCCTCGATGATGGAGGGGAGTGGAGCTAGCTGATGCTAATCTGAAAGGCCTGTGCTCAAGACAGTACACTAAGGCATGATCAGTGCAGAGTATTGCCTAAGCAAGGTAGACTTACATCCACTTAGCTTAGAGCACAGGAAGAATGAGCCTAAGGCTGCATGTGAGAGACCAGCCATCTGATTCTACGTATTACCCTCACTTAATAACATGCTCAGATCACAACTATACCTCAGGCATAGATGGGCATAAACAAGAAGGAGAAACTGGAAAAGGAGATGTCTTGGTGTCATGGATGTAAGGCCACGCTGATACAACTGTAATTGTATCTGAAACAGCTACAGTTACTTTGCATCTTTCTACAACTGCACCATGCAAAATAAAACACATCTGCATTCACACAGACTTCAGTCTAATTTGGTTCTTTTAACATTCTGTATCTACTAGCTTAAAGTAGTGACCAACTGTGACACATCTGTTTGATATCTTGTTAGGGGTCATGGGTTATCATATGGGAACATAATTTCACTTCATAGTGTAAATTAGTCTGTGATAGAAGTAGCAGTGTCATTGCCCTTCCTCAAATGCCAGTTATGAACATTTTCTATGTCATTCTAGTACAAGTCACTTCTCACATTAGCAGTCTCAGACACCTCACAGTAGTACTTTTCTATTTGATCATTTTCCTTTTTTTTTCAAAGGGATCATGAGAGGGTGATTCTGTGACAATGTGATTCTTGACACCTTTTGAAGGATGGAATGGAAATGACAATGTTTACTGTAAGTGAAGATGTGCCTAAGTCTTAGTTTCTTAGAGCAAGACAGAGTTTTGTGTTTGCCCTAGAATATTTGGAGCATGTTCTGGCAATTGCTTCATTGGAAGATCATCTCTAATGAAACTGATATAAAACAAATAATGGATTGGGTTGTTTTCTGATAATCTTATGCATCATTCTGTGTATTTGAAATGCAGAAGACAAATGGATACCTTCTTTTTTGTTGTGAGCTAAAAAAAACCCCAAAAACCACACAGTGAAATATCTGAAAACTAAAGCTATGTGAAAAGTTAATTTTTTTCACAGCTGTGAGTGGAGATTTGAATGTGAGAACAATTTGGTTTAGATTAAGTGCTTTTATTCCCAGCAAAATAAAAAATCTAAACTTTTGATACATGCCTTACTTATTAGAGAACTGTAGACATGATAGAGACTGCATTTTAAAAATACTTTGCGTAAGATTTTGGAAGGGAGAGAGAAGAGAGATTATTTCAACACCTCTTTTAGCATTTTTACTGTGTTTGAAATACTTGCAGAGTCACAGACGGCAGGCCAGAGGATGGCTGCCAGACATGGGAACTTGAATATGGAGTGGTCATGAAATTACCCCTGCAAAGCGAAATGAGTATTAACAGACAAAAAAGAGAGCCACTGCTTTTAAATGGTCACTAGCATGGTGGCTAAGGTGATGTCTGAGAGGGAAAAGATGAGGTTAAACTAAGGTAGTGGAGAGAACTGAACATTTTTTTGTCAGCCTGTAGTTTGGCTGACATTCTTTGCTTCAGTCTTTATAGCTAAGGCTGGCCTTTGGGAAGCCCAGCTCAGCAAGGACAGTAGGATGGCCTGGACAGCAGAGGACTTGCCCTAGGTGGAAGAGGAAGAGGTTTAAGACTTGTTGGCCAAGCTGAACACTCATAAGTCAATGGGTCCTGATGGGATGCATTTGAGAGTGCTGAGGGAACTGACTGATGTGGTTGCTAAGCCGCTCTCCATCATTTTTGAACAACCATGGAGGACAGGCAAAGTGCTTGAGGACTGGAGAAAGGCCAATGTCATGCCAGTCTTCAAAAAGGACAGGAAGGACAATCCAGGAAACTGCAGGCCAGTCAGCCTCACCGCCATCCCTGGAAAGGTGATGGAACAGCTCATCCTGAATGTTATCACTGAATGTATCAAGGAAAAGGTGGTTATCAGGGGGAGTCAACATGGATTCACCAAGTGGAAATCCTGTTTGACCAACTTGATATCCTTCCATGAGTGCATAACCAGCTGGCTAGATGAGGGGAGAGCAGCAGATGTCATCTACCTTGACTTCAGCAAGGCTTTTGACACTGTCTCACATAACATCCTCATCAGACAGCTCAAGCAGTGTGGATTGGATGACTGGACAGTGAGGTGGATTCAGAACTGGCTGAATGACAGAGCCCAGAGGGTGGTGATCAATGGCACAGAGTCAAGTTGGAGGCCTGTGGCCAGTGGAGTTCCACAGGGATCGATTCTGGGGCCAGTTTTGTTTAATATCTTCATCAACAACCTGGATGAGGGGACAGAGTGTACCCTCAGCAAGTTGCCTGATGACACCAAACTGGGAGGACGGGCTGATTCCCCAGAAGGCTGTGCTGCCATTCAGCAGGATCTCGACAGGCTTGAGAGTTGGGTAGAGAGGAACCTCATGAGGTTCAACAAGGACAAGTGCAGAGTCCTGCCTCTGGGGAGAAACTGTTACAGATACAGGATTATTTTCGTTAACAACTTAACATCACAATAACTAGTTAAGCACTTGTTAAGCACTTGGTAATCACTTGGTAATAGTTTAATCAGTTAGCTTAGCACTTGCAAATAGCTCAATCACCTCTTGATTAAGTAAGTATTCATTTGAATCACAGAAGGATCAAACTGCAAGACTTACATACCACACCTGATAAGGACCTGTTAAGACAAGACCCAGGGACCTGTTCAGACAAGATCCTGGTATATGTGTTTGTTAGGTTACCTTACCTGTTACTAAAACAAAGAGACAAAAGGTTATATTTTTTTAGCCAATCAATATGATATTGGAAATTTTATAATAGTTAGGGACCAATCAAGGTAAAGGGCAATTCAAGAGATGGACATTTTATGCATGCTTTTGTTGGCAAATGTAGTTCTTTGTTTGAAGTGTATAAAAACCTTGAAAATGGTAACAAACAAGGAAGCACATTTGGAGGAGCTATCACTGTGTTTCCCAGCTCTGCATAATGAAGAAATGCCTCCTTATCTGCATTCCTATGTAGTTCTTCACGATTGCAGATCCATCAACAGAACAACCCCATGCACCAGTACAGGCTGGGAATTGACCTACTGGAGAGCAGCTTTGCAGAGAGAGACCTGGGAGTCCTGATTGGCAATAAACTAGACATGAGGTAGCAGTGTGCCCTCGTAGCCAAGAAGGCCAATGGCATCCTGGAATGCATCAAGAAGGTTGTGGCCAGCAAGTTGAGGGAGGTTCTGTTCCCCCTCTACTCTGCCCTGGTGAGGCCTCATCTGGAGTCCTGTGTCCAGTTCTGGGCTCCTCAGCTCAAGAGGGACAGAGAACTGCTGGAGAGAGACCAACACAGGGCCACCAGGATGATCAGGGGACTGGAACATGAGGAAAGGCTGCGGGAACTGAGGCTGTTTAGTCTGGATAAGAGGGGACTGAGGGGGGATTTCATTAATATTTACAAATATCTAAATCATGGGTGTCAGGAGGTTGGGGCAGCACTTTTTTTCTATGGTATCTAACAACAAGACAAGGGGTAACAGGATGAAGCTGGAACACAAAAAGTTCCAGTTAAACATAAAACCCCCATTTTACTGTTCAAGTGAGGGAGCCCTGGCACAGGCTGCCCAGGGAGGTTGTGAAGTCTCCTTCCTTGGAGGTCTTCAAGACATGCCTGGACACATTCCTATGTGACCTGATCTAGGTGGACCTGCTTCTGTGGGGCCATTGGACCAGATGACCTAAAGGTCCCTTCCAACTCCTACCATTCCATGATTCTATGATCTGAGCTGCCCAGTTCAAAGACATAGAGGTGTTTGTTCAGGGAGGTTTGGGCAGCAGAGATGACAGTCATGAAGCTGACACATCAGTCATTCTGTTTTCCTTGGAAAATCAATGAAGTGATATTTAGGTTGTAATTCCAGTGTGATTAGAGAGAATAAAATTAAGTTTCTTACTTTACTGAGGATCACTGAATATGCAACATATCAGTACTTTTCATAGTTTGAATAGATTCTTGCAAAATTTTCTTCTTCACCTTGACATGTTTTTAAATGTTTTTTTAATCAACTACTCCATCAAATATATCCCATGTTTTTCCTTTAGGAATGTAAATATGCCTCTCTCATACTAATGATGTGTTTCAGCCTGGGCTCCCTGATTAAATCTGCTTGTTTAAAGACCACTAGCACTACATTTTTTAGAGAATATTATTGAACAGCAGATTAGTGAATTTAGATGGTGTTTTGAAGGTGTTACATCTTTTCAGAAATCCTTTCTAGTTTGCCTAATATGTTGTGCTAGTGATTAATTATAGTCATGGAACTGACACTACAGCTCTCATTGAGAAGGTACTTTGTGTTAAAAGATCATCTCTTTTCTGGCACTTAAAATCTTTCTGTGTGCAAAATGCTACTTTGAAATGTTTAGTTTTCCATCTTTGAGCTCACAAAAGCAGGATTCTTTATCGTTTTGGATGACTTAAGGCTTCTTAACTCCATCTCTTCCACTCAGATGGCATAAGAAAAGCTAAAATCAATTTCTCCTCACTCCACTGAATACACTTTTGTATATTTTAATTGGTTTTCAAATAAAAGAAAACACATTTTACAGAAGAAGAAGGATTTTTACAATGAGTCTGAAGAAATGTGTTTTAGAACAAAAAATTCAGTATAGCACTCAGAGAGGTAGGCCAATTATTCAATGGACAGACAGCCATAAGTGACAGAATGGGTTTTCTGTGACCATAAGGCTCTGTTAAATTGAAGGTTTGGAATATAAGTTCACATAAATGTGTACCTGCTGCAGGGTAATTTAGAATGAGGTGTAAAATGTCATACATCTTCAGCTTGGTGTGGGATTCTAGGAAATGAGAAAATGGAGTTTACTGGTGGACTTGGCTTGGCATGTTAGGTTTATTATTGGACTTGATGATCTTAAGGGTCATTTCCAGACTAAATGATTTATAGAGACAAATTATTTCTCCAGCTCCCAAATCCTGACTATCCAGTTAGAAAAGCCTTTTGCATGTTGAAAAAAATTCACTCCTGAGATATTGCAAGGCCAGCCTGTTCAGTCTTTCCTCTGGAGGACCCTGAGTGCAAAGGAATCTTAAGGTAGCTATCTTTAGTCAGTATAAAGTCTTTCTTACACAGTTGGAACATGTAAAGGAGTCCAAGGTTTCTTTACTGAATTATTTATGATCTGCAAAATAGCTTTTATAGATGTACTGATAAATTTCTGTAGTCTTACTGATTTAGTTCTGGTCAAACTCTATCAGGATCTTTCAGCTAACTGAGACGTTGGATTTCTAGGAATTGGATTTTGTAAATAAATAAATTAATATTTTTCTAAGGTACTTTTTGTACTAAAATAGTTAGTCTGCATCTTTTACCTTCTTTCTTCCCAGATACAGCTAATCAGTGCCACACAACTTACAGTTCACTGGTCCTTTGATTCTTCCGCCCATTAAGCACAAAAAACTCTTGTAAAGATGAAGAGTCCCTCTGCTTCATTTGCAGAAATTACCTGCAGTGATATTAACCGGACAGTGTGGGCATTTAGGAGCTCAGCAGAGTCAGTCCCTTTGGGCTGAAGGATGTCCATGCCTGTTGAGAGACTCATCACATGAAGGTTTGACTGCTGGGAGGGATATGATTCACCCTTAGAACTGGTGGCAGTTTTTGAGGTTAATTGTGTTTAATTGAATCTGACTCTGCATTTTCAGATAAACCATGTACTATGTTCATTTGAATTTGCTATTAAACTTCTAATTCTGGGTTTTAAAAAGCCAAAGTAATTGCATGAAAGGAAGTCCTGCATTGTAATTACTGTTGGCAGAGTAAGGATATTCAAATCCTATTTCAAATATGGAGTTTTTTTAACAGAAACTTGGCCCTAATTTTTATATATATATCTCTAAAAATTTAAGTTATAGCAGGATAGAAGAGCTTGAAGCTGTTATTACTGGTGTGGTTTTAGACATAAAGCTTACGGGAAACATGAAGACATGATAATAAAATATAAGAATGTGAGAACATAAAATCAGACAAAGGATAGAGTTGGTTTTGGTTTTTTTTTCAAGTACCTTGACTTTGAAAAAATTGAATGTACCGAGCTATAATGTTTGTATGCATATGTATAAGCATTCACGTAGTTATACATGAATTACTTCTGCCTTACCTGGTAAATACATTTTTATGAACTGCTACTATGGAAGCTAGAGGTAAAACTCCCGTCAATTTTAATGGCAATGGAATCAAACCTTAGCTGTACTTTGTCATAAATATTTTCACAATTCAGGCATTAGGATCAGGAATGTATATTTATAGTGAAATATTTCTGCATTGTCATAGCCTCCAAACTCTGCTTAACATTATCTTGAAGCATTTAGTAATGATTAGTATCACTGCTTCATTTCAAGCTTTTAAGGCACATATGTTCAGAGGATGTCAGTGTGACATCAAACACTTGCAACTCCCTGCCCATTCCACACAAACAGGCCCTTCTGCATGTGACAAATAACTGCTTGCACAGCTGAAGGCTATCAAAGGGGAATCACTTGCACCTTCCTTTTTGTGTTAAAAGAAAACACCAATGTTTATGGAAAGAGTAAGCCTGTGCCAGGTTGTACTGCTGTAGGAAGGGAGGAAGTAAACCTATATGAAAGGGCTATGGAAAATCGTACTGCAATTCTTTTGGGAATCTATTTTACTACCTAGAAAATAAAGCTACTGAAAACTACCAGTTAAAATAAAGACTTGAAATGTATACCCTTTCTATTATTCCAGATACTAGTCTAGCCATTTAAACTTCATTTCCATGTTTTTTTCACATCACTTTCATACAAGGAAGTCTCACATTATGTTCATTATCTAGGGTTAGAATAGCTGAATGGCAACAAAGTGGGTTTGTTTTTTGTAAACAATTGATAGCACTTAGCATTCCTTATTTACCATTTTTCCTGTATGCTGAATAAAATCTTATTTTCTTTGAGTTAAACAGGAGAGATAACTTCAAAAATATTTCAATATAAAATTGTAAAATTTTGCAGGGGAATTTGAGCAGGGAAATAGGAACTTCAAGTTATTCTTGCAGAATATTCTCTCTTAGCCCTCCCAGTAGATATATGTTGCCTCAATACAGGCAAAAAAAAAATATTTATGCATGTTACCATGGCATCATTGCTATTGGAAAATGTTTGTAATGGTCACGTTTTTCCTATGACAATCCAAGAAGGCGAGGTTGTAGGAAGAGAGAATGTATTTTGCCAACAACAGCTGATGTGGCTGGATAAAATAGATGTGCAACTGGGAACAGAAAATTCTCTAGGTTTGTGGATTATTTTTTTTACCAGATATGTCAGTTGGTCCAATAAAATACATTCTATCTGCCTACAAACCTTGCCTCACTTATCACAATCATGTCACTCACAATTCAATGTCTGATAAGGGGAAGTCCCAGCGGTGTGTGTTAATTTATAGCAAAGGACAGTGTTTTGACTTTCCAAGCATGCCTTAGGTCATGTTATTAGATTGATAACGATAGGGATACGTTAAAAGGCATTGTGTTAGTTATCAAGAGGAAAGTTTTCTAGGGATTACAGTTTAGATGAAAGCTGACAAGCTGCCATTGACTTTGTAGAAAGCAAAATCAGACCCATACTACCCATTAATGTAACTCAGCTACGATCAGGAGAAAATGGACTTACTTCAAGTTATTTATCAGTAATTAGGCTTTAGTGAACAGAAGAGTAATGCAAGGCAACTCAAAGTAATGACAATTATTTTCTTATCAAGACATGTAATTTTATTTCACATTGTGCATGCTAGAACTATGGGTGCTTTTTGAGTTTTCATGGCAATTACCTCAAAGGTACCATTCTTCAGCTCCAGTGCAAATTGAAATAAATGTTACATATGCTCTGGAGGTTGGTGCATGGTAGAGACAAAAATTTCTTTTTATCCACAGGTGATCATCATTCCCTTCAAAAATTTACGTGTTGAAGGCTACATATCAAGGAAGTTTTATTACTATTTGTAGTAATGTTGATAGTTAAAGCAAGTCATGGATGCTATGCTTATATGCTCTTTCTGTTACATTAATTTCCATGCAGAACGAGAAAAATGCCAGATTTTACTCTACAGTTTTTCAAATTATTCTAGAATTCTGGTTTAAAAAGCATTTAAGATCACAGTGAAATAATAACTTAAAAACAAAACAAAACAAAACAGAATTTAACAAATATATTGCATCTGGAGAGTTCTGTTATAATTCTGGAATTTAATTAATGAACCAGTTTTGGCCATCTAGAAGCCAAAATAGAAATAAGAGCTATAACTGCGAAAACATAAAAATGGTGGGGAAATTTCACAGGGGCTTGTATTGAGGTAGAAACAAAGCTTGAATTCTCATTTTAATTTAATATTTGCTAAATACACATTCAAAAATAAAAATATTTTACTGTCCTTGTTTAAAAGCCATTGCAACAAAAGCTCACAAACTGAAGTCCTTGAATATGAGCGTTGATATTTCTCAGAAATGATTGCTGTTATCTGGCAGAGACTCAAATATGCTATGCCAAGGCTTCAAACTATTTCTACTTATTTTCTGAATTGGAATGATATACCCCATACCTTTTTTTTGGGGAAATTCTGTTGCATTTCTAGATGCATAAACATTAAGTAGCTAATCTTCATACCCTGCTCTCCTGTGTACTATGAGAAAGATTAGTCATATGAAGGGTTGTCTACATGATTTTTTATTATCTCTGACTTCTAGTGTAGCAACTGAAGGAGTGACAGTGCACTGGAAAGAAAAAGAAACGCCCTCCCCCCACCCCTGCCCCCACAAATGATCTTCATTTGTAGCTGATGTAGCTCTAGAAATAGTTTTCTAATACGTACATATGGTTAGACAGTGATAGAGAAATACAGCCAAAACCAGAGGCCCTTCAGCAATGGAGGAAAATAGGCTGTTGTCTTGAATGGCAAAGGTCAGTTTTTTGCAACACTGTCTGAGCAGGGCTCAGAGAAGGGAAGGCTTGGAAAGAAAGTGAGGATTTGGGGAATTGACTAGGAGAGGTCAGTGTGTGTCAGGATAAGTTGAAAAGCAGCTGATTGGTATGGCTTCCCCTTTCTCTGTACAGAAACTGCAGCCTGCCTTGTTTCTGAGAACTTCTTCCCCCTAGGCAGGCTGGATCTCTCCCCGCAGCAGTTAGCATGAGTCAAGCTCAGTTACTACAGCTGCTAGCACAAGTGTAAGAACTTTCATCAACTTCCTGCAGTAGCACCTGATGATGAAATGCCATGATGAAATCCACTGTCTGTACCCAGGCTGCTCCTGTGGGGTGCAAGGGACAAAGGGAGCAGAGCATGGTGAGAAGGCCCCAGGAAGCAGGGCTGTCTCCTTCTGCCACCACCCCCAAGAGGTGAGGAAATCAGTGATAGTATTTGTCTGTCATAACAGGTAGCTTTGGCTCCTCCTTGCTTAAAAGGACATAAGGGCCCAGAATGTTAGCAGGGGAGGGCAGTGCAAGCAGAGTCAGTGTTCAAAGCCAATATCCATTTCACACAACACATGCAAAAACAACAAGCTTTCAAGAGAGCAGCTGACTGCTCTGTGCCAACAGCTAGCCCTGTCTCTGTGGCTTTTTTGTGCTGGGAATTTTGCAAATCTTATCATTGTGTCTTTAAAATGTTCTCAAGTGTTAGCTATGAATTTGCTTTCTAAACAAATCAGAGCTGTAAGAAAGAAATTTTGGTGACATTTAGCTTCAGTACTCTGTGCAGTAAAATCTGACTCCTCCTCTAAACCTAAAATTATCCCCAAAAAACAGAAATTGAAAGAGAAAAATGGGCTTGGGCTTTGTAATATTTCTCTTCCTTCTCTCTTGTCCTTAGAACTACCACAATTAAGATGTAGATTTTAGTTTAATTGTTTGGGTGTCTGTGTGTCCCCTTCATCCCCTCCCCTTTATGTAGTTAGTGTGTTTTGCTGGTTGTGGTTTTATCCCATCCTCTCACAAATGTAAACACTTTGTCTTTTTTGTATTAGGTGTGAATGCTGTATGGAAATATTACTTGAAGAGGTGCACAAAATCTGATATTGACATAAAGTCCTTGCCAGGGGCATCTTCAGTGAAAGCATTATGTTTTCTATAATGCATATTTTTAGAGCATTTTTACTGAGTTTAGTCCTGCACAGGCATTTTCTAAAAAAGAAAAAAAAGAAAAAAAATCATTTTTAATAACTTGGTGCCAAAAATAACTATGATTTTCAAAGAAGGATGAAGATCATGGCTCAATGATTCATTCATTTATCCATCCTGCACAGCAGTTTACAGCATGCCCTGAAGTTAGAGCAGCTGGATTAACTTTTGGCAGTATAGATGAAGGCATACACTGTTCTCTCCACCCACAAATCCATAAAAGCATGGGATTTTTCATAGTATGGAGTAGTTAAAATGTAGCTGCTTTTTTTCTTATCCTTTGAAAAGATTGACACGATTAAGCTTTTGATTTTGCTTTTTATATTACCCACTGTTGTAACATCACTGAAAAACCGAAATAGCTATTTCTGGGCAAAATAAATCCCAGCAATAGGAAAAAAACCCCTGTTTCTACTAGGCAGGATGCAACCCTTTAGTCCTCTTTCGTCCTTGTGACTTTCATCCAAGTTTCACCTGCAACTTACAGTCTGCTCTTCAGTGCCTCAATATGTGATTTGAACATCTGTCCTAGCTAAACAATAGACCAGATGTGCCATATTACCATAAACTTCTGTTTCATAATGGAGTAAAATAAGTTGCTGTAAGAACTCAGATTCTTTTCAAAAGTCAAGCCATTTACTGAAGTGTGTAGCTCCATAGTTACCTGAAAACATGAAAACGATGGTCTTAAATACACCTAACTTAACATACTTTTAACTTTTAGAGGTAGAACTTAGTTGAAGTGGTCTGAACACTGCTTTACACTATCATGCAATGGGACTTGATGCAAAAAGCCTCAAGACATCTCTAGAGCCAGCTGATGCATTCATATATTGTTGCTTGGTGCTGTGTAGAGATTCTAGCTCAAATCCTGAAGCCAGCTGCCTACCAGTATGGCTAGTTATTTCAAATACAGCCCAAGTTATATATCTTCCAGTTTTGGAGCCAGAGTAAAAGCTAGCTGAGACTTCTTTGTTTATACTCAATGATATTCTCAATGATGTCCAATGATAGGACAAGGGGCAACGGGTACAAGCTAGAGCATGAGAGGTTCCTAAGACACATAAGGAAAAACTTCACTGTGAGGGTGATGGAGCACTGGAACAGGCTTCCCAGATGGGTTGTGGAGTCTCCTTCTCTGCAGACATTTAAAACCCACCTGGATGAGTTCCTGTGTGACCTACTCTAGGCGGTCCTGCTCTGACAGGGAGGTTGGACTAGATGATCTTTCAAAGTCCCTTCCAACCCTTAAGATTCTGTGATAAGCAGTGTGTGTGCTTGTTGTCAAGAATCTTGAATTGGTCCTAAAGTTGTCACTCAGTTCTGCCTTGATGGAGACAACACTAGGTTTACTGCAGTGGCTTATTTAGTGGTGTCACAAAAAGTTTTGTTTAATATCACTTTTAAAAAAAAAACCTGAAGATTGAAACACTGTAATGAAAGACATCTACACACAAACACTTTGTTATTTTGTCCCCTGGTTCTTTCTTACTTTAGTCAATTAACATGATTACAATCACAAAATGAATTTATGCCAGGATAGTTAATTCCTCTTTCTGTAATCAAAGACATAAGGTAATTTTAAGATGAACAATTTTAAATATTTTGATGCACCTTATTTACTTTACATGGCAGTTAGACATATCAGCATGTGATAAAGCGCCTTCTTTTAGAATAGTGTCTTATGAGGGAATACTGTTGCACAAATTGTCAGCACTTGAGGCAGCCATGGGTGAAATGGCCTTTCTTATTAAATGTCACAAGATTTAATGTCACAGTATAATTGGGATGGAAGGATAATCGAGCTAAGCTCAACATGTCTTTTCCTGCTATCACATTATTAATCTATAGGAGTGTTAAAATATGTTTTATAAAGGTCTTATTCATTTCAAAATTGTTGGTTCACATAAAAAACCCCCAAAAACTATTTTATTGCAGAGTTCATGAACAACAGTTTTGGATTTACTTCACATAGACTCTAACTTGTAAGTAAAGTACAGCAGAATGGAGCACAATAAGGAGTTCATGAAACACATAGCTTTACCTACATTCATAGCACCCAAACATCATAGCACAGGTAATAACTGAGATCTGATTTCCATTTGAAGTCCCAGTATTTAGTATTTCTAAATTTAGTATTTAGAATTTTCTTTTGGTTATTTGACTTGATTTAGTTTAACAAATAACTTTACTGATACAATAATTTCCGATAGACCAAGTTGTTGCAGCAGGGCTTTCTGTCTTAGTAAAAACAGTGTCAGACATTAAACACACTGTTATGTCTTGAAATTTCAGATTTTTCCATTACATTTCAAGTAAAATAGTGTAGCAGTAGAGAAGCCTATGGCAGACATCATTCAATTTCTGATGGTTTCTTTTTGAAACCTAAGAGCTTTTATTGCAAGGATTACAGCACAGAATCAAAGAATCATTGATATTGGAAAAGACCTTTAAGGTCATTGAGTTCAACTGTAAACCTAGCACTGCCAAGTACACCACTAAATCATTTCTCCAAGTGTCACATCTACATGTCTTTTAAATACTCCCAGGGATGGTGACTCTATTACTTCTCTGGGCAGTTCCAATGCTTGACAACCATTTTGGTGAAGAAATTTTTCCAAATACCCAATCTAAACATCCTCTGGAGCAATTGGAGGCTGTTTCCTCTCATCTCATTACTTGCGAGAAGAGACTGACACCCACCTCACTACAACCTCCTTTCAAGTCATTGTAGAGAGCAATAATATCTACTCTCAGCCTCTTCTTCTCCATACTGAACAACCCCAGTTCCCTCAGCCGTTCCTCATAGCTTTGTAGGCCCTTCACCAGCTTTGTTGCCTATCTCTGGAAAAGTTCTAGCACCTCAATGTCTTTCATGTAGTGAGGGGGTCTGGAACTGGACACAGTACTAGAGGTGTGGCCTCACCAGCCCCGACGACAGGGGGACAATTACTTCCCCGGTCCTTCTGGCCACACTACTTCTGATACAAGCCAGGATGCTATTAGCTGCTTTGGCCACCTGGGCACACTGCTGGCTCACGTTTAGGTGGCTGTTCACCAACGCCGCCAGGTCATTTTCTGCCAGGCAGCCTTCCAGACACTTTGCCCCAAGTCTGTAGTGCTCCAAGGGGTTATTGTGACCCAAGTGCAGGACATAGCACTGAGCCTTGTTGAATTTTGTACCAGTGGGTTTGGTCCATCAATTCAACCTGTCCAGATTTTTCTGTAGAGCTTTCCTACCCTCCAGAAGATCAAGATGTAAAACGAGTAAATGAGACTATAATACACATACAAAATTGCAAGCATTCAGCTTCACTCTGTAATTTTCTGGGGAAGCATTCTGTCTTTCATCACACAGGTTGTCTGCCAGCTTTTGTCACTGAGAATTATTCAGAACGAAAGTTCCCCATAGCTATTTCTCACTAAAAAAAAAAAGTTGGGAAACAGTTTAAGCACAATTCTCCTGCATTGTATGTCAGCTTGCTTATTTCCAAATGGAAAATATTTCTATTTCTTATCTTTTATAAAGTAATGATGTCTTTCCACTTAAAAGAGTGATTTCCCAACACAAACTTAGAATCATAGAATCATTGAATCATTTTGGTTGGAAAAGATCAAGTCCAACCACTAACCTCACACTGCCAGGTCCATCACTAAACCATGTCCCTCACCACCTCATCTATCAATCTGTGAAATATCTCCAGGGATGGTGACTCCATCACCTCCCTGGGCAGCCTGTTCCAATGCTTAACAACCCTCTCAGTGAAAAATTTATTCCTCAACTTCTGCTCTAAGAAGTAAAAAATGTTTCTAACTAGAAGTATTTTCCAGTGAAACTAGAATACTGTCTAAACAAAAGCAAAAACCTATTTTCACTGAAAATTTAAGATAAGTGCAACTTCGCTGTGATTCAGAGGGTCTCCATGAGTTGAGGCCCAGGGTTATGGTTGTTTTCTTCATTAGTATGAATATATCACATCTTTTATAGTTGATAACCTGAAGTACTCAAGAAGCTAAATCTTTATAAATGTTCCAGAACACAAAGTCTTACATTTTAAGAATACCAACTCTGAATTTAATTGAAAAATAACAGAAGGTTATCCAAGCAATATATGCTGTCTTCTTCCTTCTCAAAGAAACAAAATAAACAAAAAGTAATATACTAATTAATAATAATAATAATAATAGATAGTGGAAATGTTTAGAATTTGTGCACATTCACACAGTTCCCAGGTCTTTTTTTCCTATGTGATCATTTCTTCAACAATTGTGTTCTCTGTAATTTATCATATTACCTTAATCTATATTCAAGCTCTGAGTTTACAAAATGTCTTAATCACACAGTATGGCTGAAATAAACTGTAGAGAACTTCAGAATACCACCCTTTCTAAAGGAGCCACGTTAAAAAAGTACAAAAAAAAGAAGTCTGATAGTATTTGTAGAACAGATTTAGAATTAAGAAATTCTTCTTTAAAAATGAGGTTAGTATTAAAGGTCTTCTTTTCTAATTCTTGCTTCCAAGAGGAAGTAATCAAAGACAACCAGCCAGTTTGGCAGCACTTTATTCTATGCTTTTTATTCTTTTTTACAATAGCAGTTGAAATGTGTTCAGACCCCCAAGGAAGTGAGAAGCCAAGCAGAGCTGGTAGTTATGAGAATTGTACAACAAAAAGCTATGTGTTACTCTGTTGAACTGTATTGTAGCCTTCCCATCTGCTAGTGGAGTAGGCTCAGGTCAGTTGTTCATAGGCTGAAAGAAGTGAATGCAACCAACCTTATTCTTAATTAACTACATTTCAAGGTGATGACTCTGAGAAATGCACATTTTAAAGGATTTCTGTCTTGTTGAGTTGCCAGGCAATAGCTTGATTGTCTAGGATGCCTAGTCCTACTACAACTAGCTGAGGGGGAATCTCAGATAGCAGTGTAATATAATTTGATGTAGTTCACGGAAATGTTGCATAACTGAAACTGAGAACTGTGACTGTCTACAGAACCACATGGAAAACTCAGGTGTTTCAAGGCACTATGCAGTTCTCTTCCTGATGTTTGTAACCTACCATTAGAGAAGACAAAGAGCTTTGCTTCAAAGAAATGGAAGAATATTAGCAGTAAGCTCTTTTATTACAGCTGGCTAAGAAATTCCTTAAAAAAAATCAGAACTTGTCTGAATTTCCCTAAGTTATATTTCTGTTCTTAACTCAAAAAAATCCAACATCCTTTGATTATGTTTTTTCCAGGTCTGAGGGTTGCTGTTTGCTTGCTTGCTTTTATAGGGGACATAAATTTTGGATCAGCTTGCCTCTTTGTAAATTCAAGAGGAAGAGCCCTCATCAAAGTCAAATGCAAGTGAATTATAGACAATGAGTTAGGTGGGGTGTTTTTTTGTAACAGAAAATAAAAATACTTCATACAAATGGTATTGAAAAAGAAAGAGGAATCAAGGTTTATTTGTCCTATAAGAAGGGAAAATATGGCAAAATATCCCACCAAAAGCTCTTTTATGTAATAAGGTAGACAAGGTGAGAGTTGCCCTCGGAAGTAAATCAGTGCAAATTAAGCTCCCCGTCTAGCATGAGAAAAAAACCCTTCTGCTGAGTTTTTGTCATTACTGATAGTCATACACATCATAAGATAAGGCCTACTCTTTAGTAGAAACAATTTGTAACTGACATAGGCATATCAGGTAAACTTACAAAAGTAGACAAAAAACTGGCAAATATTGTTTCTTGGCAGTTGAGCTAGTTCTATATCTGATCTGAGACTTCTTTTGTTGGTTTGTTTGTCGTTTTAGTTGTATGCTGAGATAACTGCAAGTTGCCTGCCAGTATTGTAAAGGTTTTAAGTGCCCATCATCAGTTTCTGAAAATTAAAGTACCTCTTAGAGGTTATTTTCTAAATTTCTTTGGGAACAAGATAGGAAAAGAGAAAATAACATGCCTTAAAAAGCTTATTAAAGGAGGATTTACATTATCCAAGAAATTATCCCAGTTTTTCTCAGAATGTCATTTTGCTCAGAATTTTTGCTTTTGGATCTCTTGGGACAATCTGTCAGGAGTCCAGACAAGGGATCCTATGAATATTATTTCTACTCAGTGAAAATTCATAAAATCCAAAGTGCTGCATGAAATTATTTCTGGTTTATGAAAACAGCTCTTCTTGAGACAACCTTTTCACTGGAATATTTCCAAACAGTTCTGTTTATCATGTTTTGCAATATACATGGGCATAACTTACACAATGCACATAGATATCAGCAATATTTCTAGTAAAAATGGGCAACATGCAATTCTTCTCTTCAGTGCCCATGTTTAAATACTGGCTATCCAATTCAGCCTGGGCAAAGGATGACAATGCACTCCTCAACTTTCAAGGATGAATGAATTCAAGTGTTACATTGCTGGCACTGACAGTGCTCCAAGGCTGGTTAGTTGTCTCTTGCCAAGACTGTTAGTTTCAAGCAAATGTAAACAAAATTCAGACAGAATGAGTAATTTCTTGAATTACTGAATCATTTAGTTATAGTGGCATGTAGAGTCTCTTGTAGGAGTGGATAAATGGTCTTTCATTGAGAGTGTTAGGTACAGACATGGTTCTGGCCATCAGTGCAATGCGACTGAACATCAAGTGCCACCTGGAATAAAAGTCAGGCCTGTAACTCCTTCTGTGTGCCAAGGAACTGCTTTCACTAGTGTTCAGAAAAACTTTTAAGAGCGTGTGTGTGTTTTCAGTCCATGTTCTCCTAGGCTAAAACCACAAAATTTAATTTCACTCCTCAGGAGACTCAACTGCAAGTGCACAAAGTAATTAACCATTAGAACTGATGTATGTTGTAGTGCTGGAGAGGAAACTGCAGAGTACAGAACAATTATCTCCTGCTAGTAAAGCTCAGAGGAGCTTTTGCCTGCTTATTAAATGTAAGTTATAGAAGGTAAGAAGGACGAGTCAGAGAAGGCAAATGACTTAAACCCATGCACCTGATAAGCATAAAAATGATGTGAATAGAGAATCTCTGATACAGACCTCTGTAGGAAACTTCTTAGTATAATTGTGTGGTATTTCCTGTTGTGAAATTATAGCAAATACTGATGAGCCTTCTATTGAAAATTCTAGCCAAATTCTTCTTTGAGTCTATTATTCCCAACACTTAGAGGTGTTACTCATGGTAAAAATGTAAAAGAAACAATTATTCAAAGCAATAAATAGATGGCTCTTGGCTCATAAATTTTTGCATATGTGTTCTGATGAGTTTTATGCTATTGAGTGTATGTGTATTTTAATTATTTGATGACCCATGGCACACTGAAAACTGCTGGCGACTTAAAGAACTAGAAAGGCATGCTGAAGACAGAATCTATGTACAAAAAGGGACAGCTAATGAGGCTCTGACATTCCCTGTTCTGCTCAGATGTAATGGCTTTCCCATTCCCCTGGAGTTTTCTTAGAGAAAATGTCTTGTTTGCCCAGGTGTTTTGTAAAATACTTTATTTTGAAAACAGTAACTGAATTACCAGTGTGGATATTTTAGCACACCTCTTTGTTAAAACTCATTTATACCCAAAACATTTGAACTAATTAAGTGTTCTTATACATTATCATTCAGAAAATCTAAGTCTTTGAAATAGCTCTGTATGCAACATTTGAGAATCTATGAGAAAAGGATAGAAACAAAAAAGTAATTTCTACTCACAACAACAATTCTAAGACTGTCAGAAAGTGAGAGTGGACTGTCTCTCGAGAATCTTAATCAAAAGACTCCTGTTCAACAACAGAATCATTTAACAGTAACTTAAAACTTTGACGACTCAGATAATTTTTCTAATATTCTATAATTGCAGCCAGGAGAAAAAGTCCAAATTGCACACGGAATACGAGTTTTTGATTCCCAGAGAAGAATCAGCAGAACTGTTACCTTGGACTTCCGGAGGGCAGATTTTGGCTTGTTTAGGAGCATTGTTGACACAGTCCCTAGGGAGACAGTCCTGAAGGGCAAAGGAGTCCATCAAGCCTGGACATTCTTCAAGAAAGAAACCTTAAAGGTGCAGGAGCAGGCCCTTCCCATGTACTGAATGATGAGCCAGCTTTGGCTGGAACTCAGGGTAAAAACAGAAGAGTTTATGACCTTAGTAAGAAAGCTCATACCACTGATGAAGACTACAAGGATGCTGTAAGGTTATGCAGGGAGAAAATTGGAAGGGCCAGAACCCAACTAGAATTTAATCTGTCTTTCTTTCTATAGTAATATTTCGATAAATACATTAGCAGCAAAAGAGGGGCTAAGGAGAATCTCCATCATCAACGTTATCTACTTGACTGTAGGAAGGCTCTACAAGGGGATCTGGACAGGCTGGAGTGATGGGCCAATTCTATTATTCTGTGAAATATAATCCTGATTTCACAATGTCACATGCACAACCTTACTATGGTTAACAGCTAGACGGTATACAAAGTCTGAACTTCAGTCTGTATATATTGAATCTAAATGAGCATAAGAAACTGAATTTTCAGGGTCAGACTTTTGCCTGTAATGGAAAGTATCATGTAATGAAATGCTTGTAATGAAAGCAAGAAGTTGTAGTAATAACATCCTTTTTAAAAAGACACCCTTAAAGTCACACAACCTTATAAAGATGTATTCTGCAGTACTGAATACCTTTTAGTGTACTGTTTCAGACACTGAAAGCAAACTGACATTGTCATTTGGAAATCAAGGTGTGCTCAGGTAGAAATCACAGTTGTGAAACAGTATTAAGGAAGATCTGTTATGTTATATTTCCAGAAAACTCTGGATAAACATCTTTACCTGTTGCATCTTAATGATTGCAATGAATGTAACTGAAATGACAGTTATACCGAACCCTGGCAAAATTATTATTGCAGGTTTATCATGCACAAGAGTAGGAGGTTGGTAAGGAATCTTCAAGTGAAATCAGCTCCATTTCTTAAGAGGTAACAGTTTTAGGACCATGTCATGAATTCTGTCCTTATGTACATCAATGGTAAAATTTCAATTGACTTTATGGCACTGGATTTTACTTAGGGTACTTCAAGTCCCTCACTAATGTTTGGGTTAAAAAAGCATAAAATCAGAGGAAGTAACAGCAGCCAGGAGACCATATAGTATGTGATAGCACTGGGATGACTTAAGAAAGTGATGTACAACCCAAATCATCCTTTCACATCCATCCTTTTGAGAAGGAATGGGTAGAAGGACATGAGACCTGGAGGTAGGATTGCGTGCAGTCATATAACATGCATAGCTATCCTCTAGCAATTGCTTAAGTTTACTGAGTGGTACTTTTAATTGTTGATCACTCAGTAAAAGAGAAGTAATGTGCCTTTTATTTATGGTGGGGCAGTTGCCAGAGATGAGAAGTTCTTTCTGGTTCTTGTACCTGTCCTACATGGCCTACTACCATGACACCAAGACAGAGTCTGAACACCCACTGCATTCCTCTTTCTGCACATGTAGCCATGAAAGTGTAGGAAGAAGCAAGACTACCAGGATCATGATTGTGGAATTTGTGACTGAATGACTTCCTCCATAAAGGAATATGCTGCTCCTTGCTGATTGCAGAGCATAGATTTTACAGTCTACCTTCATCTCTTAAGGAAGAACAGTTTAGTCAGAGCTCTGAGGTGGCTGTGTCCAGTGTGTGTGTGCACAGCATAAGAAATTGCCCTTTATAACTCAGAATTGCCTTGGTTAAGAAACATGCTTGTCAAACCTGAAGCAAACAGGATATAACTTTCTCCCATTAGAGATACTTATTTCAAAATTGACATTTCTGTTCTTGGAGCTCTTTCTCGCTATACATTTTTTGAGGGTCACTATTCAGAAGTGACTGAAGATATTAAGAATCTTATAAATACTTCACACACTCATAATGGTAATACTGTGCTGCAGAAAATGAGGATACAGCCATTTCTTAGGATCTCATACTTAACTGACCTTCAGATCTTTTGCTAGAGAATCTTAGCAATATCTAGTCTTCTCAGGTGCCAAGTAACCACTGCTCTTACTGACTTGAAATAACATTACCTTTACATACATATAGAAAAGGCAGCCTACTCTCGACTTTATGGTTTATTGCTCAATTTTCCTGTATTGTAGCTGAGCTGAAATAAAAATAGAGTACAAGTGCAAAGGTCTTTCTTCCAGGAAAGGCTGAATATCATTGTGTCTTCAAGACACTGAGCAGCATAATATTTTAACCTTGCTGTTAAAAGAATATCAAGGATGTCACAAAAGGAATGAGAAGTATAGATTTTTGGGAAAAAGAGTAAAAGTTCAACGTTTAAGAATTCAGAAAATAAAGAAGAAAAATATTCTTTTTTTCTTGCAAAAAAAGAGAAATCTTCAATCACAAAACAAGTAACCTACAATAGATAAATTCAGTGCTGGAGATGGGACATATATTGTGGGACTCTTTTTGTTGGTGTTATCAAACCTGAGAGCTACTGAGGAGTGAAAATGACTTGTCTGAATAAGAGATTAGAATTGGATCTACAGGCATTGCAGTGCCTGAATTTGTGTTCTACAATAGAAAGGCTAAAAGTTTATGAGATCAAAGAATAGAACTGAATGGCATTTTTGAGCTCTGTTGTCCTTTTGTATCATTCTGATAGCCACACTGCATACTTTGTTCTCTTTAATCATCACGTTTTACATGATAATTGTGAATTTATTGACCGTTTTTTGTATGTGTTTTGTTTTCCGAATAAACACTGAGAATTGAAGAGAAATTATAAGAAACACGGTTGTTCTAAAATAACACCTAACTTGGCAAACATTTACCTTAGGAACTGCAAAGATAGTTATTCTTTATTTTTAGCCTCATATGCTAGTTATTTTTTGTACAGTCTAGACAGCACCTGTCATGGTAGAACAAATACTTATTAGGGGTGTTAGATGCTAATATACGTCAAATAACTAATCATGGTATCATGAAACTGTAAGAAAAAATATTTCTGAACAGATGGTCTGACGGCCAGCCTTAAAATAAATCAAAAAGGTTTACAAATCTCTGTGTAATCATCAAAACTTCCTCATTATAATTTCTCCAGTGAAACAAAAAAAGTCTCTTCTAGCGGAAACAATTCTATGATTCTATGATCTTCTGAGGTTCCCCTATCACCAGCAGTAATTTTCTGCTTTTGCAAACTTGCACAAGATAATCTAATAGTAATAAGAAGGATCTTGCTCCTGTTCTCATTGACTTCAGTTAGAATTTGGCATTGACTTGGAAATGATCATTGCTGGATGGAGAGTTATTATATTAAATAGTATGTGCAATGGGCTGCAATTCTGACTTGGAATTTTGTTAGAATCATTATAGTAATTTTTATTGTTGACTTTTTCTTTAACCTAGTTTGCTAAAATAATTCAGTGCTTCATGGGACAGATTCTCATTTTTTTTTAATTGAGAGATTCATTAGATAATTAGTGTCATCAAGATTAAATTAGAAAAAATAATCAAAACTAGCAGTAAATGTTAAGAGCATATTGAAATAAAAGAGCGAGCAAAAGAAACATTTATGTGGAGTATTCTCCTAGAAATTGCATTCCCTGCATCAGAAAACTGAAATCAAGGAGAGTCCTAGGCAAAAGTACTTACATGAGTGAAATCAGTATGTGCCTTGCTAATTAAGAAGTTAACTTTTATAAAGTTTTTTCTCCTTGTTGAACTTCAGTAGATGATCTATGACTGAGATCCTGACAATATAGATGTTAATGCTAGAAATGTACTGACTTCCTGAGGGCCGGAATTTTTATTAGGATACTTATATTTTCAAGATTTTTCTTATATGCATGTTAAACTTCAGAGCCTGCTTGTTTCTCAGCTAAGAAACTTAAAAATTTGATCTATTAAGTTCAGTGTTGTCACAGAAAAGAACTACACTCTTTCCAGTCTCTTATATCAAACTCTATGCACTGTTTCATCCTGTTCAGATGATTCAAATCTTTACTTTACTTGATCTTATACAGTTCTTTCTCTCTCTCCTGTGTGCTCCTCTGTGCAAGTCATTGATTCTTTCTCCCTTCCCATTGTTTTTTTTTTGTTTTGTTTACTTTTTTCCTTTTGAATACAGGAAGTTGTTTACTGGACAAAAGGCCAAAGGTGAGGATGCTTCTCTTTGGAGTGACTTTCCAAAGCCAGTATCTTTCCCTTTACTAAGGATTTCCCCTCCTCTTTTCCTACAGTTCTGGAAATGATGAGGTGAGACAGTTACTGTCTTATACCTACAGCCCAGCCAACTGTAGGTGGAGATCTGTAACTGAGTGGCTCTGCCACATACCATACCAGCCGGTGCTTGATACTGAGGAACTTAAACTCTTTTTGCATCCCTTAACTTTTGCATCTTGCCTATCAAATACTGGGACAAAATCTATGAACTGACATTCAGAATAATCTTTACTGATAAAGACCAACAAATTCTATACTTTTACAGTAATGTGCAATTGACTGTTTTTAATGTGACAACTATAAAAATTGTAATTCTCAAGATAAACATATATCTTATGAAAGGGATTAGCATACAACAATAAACCATCACTGCTATTATAAAACCATAAACTGTTATTCAATATACTATAAAATTCTGAATCTAATTGAAAGTGCTAGTTTAGCATAATTTCCACAAGCCATCATTCTTTAATATTGTGAAATGAATGGGATTTTTGTAGAGCTATTAATTGTTACTGACAAGCAATAACCACTGGAATGAAACTCCAATTATCAGCAGCCATTAATCACATTTACTGTCATCTGTGATGTAAAAAAAAAATCAATAATATCCTAAACAGCAAAAAACTTTATACCTCTTATCTTTTAACTCATTTCATAGAAATCAGATGGGCCTTTGGTGAGATAAGCAAGGAACTAGAAAAGGCTATTTTCATTCTAAGAAAAATGTTCAGACTTGTATTTTCCAGTTGAAAAGAAGTTCTTCCACTTTATTTTGGTGGAGACTTAAATAGCTTGTAGTTTTATTTCAGTATATATATATGTGTTATAACACAGCTTCTTGCAAGCATGAGAATCACAGAATGGTAGGGGTTGGAAGGAACCTCTAAAGATCATCTAGTCCACCCCCTGCTAAAACAGGTCCAGAAGTGTTCTTACAGATGAAAGTGTAAATAAGGGTGGCAGAGTGTTCCTTGTGGTACATAAGCTTTCAAACAAAATGAACTCACTCAGAGTTCTTTCCTTTTATCCATGTTCATTGTTCAGATTCTGCTATTTACTTAAAATAATGGCTTTTTTTTTTTTTTTTGAACCAATACAGTATGTCCAAAACAAACCTGTATTTCTTTGGGAACAAAAGGGTTAGAAACCATTCAGTACTTTGCTAGTGACTGGATTGTCCAAATGTGCAATGTAGGCATCGCAGTTAAAACGCCACCTTTGCAAAACAGGATCTGCTTGCTACACCTCTGAAAATTCCTGGTATTACAAATAACATTCTTGGATCATTAAGGGCATATTGCGGTCCTTGCTCTCAACTTTATTGAGGTTTCTTGTGGACTAGAGCAAAATATAGATCATGCTGAGTGATCAGGATGTGAGAATTTGCCTGTCATGTACCATGACAGTCTATCAGCTTTTGATGGTATGAAAAAAGATTTAGATTTACAATAGTGTGGAAGCACCAGTCTATAATCTGCTGTGAATAACTTCCTTTAAGAAAAGTAGCGAAATCCTAAGTATTTTGTTTACTACACCGTGTTGTTCGTTTATGGTTTCATCCACTCTTCATAATCCATCAAAAATAAAAGTCATCTAACAGGAATCAGCAGAGCAGGAATAACATCTGTTCATAATATACTGCAAATATCCAGCAGAATATCTTTTGGAAGAAGCATATGAGAACCGACAGTTGAATACATATCAAAAGAAGCCCTAAAATAGACACAGAAATTGTATTTAGTTAGGTCTTAGGCATCTCCAAAGCACAGGGCAGTTGCCCGTTTTTCAAGTTTTCAAGTAGAGGTATATTTACAAAATTGAGTGTATTGGTTCTTCTGTAAGTGAAAGTTGACCACGCTAACAATTTTATTATTCCAGTTTATATAACCAGGGTTCCACATTTTTAAATACTGTATTTTCACTAAACCTAGCATGTGTAGATGACAGGATGGTTTTATAATGCACCGTGTATGACTTAAATAGGTCATGACTTTAAGATTCTGTCCTCTCTGAAATTCTCTTAAAACATTGTAACTGTTCATCCCTTGGTTACTTAAAAACTGTGGTTAGTTAGAAGTACTTGTGATTTTCCTGCTAAATGTAATTGAACATTCTTCCTCCGAAGCATAGCAAACGTTTGGCCTATTTGCATTTTCTTAAACTAATGGAAGATTTTGAAAGTGTACACATCTAATATAATCAATATTACACTCTAATACTGTCATGATCAATTAATCAAAAAAATTAACTCCCTGAATGAATTGAACTAGTAGAAAAAACTTTGTCATGAGAAAACTTTGTAACACGATTCTTTCTGTAATTCTTAAACTCTTATTATTATTTTCTTGATGTTCTCCTGAGTTGTTCAATGTGAGACTTGAAGTCTGTAAATTTATTTTAAAAAGAAGAGTAGTAATAATTACCGTTATGATAAAAAATTAGATTGAAGAATTCATACTGATATTCCATTTTAAAAAGTTGGTTTTCCACTACTAATTTAAAATTGCTGCACTGAAAATTTATCATGATATAATGCATTCATTTATGCTTGTTGTCAAGGTAACAGAGTTTATTAGAATAACAGAAATCAGTGTCTTTTAAATGTAGTTGTAAAATCTCAATTTATTAGGGTAAGGTAAACACTAATTTTATCAAACACTAGTTATCTTTTCATTAGTATGGAATTGAATGCGCTCTTGGAAGGAAAAAATATTCAAATATTACTCTCTTGTAATAATACATACCTTTCTTTTAAAGAAGACAGTAACAGGCAAATGTTTGCTAATTCAATATGCTTACAACATGGAGTTTTTAAATCTGGGCTGTCACTTAACACATATTCAAGATTCCCACCAACTTAAAAGGGAAGAACACCCTTAAGTACAATAGCGAGAACTGGATTTTTCCCTCCCTCTCTCGATTCCTCCTTCCCTCTCTCTTCCTGTCTGTCACTGAATAATAAACCTCATTTCATGATATCAGTCATTTTTGTATCAGCCTTTTTTATGGCTGGAACAGAAGGCTGTGATTGGAATAAGCATGAATAGTATTCAGACTGAAATTTTTGAAAACTCGTAATTTTGATAATACAGTGGAAAACGTGACATGAGTTGTTAACATCAGCTGGGAAATGGAAATGGGTGCAGTAATTTACACAGCAGTTGCAGTTGAGCCCCTCCTGCCATCAATGGGCTGCAGGCACTTACAAATGTAAACTATTGCAGTGTAACACCTTGAGATTGTACTGTACTCAGTGAGTCTTGGTAGCAAGTGTAAGGAGGGAGAAGTTTACAAGGGCAATACAGCCATGATCCTCTATTCATTTTACTGTGAAGTTCTGTTAACTCTAAATGAAACTGAATCACTTGGATGACTTCCAAAGAAAAAAGAGTTTTCTTCCTTATAGCTGGTAAAAACTAACAGGAAAGCAAAATGCATACTCCATAATAGGAAATATTAAGAGTTACTACAATTTCTCTGATTTATTCCTGCTAATGATGTGGCTAAAAGGAACAATCTTTTACTTTTTGGCTGCTGGAACTGAATATTTGAATAGATGATAGTTTTGAAGATGTCATTTGAAGTATTGCGTAATTAGCATGAATAATTTTAAAATATTCTGTTCCTCTAACAGATCTTGAAATGCCTCATCTAATGGATATGGTGTTTAGAGCCAAAACATTTGAAAAAGCACCAAGCCTCTACATTTCCATTATTTGATATCACAAAATTCGTCATATAAAATTTAAGTGGTGACTGAATAATAGCTCCTAGAGAATGATCTAACCTTGGCTGGATTTTGCTTTAGAGTCAGACTGCACCTCTAAAGGTGGCACCGCAGAGCGGGAGGGATGATGCTCAATTTACTGGCATGCCAAGAATTGGATTTTCAGGCAAATTCTGCCACATTTTTCATTGCACCTACTTTCCTGAAATCTTGGCTAAGATTTGGCCACATTAATAACAATCTGCTTGTGAATTTTAACATATTGCAAAAGAAAAGCCTTTTAAAATTTGGAGATGTTGACTTGTTGTTGATCCAATTTAGGATTCTTTCAATTGTTTTCAGGAAGTACTACCCTCACTATATTGTCCTAATCATTTATTTGAAGATTTTATTATAGCTGTGCGTATGGACTCTTATTATTAGAGATTACTGATCTAATGTTTTCTCCAGTCTACCCCATGTAAAGCTGTATTTTTGATGTAAAGCCATACTATGGTAATGTGTGTAGCATTACACATAGCATTTGCTGACTTTTGAGACAACCTGACTTGAGGTTGTCTGAGGGCTTTTACATATGGAGGCTAGCAATTTTCTTCAGTTTAAATATTTCTGATAGGAGTTTATTACTTTTCAGTAGCTGGAGTGTAGTAAGGCATTCGACTCCCATATTTAGTTTCATCTCCGTTTCAGTTACAGACCTTATTGCTATAATTAAGAGCTATACAATTTGTTCTTATTCTGTATACCTTGAGTGTATTGTCTTCTATTTTCACTTTTAGTGCATTCCCCAAGGTAATACAAAATAATAACATGCCATATGGCAAATGGAATCAGCCGTTTACACCACACAGCATCTTTTATCACGTAGCTTTTAAAATATGACATTTCCGAGTTTGTAACTGATGAATATTGCATATCCTAGAGAAACTCGAGCTGTATCATGTTGCTTCTCCCATCAGAGGCATCCTTGCTGATACTCTGAGCCTTTTGTTTTAACGTAATTGCGACCGCTGTTATTTTGGAAGAATCAACAATGTACAAAGGAACAGGCAGAATGTCTCTATGTGTGTTAAACTTACCAAACTGCAGAAAGTCAGCATGAACACAATATTGCATTATCATGAATTGTGCAACATGTAACTGATATGACATAACAGTAATAACGAGGTTTATGTAGTTTGGGAGGCTTGACTGAGGATTTTTGTTTGTTTTTATTAATGTCTGTATTGCTCCTGGGAATTCACTGAATGTGTTACTTCATCGGTGAATTTCCCTAAGTTTGGAGTCAGTCATTTGAAACACACTGTCTGAAAGCACTAGATGTTCTGTGAGAGTTAGATATAACATACTCATTTTGTAACAGAGTAAAAGTACTTCTCAAGGCTAGAAACTAAAGAGAATTCTGTTTTGCAGATATACTAAATGGATGCAATAAGCTGATGATGCTACTCAGGAATGTGAAACCCTGTAAGTAATCGTTTCTTAAGAGTGAATGTGTGTTGGTATACCAGCATCTCAAGTTAACATTAGTTTTGTGGAAGAGAGGTAAGGGTTATGTAGATAGGCAAATGATGGCTACGTAATGTTTAGATATGAGTATTTCTTTCCATCTTATGCTTGCGGCAAAAATATAATTTCAATCTTCTCTAAAATTAAGTATATCTGAGAAGTTAAGAGAATGTTTCTGTCATGAACAATTGCATCATCCAACATGCTGTTAGCTTAGTTTCCCAGTTTGTTTTAGGCTGTACAGAATGTACAGTCCTTACCATATTTACTGCTCCCACTGTGCCACAACAACTTTTTCATGAAGCAGGGGAACAAAGGAGCAAAGGATGAAATGTTGGTCATTGTTCCACCAGCTTTACTCTTTGGTAAATATATTTTTAATTCTCTCTATTCAGACCTAAGAAATAGAGGTGTGTTCAAGCTCTGAATGAACTTTTCAGCTGTCACAAGTGTAAAATGGAAGAAGTAGGTCATAACACATGTTGCTTTTCTACAGAGTGCATGTAATGCCCAAAAAGATCAGTACTAGGATGGGATAATGTAAGGTTTAAACTGATTTGTTGAGAAAAAACAGTAACGCACATAGCACAATTCTCTTTTACTCCTTTGTACAGATACATATTTTTTTGTTTTCTGTAGGAAATTCTAGTTTTATTAAAAGTAAAATGAAACACAGAAAATAGACTTCAGTAAAAGAAATGTCAAGTACCAGTATAGTAAATATTTGCACTGAGGCTTTATGTAAAAAAGCAATTCAGTATGTGGATGGGTGCCAGTAGGAGGTTGGGATTTGTGTGTACATACGTCCACAGGCACATACAGCAGTAATTTTCAGAAGTACTAAGAAGGGCAAGATAAGCATAAACTATTTGATATGATTTTTTGCACAATTTACACTTTATGGAGAATCACCTGAATTCCTTACCTGATTTTTTAGGAACTGCTCTGTCTTTCTGTCCTTAACTTTTCTTTCTTGCTTATCTGCATCATTTCTACTGCCATTCTCCACTGTTTGCTTGCCTCCTTGTCACAGATGAAACCAGTGCAGACTGTATATCAATAAACCTGCATCGACAAATATCCATGAGTTACATATAAGGAAATGAAAGACTTTAAAAAAATTACTTTACTTTCTCACTTTCTCTCTTTCACGAAAACAGAGATAGAATGACGAGAGGCTTGCAGTCAGGTTCTGATGTAACACCTTTGCACATGTGAATACTGATATATTATTATATTGCTAAGCCTTTAAATCTATGCACAAAATCTAGGTTGTTTTGTTTTGATTTTTTTTCCTGAAAAAATTGTGGCAACATAAATGCTTAGAAATAAGTGTCTTGCAATACAAAACATGTGGGCTTATAAGAAACAGAAACTGCTAATGTTTGGCAAGCTGTCCTTCGGAAGACCAAGCAACATCTTCAGAGTAACCAGTAACATCTAGAACTGGCACAGACTAGTTGGAGCATTTATCTGTTTTCTTTTAGGCCTGGTCCAACAATATGCCTATCTGAGATGACTCTGCAGGGTTCACTGATTTTCACAGAATACTGATCAGGCTTGTAAGAATTATCCTTATATCGCAAATGCCAACTTTTCTAAATTCCAATTTAAAGGAGGTTTGTCTGTTTCCTTTTCTGTTTCATTACACTTTGGTGTTTTGGTTTGTCTTTTATTTTTTTTTGCCAGAACTTATTTCTTGTCTTTTCCCCAATTCCTAACAAGCCTTCCTCCCTCTCTTGTGCCTCTTTTCCCCACTTTTGCTTTTGAACAATCGTGCCTTTAGGCAATAGTTTGTATTTTATTATATTTTATAACTTAGCTATTATTTTGATTTTTTAATCAAGTGAAAGATAGTTACAAACACCTGTATGGAGAATTTGATCATTAGTGTTTGAAATGACATATGTTTGTCACGGAAGCAGGTATGAAAAATAATTACAATTTGGGAACGTATAACGGTGCCAAGTCATTGTAATTGGATTAAACTGCAGACTCTTGGGAAATCTTTTCTGAAATTAAAAGCATGTCTTTAACATAATTTCTATATTTATGGGAAACTTATTTTTTTCAGAAGGATAACAGCTGTATTTGTTGGCCCCTTTCCAGTAAGATTTATGTCAGAATGAAGACAAAAAGCATATAAATACTTAAAATTATTTCCTTTAAATGGTAAAAATGGTTCTAGCCTTTAATGCGTGGAGTACTTGAGTGCTCAGTTTCAAGGACTGCACAAGTTTCTGTCTGCCACTAAGCCTGGGCCAGCAGCCTTCTATGGTTCAGAGACACACAAACATGGTATAGTGGATAGAGCTCAGAACCAAAGATGGACATAGCCTAAAAAAGAGCAGAATTTATTTCCGTGTTTCCTTTTGTCTCACTGCCAAAGACCTTTACATACAATAAACATAGTCATCAGAATTCACTTACAACAATTAACAGTTAGCTTGTGCATCATTTCTTGCAGAGTTCTGTGATAACTCAGATCTTCACATACTTTGACATGTAATGTGTGTTTCCGTAGAGCATGCCGTATTTTATTAAAGTGTCCAGCTTTTCACAAGGAGGATGTTAAGTGAAAAGCATTCTTATTTGCCTGGAAATTCATGCCATACACCAAATACCATGTTTTCTGCTATTAGTTAGCAGGAACCATCTGTCATGTCCCCACCTGCCCAGTGCTGAGGAAGGCAGGGACTGAAGGTGAGAAGGATATTTACTTTTTACAACAAAGCCAGCTGTTGCCATTACTTTTAGCTGTAAGGCAAACATGCTGGAAAGGGTGACTATCTATCGTGATTCTAGTGCACTGAGACCAACTATGACTGTTGATGACAACAAACCTCTTAAAATCTATAGGAAAATTGCTTTATGTTTATGTCAGGAGGGCACGTACAAACACAGCTCCAACTGGGAGATGGAACCAAGAAGCAGAAACTTCAGGCTATAGCAAAGTAGCAGGATAAGTTCAAGAAAGAATCTCCCTCTTCTCTCACCTTCCTTTTGGTAGAAAACTATATTGGAAAATTAAACTACTTTTTCTCTAATGATAACACAAGATTCCAAAATTGAGCACAGCAGGTAGAAACATCCGGTAAAGATTAAAAAAGATATTTGATATTCATGTGCTGAAACGCTTTCCAGTGCTGACAGCTAACAATTCCAAGTGGCAAAGGTACATGCTCTGCTGTTGTTCATTCTCTGCCAAATTCCCTTCCCGAAACTCTGGCACCATATTTTGGGGATTGTGTTCTCTAAACTCTGTTATTCTTACCACCATCCATCAGACTAAGAATGATATTTGTGCAGGCAAATAATATTGATTTTTAATAGGATTTCAGCAAATAAGTATTTTCAAAATTTTTGAGAAAGGGGTGTTTTTTCACTAAACCCACTTTACTTTTCACAGAATCTTCTTTCATATTGTACAAAGAGGGCACTGTGCTGTTGTGTGTTTCTACCTGGAGCATATTTCAGAAGCAAAATCTAAACATTGGCAGCAAAGGGCACTTTATGCAAATGCATTTCCTGAGTGACAGCTCTTCCTCCCCAATGACTCTGGCAAGATATAATAATTTAGGAAAATAAGTGGAGTGCCATGCCCTGCAGCTGTTGTCTCTAAAGCATGTACATCCCCTTGCAAATAGGATTATGGCAAAATAAAAGTTTCATTTGGGTGGGACTTTCTTTTAAAGTATATTCAATATATCACTGTAGAAAATAGTAGAGATAAAGCAGAACTATAAAAGACACACTTTTAGGAAGAGAAAACAGACCATCATGCCTACCTCTACATTGCACTCATTTTCTTTTACAGTACACCTGTCAGTCCTGTTATCCTTGTCTAGAAAAGAATTTACAGTACCTCTCTGCTTCAATCAGTTCCCATGGTAACTTGGTTCTGTTTTAAAACCTTTACAGAAAAATGGCTTGCTTAAAATGATAATGAGCTGGAGTGCTTGCCCATACCTGAACTATACCTTTCTCATTGCTCAAAAAGAATCAAATAGGGGTGTCGCATCAGGGCTGTCACTCCAACTGCTCTATATCTTTCAGCTTGTACAACACTGTCTCACTAACCAAATCAGATCAGTTCCTTTGCCACCTGGAAATCTCAGCTTTCAGAAACATATATGGTTCAGGGTACTTCCTAGTGTTTACACGTTGTGTGCTATGAAGTAAAGCACAGCACTCTCACAAACACTCTTGAGTTCACTGGGGAAGGATCCCTCTGCATACACAGTATCTACAGTAGGGCTGAAAGCTCAAAGGACCATAACATCTTTTAAGAAATGAATCAGAAGAGGCAGATTGTCTCCCTTCCAGCAAACACTTTTCACAAAAAAATCCCTTCAGGAAGGAAATCAAGGGGAAATAAATGTTCAGAAAAAAACCCACAAACAGGAGCTTTAATTGATTCTAAGAATCTTGTGATACCATCCCATTGCTGTGGATATGTATGTTTTATCCAACCTTATCCTAGTTTCAAGCTTATCCCTGGCACCCAAAATTTCTCTGGTCTGGTTTGACTTTGTCATTGACAGTCTTTTTCATAAATCTGATTACTTCTTTACATACTGTATCAAATCTCTTAGGAAAAAATCAATATTCTTTTTCATGTAACTTAAATACTTCAGTGATAACATATTTCAGTTACACGAAATCTTAAAAGAACTTCTAATGTGAATCTGATAGAGCTCTTCAGCAATTACTCTGAAAACTTGATGCACTTCATAGAAGATGTCACTTTCCCTGTGATATCAAAATCTCTTAGAATTTTCTACTAGATCTGGTCTTCTAAGATATATCTGGTAGCTTAGTATTTGTACAGGAAGTTTTTTGTTCCATAGGAGGCACTGATAGAATTTATGAAAAACAATTTTACACTGCTGTATCTTCCAAGCATTCCAAAACCTGCTGAATGTAGGTACACACCAGTTAATTTACAACTGAGTTTGTCCAAACAAAGACTTGGTGAAGATCTCGTGTTTCATCATTTTCCTGTGGTAAGTGGTTGCCCAGCTGGTCCCTCTGAAGCAGCTTAAATACCAGAAGCCAGTCCATGTTTGCATTGTCTTTCATAGTTTGGATAGCTATCCTTAGCAATACACAGAAGGGCACTGCTCGGGGATTTTTCACACCTTGTTTTTGAATGGCACTACGACGGATGCTATAGGTGTGTGGATGCTGTATCTTTATATGGGTTTACTTTTATATAGACTAAACTTTGACTGTCATCTACTGATTCATCTAGATAACACGATTGCCTTGTAAGTCAGTTGCAATTTAAAATGAAAGTATAAGTGTTCTTGTCTCAAACCAAATAATACAGGTGTCCTACCAAAACAACTTGAAAAAAACAAGCTTTCAAATGCTTTTTTTTTCCTGTTATTTTTAACTAGCAGTTTCACTTGCCCTCTATGTCCTAACACTGTCCTATAAACCATTTCTGAGGGCAGAGTGTTGTCAAATCAGGGTATCATAAATCTACTGAATTCTTTTCATCAGTCATGGCAATAACATCTTCACAGTACTCCTGCGTGTCAGTAAAGTATGACCTTCTCCGACTGAACTGTGCAGACTCTGCTTAATTGAACAATGCTTTTCCAGTGGGCATTTTAACTTTCACACAATGATTTTTTTCAATAGTTGACATGCAACCAACTGGTCTTCAGTTTACAGATGAAAGAATAAATAACATCTGACGCTTTGTCGATTGAAAAAAACAGTGCTTACTTATTTTTAATCCTTTTAACCTTTTTTAATTCAATTGAACAATTAAACATGCTTACACTTTCCATGGTTTTTTATTCCTTTTAAAATACTTTGTATAAAAAGAAAGACTGATTCTCTGCCTTGTTGCATCATTATAGCATTATTGATTCCATCCTGATGCTAATCTGTGCTCCAGAAATACTGTAGTTTTACATGGAAACTGATCATACTAGTTGGCCACTTGAGATGGGAAATTTCTCATAAAGCATAGACATTAATACAGTTCTTATTGTATTTAATTAATCTGTTAATTCCTGTTAATGCAACAGGCTATATTTTCTTTTGCCTCAATTACTGTTCATATATATGGCAGATCAACTGTTAGCTACAGAGCTATCTCAAATATAGAATTTGATATTTCTGCCTCTTTCAATGTCAATTAAAAATTACTGTTAAGAGAGTTATATTTCAGAATTTTCAGCTGACTCATATTTTTTCAAAAGTCCTTTCTTGATTCCTTTTTATTTTAAAATGTCTTTTATCATTTTATATTACTTACTATGGAGTATTTTAGAAATACCAGTACCTGTTACTAATTTAGTTGCTTGCTGCTAAGAATTCTGTGCCTTAAATAACTATGTGATCTTTTTTTCCTTTCCCTTTATAACTATGGCGACCCTCATGTCCTGCCATAAACAATATTTTTTTTTTTCATTTTGCATGCAATCAGTAAGATTTTATTTGGTACCTATTTTACTCCCTCACTGTACTTTCTGAAGATAGATATAATGTTTTGAAAGCTGAGTATATTGTGATCAAAGAAGAAGAAATCTGTTTATATAAAATAGTAAAAGCTCCAAGATTCATGCATCCACGAACCTTCATATTACAAAACTGTGACATCTCTGTTGATAAAGGTCGAATGGGCTATGTATAACAAGTACATCAAATGAGAATCAGTAGCTTGTAAGAAAGTAACTGTGCCTGCATTACCAGTCCGCTGCCTTTTGTGGTATATGTTTTTGAGATGGATTAACTTTGTAGCAGTAATTTGAATCTCAATCTCCCTCTTTCCTGGTCCCTCTGGTCCTGGTATCTCCCACATGATGCATCCTCCAAACTCCCACATTATGTCCTAAACTTACTTTCAAGATATCTATCTGATTTTATTCTCCTTATGCAAAGTATGCCATCTCCCTGGTTACAAGTGTTCTAAACAAAAAGAGGACAACAGAAGAATATCATTGTGAAAGTTATAGCAAGGGAATTGAAGGTGCAGAGAGTTTGGAGAGTGTGAAGTAAAGAGCAATGCTTTGTTTCTTCTCTCTGCCTGTTCCTCCTGGCATGGCAAAGATAGGAGTTTGAAAGCAAGTTTATCAGGATAATTAAGCTGTGTGCTAACCAAATTAACAAGGTAGAAAAGATCAGAAAATCGAATCAGAAAAATTCTCTTTGGTACATGTGGTTGGTTTGAGTTGGAACTACAGCACATGAATAGCCTAATGCTCATTCTCTTCTGCTGTTCTTGTGCCTTCAGCCCCCCTCCTGACAGAAGCCCTGGCCAATATGTAAAACTTGTCACACAAAATACCTAAACAGAAAATAGATGTCATAATTTTAACTTGATTTACTCAAAGATTTGCACCTTCCAATATGAAGCTTTTCAATGACATTATGCCATTAAAATGCATCATGCTTACAAAATTTGGATCAGTTACCCAATAATTCCATTTCTAGAAAGAAAGGCATGCTTCCTGTATTACTTTTAGAAGTATTGTATAAACAATTAATTTTCATATGTGTCCTGAGAATCTGGGGTTTAGGGGTTTATTCATAAAATCTGAACTACTTTATTTTATATTCAACCTTCTTTTCCTTCTTTAAAAAAGTACAAATTGAAAGATGCACAAATCAGACGGAAGAATTCAATTTAGGCTCTTGAGAATATATGGCAATTATGTTTCTTTTTACAAAGGGAAAAGAATTAATCTTTTCTAAATTACACGTGTGAAAAGAATCAGGCATATGGAGGTGTATGTCTTAAATAGGCTTTATAAATATATCTGGTTTTGATTTCTAAAGATAAGGTTAAGACATAGGGCAGCTACAACACAAAAAGCAGGGTCAGTCAACAAGGTAACATCATTAGTCTGGGTCTGGCATTGTTCTAGAAAATGGGGCAAATATAAATTTAATATAGAGAATATTGTGAATTCCAAGGTTACAGATGCCACAGACATGCAGCTGATTCACCAGCTTTGAAGGCCAGAGTGCCTAACAGATGAATGTGCTTTTAAACCAGAACTGAAGCTCAATGAGAAATAGGTATGTTAATTTTTGCTAAGATGTCAGGTTAGTCAATCAGAGTATTTCTTAGAAAAAATCATCTGTCATCTGTTTTATATTGTTAAGCTGCCCAGTCCTCTATTGTCCATATTCAGAAGCTTAAACGGCTAAATCCTTTATGTGTGACTTCCATTAGGAAGACACTGTAGTTAGTGGATCAAAAGCCCTCTGAATTACTACTCAAATCTAACTGTTTCAATGGAGGAATTTAATGGGAAAGCATAAAAATGTGTTGGGTTTAGGGTTTGGGTTTTTTCTAGCAATTTCTATTTTCAATTCTGTTTTCAACAAGCATAGCAGTGGGACTTTCTCTCCAGTTGGCGATGAGACTTTTGTCAATTTTTGAGATTGATCTTGAAGAATTTGCAACACAAATATTTTGGCTCAAGAAGCTTTGTCACTCATGTGACGTCAGTGTCTTCTTTGCTACTATAAAATTTACAAAATCAGTTATTTTTCAAGCCATGAAAATGAAGTGAAATCAGTCATACTGGACTATGTATAACTAAAACTAAAATAATCTGCTAAAAAATAAAAAAACTAAAATAATCAACTAAAATAATCTATTTTCTTCACAAAAAGGCTCTTTTTCATTTTCAAATGAAGGCTGTAATGTTCTCAGCAATGCAAAAGTTAGATTTTAAAGAGTTCTGGGGAGGAGGGGTCAAGAGAAAACATTCACCCATCCTACAATTATAAGGCAAGAGCTTGGTATTTTTAAGGTCACTTGTCATGGTTATGAGTATCTCTGATGGCTGCTTAAGATCACTTAGATTTAATATAGTCCATTACTCCTCACTAGTCCAGCTCCTCAGTCCTGGAGCAATACATTTTATTAACAATTGTGAGAGGAATAAAACCTGAGTTTTGGAATTTTTAAAATCCAGAAGTAAAAAGAAGAGTAATGAAAACAAATGCTGCTTTTCTATACACACTGATTGCATTATGGGTTTTTTTCCTCCTAGGTTTGCTTTTTTTTCTCTATTAATATTACATTGGGAAATCATTTTGTAGCTCTTCTTTTTTGTGTCAGATGCCCAAAGGGTATAAATTATCTACATTGACTTTATTGATGTAGTATGGATCTGTATCTCCAAGGAATGGAGAGCATATACACGTGACGTAGCATACCATAAAAGCTTTCTCATTTAGCAGAGATTATCTATCGGCATAAGAATTTCAAAATACTTTGTATCTTGGACCAAGGACTCAGAACCTACTGGATGCTTTATCATTGCCTTACTTGGAGGTAATGGGGAATATTCACAACTTTAGACTACTAGCCCAGATCAGATGACTACAAAGAAAATCAGAAAAAGTAAAGTTGATTTATTTATGGTCCAAATCCTTATTTAACAGAAAATAAAGAATTATGTTCTGTTAAGCTCTTTTTTGAAATTCAAATTATGTTTATACCTTAGGGAAAGGACTAACTAGAGGCTAACATGGCTTGCATGAGCTTCAGATGATTAACCTACTTTACATTGCTCTCACCACGCTGCACTGGTTAATCATTATCTTTTAGCAGCGTCATTAACAATTAGATAAAACAGCATTTATCTCCTCTTTATTTAGAAAACCTTACACAAAATAATCTTATTTTTCCTTTATTTTCCATTATTCTTGCTATATGGAATATGTGTAGTAGAATTAATGTAAGGAAAACAAAAAAAATTATCCTTGACTAGCTGCAGACAAGTTAATTTTTTCTATCATTTACTCTCCCTCTAGGCTTAGTGTCCATTACTGTTGAATGAGACACTAAGAGTTTCTCACTAGAAAGACCTTAAAATTAAGTCAGGCATTTTCTCCCTTAGAATCTGTTTTATCAGCTGATGTTTTCCTAAGCATTAGACAACTGATTGGGAAGTTGGGTAAAGAAAAGACATTCTTGAATATTGTGAGACAATCTAGAAGATTCTAACACAATCCTGAGTATGAGTAATAATTACATGGTGTGTTTAACCTCATAAAACAATTACATTAAAGGTGGAAGAAGTATTGGATCATCAGTTGTTATATATTGGCTTTCTAACAGTGGATGCTTGGGGTGGGGGAAGTTTTTCAAAGCATCACTGCACTGTGCTCAAATTCCTGTCTCCAGCAGAAGTACGTACCTCTTTGCTATGCATGTAGGCCTATCAGACCTACCTCTGCTTAAACATCTGCTTTATTGCCCCAAATCTCCATTGCTAGAGGAAGCAGAAGTGTCAAATGAATAACTAAGACAAGGATATATTTATGATGTCAAGGACTTATGAGAATCCCACCACATCTAAGAATTACATTTAGTAAGAAAAAAAATCCTCCATGCAGAATTCATGCATAATATTATTTTTTAATACTACTTCTCCTAATTAAAAAAATTCAGTGTCACCTTTTTAACATATCCCAAGGCCATACATTTTAGAAACTATGTCTTTAAATATCTCTTTCCCAGAACTGTTATAGTAGAGGATTTCATTAGCGACATTTAGGAGTTTAAATTATTGCTGCAGACACAGATACATTATACTGCATAAAGGAAAAGAGAGAATATTTTTTCCCCCACAGCAGATTCTTAGTGTATACAGTATGATTCATGGAGAGAACAATCATGTAAATGAACTGTGTTTTTCTGTTTGAAATTATTTAAAGCTAGATTTCTTTCCTAATTAGAAAACTATTATCAAAGTAAAAGAAAAAATTCTCACTAGCAAAAACTCTACATGAATACTAAGCACATACACTATATTATGAATGTAAGCAACTTGCATTTGAACAGGGAAAAAGGTGAGCTTTTTGAAGAAAGAAATTGTGAGGAGTTGCTCTAAATTATTGCAGAATGGTCTGTGACAAAGACCTTACGATCACAGTATTTTTTTTTTTTAAATTTCTACACAGACCATGTCTGTGACTAAGAAAAACTGTCTATCAACTTGCTTTTTAATCCATTCCTTCTACTTCACTGTATTTTGATTTGATTTCACATGCCTGATAGGTCTCTTTCATTTAGCACAGATTCACTCTTCCACCTCCTGCCTATGCCTACTGAGGTCAGTCTGACCTTGGTACTGGGAAAGGTTATGGAGCAGATCATCCTGAGTGTCATTGTGAGGCACATACGGGACAACCAAGGGTTCAAGCCCTGTCAACATGGACTCATGAAAGGCAGGTCCTGTTTGACCAATCTGATCTCCTTCTATGACAAGGTGACTCACTCAGTGGATTAGGGAAAGGCTGTGGATGTGGTCTACCTGGACTTTAGTAAGGTCTTTAACACGGTCTCCCACAGCATCCTCCTGGAGAAACTGGCTGCCCATGGCTTGGATGGGCCCACTCTGCATTGGGTGGAAAACTGGCTGGATGGCTGCATCCAGAGAGTGATGGTAAATGGAGTTAAATCCAGTTGTTGGCCGGTCACCACTGGTGTTCCCCAGGGCTCAGTGTTGGGACCTGCTCTGTTTAACATCTTTTTCAATGACCTAGATGAGGGGATCGAGTGTACCCTCATTAATTTTGCTGACAACACTGAGCTGGGCGGGTGTATAGATCTGCTTGAGGACAGGAAGGCTCTTCAGAGGGACCTGGACAGGCTGCATTGATGGGCCAAGGCCAGTTGCATGAAGTCTAACAAGGCCAAGTCCTGCACTTGGACCACAACAACCCCATGTAGCACTACAGGCTTGAGACAGAGTGGCTGGAAAGCTGCCAGGCATAAAAAGGCCAGGGGGTGTTAAACAGCTGACTGAACATGAGCCAGCAGTGTGCCCAGGTGGCCAAGAAGGCCAATGGCCTTCTGGCTTCTATCAGATACAGTATGGTGAACAAGACCAGGGAAGCGATTTTCCCCTTGTACTCAATGTTGGTGAGGCCATACCTTGAATACTGTGTCCAGTTCTGGGCTCCTCTACAAGGACATTGAGGTGCTGGAATGTGTCCAGAGATGGGCAACAAAGCCGGTGAAGGGTCTGAAGAACAGAGCTTATGAGGAGTGGCTGAGGGAGCTGGGAATGTTTAGCTAGGAGAAGAAGCAGCTGAGAAGAGATACAATCACTGTCTCCAATTACTTGAAAAGGGATTGTAGCCAGTTGGGGGTCTGTCTCTTCAGTAACAAATGATAGGACATGAGGAAATGGGTTCAAGTTGAGCCAGGGGAGGTTTAGATTGGACATTAGGCAGAACTTTTTCATTGAGAGGGTTATTGAGCATTGGAACAGGCTGCCCAGGGAGGTGGTGGAGTCACCATCCCTGGGGATATTTAAAAGACATGTAGATGAGGTGCTGAGGGACATGGGGAGGCTGTGTGTGTGCATAGTTTAGTGGTGAGATTGGTAGTGTTAGGTTAGCGACATCACTCTATGATCTGAAAGGTCCTTTCCAACCAAAGTGATTCTATGATTCTGTACTCTTTGTCTGTGGTGGTAGGACATAATGTATTTGCTCGGCAGGTCCTCTTCTGATCCTGGATCATACATGCTGAAGGCAGCAGATCAGCAGATGTGTCAACTAGTTTTGCTCACAGTACATATTGTTCTGGAAAAGAACAGAGACAGGAACATTGCATTTCAATGGGAAAAATGTTGCTAGTGTGGAGAGGTTGGTTTGTGCCATCTCCCTTCCAGCCATGGATTCTTTCCACACAGAGGAGTGCTTTTCTCTGCCATCACTAACTTCACTGATCAGATTTGCAAAACAAAGGAGAACATTGTGCTGGATTTGAGTCTAGGCTTTTAAGCTGTGACAATATTATTTTAAAATTTCATGATACTGTCTAACAATGCAAATAATGTAAAGTATGGACTCACTGGTTACTCCATTTTTATCCTGCCCATGGCCCCTTGTGTCCTCCTGTGTGCTGCGATTCCAGCTGGAATAACTTTATGTTTCACAACACAAACACTGACTGTGCATCTGCTGCACAGAACTTTATGTGAGATGCACAATCCACGTGAGAGCCCATAATGAAGGTGGTCAGCTCACACAGAACTCTGTGTGGCCTTGCTTAAACTACTGCCTTTGCTTTGGCAAACTGATGCTTTGCTTGGATATATTTATGCAAGCTGCAAGCATGTTTTTAACCACCTTGTAGATATGGCCTCAACAGTAATCCTTGCATAACAAAACACAACTTGAAAATCCAAATGGTAATGTTTCTGTTGTGCCTCAGATACTACCATTACATTCTTCTAAAAAGGGCTAAAGGCTACATTTACCAGTAAAGCAGTTTTCGGCTCTAAAATGCTGGAGTAATAAGAAACTACATTTCAGGTCACTACTAATCCACAAAATCCTGCATATTTTTTTTTCTTTACTTACAAAGTGCGATGTAGCTCTCTCAGTACTTTTGATCATCTAGAAGAGTTTCCAGCTCAGTTCTTAGGTTGGAGAGACAACCCAAACAAGCATACTCTAAAGCTGGAAGTAGCCACAGTATAAATTTGTATTACCAAAAGGGGGTTATTTTTAGCTGGCTAAGATGGTGCATCAAAGTTACAACTATGTTTGCTTTAGCCCTCCATGTTGAGGAACTGTCAGAAATTCTCTCTTTCATTGAGAAGCACCTCATTTCTCTGTCCCACTCCCAGGTGCCTGTTGATGAGATGGAAAGTACATGATGACTTGCTGATATTTCATTCCTTTCTATGAAACAAAGATTCCATTTTACAGAGGTAAGATACAGACTGTAGCAGTGAATCTAGAGTATGCACTATGAGTTCTATAGGCGTTGTGTGTAAAAAGCCAAAGGTTAGTAAATGCTGGTTGTAATTCATCAGTTACTGTAGGATGTGACCCAATACTCCAGGTGTGATCTGTTGAGGCTAAATTGTCATTCAAGCCAAAAAAGTAAAAAATATGTAATATTACATTTGGGATAGCTCTGGAGACCTAACCTGTTGTATTGGCCATACCCTCATACTCTCTAATTATACTCCAGTTTTGCCAGCATTTCAAGTAACAGAAAAATTCTATAAGGTATTTTAAGTTCCTATATTTATTTATTTTTTCCATTTTATGAGACTATAATATTAACATGGAATCACAGAAACACAGAATGGTAGGGGTTGGAAGGGACCTCTAGAGATCATCTAGTCCAACTCCCCTGCTAAAGAAGGTTCCCCTTAATCAGGTCACACAGGGACTCCTTCAGGTGGATTTTCAAAACCTCCAGAGAAGGAGACTCCACACCTTCCCTGGGCAGCCTGTGCCAGGGCTCTCTCACCCTTAAAGTTTTCCCTTGTGCTTCAGTGGAACTTTTTGTGTGCCAGCTTCTGTCCATTGCCCCTAGTCCTGTCGTTGGACACCACAGAAAAAAAGTGTCGCCTCATCCTCCTGACATCCTCCCTTTAGGTATTTATAAACTTTAATGAGATCCTCCCCTTAGTCTTCTCTTTATGTCTAGCAATGCCACTTCACAAAGTAGCCTGACTCTATCAGACTTTGTCATCCCTGAACATGTGTCCATACTGAGAATGAAACATAAGGCTATTGCTTGCCAGAATTTTGAGGACTGCTTGTCATCAATCTCCATCTGATGCCATTTCATCTCTTGCAAATATTCGAGTATCGTTGTGCTACAATCATGCAATTTAAGCTTACACAGTCTGGGAAAGCTTCTGTATGCCTTTTCCCTTAACTTCCCTGGCACACTTCTCAGCTGGTATGTATGTTCTCCCAAGTGCAGGTGTCTTAGAGAACTTTCATGTCCTGTCCATAAAACTGTCATGGCAGCAAGTTAACAACAATGTTACAGCTTATCAGCTCTCTATTACTACAAATGTTTAACTGCTTTGATATAAAAATATTTTAAGACAAACAGAAAAACCATAACAAGAACTTGACTTAGAACATAATCCAAACAAACTCATTGCTGGACTGAATCACAGAATCACAAAATCTTAAGTGTTTGGAAGGGATCTTGAAAGATCATCCAGTCCACCCTCTCTGCCAGAGCAGGACCACCTAGAGTAGGTCACACAGGAACTTGTCCAGGTGGGTTTGGAATGTCTCTAGAGAAGGAAATTCCACAATCCATCTGGGCAGCCTGTGCCAGTGCTCTGTCGGGTGAGCAGTGAAGAAGTTTTTCCTTGTGTTTCTTCAGAATCTCCTATCTTCTAGTTTGAACTTGTTGCCCCTTGTCCTATCACTGGCCATTATTGAGAACAGCCTGGCTCCGTCCTCCTGACACCTGTCCTTTACATATTTGTAAACATTAATGAGGTCACTCATGAGTCTCCGCTTCTCCAAGCTAGAGTCCCAGCCTTTCATCATACGAGAGGTGCTCCACTCCCTTCATCATCCTTGTGACCCTGCACTGAACTCTCTTCTTGAACTGAGGGGCCCAGAACTGGAGATAATATTCCAGATATGGTCTCAGGAGGGCAGAGTAGAGGGGAAGGAGAATCTCTCTTGACCTACTCACCACAACCCTCCTAATACACCCCAGGATGCCATTGGCCTTCTTGGCCATGAGGGCATATTGCTGGGCCATAGTCATCGTGCTGTCCACCAGGACTCCCAGATCCCTTTCCCCTATGCTACTCTCCAACAGGTCATTCCCCAAACTATACTGATACGCGGGGTTATTCTTTCCCAGATGCAACACTATGCTTGCCCTTGTTGAATTTCATTATATTTCTCCCTGCACAACTCTCCAGCCTGTCCAGATCTTGTTGAATGGCAGCACAGCCTTCTGGTGTGTCAGCCACTCCCCTCAGTTTAGTATCATCATCAAACCTGCTGACAATGCCCTCTGTTCCCTCATCAAGGTCATTAATGAATATATTGAACAGTCCCAGCATCGACCCCTGGGGGACTCCACTAGATACAGGCCTCCAACTAGACCCTGCCCCATTGACCAGCACTCTCTGCCTTCTTTCCTTCAACCAGTTAACAATCCACCTCACTACCTGGTCATCCAGCCCACACCTTATCAGTTTTGCTGTGAGGATGCTGTGGGAGATGGTGTCAAATGCTTTTGATATGATTCTGATATCGTTTAGAATTGAGAAAGAAGTTTAAACAAACATATTTACTATATACTACTAAATACCAAAACAGATAAACATGTTGTAGCATTGTTAATATACTGCATGAGTGGAAGGAGTAATTGTCAGTGGCTGTGACTTCAGTTCATTGTTAGCTTCAGCTGTTAGTGTCTGAAGTTGCATTTTAGCCTGAATGCTGACTCTTCTGTCTGTGAAGAAACTTTCTGTTCACTCTAATTAAACTGGATAATGCAATTCATGAACTGTTTCTGGATCAGTGCTCTTCTCACTTCAACGGAAATCGATGAAAAATAAGTAGGCTTCCACTGGAGGAAATAAAAGTACAAACTCAATCTCAGAAAACGGCCCATGAAGATTTCTCAAAAGTAGAGCATATTGGTGACCTGCAGCCTTTCCCGGGCTTAATGCTCAATACTCGCCTTGGAAATGCTAATGGCCAGATGGTTCTATTTCATGCTACTTTGAAATGAGTTATCAAATCCTGCTGCTAGTACACAGCCAAATAAGCCAGTTTTAAATAAGTTATCAAATCTTGGCACTGGTGCACTGCAAACAAACCAGAGGTTTTACGGTAGAGACCTGTGGAACAACCGAAACAAATCTCAGTATAAAGGGACACTGTGACTGCAATTACAACAGAAAAGGCTGCAGCTGGCCCAGTGCAGAAAATCCACTGTCTCTAGCAACCTCTTTTCCAATATGTTTTCCACTTGGCTTGCAAACTGGAAGATACAGCAATGCCTACTGAGAAACAGAAATGCACAACCACTTAAGAGTTCTCCAATTTCTTTCCCTTTACCTGTGTGGAGGGAGCTTTAAAGGATGTGTGTTTCTTTTGTGGCCTTAAGCATTCTTCCCTTAACACTGTCAATAGGTCCCTGTCTTAATCTGGAGAGGCATCACTTAGGTAGTAGTGCATGATATGTTGCTGTTAGAGGAGAGCAAGTGAGACTTTGGACAGTAAAGTAGAAATTGGGTTGTTTTCCTAGTTTTAATGATGTTTCTGTTCAGACATGAGGCTATTTCTCACTTGTTGGCAGAGAATGTGTAGGTCTTTTTTATCAATTGTCACATGACACAATTCCACTTTCCAACATTTGATGTCATTTGGAGTAAAGTATTAATAGATTTTTTTGTGAACCAACATTTCTTCAGCTTAAGACAGCTTAGTTGTCTGGAGAGCTAGAAGAGTCCAAACTTTGTGACAGTGTTCCAAATCTGTACTGAAAAAAAATCCATCCAAATTCTAGTTTTAAAATTCTGCAAGAATCTTTCATAAATGGGCTCATATTTCTCTCTCTGTGACTTCTTTAATGTGTGCACTTCATAACTGCCCAGGATGTTTAATGAAAATGCTTAGGTTTATATGGAGACTAGTACATTGTAGAGTAGCAGCAAAATCCCTTCAGTCCCACAGAGGGAGCAAAGTGGATGATGACAACAGTTACATGTCAACTGCACAAAAACAATACACATCATTGTAGGGAGTTAGCAGCAAAGAAGACCAATCCCTTATCTTCAGATACAAAGCCCAAGCAGAAGATATCTTTAATAAACTGATCACCAGGACTCAAATTCTCTATCCCAACGCTACCTTTTCGTCAGCTCCAACTGTTTTCCCCAAACTATTTCTTCTCTGTGTACTTTCTTCCTGCCTCCTAAGCCTCCAGGAAATTAAAATGTTTCAAGTCATTAATTGCAAAGTTGGAATTGTTTTTTCCATGTTCTGAACTCTACCAAATAATGGAATGTTTAGAGGACAAAAAACAGTCAAAATTATCTGTTAAAACTTGAAAACCACAGTCAATATTAGATTAAGATTAATGTATTATTATACAATAATGCATACTTCCCCAATACTTTTGAAATATTCATTTCTTAATAACTGAGTTTTCATCAGCGTGAGTTAGCTCACATCTCTTCTGTATAGTAGTTTTATTTGTTGCCATCTAAGAATTTCCCCTGACAAGTGGAAGGAACTACAGTTTAGTATTGAATAGTGAGGAATTAATAGCAGGGAATTAAGAAATTCCCATGAAAAGCTTTTTAGTTGTGATGACAGGATGCAGATGAAATAATGACAAAAGGCTTTCTTTCATGAGAATAAGACTTGCCTTGCATGAAGAACTGTACTTGAGTATGCCTAACATGGATGTCTATAATTCTGAATCTGCCTGAGGTTCGTACCTGAAATAAAGAGGCTTCCTGGTGTTTCTCCTAACATATATCTAACAACTCAGAGTCTGATCTCTGCAGTTATTATCTACCTTAGTTATGTCACCTCTAAACGCTCCTTAAAATATTTAATAACGTAGAATGTTTTAACGTGACAAATGCAAATAAAATCCTGTGGAATTAAAAAAAAAAAGACACTTCATTACAGCTAGAGAACAGAATCCTTAACAGTGTGTAACTGATTTTCCTAAGACAAAGTGAGAGAGTACTTAGTATACCTAAACATCAGACTCAAGCTGAAGTTCCCTGAAGTTATTTATCAAATGCCATTCAAATGGCATTTGAATTCTGAAATAGCTGCTGCTTAAGAATTTGGCTTTATTCCATTGCAATAAATTCCAGAAGCCATGCAGAATATAGATCCCTGAACTCTTACTCATCTCTGCCCTTATATTTGTCATCATCTTACCAGAAATAATTACGAGCCATCTCAAATTCTGCATCTTAATCTAAGTAATTTCCATGAGGTTTTACCTCCCAGAAGTCTGTTTATGATCTTCAAAGCTATTTCAGCTTGTCTTAAGAAATCCTGTATCTTTGATCATATTGTTTCAAAATACATCCTATTATACCAGTAACAGGCAAACAACATTTAGAGGACACCTTCAGGTAATTCAGAATCCTAAACCAATGTAAGCACAAGGAGAAACCCAGACCAAAATAGGGAACCAGTCCTCTTGTTTCTCTAACAAGGGAAGATTTTGCAAAAGAAAGAGCCCTTTGTGACATTTCACTTGTATCAGTTGACCATGTGGTGTCATCTTTCCATGCTGGCACACAGAAATTGTAGATTTTGGAGAATCAGAAACAAATGAAGGACATTCTTGCAAAACTGTACCTTCTGACCTGCATACTTGCACTGATCTTTTTATTCTGCTTATAAGTCTGAACAAGGTTTCTATGGCTCGGGAAAAACACGGTGAAAATGTTACACAGCATTAGCTTGTGGTACTTGAAGCTTGTGATACCTAAATTTATTTCAATAGGAACATGCTGTGTGTTGTACCTTCTGCCCTGTGCCTGTGTCTTTGTTCCCTAAATCCGTAGTGAGTTGTGGTCCACAAGGACATTTCTATCTATGACAATACAATTTTATGCCAAGAGAGAGGGAAGTTTGATGGCAGCTTGCTTTACTGTAACAGCCAGGTACTTTCTCCTTTTACAAAGCACAAATCTGTGGTGTCTATGTGGAAAGAGAGTGAAGCTCCAAGCTGTGGTATTCACTGTGGCCACATCAACACAGTTTGCAGCAATATGGTAATGAAAACACGAATATCTCCGCTGCAACTAATAAAAAGTACAAAGCCTAGAAGAAAGACTAGTACAAAGCCTAGAAGAAAACAGAATTGGAGTATACCCACAGTGGCTGCTTTGTCCCTGTATTTTTATAAGAATATTATTGTCCTCCCACCTGAAACTCACTGAGTTACAAATTATTCACAAGTTGTGAAGGAAAGTCATTTTATTTAAGATCCTTCATTGGCCATTCATGCTAGGTTGTTTTATTTATGATCTTTTCAATCTACCATATATGAGGCTATTCATCATAAAGTTCTAATGAACTCATGATTCAGTGCCACTACCAGCTGCACAAACAGCACAAACTGTAGATCTTCAGTTTCTAAAATTCAATTTTATGTTCAGGTGCCAGAATATCTTGAGCTTGGTCTATAAGTCAGCCTGCCAAAATCTATCTCCTCTTTGTGTGATATCTGTAGCTGATTCCTGTGGTACCTTCTAACATTAAAAATATGAGACACTTCTGAAATATTTTAAAACTTGATGCCTAAGTGACTGATGCAATTATTCTGATATAAGTAAGTACTAAAAACAGCTTCAGTTTGCAATGTTGATTCTTGGAGATGATAAAAAGTTTCAACAGTCTCTAAACTCAATCAAAACTATACATATATATGTATATAGATATATACATATCTAGATGGAAACGGGAGGAACACCTGGTATCTTCTCTCCTTTAATGCAGTACAGTACTAAAATGAATTCTACATTGATGCTAGCAAAAACAAAGAAAGTTGAAGTACTCTTTTGCAAATCAAATTTACTTCTCCTTACTGTTACATTTCAAGCACTGTATTTTCATCTCAACCATTCATTTTGTTTCTATGATACACTGAAAACAAAGACTCACTTTTAAGCAGTAACAAAGTTTTTGTGTGAACTAAAACCAAATGCTACAACTATTTTTACACAACCAAGTGAAAGGAAAGGACATCACTTCAAGATGGAGAGGGATGTAGTGGAAAGTCTTTCAGATAAGATTCTCAATGGAAACGACTCCTGATGGAATAACTATTCATAGATAAATAATGAGTATCCATATAGTGCTTTGTCGGATTTCAAAAATATCTCATGCCTTTTGGTAAGTAAGCAATAATTCAAAGAAGATAATGAGATGGTATTATTTTCATTCCAAACAGTCAGAGAGATTGTGTTTATGACTACTTTTTGAGTAAGGAATTCTAAAGATAATACTTTTTGAAATACTTCTCTTGTGTACAAAGAAAGCACTGTTCCTTGTGATTTTACATCTGCAGTAAGACATAGCAATTTAAACTTGCTCTGATAAATAAGCCACCTCACAGAGATTACACAGCACTACCTTTCCTTTTAAGCCTGGTACTACTAAATATCCTTCAGCAGGTTTGGGATAGTATTTAGCACTTTTCCTCTTACCACGAATTAAAGCCAAGGGGACTCTGTCATTACCAGCAAGCCTCTATTGCTCCCTGAAAAGGGAATCACTTTGTCACAGATAATTTCTAATAGCTTCACATACCTTCGTTTAAAAATATAGTCACTTGCAGCACAGAATTATCAGTAGCATCAAATATTTCCTGGAAAGATAATGATGATGTTTGAATTAAAGATTGTGTATTTGCTAACAACTCAACAAACATATTTAAAGTGAAGGAAGATTAATTAGAAGCTATCCTTTTATCATGGTTCAACGAAAGGAATAAGAAATTTCCTTTAATGTACTACAAGAAATGAAAATCAAATGTGAAAGTGCAACTTGTGAAGTTTGCACATAAATGGTGCTAGAAAAATATTTCTAGATACTTCAAGCAGCTTGCTTTACCTCCTTTCCCAGCCTTGACAATTGCTTTGATAGATGTTCTTCTGTAATTTTGTCAGACTCTCAAAATCTACTCATTCTGTTAAAATAGAAGGAAAAATCCACCTTCTTCCCAATAGAAATAGTACAAAAAGTATACTTTACAAATATTGTAAGTGCTAGAATTTCTTCAGCTTTGTCACTTCACAGAACGCAGCTGCATGCTAAAAGACCAAAGTTTGAGAAATGGAAATGCCTCCCCTAAATAAAAAACTGGCTGAGTACTGTCCATATCAACACATACATTACTGTTGCACACTCACTAAGTATTTAACTTCCAAAAACTAATTTCTTGCAATTTTTTGAAGAGGGTCCTAGGTGACCATTCCAGCCTGCGCATTATACGTTTCTGTCAATCATCTTAAACTATGTGCAAACCATTTCCTGATACCTTCACACATATAAAAAAACTGTCTTGTGTTACCACTCCTGCAGATGCAGGAAAATGCTGCAGGAATTGTTTTGGGGACTCCTTTGGATGGACAGATTTTCTGTCCCATGTGTTAACAAATTCAAGCATTAACACAGTGTGTCTATCTAGTGGCTTATGCAAAGTAGAGGCTGCTTTTGTGAGTCTGCAAGACCCACCTGTAGATGTCCTGCACCAAACGGTTTGCTGTGAAGACAGTGAGATGTTTGATCAATCCCCTTGTCTTTTGCAGGGCTCATCTCTACAGTGGGATTGGAACATCCACTCCTCTCCCAGAAGAGGAGAATGAGGGGAGATCTTATTAACATTTATAAATATCTAAAGGGTGGGTGTCAGGAGGTTGGGACATCCCTTTTTTTCTCTAGTAGCCAGCAACAGGACAAGGGGTAATGGGATGAAGCTGGAACACAAAAAGTTCCACTTAAATATAAGAAAAAACTATTTCACTGTTCAGGTGATGGAGCCCTGGCACAGGCTGCCCAGAGGGGTTGTGGAGTCTCCTTCCTTGGAGGTCTTCAAGACCCACCTGGACATGTTCCTATGTGACCTGATCTAGGTGAACCTGCTTCTGCAGGAAGGGGTTGGACTAGATGATCTCTAAAGGTCCCTTCCAACCCTACCATTCTATGATTCTATGACTAGTTGGGAAGTTCCTGGACCAATCCTTGGACTTGGAATTTGATGACTCTGTGCTGGGTAGGCACATAGGCATGGATCTGACACAACCTAAATTCTAGGTATCTTCCTCTACAAGATAGTATGGAAAAACCTTTTGAAAAAAAAAAGTTTTGGCAAATACACACAGTTAAAAAGCCCCATCCAATAAATACTCCAGCAGTCAGCATTCTAATTCAGGTGTCTGACTTGGATATACTGAACATTCGGAATGATGAGGTTGGATATACACCAGGATTTCAGTAATATAAATCAAGCACAAGGGTTAAAAAGGCACATGTTTGCTGTCCCTTTAGGCAAGAAACTGAGAACTGACATTTTCTACTGAGAGGCTGCCTTAAAACTGGCCAAGAATTTGAGTCTGTGGTAGCTGCTTCAACTAAGTCACCTCCTTTTCAAGGTCTTACCTCTGTACTCTCTCATACACAGTACAGTATGCAGTTATTGCTGATGTGGGTGCTATTAGAGAGCCTGTAAGATCACAAAACTGATAAACAACATGGCAAGGATAAAAATGAACGTTTCTTTTTCTCCTCAGCACATTTGCTAGCTTTAATTCCACAGAATGCACATAGACAATATTTTTGTCCCCATCTCAGGCTGATAAATTCAGGAAGCTTGGTCTAGTATCAGATGAAATCGAGGGTATCCTTTGCAGTCTTCCATATTATTTTACTCTATATTCTCAAATAGATGAAATGCCTGTAACCAAAAATCAGATTAGAACTGTGGAATGTAGCTTTATTATGAATCATCTTAGAAAGTTAAAGGTTATGAACAGGTCAAGGTAATCTTGTTATCCAGGCACTTATTTCCTTACTCTCCTGTCCTAAGTATTTGATGTAATGTCTTCTCTGCTTTTTTCACATAGCTTTTCCTTTTGTCTGTTTACCTGCAATAGTGAGAATAATGGTTGTCTTTTGTTCTGAATGCATTTTTGGCGAGGTAATTCTGTTTAGTCTTGCTAGATATGCGCGGTCTTTCTTCATGCTTCTGATGGGCAAATATGTTTCTTTTTGACGTCCTTATTAATTCAACACTGTCTTCCTGAGATGAAATGATGCCTATCAACAGTAGCTTGCCTGCTCTTCCTGTACTTCAATGTACTCTTAGGGCATATTAGCAGCAGTACATGCTGGACTCTTGCTACCTGCTCTCCTTACTAGTTTGCTCCTTTACTACATTGTTACATTAACTTATAAGGATGTGTTGACAGAAACTGGCTGCCAATGGCTTGGCTGGACCTACTCTGAGATGGGTGGAAAACTGGCTCGATGGCCAGGCCCAGAGAGTCAATGAATGGAGTTAAATCCAGATGGCAGACTCAACTACTTGAAAGGAGGTTGTAGTGAGGTGGGAGTCAATCTCTTCTCCCCAGTAATGAATGACAGGACACGAGAAAATGGGCTCAAGTTGCACCAGGGGAGGTTTCAATTGGACATTAGGAAGAATTTTTTCACCAAGAGGGTTGTTAAGCATTGGAAGGGCTGCCAAGGAGGTGGTGGAGTCACCATTCCTAGAGATACTCAAAAGACCCATAGATGAGGTGCTGAGGGATATGGTTTAGTTTAGTGAAGGGCTTGACAATGTGAGGTTAGTGGTTGAACTTGATGATTTTGAAGTTCTTTCCAACCAGAATGATTGAATTCTATTCTATTCTATTCTATTCTATTCTATTCTATTCTATTCCTATTTCTATTCCTATTTCTATTCCATTCCATTCCATTCCATTCCATTCCATTCCATTCCATTCCATTCCATTCCATTCCATTCCATTGTTGGTTTTTAGTTGTCTCTATGTATGTTTTTTTAAAGCCTACTGCTGCTTTAAGGGCTGCAAGTTAGAATTCTAACTTGAGTCACTGCCAAACTGAAACAGGCCAAAAATTTCTCTAAAAAATCTTCCTGTTGGTGAAAGTTAATGGCATTCTCTTTTAAACCTAGCAGGGAAAACAAGCTATTTCTGGGAACAAACCACAGCTTTCTATAATGCACTGGATCCACTTGCACAGGCCTCATCAGAGCATTACCTTTTTTAAGATTTCTTGCATCTCACTGTGTTTTTCTTTTAGGGAAAAACCTCATCACTACAGCAACTGAATTCCAAACACTAATTTTAGCTAAGAGGCTTTTTATTGTTTTGACATCTAACTGTATTTCACTCTATTTTTATTGGACAGCAAGGAGAATGACTAGGTGTTAACTGCATCCTTCTCTTTTGACTCACCATCACTATTGTTTTTGAAACTTGTGGGGAAGTTAAAAAGCAGTGAAGTGCACAAATGCTTATGTCTGATATTGAACATTTTGGCAACCTCACCTAAAAAAATGTCCTCATATTCATTCTGATATATTAAATGAAATGCAGGCAGCATTGTATGCTTCTAAAGATGACTGTGCTGGCTAAAATTCACTCAGACTCTGAGTGAATTAGGGGGAGAAGAACAGCTAGACAGCTAACAGGGGAGGGTTTTTGACTGTGTTGCTGATCTTTGCCACATTCCTAGCTGGACAGATGGCAACCATGTTGTCAGTCTCTGCAAAGTCATCAAGGACCTCAGTATTCAGGAAAAAACAACTACCCTCATTTGCATTAGAACTGATCCCTCCAGCTCGAGATTTTAGGCATGCTGGTAGAGTGTGGCTGTACATTCAGTGGATAAACAGCATACTGCTATCAGATTAGTGTCTTCTAAAGAAGGGAAAATTCACTAGGGAGAAAAATAAAACATTAAGAGTTTTAAGTTTCCACAGACGCTCAATTCATAATTCCCATAGTTTTGAGGGATTTTTAAAATTACAAAATGCAGTGATTTATGTTCTGCAAATGGCCATGGGAGATGTGTTATAGAATGCCTAAACTTCTTTAAATGGTATGAACAAATTCTGAGATTTTGCATCTCTGATGAAGTTAAACCTGTTGGTATGTTCTAATGTTTTGAATCTTTCTGTAGATTCTTTGCATAATTTGTTTTCCACCACTGTACTGGTGTGACACATAGCTTTCTGGTCTCTTTCATTTTCCCAGTTGTACATGTAACTCAGTGTGCTGTCTCTCCTTTCTTTGGTCTTCCATATTTAATTTCTCTTTTGTGATTTATGTTGCACAGTATTCTGCTAGAGATATGAATTTCCATTTTTTCTGTTATGTGAAGACTGACTGTACTATGTTTCTTTGTTCAGCTCTCCTACTGATTCATCCCCAAATTGCAGAAACAGTGGGTTTCATATGTATTCAAGTATCTTCTTGTCTAAAGAATCAATACAAGAGCATTATACTTAGCTGATAAAGCCAGTAATTAATTCTAGTTTGAACGGCAACTTAACTAAACACTGAGCTATATTTTAAATAAAAGAGCATCCATATTTTCTCCTACCTGCCATTTGCAGGTCCAAAATGGAAAAAAACTCCTTTCTGAAAATTTTAATGGAATGAATCCTTGTCCCTATCAAAATCAGTTTGGTTTAATCAAAGCATTTTGTAATCAATAAAGTCAAGACTTTATTGTGACTTATTTAATTTGCAAATTTTGTTCAAAAAAGCTGTTTGAAAACCAAAAATATGCAGTATTTTGTTTGTCCTTTATTTAAACTAGGACATACTCCTAGCTGAAGTAGTTAAATCCTAAATAAAACTTCAAAGAAGAAGCAGTTTGTTTATATAAACAATATTTTGCAAGTATTTACACAGAATCATAGCATGGTGGGGAGTTGGAAGGGACCTCTAAAGATTCAACCTCCCTGCAAAAGTAGGTCCACCTAGGTCAGGTCACACAGGAACATGTCCAGGTGGGTTTTCAAACTTCCATAGGAGACTCCACATCTTCCCCAGGCAGTCTGTGCCAGGGCTCCCTCACCCTCACAGGAATGATTTTGTGTTTTAAGTGTAAGTTCCTATGTTTCAGCTTGTGACCATTACCCCTTGTTTGACAGATTTTGATGAGCATATAACTTCTTCCTGAAGAAAACACTGACAAAAAGCTTTAATCATCTCTGTTGAGAACCCAAATATTAATATCTCGCTTAACACACAGCTAAGCTAGACCAGTGCTCACAGGCTCAACAGTCTGCATCAAGAGATCAGAAAACATCTTTACTGAGACAAAGGTTTTTTTCTCTAGCATTTGGGCTATGCAAGGAACTGTGTCAGAAAGAAACTTTAGAAATATTTTCTGTAATTACACGGTAGAAGAGATGACAGTCAGGCTGTGTCATGACCTTCTAACCAGTTGTCATGGTTTGACATGACAGACATTTCTGGTAGTGGGGTAGGGGCTGTAAAGATGGCTCCTAAAAGAAACTGCTCAAAACTCTCCCTAGCTCTGAGCCAGACCCACTTCTGGGACTGAGCCAATTAGATGCCTCACGATCACTTTTTAGAAGAAGTCAGAAGAGGAGGCTTCTTCCTGTTCCTTCTTTTGCCCCTTCTTCTTTTCCGGCTGGTGGTGGTGCAAGGAGTTAGGAGACAGAAAGAAACAACCATGCGGACTCAAGGTCAGTAAGGAAAGAGAGGAGGAGGTGTGCTGGAGTAGAGACTCCACTGCATTCTATAGAGAGGACTGGTGAAGCTGAGATGGCAGTGGCAGTGACTATGGCCAGAGGAGGTCGTGTCCTGAGTGAAGGACCCCATATTCACAGAAGCTGTAACTGTGGGGAAGAACCCACACCAGAAATATTCACTAAGGACTGTGTCCAGTGTGAGGGACCCTGTATCAGCAGAAGCCGCAGCTGCTGGGAACAACCCACACCAGAGAAGTTCATTAAGGACTGTGTCCCAGGGGAAGGACTCCATATTGGAGCAGGTTAAGAATGCCAGGAGTTGTCCTCATCTGAGAAGAGAGAAGTGGCAGAGCCCATCTGTGAGAGACTGACCACATCCCCCATTCCCTGCCCCCTGAGCTGTTGAGGGGGGAGGAGGTAGAGATATCGGGAGCAGTGAGCTGGGCCCAGGAAGAAAGGAGGAATAAGCGCGTGAGATCTTAAAGTGCTGGTTGTAATTTTCTCATCATCCTACTCCCTCTTTGCTTTTGTTCTGTTCTGTTTCTTGTAGGTAGTAGAATAAACTTTCCTACTTTCCTCTCTAAGTTGAGTACTGGAGTCTGTTTTGCCCAGAACTGTAATTGGCAGTGAGCTCTCCCTGCCTTTGTCCACAACAATCTTGCTTATCTTTTTACTCCCATTTCGCTGGGGCCTCTGCACTCCTAACAAGGGTGGGGGTGAATGGGGGGCACCAAGTGAGAGACTGTTATAGTGCTTCATAGCTGGCTGGGCCAAATCGCAATACCAGCTCACCTTTATGGCTGCTTGCATCAGGCTGTCAGCTGAAAGAAGCTGTTTTTTGCCTGTTGCCTCCAGGAAACAAAATCAGAACAAGATTTTTTTTCCCTCTCAATCTTTACAAAAAATGAAGACTCAAATTCATAGTTTTAAAGTTTTCCTTTCCTTCAGAGTTTTCCTTTTATGATATTTTTCAATTTCATATTGGGAATAACAATACCTCTCTGTCTCATCCTTAAGTAATTTAGAGTGTTTGGGTAGTTTTGGAACAAGTTATAAATGGTGTAAGGACTGTGTATAGTTTTGATGCTTATTTTGAGTACTGAATTGGCAGAAGGGCTGTGTTTCACCTCGGGATTTATACTATCTAAGGTGAGTTTACCAGAGCAGGAAACTTCACCACAGTCTTAATGTTATGGTACTCTTATTTACTTAGTATTATTGTGAATTCTGTAAAGGAATGAAGTATGTATCTTTACAATGCTTGGTCATGGCTTTGCCAATGCACTATTGAAATTTTATTTTCAGCTGCCTCTTCAAAATTTGACATTTCCTTCAAGAGTTTAGCTCAGCTAAGCGGAAAAGCAGCTCATCTACAGGGTATCAAGAAGCTATGAGACAATCATAATGCTGACAACAAAGAGATACTTATTTGCATCTGCCCAGACATTTTCTGTCCTTACAGTTTAAATCTAGTTTGGATCAAACCATTACAGCACATTACTGTGACTAGTGCCTTGAAATTATTTTGTTATGAAGGCAGAATAAGTCACCTATTAGAATTTGCTCTTCCTTGAAAAAGCAGAAAGAATGTTCATGTTGGACTCCTTGGCAAGTTAGGACCCATGCTTCAGTGAATGGCTGCACCTTCTACAGCCTCCCATCACTGAATCATAAAAAAATAATAATAATTGTGTTCCAAGTATGAGCTCATGGCATTCTGAACTCTGCAAAGCATGTTTTCAAGTTTTCTCTTTCATCCAGTCTTCTGGGTTTTGATATATTATTTATTGAGAAAATTCTCATTTCAGTAATGTTGGAATGCAGAGTGTGTTTTCTGCCCTGCTCTTCATGCTGCAGAGGCATCATAATAAAAGATGGACTCAAGCTTTTAAGGAAGCTGAACTGAAATTGGAAAGTTAATAGACATAAACTCTGCACAAGCAGTAAATAGTCTCCCATAAATAACAGGATTCTGCTAATGCTTCAGATTTTGTCTCATCTCTGAGTGCTCAGTTTATGGAAAAACTCAAAGTTTGTGTGCCACTGCCAAGATTCACAACTTTTTACAATGTTAATAGCATTACTCTCCTTTTTGTTGTGTTATTTAGTCATTTAGCACTCTTGCAAATGCTGTCTCCATTTGTAGAGGGTTTAAGAAACGTCACCCTAGTATTTATCTCTAATATGGGGAAGGGCTAACGGCAGGAGTTCTACAAAGGCATATTGGATCACAGTGTGAACAAGAGCACCAGGGTTAGGAACTGACTAAAAAAGGAACAAATCAAGAGGCTTACTGGTATTTCACTTTTGCTTATCTCTACTGGAGCACCCTATCAACACAGGCTCTGTTCCTAAGTGTCTGTATCTTACAAAATATAAACGTTACCCAAAGAATGACAAAAGTTTAACACTTCTGCAAATCACAATGGATATATACTACACATAGGAGATAATTACTTACAGATACACTGACACACATAGTACAAAACAGTCATATTTCTGTATTCCTTCCTTTAAAAATATCATTTACATTGGCCTTTTTTTTAAATACTCTGAATATTTATAAGGCCTTTTGAAATAGTTACTAGATAACAGACATAGATGAAACAATCATCTGGTGGGTTTATAATATAGATGCTTTCAGAACCTTGTAAGTCATTAGTTCAAAAAAGTACATTGAGAAGCACTGTTAACATCTTTGTCTCAATGGCTGATGCAGCAGTATTTTTTATGTGATCTATTTGTTCTTTTAACTTTTACTATGACATTATCCTTCCTATTTACACTAGTAATTTAACACAGAGATTATCTCTCAACAATGTATATTATGGATTTACTGTGGCACTATTCTCCACATGATTATTTCAATGCTCTTTTCGCCCATGCCTGATTCTATTATTTTTTCCTCATTTTATTCTTCTTTTGCACCATTCCTTCTGATTTCTGTATGCCTCTTGATGATTTTTTTCTTTTCTGTGCAATTAAAATGCTCATAGACAGATTATAAGAACTCCATCACCTGCAGTTTACTAGAGATCCTGGCCTGAAATACTGAGTATCTGTTAGCTGAGTACTTGTTCTGCCTAGAGGATATGTTAGGAGCTCTGCATGAGTTTTCATCTGATCCATATACTGCATACTCATTTGGAAGTTATTTATAGATATGCTGCACTGTTTCCATTTTCTACCCCTTTATCTCTCTCAATATTAGAGTTGTTTTCTGCCTCTTTTAGAATTTGAGCATTTCTGTCATTGTAACCCTGCTACTCATATCCATTACCGTTCAACTTCCTTTTAACAAAAGTCATTAAATTTCATACATTTGTGCAAAAAGGAAAAACGTATGACACAAATGGATTATGTTGCTGTCACATCAGAATAAGGACAGATAGTGTGTTACAGTTCTGCCTAGGCTAGTAAGAAGTTGAATTCATTGTGCACTTCCCATGCATTTGATGAAAATATGGGATAGCTTCATGGTTGGTTAACAGCACATCATCACATCCTCCCTTCTTCCTTTTCTTTGTCAAGACAAGATGCTGTAATTCAGCCGTAGCTGTACAGTCACTTTTATCTGATTTCAGTGCAGCCTCTCATAGGTGGAGTGACTTCCATTGCTCTCTCTACTCACAGCCAACCCTGCATCAGCAGGCTACCATTTGCACAACCAGGCAAGGAATCGGATCATGGGCAAACCTGGCTAAAAATCTAATCTCAAGAGAAAAAAAAAAAGAAGAAGAAGAAAAAGTTTTAGTTGTCTCAGTCAGATGCACAGAACTGCCATGCAAATCAGAGAAGGTGCAACCACCCTTTTCAGCAACTGCCTATACATATCTTGCATTAAAGCAGTCATAGAGTTGCAGTGCCAATCAGACAGCAGTTCTGCTCAACCTAGAAGCCAATGGGAGGAAAAAAAACTGTTAACTGCTTGAACTGGTTAACTGCTCCCCTTTTCATAAGATGAGGTGCCTCTGTGTTAACTCAGCATGGCACCAAGAATATCTGAATTGCCTGGATTCCACTCATCACAAAACAATGTCCAAGACAATACTGCCAAGAGGCCATTTTTTTTTTTCACTTAGGTTAAAAGAAAACAGCACCTCTTACTCTGGCTGACAGAGAAATACCAGCACAACACAAAAGAAAATCTGTCTTAAATGATTTAATAAGAGAAACGAGAGGGATGGTACTAAGTTCAGCTTATCTTACAGTAACACAAAATGTTTCATCAAAACTACGTGGTGGAAGGAATTTGGTTGTGAGTTCCAGAAATAGTGGGAGGAGAAAGAAGTTGCTAAAGGTTGAAATGAACTGGTTTCTGGAGCTCCTGAGATGCCATGTCAGCCCTGTGAGCAGCATGCTGTGCACTGCTTTTGTTACTAGATAGTCTGATTTTAAGTGAATAAAGTACTCAATGACTGCATCTACTATTTTCTCTCCTAACAATAAATAATCCCAAATTTTCCATAGGGCTTGCAAGTGATGACATTATGCAGTGCATTAGTTTAATCAAATAATCATAAATAAAACATTTTATGATTTGCAGCTGTATGCTTTCAAAATAGCTATATAAAACCTTTCCAACACTGTGTTTTCAGAAATAAAACAAACCCCATTTCAATTTGGCCAGTTCAAGATGTACTCTTGGCAATGGAAATTTTGAAAGGTACAGGATATTTGGCATCATTTGTATCTTTTGGCTTATGGAACATTTGTGTAGTTGTAATACAAGCATTTCAAACAAAGACAGTATGTTTTCTTAGCTTTCTTGTAATGTTAACATTAAATCATCCATATTACAAAGATTGTTGTCTAAGGATTTATCTTTTGGAGAAATAACAAAGATAACACTAGATCTGGTAGTAAAACAGTGTAACTTGGGAGCAGCAGCACCATCAGAATAATTCTGTTCTTTGGAACCAAAAAGCAATCAGTAGTGAAACAAAACACTAATATCTAGGTAACTAGAGACTAAAAGGACCAGAAGAAATAAAGAATATTAAGCCATGCTAATGCAATTTTACCCTTGGGGGAGGGATTTCAGGTTAGATTCCTGTGGATTAATAATATGTCTTAAATTCTTGTGTGCATTGAACGGCTTCATTACATCAACATTCACAGAAATACAAGTGTCAGATTCTGCTGTCAGTCATGCTGGAATTGTGCAGTTCACTTGATGGGAGTTATTTTAGTTGCATCAAGGTCACTAAAACTAAAGCTATACCAAGCTTTCTTACCATATTCAATTGAAAGTTAATTCAAATATTACATAGACAGTGTGGATTCTTTTTCACCATAACAAGATTAAGAATCCATAAAAGTGCTCAGGTTCCAGGGGAGAAAAATATTCAAAATCATGTAAATTTTTCATTAAAGACAAAATTAAATAAACATTCCCTGCCATAAATAACTTTCTTTTCCACGCTGTATACATTATTCATCAATAACTTACCCATGCTAGAACTTCTACAAGTAAAGAAGTTTCATGATTTGTTCATACATCTTTTGAAATTCATTAGTAATTCTATTCTTTTGAGCACCTGTTGTCAAAATTATTTGCAGAAACAGCATTAACAAGAACAATGTATTAATTTCTCAAATTAGTGTCTTAAACATAATGTCAGCACGTTATTTATCAATAAAGAATCATTTCTACTTTAACACAGGAATATATGCAGTTTGTTTCAATTATAGGGCTAATTCAGTCCCAAATTACTGTTTGTGAAGCACAGAAAAATTGTGTAGCACTTTTCAAGATGCTGTGTTCCTTAGCTTTAACACATGTCCTACAAGAATGTCTTAATGGATTTCCTGGCCCAACAAAAGTTAATGAGCATTGGGATTTTGGGGACAACAGAGGGGAAAAAACCCTTGATAACATGGAAACTGTAGTAAATTTATTGTAGAAAACTTAATACTTTGTCATTTACCCCACTGAAAAGAGAGACAAATGCAGACAATGGCATACAGTAGAAGCCCACACCGATGTACTAAACTGCTACATAATGATAAGCTTTTTCACATGAGGAGATGTAGACCTTCCAGCTAGGTACAGACAGCAAGCTATCTCCTAATATGCATAATATCTAGCTAAATATATACATATGGAGGAAGAAGAGTAGGCTAAAGCTGAACCGTAACAAGCCAGTCAGAGAGTTCAGGACAGCGAGGCAAATGGGCTTAAAAAGAAACAAAAAATCACATCATCCTGATTAGTGAATGTGATTGTCTGGAGCTTAGATGAATGTTGTATCCTTGAGACTGTCTATCAGTCTCCACACTCAAACATAAATCCAGGTTATGATATGTGCTCAGCAGCAGCTGCCCAGAAGAAGGTATGACATCGTAAGAGACTTAGACCTATGTTCCTCCACACGTATTTGAATACTTCCCCTTGCAACAGAAACAGAATAAAGCAATTTGGTAGGGGGAAAGTTGTCTCTAAAATGTCATTAAAAACACTTCAAGGATTTCTGCCAAGATACATTAATTTGAACACAGTCTCCACTCTGTTCTTGGTATGATTTACTTCGATTGAAAGGTCAGGTTAAAATTTCATAGATGAAAAAAGCCCAACAACTGCTGTACAAGCAGGAAGAGGCAGGGCATGCTTCACCCCCCTAGCTAGAAGCCTGCTTCTCAAGATAAACGTGGAGAATAGTAAAGCTACCACTTCCATGAGAATCTCCTACATTTTCTCTCTAGATGCTTTTGCACAGGATTTCATACTCAGAAATGCAGATTACTGTGCAGAATATGTTTAAGCACCTTTAATGATGGTACTTTTGGTTTTGATGCATGTACAGTCCCCATTATTGGGACAATTTTATATGATTTGGTTTTCGAATTAGAAGCACATAGTGTTATGTATTTCTTAACAACTTGACTGGAAGATTATAGAAACGTAGAGAGCTATTTCCAGTCTGACAGAAATGAGTGCACTTCTTGAGTTGATGTTTATAAGACTCCCTTGTTTGGTAATGCATTTATGCATGTATTTATATTTTTCAAAATTATTACTGTATTTCATTTTGACATAATGAATAATTTTCTCTATAAACACATTGCTTAGGATAAAACTGTGTATCAAAGTAATTTTTGCTCTTTGTCTCTTTCAATATTTTGACAACATGTGTAGGATTGTTTCCATGGTCTTCCTAGAAGTATTGCATTCTGGTAATTTTAATTATGATCAGGCTTTGGTTTTTATGACAATGGGACCTTCTTCAATGATTGGAATTCGACAGGGCAGGATGGAATACTTTTCTCTCACAAGGGCACTGGAATCTTTGGGAATAGGCCTGCCAACTTGATTAAGAAAGCGTTAAACTAAAGAACTTAGGGAGTGCCATTCTATCCAACAGTGAAATGGGTCAGAGCAGTAAAGGCAATTATGAGTGCTTCTTGGTCTCACACCAAGATGAGAAGCAGAAGGCTGATTGCCCTGAGAGAGTGTCAAATGAGAGAGGATACTCTTGCACCCATCTAGGGAAACCTGTCTGCCCAAGTAAACCCCAGCGTTGCCTGTACACCAACACATGCAGCCTGGAGAATAAGCAGGAGGAGCTGGAGGTGCGGGTGAGGATGCAGGGCCATGGCCTCATTGCTGCTACTGAGACATGGTGGGACAGCTCACATCGCTGGAGCACAGCTATGGGTGGCTATGTATTGTTTAGGAAAGACAGGACAATGAGGCAAGGGGGTGGAGTTGCTCTCTAAGTGAGAGAGCAATTAATGTGCATTGAGCTCTGTCTGGGTGGGGATGAGAGGTGGGTTGAATGTTTGTAGGTAAAAATTAATGGGCAGGGTAATGTAGGCAATGCTGTTGTGGGAGCTTGTTACAGGCCACATGATCAGGAGGAGGAAGTGGATGAGGCCTCAAGCATGCACAGTTCAGGAGGTTCCTACAGAATGTTGATGACAACATCCTGTCACAAATGGTCAAGGAACCAAGGAGAGGTGTGCTGCTGGAACTTGTGCTGACAAACAAAGAAGGTCTGGTTGGAGGCAGCCTGGGCTGCAGTGACCATGAGATGGTGGAAGACTGTGTGTAGAAGAAGTAGGATACCAAGCCAGGTTGTAACCCTGGACTTGAGGTGAGCTACCTTTGGCCTCTTCAAAGACCTGCTTGGAAGAATCTCATGGGATAGGAGTCTAGATGGCAGGAGTGCCCAGGAAAGCTGGTTGATCTTCAAGCACCACTGACTCCAAGACCAAGACCAGTGTGTCCTCAACAAGAAGAAAATCAGAAAAAAACAGACAAGAAGCCTACATGGATGGAAAATGAACTACCGAATCTACTCAAGGAGAAGAAAGAAATCCATGTAAGGTGGAAAAAGGGTCTGGTTGCTTGGGAAGAGTATATGATTATCACCAGAGTACACAGGGACCAAACCAAGAAGGCCAAAGCCCTTTTGGAATGAATCCTGGCAAAGAAAGTAACGGAAAACAAGAAGAGCTTTTTTCAAATACATCAGCAGCAAAAGGAAGATTAGGGAGGATGTGAAGCCTATGATGAACAAGGAGGGTGCCCTGGTGACAGAGGATGAAGAGAAGGCAGAACTACTCAATGCCTTCTTTGCTTCAGTCTTCTCTGCCAAGGCTGGCCCTCAGGAAGCCCAGTCCTTGGAGGATAGTAGGACAGCCTGGAGAATGGAAGACTTTCCATTGGTGGATGAGGATGGGGCTGGAGACCTGTTGGGCAAGATGGACACCCATAAATCTATGGGACCTGATGAGGTGTACCCTCAAGTGCTGTGGGAGCTGACTGATGCTACTGCTAATCCACTCTCCATGATTTTCAAACAGTTGTGAAGGACTGGTGAGGTGTCTGAGGAGTGGAGGAAAGCCAATATCATTCCAATTTTCATAAAAGGCAAGAAGGTGGATCTGGGAAACTACAGGATGGTCAGCCTCACCTCCATCCCTGGAAAGGTGATGGAACAACTTATCCTGGATGCCATTTCAAAACACATGAAAGAAAAGATGGTTATGAGGCTTGACCAACCTGATAGCCTTCTATGAGAGTATAATTGGCTGGCTAGATGAGGGAATAGCAGTGAATGTCATCTACCTTGACTTCAGGAAGGCTTTTGACATCTCCTATTACATCATCATCGTATAGCTCAGGCAGTGTGGGCTGAATGACAGAGGGTGGTGATCAATGGCACGGAATCAAGTTAGAGACCTGGGGCCAGTGGAGTTCCACAGGGATTGGTTCTGGGGCCAGTCTTGCTCAACATCTTCATCAACAACCTGGATGAGGGGACAGAGTGTACCCTCAGCAAGTTTGCTGATGACACCAAATTGGGAGGACTGGCTGATTCCCCAGAAGGCTGTGCTGCCATTCAGTGGGATCTGGCTTGAGGGTTCATGTGGTTCAACAAAAGGAAGTGTACAGTCTTGCACCTCAGGAAGAACAACACCATGCACCAGTATAGTCTGGGGGTTGACCTGCTGGAGAGCAGCTCTGCAGAGAGAGAGCTGGGAGTTGTGATTGGTTAAAAAAGGCCAATGGCATTCTGGGAGGCATCAGGAAGAGTGTGGCCAGCAGGTCGAGGAAGGTTCTCCTCCCCCTCTACTTTGCCATGGTGAGGCCTCATCTAGAGTCCTGTGTCCAGTTCTGGGCTCCTCAACTCAAGAGGGACAGGGAACTTCTAGAGAGAGTCCAGTGCAGGGCCACCAAGATGATCAGGGGACTGCAGCATCTTTCTCATGAGGAAAGGCTGTGGGAACTGGGGCTTTTCAGTGTGGAGGAGACTGACAGGGGGTCTCATTAATACTTACAAATATTTGAATGGTTTATATCAAGAGGATGGGGCAGCACTCTTTCTGTAATGTCCAGTGATAGGAATAGGGATAATGGATAAAAGCTGGAACACAAAAAGTCCCACTTAAAGAAAAACTACTTCAGGTGAAGTAGTTTCAGAAACTTGTTCAGGTGAGGGAGCCCTGGCACAGGCTGCCCAGGGAGCATGTGGAGTCTCCTTCTCTGGAGGTTTTCAAAACCTGCCTGGACATGTTCCTGTGTGATCTGATATATGTGGACCTGCTTTGGCAAGAGGGGTGGACTAGATGATCTTTAGACGTCCCTTCTGACCCCTACCATTCTGTGATTCTGTGATTTAAGAGGAATTTTCAGTAAAATCCACAGAGTGAGAATGTTTTGAAGAGTAAGCAATATTCAGTCTAGCTGTGTGAATAGCTTTGGGATTCCTTGTGTTATCATTCATCTTCCAAACCTAAAATATTAGTTTTCATGGGCTAAGCCGTGCTGTTTCCTCAGCTTTGTCAATAACCTCCTGTGGAAAAAAACAATTTTACCTCTAACTGTTGCTATCCATTCATCAAAGAAAGAAATATTCCCTACCTTCATACAATAGCACAATGATTACAGTAATTTCCAGTAGCTTGCATAATAACGATTGTCTATAAATGGCACAATACCACATTTCTGTGATATCTGGAAAAATGCAGGACTAGTAGAATTTATCCATAAATTTACTGCCTCCAGTATTTCTGTGTATGCTCTGTAAAGCTGTTTTACTGGTTGGTTTTCTGCTGCTGATGCTAAGGCTATGTCTAGAAAAAAAAGCAACAAGAGAAAACTTTGAAAGATAGAGAATCTATAACCAAACCTCAATAAATGCATTATTCTGACCCAATGTATAGGTGGGTCCTACACACTCAGCCTACTTTGTGAAGTTAAATTGTGCACCAGTACCTTCATTTGGTTTTTAAGTTCTCCTGAGTTGTGTGTCTGTGCACTTGCATCTAAATTTGAGCACCTTTACATAACATACTGCAATAATTTGCTGTCCTTTAAAAAAAAAGATCCATCTATGTTTCTGAAGTAACGCTACCCTTCCCAGCCTCTCTAATGTATCAAACTGATATTAAATTTTCCAGAGAGTTATAAAATGAAAAATTAACACTTGTCTTAAAAAATCATGTAGAAATGTCTGTTCACTTAAAACATTCCCTTGCGAGTTCAACATCCTCCTTTTTTCTTCTTGTCTATAAAATCTCCTTATTGAAACTGAAAGCAGTACATTTATCATTTTAAAAGATCAGAGCATGAATGACTTTTCAAAAAGGTATTTTTGCACACACTTCACACCTGTAAGATTTCCTGAATAATTCTGAACAGACAGGCATCATCTGGGATTAATGTTGGCCACAAAGCATCTGTGGCCAAGCAGCCTTGGCCTTGGCCTTGGCCATAGATTTGGTCAGACTTAATGTACAATTTTACACTAACACACGGCCTCTACTGTCACGGAAATATTGCAACTGTAGTTTTAATCTCTCTCCACTTAAAGTTTTAAAAAAGAAAATATAAGTAATTCAGTGTATAACAGAGTTAGCAATTTCCTTAGGAGATCTTAGCATTGTCATTGTTTTCTGAAAGTTATACCTTGTTTATTAATAGACACCTGTAAGAAAAAAAATGTTTTAGAACTAAATATGGGCTTAGACACAGTTGGCATATAAAAGATTTTTTTTTTCAAAGCATCACTATTATTCTTCTCTACTTTTATCCTTATTTTAATATCCAGCTATCATGCAAACATCATTAAATCTATCCTTGCATCACCTTTCAGAGGATATTTGCTTCATCAGATCTTTGCTGTTCAGGATGTCTCTGGCAAAGTAAAGAAAATCTGAAACCCATTCAGAGTTTTTCTCTGTACTTGAGTTCCCTCAGTAATAACTGACCAAATACAGAATGAAGTTTGCAGGTGCTTCAGTGCCTTCTCCTAATAGTTAATGAATAGGCGCTGTGTTTGCCTTACCTATTGCAGACGATTTCTAGTATCCTGTTTCCCTCTTGAAAATATGTTCTTATGCTCCACATCTTTTACATTCCATTTACATCTATCACGACTGAAGATCTTGCCACTGGTATGATTTCTACTATATAGGACCTTTGCCCCTCAGCTGAGCAAGCTTGGGAGATCCCAGAACAACAAAGGCACCTGGTGCCAGTTTCTGTTTCCATGTAAAGGTATAAAAGTCTGGAAAGCCAAAATCTTCCGGGTTTCGCTTTGCAGCTACATCCTAATGAACTGGCAAGCAGATTCTGGAATCCATTCTAAACATAACATCTCAAAGAACAACAATTACCATTGGCGTAAGTATCTTTCATCTGCTCTTTTCCCATGTGCTACCAAATCCTCCTGCAATGAACTGATTAGCAGAGAGCTTATGTACTCTTTAGAGGGTGCATTATGGCTTTATCTGTTAAACTATGATTATAGGACTGCTCTCCAGAATGTGTCATCAAAACTGATTTTGGAGTACAAGGCATCTTTGTGTACAAAAGTTGTTCTCCTTCTGTATTCCCTACATATTCTGATCAAACCGTCTGCTTTTATTGGGTCTTGCAGTGTCATGCAGGAGAAAAGACTACAAAAAGTCACCCTAGAGCTTACATGGCTTCTTCTAACAGAGCATACTCTCTTTTTCCCAGTTGCTAATAATTCGGTATTCATGGTATTTTTTACTTCTTTGGAAATGTCAGGTGCTCGAAGCACAGGAGACCTCAGGTGCTAATATAGGATACCAGACTGCTCCTTCTTTCAGAGATTCTGCTGTCTGTGCATCTTGCAGCCTGAAGCAATGCAGGACCCAAACATTTTTTCTCTGGAGACTTCCTGTTAGGTCTTTCCTTTTAAGAATTATCTGGAATGATGTGTGGAAATGTCCATATTGATGTCTATATTTTGCATTTTTTTTTTCCTTAATATTAATCTTCAGGATCAAACTTGCCAGTGCTGGGGTCACTGTGAGACTGCTACTGCCTTCTTCCATCTTCTCAGTCTTGGGTCCTGGCTGTGTATGTTTGCTTCAGAAAACTTTGAATGTCATTACATAGGAAGATGGCACAGTAAAATTTGAGACATCTCTGGACATAGAATTGTGAAAAAGTAACAGCAAACTGAGCATTTATTTGAAATGAGTCTATCCAACCCTACCTTTCTATGATTCTATGATTCGATTACTAAATTTACGTAACAAAACCCCCGTTTGTTTACAAGATAAGCATGACTCAAATCTAAATTGTTCAGCATTGCTTGCTGCAGTCAGAGAAAACTAACTGCTTCATCGTATGTTTCACTTCTGTTACTGCAAGTCATTTTAGAAGCCATACTATCATTGGGTAAGTTTTAGTTGTCAGCAAGTTTAGGCCAGCATTCGGTAGAGCTGCGGGTTACACATTACTATTACACATGATTGGGTTTTGTCTTCTGGAGAGAGTCCAGTGCACGGCCATCAAGATGATCAGGGGACTGAAACATCTTCCTTATGAGGAAAGGCTGCAGGAACTGGGGCTGTTCTGGAGGAGACTGAGGGGAGATCTCACCAGTATTTACAAGTTTCTAAATGGTGGATGTCAGGAAGTTGGGGCATCGCTTTTTTTCTGTTGTATCCAGTGACAGGAAAGGGGTAATGGGATGAAGCTGGAACACAAAAAGTTCCATTTAAACATAAGGAAAAACTATATGTCCCTTCCAACCCCTACCATTCTGTGAATCTGTGATGTTAAACAATTTACTTGAAATATTGTGACCTTGTATTTGTGAAAACCCCTAACATCTCATCTCATCAACCAGACTGTTGCATGACCTTGGAGCTAGCTTTATTTGGTTATTAGAAATGCCCTGAATGTCAAAAAAATGCATTGTACAAGTATTTCAGCTCTTGTATTTCTGGTATTTGTAACTGTTAAACCCTGTTCTGATTCTAGCCAATCAACCTCAATAACCTCTGGTTTTACTCTCAACTACCACCTCAGATAAACAGGCATACAGGAAAAAATATGCTTCTGGAGACTGTAGATCCTTGGTATATCATATGACTGGTTTATATTCTGTTTTTCTACCCTAGAAATGATTCTTTCCATCACAAAAAAAATGTATGCTCATACCCCTGTCATGTTTGATTCTTAATTTTGAGCTGCATTGATCTGAGAACCGTTTTGTGCAACTGATGTTTTCATATTTCTTACTGGCATGTTTCAAATATACACTCTGAATCTGATATACAGCAGCTGTAAACCTTTTCATCTTTTATTTCATTGTTTTAGCACTCTAGTAATTTTGATATATAGAAGTCATCTCTGCCAAAGTTATGCCATATTGCTGTATTTGGCACAGATCAAAACCACAGTTTATGTCACTTCTTAAGATTTCTCCTCACCAGACTATCCTGTTAAGTAGACAAGAAAATAGTAAGGATTAAGGTGAAGAAATCTTAAAAACTGTTCCTTTAATTCCTATCTCTGTTACCGTGTCCTGGTGCTGACATTACTGCCATGTTCTGTGCAACACTGTGCTCTTCCCAGTTCTTCAGATGGGCCACAGCACTGCAGCGGTTGACACAAATGTCCCTTAGCAGGAGCCGCAAATGGAAATGGATAGCGGAGCTTAAGACTCTTCCCAACAAAATTCTTGTACCTCTGGACTTTCCCCTGCCTGTGTGAGGGCATAGGAAACCACTTTGTTTGGGTAAACAAAGCATTTGTTCACCACCCTCGTGTGCTGGGAACTGTTGGAACAGCTGATCTTGTCAAGCTGATCTTGCTTCTCTCTAAAGACAATTTTCCCTAGGTCAGTAGAAAATAAATAACAAACTGTTTTTCTGTGTAGGCGCATGTAAATTTAAATATATGCCATTACCAGTGACTACTAGTCTCTCTTTGACAACTTTCTTCATCAAGATCCCAGGAATCCTGAGGAACGCTAGGCCCCATTATATTAAATACTGTGCTAATGTACTTAAATTTGCACTAGTAATCTGAAGCTAATGGTATGCTGGGACAGCAACTTAATTCTACGAGATAAAGACTTCACTGTTCCAAAACAGTGAAGTCATGCACTGGCTATAGAACTACTTTAATTTGCTCAGATCAGAATTTAAATTATAATATATTCTGACAGCACACTGATAAAAAAGATTAAAAGAAAAGCATGTGCAGAAGTATGTAAGTCGCATCTGTCTTCATATTACTTTGGGACTGTTTTTCCTCACTGAAGCCTTGACTTTAAAGAACCTCCCACAAAATGGAAAGACAGGGGTTCCAATCTAATAGCTGATGTTTCTTATTATCAAGAAGCCTCTGATGTTATCAGTCACAACAAATAGGTTGGCTCTGTTATGCAGCACCAGTTAAGAATATGGGCAGATTCTATCAAAGAAATAGACATTAAATTAATTAGTTAGAATAATATTAACAGACATCGCAATACAGTTTTAATTTTTTTGTACAGTAGATCACACAGTATAATCTTGGCTCACTAATATGAATAAAGTACCATGCTATGATCCCACAAATGTGCAGCAAGTTTAGTCAGATGCTCTTTCAAACAGCAGAGATGTCAGACACCACTGTAAATAGCATTGCCAAATCCCTGGGTTTCTATTATCTTTGACTGGGTTTTGACCATGAGCTGTTATTGTACAGGCCAAGGACAGATAGCTTTGATTTGTGCTTCTTCACAGATACCCACAGCTTCCTGGACTGGAAAACTGCTAACTGGATAGCATCCAGCAGCTGCCCAGGGCTCTGTCAGAATGGCCTGAAAGTGGACAAGGTAATCATTAATCTGTGCCTGCACTGCTTAGGCAGCTATTAGACTCGCTCATGACCTGCCTAGAGCATTGAAGGAGCAGGATTTCTGACAGAGAGGCTCAGTGTAGCTCCCTTGCAGATTTGAATGTGCTGGCAGGGCTTATGCCAAGCACTCAACCATCAATAAAGGACACAGTAAATAAACCTGGAGGGAAGTGAGATACGAACACAAGAAAAAAAGCTGTCAGGAGTCATTGTTTAGGCCTGCTAAGTTTGGGTTTTTTCGCCCCAGCTTCCTACACAGAATGCTTTGTTTTAACCGTACCATGGCTTTTGAATGCTTTTACTGTGTATATTGTCAGTGTTACAAAGGTTCCTTTTATGTATTGCTGTCCTTGTTCCTGTTCCAGCTTACTATAGTGAACAATGAGTTTTCTTCCTAAAGTCTTTGGACCAGAAAGGCTGCAGGTGCATCAAATGTGGTGTCCTCAGCTCTCTCAGTGTACAGCAGTGCCTCTCTGTAGCATCCCAGGTAAGAGCAGATCAAGGGATTTAGGCCAAGTAAAAAGGCACAGCAAGCTTGAACTCAAAGAATTTTTGAGGCTGAACTGCTCTTGCCTCATAAACTTGTACTGAAGCATATATCTTTAAACAGGTACTAGTATGCACCGGTACACTGCATCTGAGCAATCAATTAAATGGATTCCAAGGGAAAAATCTGGAGATTCAGGCATTTTGGGCTTGAGGCAATCTTATGTGTACAGCGGGAGCTGTAACTCCTTTTCCTGGGCGGAAGACTTTAAAACAACATCTCATAAAACAGAACATACAAAGGAGAAGTCCTGTTTTGTTTTGGAGTTTTTCACAGAATCGCAGAATGGTAGGTGTTGGAAAGGACCTCTAAAGATCACCTGGTCCAACCCCCCTGCTAAAGCAGGTCCCACTTGAATCAGGTCACACAGGAATGCATCCACATGTGTTTTGAAAACTCCAGAGAAGGAGACTCCACACCCTTCCTGGGCAGCCTGTGCCAGGGCTTTCTCACCCTTACATGAAAGAAGTTTTTCCTTAAGTGGAACTTTTGTGTTCTAGCTTTTGTGCATTACTCCTTGTCCTAACCCTGGGCACTACACAAAAAAGTATTGGCCCATTCTCCCGACATACACCTTTTAAAATACTTGTGAGTATTAATGAGATCCCCCCTCAGGCTCTTCTTCTCCAAGCTGAACAGTCCCAGATCCCACAGCCTTTCCTCATAAGGAAGATGCTCCAGTCCCCTGATCATCTTGGTGGCCCTGTGTTGGACTCTCTCCAAAAGTTCCCTGTCCCTCTTGAGCTGAGGAGCCCAGAACTGGACATAGGACTCCAGATGAGGCCTCATCAGGGCAGAATAGAGAGGGAGAACTTCCCTCAACCTGATGGCCACACTTCTTGATGCATCCCAGGATGCTATTGGCCTTCTTGGCCATGAGGGCACATTGCTGGCTCATGTTTAGGTTTTTAGATTTCTTTCTTCTCCTTGAGTAGTTCCAGTAGTTCTTTTTTCATCCATGTAGGCCTCTTGCCTGCTTTTTCCTGATTTTCTGCTTATGAGGACACACTGGTATTGGGCCTGGAGGCTTGAAGATCGGCCAGCTCTCTTGGGCACTCTTACCAGCACTCCCAGGTCTCTCTCTGCAGAGCTGCTCTCCAGCAGGTCAATCCCCAGCCTGTACTGGTGCATGAGGTTGTACCTTTTAAGGTGCAGGACTCTGCACTTGCCCTCATTGAACCTCATGAGGTTCCTCTCTGCACAGCTCTGAAGCTGCTGTTGTATTTGAAAAAGCTCTTCTTTGTTTCCTTTACTTTCTTTGCCAGGTTTAATTCCAAAAGGACTTTTGCCTTCCTAGATTTGTCCCTATTTTCTTGGTTCACCTTTGCTTCTAGTAATATATTCTGTTTATTTTTACACAATCCTCTAACAAATGTGAATGGATTCAAATAAAATTTGTGTAGATTAATTTTTAACTGTAATTTCTAATTCCTGTTCCTGACTTTTCCCTTTGTGAAAAGATACACACGAAGGAATCTGTCATTTTTTTCCCATTCCATCCATTCAGAAATTAGGTTTTACTTTCAAGATATATATACTCAGCACTACTTGCAGTAACAGAGAGTTCCTTATTTATACTAAAAAATCCTCCTTAATGCACAAAACTTTATTTTAAAAACTTTTATTTTAGCTTTCCCTGTTTAGTTCATTATGAGTCAATTTTTCCTTGATCCGGGAAATTACAGGCCTGTCAGTTTGACTTCAGTGCCCAGGAAGCTGATGGAGCAGATCATCCTATTACGCAGCACATGCAGGACAACCAGGTGATCAGGCCCAGTCAGCATGGGTTTATGAAGGGCAGGTCCTCTTTAAAAAACCTAATCTTCTTCTATGACAGGATGACCTGTGTGTTGGATGAAGGAAAAGCTGTGGATGTTGTCTACCCTGACATTAGTAAGGCATTTGATACTGTTTCCCACAGTGTTCTTTTAGAGAAATTGGCCGTTCTTGGCTTGATGGGCATACACTTTCCTGGGTGAAAAACTGGTTAGATAGTTGGGTCCAAAGAGTCATGGTCAATGGAGTTAAATCCAGTCGGCAGTTGGTCATGAGCAGTGTCCCCAAGGGCTCTATACTGGGGCCACTCCTGTTTAACATCTTTATTAATGATCTGGATGAGAGGATAGAGTGCACCCTTAGTAAGTTTCCAGATGACACCAAGCTGGGTGGAAGTGTCGATCTGCTTGGGGTAGGGAAGCTTTACAGAGATCTAGGTAGGATGGATGGCTGGACCAAGGCCAATTCCATGAGTTTCAATAAGACCAGGTGCCAACCCCCAGCAGCGCTACAGGCTTGGGGAGAAGTGGCTGGAATGCTGCCAGGCAGAGAGGCACCTGGGAGTGTTGACTGACAGCAGCTGAACGTGAGCCAGCAGTGTGCCCAGGTGGCCAAGAAGGCCAATGGCATCCTGGCCTGGATCAGGAACAGTGTTGTCATCACGAGTTGGGAGATGGTAATTCCTCTGTATTTGGCTTTGGTGAGGCCGCACCTCAAATACTGTGTCTGGTTTTGGGCCCCTCTCTACAAGAAGGACATTGAGGTGCTGGAGAGAATCCAGAGGTGGGCTACCAAGCTAGCAAAGGATTTAGAGCACTTCTCATATGAGAAACAGCTGAGGGATCTGGGGCTGTTTAGCCTGGACAAAAGAAAGCTCAGGCGAGGCCTCATCACTGTCTATAACTACCTGAAAGGAAGTTGAACTGAGGCAAGGGTCAGTGTGTTCTCCCTAGTGACAAGCAATAGAAGAGAAAATGTCCTCAAGTTGTACCAGGGGAGGTCCAGGCTGGATATGAGGAGGAATTTCTTTATTGAAAGGGTTGTCAGTTCCAATGAACGGGCTGCCCAGGGAGGTAGTAGAGGTGTTTAAGAGATACTTGGATGTTGCACTTAGGGAAATGGTCTAGTGGTTGACAGGGCTGGGACAAAGGCTGGACTCGCTGATCTTAAAGGTCTCTTCCAGCTGAAACGATATACAATAGACAAGTATAGATAAGTGTATATCTATATATAATATGGATATGTATATCTAAGTTTGATACTCTGTATGGTAGATTATTCTATCTGAAGTCCTCAGAAACCTGAGTTAAATGTGCAGGAAAATATGAACATTTCTATTTTTAAAAATGATTGCTTCAGAATATGTATTGCATTAAGTGACAATTAGTTAGGCCTTCTGAGGTAGGTCCCAGGGAAAAAAATCTATTTAAAAACAAACACAGACCAAAACTTACAAGCATCAGTAGACCTATTTA